>NC_090440.1:501654274-502279274 GCF_031143425.1 Pleurodeles waltl
AACTAATGCATTACCTTCTAGAGTCACTATAGTCAGGTTTCAGGAATGATCACAGCACAGAAACAGCTGTCTTAAACATAGCGGATGAAATCTTCAGAATGCTAGACACAGGCAAGTCCTTCCTTCTAATCCTCATTGGTCCCTCTAGTGCCTATGGCACAGTAAACCATGAAACACTCTTGAACACCTAAAGCAAAGCATAGGCATCCGAAGAACAGTCCTTAATTGATTCACCTCATATCATCAGCAATGGATGCAGCTGATAAAAACCCTCTATCCAATCCAACACCCATAAAGCAATGAGTCACTCAAGAAACAATTATTTCACCCACCCTATTTAATCACTACATGGATCCCCTCACTATTATACTACACCAGACAATTAATCTATATGCTGATTGCACAAACTATACATACAAACCTCCTCACTTAATGACATCCAACGTCTAATCAATACAATATTGAAGGTCCCATAATGGCAGACTAAAAACCATCTAAAACTCAATTCTAAGAAAACAAAAAGCATCATTATAATTTCTCCACAGCGGAAACCCCCACCAATTCAAGAGTGGCTGAATAACACGGATGCACTAAACTGCTGCCCACCCCTCACAGAATCTGCAAAATCACTACATATGCATGAAGACGCACATAAACACCACATTACAAAATGCATTATATAATCAACCATGACAATGCGAGTCCAACAAGCATCCCCAAAACCATCTAGTCCTACTGAGAGCCATGTTAAATGTTGCACCAAGGCTTGTCACAGGCATTAGGCAGTACCACCATATCACCCCCTCGATGAAGAAATTGGAATGGTTGCCAGATGAAATTAGAATAATTTTTAAGACAGCATGTGTCACACACAAAGCCTCTAGCATGGAGAACACAATATATCTAGTAAATAAATTCTCTAAAGCAGAAGACAAACACACCCAAAATAGCACAAACTCACTATCACCCAATCTCAAGAAAGAAAGGTCACATGCTCACTCTTTCTCCAGTAAAGCACCCAGAATCTGGAGTTCCTTTGCGCAGGATTTATATTCTAATCCGTCCTTTCAGAGCTTTAAGAAAGAGCTCAGGCTATTACTATCACTATACTACTAGAGAGATACTGTGGCCAGAATCCATACTACTGGGATGAACAATTAATTAACTATAATATTATTTATAGTGCTCATGTTATATTATGTAAAAACTGACCCCATAGGCTAAAAAATGATTTGCTCATTGCAACAGAATGGATGTGGTGTATACTAGAATGCGCTCGTAGATGAGCATCCCCTGAAGAGGCCAACCAGGAGCAAAGAAATGCACATTTTGATGTACTGATAGCATACTATGTATTGGAGATTATTTATTTTGTGTATCTTGTGTGGCGCCCAATGAGTTCATCATGTTGTTCTTATAAAGCACTCTGATATCCCTGGGTCATATCCGCGCTAGGTAAATTCCTCAACATACATTTAACAATGATAGTACATGCCTGCACAGTATTTTTAGCACTTCTTAAAAGTGCCCAAGCTTTCTGCAGTGCAGCAAATGGATCCACAATCATTCCCAGCTGGTGAATGGCTGTCGAAACAGGAATGTGAAGTTTCAGATAGGGTGCTCTCATAACTGGGAACGCAGCACGCTTTGGTACATACAGGGAAGTTATTCCTTTTCTGGATTGTGGGTCTTTGTACTCTCTGCCAGAGACTCAAAGAAGGGGCTTTGCACAAAAGGCTGGACTGTGGTCTACCCCATTCCTACTTAAATTAGAGATGGAGTGAGTTTGATCTAGGAAAGGTTACATCTCGCACAGACCCTACCCGTCTGGCTATGCTCACCTTGTCCAACATTTCAGCTGCAGGCTGTTCTCCCAGATATAAGATAAGGTTGTGCAGCTCTGATGCAGCCTGTGCAGCTACGCTCTGCTCAGTCTTACACTCTGCTATGTCAATTTCTGCATGTGCATAGTGTCTGTGTGTTCTGTCTATGAATCTGTATGTTAAACTGCTTCAGTTTTCATTGATGCTTTTAGTTATATTGCATTAAAACGTATTCTGCCACAAATGTTTTACAAGCTTTCACAGACAACGCTCCAACTCCCAGAGAAAAATGTGGCCCTATGCGTTAAGTGCTTGCTTTTACATTTGCGTAATTTGCAGGTCATGCCTGTGAATCTTACATGGTAAAGGTGAACATTTTATCCTTCCTTAGTTATACAATGAGTTTCATTAACTTGGACGTTTTGTATAATCTGATATTTAGAACACTTACAAATAGTTAAACTGTTGTATTAGGTCTGTGAGCTACAGAAGGACTGTTTCAGTTATTGCCTATTAAAAATATACTACTATTTTTAAGGTAGTAATTATTAGTTATTTCTTTTTAAATATAACGAAATCCTGATATTGAGCTAGAGTGCATAAAGTAGCGGTATGTTAGTGTTTGGGTGCTACTTGTGGCTAGTGTATATCAGGGTAAAGGGTGGAGAACAGGACTTAAAAGTGCTATCTATTCGCCAAATAGTTAAGTTACGAATAGTGTTAGCTGTGCTGAAAATAGAATTCCTTCTCTCAATATTTTCATTAGTATAAAGAATCAAATTCTCCTTTGTGTGAGTTATTTTTTGATTGCCAGTTTTTAGGGGCTCATCACAAGTCTGGGTTATGAGTCCCCTTTCGGACCGCCAAGCAAAGGCTGGTGGAATGGGGGCATTCAAAGCCCCATGGGGGCCCCTGCACTCCCCATGAACCTGGCATGAGCAGTGCAGGGGCCCCATGGACAGCCCAGTCATGCTTTTCACTGCCTGAAATAAGGGTAGTGAAAAGCGCAATGGTGCTGTTGCACCCGACGCACCACAACTTTGCTGCAGGCTCAATTACGAGCCATTGTCAATGTTGTGGTGAGTTTCCCGCTGGGCCAGGTGGTCGAAACGCTGTTTCTGCCTGCTGGCCCAGCGGGAAACTTCTAATAGGGCCCGCGGAGGGACGGCCGCATAGGCAGCCATCCAGATGCAGGACTTCGTAATGAGCCCCTTAATCTCCTCAAATCTTTTATTGGCTCTTTTGGTGTGTCTTTTGGTTCTTGTGATTCTAGTAAGTAGTCACTTTACATTTCGTAATCAGGACAGCTGTCTTGTTACTCCTTTAGGAAGATTAGAAATATACAGGTAGGTGTACTATTCATTGGTTTAAAAAAACTGGATTCAATTTGCAACTGTTATTTTTGTGATCAGTAATGCATTTTATGATGAAATTAACAATGTACTAATAGGTCAATTCAAACAATTTTGATTCAGTGTGAGTTGTAATCGGATCTTCCTCATGAATACTAATAAGGTAGGTCACACATTGCAACTCACTCAGACTTTTAGCCATCACAGGGATGGTGACATAATAGGATCAGCAGATGCCTGCGATCGTCTTTCAATAAACATTTTTTTAAATTAAAATCACTGCCCACTCTCCAACAAACATTTTCTTTTTAAGTCACAAAAAAAAAAGAGGTCAGGATGGGTTACCACTCCAGCTCAGAAATCGGTAATTTTTCAGTGACATTAATTGTACTGTGTTTCAGGTGCAAAACACTGATACATCATAGACCAGTTTGGGAATTGGAAGCGACATCTACAACATGTCCCAGTCCAATATTGAATTGGTTATGTTATCAGTCTTTGTGGTGAGTTATCACCATGGCAGTTTCCTGGAGATAAGCATGTGTGTTTGCCTAACCAAACCTAGTATTCATTGAGTATCAGTTGAAGAGCCAGGTCTTCAGCTTTTTGAAGAAGAAATGAGGAGAATCTGATGTGTAGTTGGATGTTGTTCCATGCTTCAGGGGAGACACCCTGTATGTGGCTTTGAGGAGCTGGTGGTTGATGAGGCAGTATGTGAGGCATCTAATTATGATCTTCTCTAGGTTCTTGGCTGGGTGAGATAGGCTTGAGATCGGTCTGTTGCTGGCAAGTGTACCTGGGTCTATGGAGGGTTTCATGAACATGGGCATGACTGTGGCATGTTTCCAAGCATCTGGGAAGGTGACTGAGTTGACGGAGAAGAGAGAGAGAGAGAGAGAGAGAGAGAGAGAGAGAGAGAGAGAGAGAGAGGAGAGAGGAGAGAGGAGAGAGGAGAGAGGAGAGAGAGAGAGAGAGAGAGAGAGAGAGAGAGAGAGAGAAAAAAGGTACAAAACAAGGCTCAAAACAGAGCAAGGAGGCACAAACAAGGTCATGATCTGACGAGAGAGCTACAAAATGGCACTGAGAAGAGTGAAGAGAGAGAGGAGTGATGGCAAGAACGCCACGGCTGAAATAATCTGGCAAGTGAGAGGAAGAGACAGTTAGAGAGAGAGGGAGGGAGCGAGAGAGAAAGAAGGAGCAGAACTAGAGACTGTTGGAGGACCATGTAGAAGAAAGCCATGGGAGCGGGGGTTAAGCAGGTTCCTGCTTAATCTGTACGGGTTCACAAATTATTTTAAGGAGCCAGTAAAAGCTTATTCGATTCCTAAATTTGGGATATGGCATTTAAGAAGCATTTTTGTGATCAGAAACTCCATAATGATGTTTTTGCAACCATAATAATGTTTTGCACTGTAAAAGATTATCATAATTACTAAGGCCCTCATGCCGACTTCAGCGGTTGAAGAAGACCGCCAAAGCCGCTGCAGCCAGCAGACCGCCAGTGCTGAAAGGACTTCTGCCTGTTTACGGGTGGAAATCCAACTCCATCGGCCTGGCCGACGGAGCTGAAGAGGCGGTTCCACCACCAGCACTCCCATGCCTCTGCCCGCTGTACAATACATAATACGCCGTGGTGGTGTCATGTATGGCAGTGCGGTGCTGGTGGTGGAAAATGCCAGGACACATCCCCTCCTGGACGACGACCTCGCCCAGACAGGTAGGTTGACTGACCAGAAGGGGTGTATGTGTGTGTGTGTGTGTATGCGTGGAGGGTGTGTGTATATATGCGGAGAGGGGAGTGTGTGTATGCATGCGGAGAGGGGCACATGAATGTCAGTGTGAGAGTGTGTGGGGGTGTTTGTATGTATGCGTGCAGTCTTATGGGGGTGTGTGAAAGTGTGTAGATGGGAGGAGGGTGTTGTGTGCATGTGTTTGGTGTGTGCGAGTATGTGTAGCAGTATGGGTGTGTGTGAGTGTGTGTGTCTGCATGTATGCAGAGGGGAGGGGTTGGGTCGGGGTGTGAGTGAGTATGTGTGTATATTGTGATGCATGCGAGTGGGGGTGAATGTGTGCAAGTCGGGGGTGACTGTATGGATGCGTGCGGTTGGGTGGGGGTGTTCATAAGGAAGTGTGCAGATGGGGGTGTTAATGTATGCATTCGTGGAGGGGGTAGGGGTGTGAATGATTGCAGAGGGGGTTGTGTACGTGTGAGTGAGGGTATGGTATATCAGTGTGAGAGTGGGTGGGGGTGTTAGTATAGATTTGTGCGGTTGGGGGTGTTTGGAAGCATGTGGATGGGTGGGGGGTGTCTGCATGTGTGTGGGCGTGTGGAGGTGAGTGTGCTGGCGACAGGAATGAGGATTCCTGTCACCGGGTGCATGAGTGCCAGGGTTTTCGAGGGCCCAGAGGATCTCACCGTTGGCCATGTCGGTGTTACTGCCCCAGCGGGCCATGCGGTGTTGTGGCGGTTTGGCTACAACACCCACAACTCGTAATGCGCCGGTCTTTACTGCCGGGTCTGTGGTGGTTAGACTGCCGTCATGAGGCTGACCATCTCATGAGCGCCAGCCTCATAAGGAGGGCCTAAGTAATGTTTGCCTAGTGGCATGAGTATTTTACACTGAAAAAAATAATTGCTGCACTTTAATTAACTATGTTATATAGCATTGGCAGAACAAGGCCTGATTTAATCTTGTATTTGTATTTGTCCATGTTTTTATCTCTCTCTGTCCCTGCAAGCAACAGAATGTGCACAAATTAAATGCTTTGTTGATATCTTGTTCTTTGTGAACTCAGAGTAACACATGTCAAAACAAAATTATTCAAGGCCTTTTCCTGCCTACTTTCAATGAGTCTATTACTTATATGAGCCTGCCATTGTTTTGAGTGTAACTAGATTTGTACTGTCATATCTAATGACATTAGGTCAAAAGGGAACTTATTAATATTCAATAGGATATGGTGTTTGAAATGGTGTTAGGAACTGATGCAGTATATTCATTGAGCCATATAACATTTCAATCACATTATGCTGACTGTGATTTTCACTGTGTATTTTATTATAAAAAGGCCTCATTTTGTTGGTGAGCCATGAGTGGCCTCCTGACTTCTAGAGAACTGACCCAAGTCGGTCTATGTCCAAAGCATGAAACAGACAATTTAGTCACATTTAATACAGCACTTGGCTAACCTTAATGCTAATTCTCCATATTGACTGATTAACTGTATTTTGCCTTCTGTAGTGAATTTTTAAAATGTTTCAATAAATGTTAACAGTTTCTAATATGTACCTTGTCTCAAGAAGGCATATTTTACTGACATTCTGCCTGTTTATTGATGATTAGTTTCTGTTTCAGACATATTACCTCATCTACTCTTGAAATTTTCTATTATTTTGGATTTAGTTTAAAGCTTTTTCACATTTATTTGAAATATATAAATACATTTACATTTTTTTCGATGTTAATTTTTGATCTTTGTAATACATAATGGATTGGAGAATGTTTTTTAGTTTTCAATAGTTAGCAAACTTTCCTTAAGGGTGCAATTACTTTCCTCATGCTGCGCGAACGTCCAAGGTGCAAGAAGGGCCTCACACTCACACAGAGTGACAGTGTTGTTTGCTGTGGGCTACCTTTGTGTGATTGGAGTTTTTAGCATTTATTCAATTTGTTAATTAATTCTCTTTTCCTATTTATCAGGTGTTTTGTTTTTGAACGGCACTGGTTTAAGTTTAGTTAGGTAATCATTTTTTTAATTATTGGCATATATGGAAGGCACTAATTCAAGTTTTACTTTTGTTTGATGCTGTATATCGTTTTGTATATTTACCATTTAGTGTGTGTTGTAGAATGTTGTTTTATGTTTTTAAGTATTTTTTGTATTTTTGTGTTTATTATGGTTATACAGTAGTTGATAAGCTGCACATCATTTTTTTGTTATTTTTTTTTGTTTTCAATATTGGTGGTTTTCAAATGTGAATTGATAATGTTTCTGCAGTTTATATTTTTGCAATTTTTATTTGGGTTGAAGAAAGGAGATATGGCTATAGATGTTTAGAGGCTATGTTTTGGTACATTTTTGTGGTTAATATTGTATCATAATCCCCCACCCCCATTTTTGCCCTAACACACATATCTAGGGCTTTAACAGGGTTTCTATTTATGCAACCTGAGGCTGCTGTGATTTTGTTAGTCATGCCAGAGCCCAAAGAGGTCTTTCCACCTCTGTTTGATACATTGGAGTTTTAGCCAGTTCACCCCATACCATCCCTCCAATCTGCTGGACAACCAAATACCGTCTTGAGACATTGTCATGCTCAGTATCTTTAAATTTTGCCTTCTTACCCTGAAGACAGATACATTTTCAAATGAGCTTAGCACTTCCACTGTTACAGGGACTAATGTCTCAAGTTGTGCTAATGTAAGCAAAATGTCATCTGCTAAAAGTGAGATTATGTGATTCTTTCCCAAAAAGGGTCTTAACTTAATTTGTAGATGTTGATTTTGAATGTTAGAGCCCCTAATAATTATACTTTGATTTTTATCAATCAATGAATACATGCTAAATACTAATAACACAAGTTGTCTATTTTGTCACAAACCATTTGGTGATTCACTTAGACTTTTATAGAGTGAACACCCCCTGTAAATCAATTGGCAGTAGCATTACATTTTTTGTTCTCCCCACCTTATTTTAAGATAGGGGAACTGTCTTGTTCCTCATGGCAGAGACTTATAGAAATTCACTGTGTGAAACCTTTAACCATCAGCCAATCATCGAAAAGGGTTCAAGTTCATGTATGGCAGAAAGCTTGCCCTAATTATGGTAGGCATTCTTAAGTACATTTTCCTGCCACCAATCATCATGTGAGACATGATGAAGTACGGCAGGAGGAATAATCTATACCTCTGCATGCAGAAAGAAAACTTAATGCATATCATAGTTGTTGATTTTTTTGTTTCTCACAACACCCACTTTGGGATTGGTTTCTGAGAAGAAAACATCTTTACCACATGAACTGCCATGATATTGTATCCCAGCAGATAAAAGGTTTTTCACCAGAAATACTCCTGCCATATCAACTGAAGCACTTCATCTAAAATGGCCAACCAGAGTGGCAAGCATGATATAAGACAGCAGGTGGTCGGTTGTGGTATTGCGTTGTGGCAGCAAGCAATGGACGCCCTCATCCCAGAGGGACAGCAGATCCTAAATGTGTGTACTAGAATTACTTGTATGCTCAAAATATGTTGCATCTTAATAGTACATATTCACTTTAAGAATGTGAACATCTATGTAAAATTTCTTCTCTATCGTTTCCTCCGGTTTATTTTGTTGAGGTGTAAGAAGTATATCTCATATCATAAGACATTTGGGTGCATTTTATGCTTAACATGAATAACATTTCCCCCCAAATGATGAGGATGTTAAAACTGTTATTACAAAACATAATATTCTATACACCAATATGCTGAAAGGGGTAAGTGTCCAATTGTACTGCCTACCAAGTCACCTTTACTCAGTGCTCATGTAGAATGAGCAGTCTCATCTAATGAGGATGACAGAACACCCAATGACCGTAAACACCATATTGGGTCTAAAGGAGACCAAGTGGTACTTTTTGGTACAGTTAGAATAGGACTACTAGATGGGACACCACCACTGCATCAGTGGCAAAACATTGATGAAACAATACTTCAATGTCACTACAGTGATGTATGATCTACATTGATTTAGCAATGCAATCATATTATGTGTAAAGTTTAATCAAAATATTTTTCAGAAATGATTATTTATTCAATAAATTTAAAATTAAAATGTAATTTTAAAATGTAGGCGTTTCTGTGGGGATTACCCCACTGTATATTAATTCCACTTGCAAAACCTTTGAAAGGTAATTTCAATTGTATTAATTTCATTAAAAAAAGCTTACTGTATGAAGGTGTACAAGGGGTACTGAGGGAACAAGTAAGGGCAATACATTCATTTAAAGTAAATGCATGTAGAATAATATGTTTTAAAGTTTGTGCTTGAAGCAATAATTCAATGTACTTAGCTTTAGTCAAATTAGTTAAGGCGCAGGTTTAAGGTTAGTATTAGGGTTAGATTAAAGTTTATAAATATAATAATTAATTTGAAAAATAAAGAACACGATTGTGTGGTTATTTTTAATTTTAGGATGAGGACACACAATAAAACACCAGTAATAAAACATAAAACATAAGTAAGGGATATTTTTAAGATTAGCAGTTGAGTGAATATAAATAGAAATAATAAAATAAATTTAAAAAGAAATGGTAAAAATAATGTTTACAATAGTAATAATAATTACATTGACATTTAGTTCACATAGTAAAAGGGCTACTATTAGAGTTAAAGAAAAAGTAATTAACAAAAACAACTAAAAAACTAAAATTAAAAAGACAAAGCTGAGATATATGTAGGCTCCTTTCCTACCAGAAGTGTGTTTGTAAGTGCATTAAGCCCGGTGGTATAAGTGGTGAGGCTTCTTGCAATATGTTCTGTCTTCACAGTGAGTTAGCGCTGTGTGCTACTCTAGTGGTGGAATTGATTGTGAAGCACAAATCTTTACTCCACTGGTCTTTAGTTAATAGGCCAAAGGTAAAGTTGTGCAGTAACTATGGTCTATTCAAACACACACACGTGTCCTGATTTAAACCACACACTAGTAAGGCTGTGTCTTAGACACAATTCTACAAAGTGATTTCACTAATGAAGTGTAAAATACCTAAAAAGAAACTTTTTTGTTGTTGATAGATCTATCCCTACACACAATATTCCTTTTGCACTTACCATGGTGTTGTTACACTACTTAATTGCTTGAAACTCATTGGATCTTATAAACTCAATGTGACAATCCTCTTTATTTATTTTAATGAATTTATTTGTTGCTTTTGACAAACTGTTGATCAAAAGAACATAAAATGTTACAGTCAGTGTACATTACGAAGGCATCAATGACAAACAAAAAATGGTTTGGTGTTCTTAATTAATTCACTACTCGAAATGTACCTTTTCCAGCAGTTTGTGATCATCAATATTATAGGAGTAAAACATTCAGCCATGTGAGTAGTAGTGACATGAAGAAAGTATTTTATTTCTAAAGTAGAGACTGTATTGTGTATAAGTATGCTGCTTTTGCTTTTAATCCGAAATCAAAAGTGCAGAGTGTACAAATTTTGCTTTACTAATAGGAATTGCAGTTGGCTATGCAGGATAAATGACACAGTTAGAGTTATTATTATGTAAAAAGTTGCTTCATGTTAGCTCATTCCAGCTCACTCTTATAGATGTTTTTATAGTTTTCTGAAAATTATGCCATAAGTAACAAGCACAGCAAAAATTATGATTGCAATGTTTGATGAAACCTAGTATAAAATAGATGCACTGTCAAAATAAAAGGAAGACTTCCATATAGTATTTAAAAAAAGTAGACAGAGTAGAACAGATGAAGAAGCATTGCAAAATACTACCTGGAAATGTCCAACCATGATGGTAAATTTGTTTCCTGACATACAGAATATCTAGATGCAGGTTCACAGTTGAATCACTTCTCAGTAAAACACATTCCATTACAGGACTACTTAGAATATCATTATGAGGTATAACATTTGTTCTAATACTCCTTCCAAATTAGAAAACATTCTTCTTAACATAAAATGTAATGTGATTACAATCCAATAGAGATTTTGGAAAGAGGTTCTAGTTCTTCCTCTGGAATGCATGCATGATGCTTCTCATGCAAATGAGGAAGCAGAGAGTGCAGCAACAGCATTTCCGCAGCTGTCACAATGGCACAAAAGAAAGGGTGAAGCAACACAAAACAGAACAGAAATCTGGTGTCAAGTACCACAAAGGTATATTAAGAGTGCAGTGCAAAGCCACAACACCTTAAAAGTATTGAGCACATCTTTAGCAGGTCACAAACAGAGAGAACAACTATGATGGATTTGAATCAACAGGCGTAGCATGGACATATTAGTTGTTGAATATTATAATGAGAAATACTGCCTTTGCATATCAGAATCATTAAAACATCTCAGGAGCAATGCATATAGATTTGTCTGAACAATAGTGGCAAGCTGACCTTTCACATATTAGAAGTGGAGAGTACAACTTTGATATTTTAAAAGCAAGAAGGCAATCAATTATCAGAAGTAGCATGCACTATATAGCAGATCACAAGCATAAGAACATCTCTAGTATATTATAAGTAATAAATACAGTTTCAGCATACCAGAAGTATTTAGTAACGCAAGCATCACAAATGCGAATCATAATTAACATCACTGCTTAATGTGGTTGCCTATATTGCTCCAGGGACTGCACCTTACCTTTGGCATGTTGGTTGGATTTGCCAGCTAATTTCTACCAAAGCTGTTTTTATTGTGTAATATGTATAACCATTACAGTGTTGAGTGGTGTGATGTTAGGGTGCACATAAGATAATCAAAATGATACTGAACATCTATTTTGTTCCCTGGGTAGGGAACAACAGAACATATGTGAGCTAATAGGACCACATTTGAGGCACACATGCAGAGCTAGAGAGAAGGTAGAATTGTGGGTAAACATCAGGTAGCAAATATTTTGCGCCCTTTCTTTTTCGTTTTGTAAACTTAATCTCATGCAAGAAACTCGTCTCACAAAATGAACCGATCTTTTTTTACTAAACAAAAAGCATATGTTCAGAGTTGTGGACTTACACTGTGGGTTCCCTGCATTCACACCATTGCCCAAAAAGTTTAATAAAGTAAATCCTTTTTTGGTTTTGAATGTAGATTTGCTTACTGCTGAAATGAAACAATATGCTGAAAAAATGCTACTTTTATTGAATAAGAAAATAATGGCTGGGTTCTTTAAGGGAAATAGCATGTAACAAAGCATGTCAGTTTGTGATTATTCCAGTGACAACTAACTAATGTAATTGATATCTACTTACTCTTACATTTTTGGGTATCTTGGACAAAATAGTTATTTTATGTAAGACTTTTAGGTGGATGTTATTATCTAAAATCACATGCATTTGTGTAGCTGATGGAATCAAATATTTAGGTAGCCTAACTTTCAAAGACAAAATGCAAACAAACAGATAACACATGGTAAAAAACAAAATACAGACTTTGTGATTTCACCCAATTGTTTAGAAAACATTTGAAATTTCACAGAGTTGATCTCTTGCATTCAATTTAGAATATGGATTACTGCATGTGATAGTTGAATCACCATAGTCTGTGGAGATTACAAATAAATCACTTATCATTGTTCTTCACTTTTATTTGGGCAAAGTACTTGTTTGAAAATAAATGTGAAACAAACAGCAGCAATTTATTTGAGGAATCATCAGATGCAGCCTTCTAGAATCCCCCCATTCTACCAAAATATTTGAAATCACTTTTTTTGAAAATTGACAGTTTTGTCTGAAATTTCCAGATATTCTTCTCAAAATAATCATTTGTTTTGGTTCCCTTAGAATAGTAAATCTAGCAATCTAAATAATGTGGACCTCTAATATTTTATTAAATGTTAGTGTGATTAGTTTCATTAAAAACATACAAATAATACTTCATACTCATGAGACTAAATGATTGAAATATGTTATATTAATGTGACAATTAAGCTATGTTTTGGCATACAACTTTTATAAATTACAATACATACAGTTAGGCTCATTTAATGTACAAGAATAATCATCACAGGCAGTCTTTTAGAATTGTCTCCTCGTTCTACAATAGATTTTACATTGCTTTTTGGGAAATCAATAATTTCACCTTCAATTTCCAGACATTATCCTCAAAATAAATACTTGTTTTGATTTCCTAAGACTGCACAAATCTAGGTATCAAAACTGTGTGGACCTCTTCTACTTTTTGTTTAATTATATTTAAAAAAGTACAAATAATGATGAGACTAAATAATTAAGATAACATTATATTAAAACAACATAATCAAGCTATATTCTTGCATACACAATTTATCAATTACAGCACAACGATGCTCATTACACTAGAAGAGACCACAAAGAAAAGTAAAAGGGCAGCACAATGGAAGTGCCAAAAAACTGCAAGTATAAATATAAGACTTTATATATAAATCAGAATCTTAGCAGTCATTGTCTTCTATATGGTCAGAAAAACAATTTTAACTACATCCTCAAAAGCATGATGTAACTGTATTTCCCTAGAGCAGATGCGATGAAATAACTAATCGATTAAAAACTCATAGAAGTTTAGCTAGATAATAACTCCAAATAGACTAGACTGTCATATAAATTCCTTTCAATGAAAGATAGTCTACTTAAAAAACATTTCTAATTGAGTGCTTTTTCCGAGCACTAAATATGAGCCAAGGCAAGTCAACATTTTTGGGAAATGTTTTATTTTCTTCACTGAGGATAGATCAGATAATAACATAATAATTATAACTATAACATAATAACTAAATGTTCAAATAATAGATCCTGAGGGAATTGAATCATCTAGAACAAAAATCTAGCACAATGTTCACCAAGCCTGCTTAAAGACAACAACATCACTTATTTCTGATAATTAACGCAAGGTATCATCCAATGAGTGTCAAAACTGATATATATACAGTATATATATATATATATTTTTATTTTTATTTTTTTTAACTGCAAATGTTACTGAAAATGAATGGTGGTTAACTGAGAGTCTTGCTTGAACAGTTAGGTGGGAGAAAGAAGAAGGGTTGTGGTAGGGGCAAGAAACTACAATCAAAGCCAACAGAAATCAGTATGTTCACAATAAAGCTATAAATCTCTATGTTCACAAACAAAGAACAAAACTGTAAGGCTCATTTAAGCGCTATTGGTCAATGGTTACCTGTCTAAGAAATCCATGTAAAACTATGTTGAAATGTTCAAAACTCTGAGAATTCCCAACCAGGATTGCAAGCTGTAAAACATAAATGTATTTACGATAGAAGCAATGGTGAGTAATGTTGAATTTCTTCAGAATGTGTCATTTTAAGCCCTCACTAGCTCAAAGCAAATGAAGCTTCTTAGACAATGGAAATACAGATGGATTAATGTTTAAGCTCATACACGGGATGATGATTACATAATGAGTGCTCTCAGTGACTAGTTGGAGCACCAAAGACACCTACCGCTAATGCCCCACTAATCAATTCTCATATTAAAGGATGCCAGAGTAGTCTTCACAAAACTAGACTAGGATTGTTGCTAAATGATAAACTCCAGTTTCAATATAAACTAAAATCTAGAGCCAATGACATGGATCCCGGACCCTCAGCACTCAGTGGCATCTCTAGTTAGCATATCTAATCCAAACTATTGCAAGAGGCAACTTGGAGAAGCATTCCAACTGATCTACTTAAGATAAAGTGGTTAATCTGTCCCAAAGAACAAATTTAGATGATGATGTAAGCCCTGTCAGGTGAATCCTTAAGTCAATCTAGCATTGTCTGTCCTTTGCCAAAGTGATCAGATTATTTTATTACCTACATAACTGTAACAAACATATCAACACTCTGTAAACAGAAGTGAAAAACTGTAAGGAAGCAGTCAGTGTCTTTTGCCTCTTTAATGAAGAGGATGCCACATCCCTCTCTCCATCTAGTTTTTACACCATCTTGTATCATTCCATACCCCCAACCTCAATATATATATCTACCACAGACTCATTTATGTCAGTGATTTGGAGTTCTTTCTCCTTCTATCACTGAATCAGCAAAGGCTAAGCTTGACAGCCTAGTTTCTGGAAAATTCAAAACCGGAAGAGAAATAACGTAATGGTCACGTCAACACTCAAAATCCAAAGGAAATTAGAGTGCTTAGGATAGAGAAGCCAAAAGTGTCAAACCGGGACTCTGATAATGTGCAATTGACACCCTGGCCTCACATCTTGTTACACATTTTCATTCCTATCCACTGTAATTAATTTTCTCACATAAACAAGGTGATGTGTGGAACCAGCACACACGGATCCTAATGGCACAAACAGGCCTGATCCTTATGAAAATATAATGCAATGACTCAAACGATTTCCCTATATTAAGTTCATGTCTGCATCGTACATGAAACTATTAAAGACATTTGCACCACACAGAAACCAATGACACAAGTTGACTAAAGTTATGGGTCGATTCATAAACTGCATTTTAGCATTGGAAAAGTACTGCTCTAATACTATTCACTTACGTCAAATGTATGGGTCGAGATCTCCTCCTCTGCCTCCTCTGCCTTTTCATTATGGAGATCTCTGCACATATAGGTGTTAATTTTTGTGGTAAATGTGGGACAAAATGCCCACCCACAAAATAATAAGTCCATTGTAGTTCGCAAAATACACTAGTAAATTTATTGCATTCCTAGTAGTGTCCACACAGGACACTTAAATATACTCCAGCTCAGCACTGGAGTAAGTCAAGCAATACACACCTGCAACCACTAGTACTGCAACATAACTCCATAGAAAATAATGGAGGCAGGGAATTAAAAGATCCCATAAGAAGTAATGTTAAATAAATTAAATCAACTATACATTTATATGCTATATGCTATAAAAGCACACCCAGTGATAAAAAATTAAAACTTTGGTTATTGATTATTTTTAAAATATATATTAATTCACTTGCATTAAACGCTTTAACTTATTTTTGAAAATATAACAAATTGTTAAATTAAATAAATACTAAATTAAACAAAAAATAAAAATGTAAGTAAAGGGGTGTTTTTGCATTATTTTATTATTGGATGCATTAAAATTCATAAATTGTTCATGGTAATCTGCTCATGTTTTTCCTCGAAAATCTCAGCCCTCTTATGAAGGGTTTCCTGGCACTTCTGTGTTTTAGTTTGTATTTATTTCTCTTTGCCTTTTAAGTTTGTTGTACTCTCCCTTGGATGATGTCTGGACTCCTATATTTTCATTTTGTTGTTATTTTAGTTATTTTCTTTTCTTTTACCTGTTTCTTTGCCCTGTTATCATGCATGACTTATACCTGACCTTGTGGATGGAAGAGGAAGCCTGATACTGTTCATGAGAATCTCAGGGACAATATTGTGACATCCAAACTAAATGACAGACTGACATGAAAGCTGTAAAACGTTTCAAAAGCTGCATTCTCAGGAACATCTATAAAGAGTGTTTACTTTTCCTAAAATTACATTTATAGCTAACTTCAGCACTAGTTACTGGCTGTTGTTTTCAAGATGTAAAGCTATTTGTCCTTCTTACCATGTGAGCTAGGGTGGCATGCAAGTATTATTCTGGCTACAATTCTAAATGTAAGCCTGTGCCATCTAGATTAGTGCAGGGGTAGACATAAAAAAGGAATATATTCCATCAACTCAATCCAAGATGGGAACGGCGTTCACATTTTCTCATTACGCCCTTGCCATAGGCAATCAACCCCACCTGTAACTGAGATTCCAATGATTTATTTTGTTCCTGTTTATATTAAAGGAATCCCACCCGTACCTAGAAATGCCTTTACAATAGAATACATTACTCCTGGCAAGGTACTCTGCTCATGTCTTAATAATGCTTAGCTTCCTGATTTCACAGTGATGTATTACAGCCTCAAAGGTAATTAAAGTTTGATAGGCAGGTTTGAAGGGTTCTCCACATCCCTTCCTTGACCTACTGCGCTTTTCTTTAGTGTAGTACTTTCACTTTGAAGTGAATAAATAGTATTCCTGCATGTATGGTATTGTTGGCTAAAGCTGAAAATACCATTCCAAAAAGAGGCATACTAAAAGAATGCTAAAGATGGTTATACTAGGGCCCGGAAATGTTCCAATCAACAGTTAATCCCCATATGTCCCTCTAAACAGACGACAAATGGTGTGAATATTGCTTTTATAAAGATAACAGTACAAAATAAGATAGCTTTTGGAAACCTTGTATGGCAAATCATGGGTTCCCAAATGGCCATGATTAACTGTCAGTTCTGGCCTCTAACTTCCCGGTCATAGAAAGGGTTCTAAAAAGTGTTCATATGAGAGATCAAAGGAGTAGAGATCAGGCCCTCAAAGCACAGAGGTTTTCTAAAAAGCTACTAGTGTGAGAACATGGTCATTAAGCTTCTATGTGTTGCAGACTGCCTGACTGCTATTAGACATTCAGTGGTGCTTGACTTTTATAAAGTTTCCCCTTTTACGTGTAGGTCAGCTCTCTTCTTTACCTTTAACAGTAAAATATCTCAGTGATTTAATCTAGTTACCACATTGGTGTTTGTTTAAACAGCGGGTCACAATTTCAATTCCCAGCAAAACCGCTCATTGGGTAATTGTCTTCCTACAAAGACTCTGATAAAGCATTTTCTCCCTAAGGTTATGCTTTAAACAAGGTCAATAAATCTGTTCATCCAGCATGAAAGAATGGAGCAAAATAGTTCAATCAAGATCCCTTCACACACCACAATTTAAAGTGACAGCATGACCCATGTGACCACACAAGGAAAGACCCAGTTTGAAATAAAGTTAAGGGGTTTTATTACAAGCTCAGATTCAAATTCATATAGACAGTTCTCAAAACAAAGTTAAAATGATACACAATCACCATGGGCAGATCAAGGCAACGGAAACGATAAAAAAAATTAACATAAAAAGAACTAAACATTCAGAAATGAAACTACAAAACAGAAACAAGATAATCGGATGGGTAGAAAATAAGTGCTGTTCAGTTCTTTTATGCATTAAGGCAATTTCAAAGTCATCTAAGCTTAGCTAGCTAGGGCAAGGGAAAACCCTACAGATTGGCAAGTCAAAAGTTAACATGTGCTGGGTTAAAACACATGTAGCAAAAAGTAAAAAGAAAAACGACAACATCCAAAAGGCATCCATCTTAGCTCACCTGTACGGGTTGAAACAATTGCATACATTCTACTGAATGTACTGAGCTCAAGGTTGCTTTTTTAGGCTCACTATGTGTAAAACAATAGAAAATCATTTTTCCAAGCTAGCATGTCATTGAAACGAAGTCTGAAAAGAATGTCACCTTAGCAATAATGACTAAACATATTTCTACTCAGTCAGGAACCAAAGGCCTTGCAGGCCTCACTTATGCTCAGTAAATTGAATTACTATGGCACATTTTGAATTTTATTTTTAATTTTATTTATGAAATGAAACATATGTAACATTCGAAATATAAATTCAGATAAAAGAGAAGTTAGCAGTGGTAGAGCCAATATTGCACTTACCATATATAGTCAAATATAAAAAATGCTCAATAGGTAGAGACACCATGCTATCAGAATAGTATCATAGGCATTAGTGGGATGAAGTTCTCACATACACATAAGTATTAAATAAATCCTAGAGCAGAAACAAGTAATTCTAAACAGTAATAGTGAAGTAACATAAATTGGCCAATTAGGAACCAAGAACCCGGTAGTCCATTAAAGAAATCAAGTTGTTTAATTCACAGACAACATACAGCCTGTATTCATTCAACATTAACAGACTTTGAGAGTATTCATGCTACAATTGATTTAAAATGAAATAATTCTAATAATATATTTTAACCAGTGCAGAACTACAATCATTGCCTTCTGCACGTAACACTTAAAACATTTTTCTTCAGAAATCTATTATCATTTTAGTGAAAACTATCAATAAACATCATATCGAATCATATGAAATTGATTATACGTGAAGTTTTAGGGCTATGCTACATCACTCACGTTTAGTAACCTACAATGAATACACATTAATATGAGCCTTCAGTGCACCATTTTACAATTAATTTATCGCTATTTAATATCAAACTGCATAGATTGGCAAATGTAAATAAATACTATGACATCAAAGATAGCAATAACATTTCTGCTACATCAATTCCAATTCCATTAATAAGTCAGGTTACATTCATGCGAGTGCTGCAGGCATGTTGGTGTAATCTACTGGTTTGACATTCCAATCCCAGTGAAATTTCTCAACGGGTCACTGCCTTGCTGAAGAGAATTATGTGTAACATGCAGATCCCAGGCTTAAATTTGGGAAGTAGCATTTCCTGGCTATAAAGTTGATGAAAAAACTACCAATGAGTTGGGCATTGACACCCCTCATTAAGCATAATGAAGTAATAATATTTGAGGTGTGCTTTATAAAAATGGTTAACAATAATATTCAACAGAAATTGAAGATTAGCAAATGTGCTGTCCAGACCATAAAATGTATTTTCCTAAGTATTGTTGTGGCTGTCCCTTAGAAAGAAAAATCATATGATTCCATAGTTACAACATTTTTTTGGTGATGCTAAGATTATGTATGCTGTCCGAGGCTTGTTCTTTTCCAATCTTTTGTTATTGTTTCACTAATTTCAGAAAAATATACATTTCAATTTTTGTATTATATTTTGATCTTTACTACCCTGATGTCTTGTCAATGCTTAGAGACAATTCTGCTGGGATGTTCAGAATTTTAAGAATTGACTCACTTATTATTTAACTAAAGATGGGAGGAAGACAAATCTGCCTGAGATGGCTGGGTGGTGAAATAAGGAGGGTTGCATGAACAAATGGGTTGTAATGAAAATGTATATACATTTTCCATTATACATACATACATGAGTCTGTTTGACTAAATGCAAAAATGGGATATCAAATTGGCAATCAGCAACACAATTAAGAAATATGTTGATAGAAATAGAGCAGTTGATATGTAGAACAGGAAGCTAGAAAAAAGTCAGATTGCTGGACTGTGGGAGCATTTAGAAAGGAAGACAGTGAAAGAAAACTACAGGCCTGATTTAGATCCTGGTGTTGCACCGCCAAGCCAAGTTGGTGGAGGACCCGGGAAGACCATCTAGTCAAAAGTGTACCGTCCACCGTACTTAGATGCATTGCAGCTGAGCCTCAGGCCACCATGATGGAGCGCTCTTCTTGGCCATCAGGCAGGTGGGTTCCCGCCAGCCATATTTAAATATTACAGTTGGACAGGCTGTATCATGCCGGTGGTTTGCTGACAAAGGGAGGACATCGCTGAACCCATGGACACTTAACAATGCCTGTGGCTGCAGAATACAGGTAAGTCACACAGACACACTCTACTCTTCACATATGTGCCCCACTGCAACAGAGACAACACAACATTCCACATACACACCACATCCATTGAAATTCCACCACAACACAACACTTATATGCCACACTCATTGACGTACATTCACCACAAAACATATACATACTAGTGATACTGCACCCACACACAACACAATCACAACAACCAACACGCACATCTACAGGCATGTGCACAACACAAACACAACTACACACAGCACAACAACAGCCACACAACCACATGCACCTGAATGTTGCTCGCAGCAACACAACACAGAACACAACATACACAACAATGTCCAGGCCATATGCAAGTGGCACAGATATTGACACAACTACATCACCTCCCTACAGCTCCATCCACCTTAGCCAGCACAATGCATTAGAAACACACATACACATACTGACTCACACACACAACTTGCAGCACAACATGACAGGAACAGGCTCCCTGGCAATGTGCACACTTGGACACAGTTGACAGGTGTGAATGTAGCATCATTGTGGTGCCAGCATTTATTTGCCAATTAATACTGACACCATAATGACAGTTGTGAATGTGTGCGTTACAAATTGGGTCTCTAGTTGACAGAGGTATGCACCCAGTCCCAGGAGGGACCACAATCCTAGTCAGGGTAAGTCACAACACAACATAAGTTATCCTGTGCGCACCCTCAGGTAGCTTGGCACAGAACAGGCTTGCTTAACTTAGAAGGCAATGTGTAAAGTATTTGTGCAGTAGCTCATACAGTAACACATTGAAAACACCACAAAAACTACTCCACACCAGTTAAGGAAAATAGATAATATTTATTTGAATAAAATAAGACCAAAACTAAAAAATCCAATATGCACAACTCAAAATATCACTTTTCAAAGGTGTAGATGAGTCTCAATCCTTAGGAATCAGTGGTTGTATCCTTTTAACACATAGTATCTGGTATGCATAAAAAATAATGACACAGAGGGCCGCAGAGGAGAAGAGTAAAGCGATGTGTCAGTTCTTTCCATGCAGCAAGGTGATGTGCCGGTTTCCGTTATCACACCAGTTTCTCACTGCGGTGAGGGGATATTTTGATGCCCAGGACAATGCGTGGAAAATCCACAACCTCTTGAGCAGAGCAACAGGCGCTGTATCGATCTGGCAGGCGATGCAATGATTTTTCAGGCATGAGGCAGGCACTGCATTGATCCTGCAGGCATTTCATCACATTTTGCAGACTTTGGGCCTGATTCCAACTTTGGAGGACGGTGTTAAACCGTCCCAAAAGCGACGGATATACCACCTACCGTATTACGAGTTCCATAGGATATAATGGACTCGTAATACGGTAGGTGGTATATCCGCCACTTTTGGGCCGGTTTAACACCGTCCTCCAAAGTTGGAATCAGGCCCTTTGTGTTGATTTTCTGGCATGCTGGATTTTGTCCTCTTTGCTGAAGTCTTTGATAGCCTTGAGGCCTCAGAACAGGAGGCAAGCTCAATCCAAGCCCTTTGAGAGCACTTGTGGAGGAAGGCAGAGCCAGGGGTGAGCAGGCAGCAGGACAACAGGCAGGGCAACAGTCCTTCCAGCAAAGCAGTCCAGATAAGTCCTTTAAACAGCCAGGCAATCCCTCTGACAGAGTCCGGTTGTGGGTCCAGACGTGTATGACTTGGTGGGGCACGGAACCAGTATATATACCCAAACGTGCCTTTGAAGGGGGGGAAATTCAAAGAGTGGTTTTGAAGTGCACAGGTTCCCCTTTCCACCCAGCCCTGTCTGCCAGGAGCCCTGTGGGGGATTATCAGTCCTTTGTGTGAGGGCAGGCAACTGGTCTTTGAAGTGTAAGTGAGAACACCTCCACCCTTTCTGCCCAGGAAAACCGTCAGTATGCAGATGCATGCAGATGCAGCTGAGTGTCCTGTGTTTAATGGCTGTCTGGTTGGAATGCACAGGGGGAGTGGTCAACCAATACAGACCAGTTGTGGATTGGAGAAAGGCTGAAAGGCACAGAACAATGCCTGCTTTCTAAAAGTGTCATTTCTAAAATAGTCATGTAGAGTTCAACTTCACTAGTAAGTAAGATTTCTCACCACCATTCCAACCATACCACACGTTACAACACTATTCCTCTCAGATCAGAAATTACAACTTAAAAGCATATAGGGAAATTTCTAATGCTGGCCTCTGAAAGGGACAGGCTTCACAGTAGTGAAAACCGACTTTGGGAGTTTTTAAGTACCAGGACATGTAAAATTTACATGTCCTGCCTTTTACTTACATAGCTCCCTACCCTATGGGTTATCTTGCACCTACCTTAGGGGTGACTTATATGTAGGAAAATGGGAATTGAAGGCTTGACAAGTAGTTTTAAAAGCCAAGTCGAAGTGGCAGTGAAACTGCACAAATAGGCCTTGCAATGGCACACCTGAGAATGGTTAAAAGGCTACTTATGTGGTTAGCACAATCAGTGCTGCAGGCCCACTAGTAGCATTTAATTTACAGGCCCTGCCTATATCTAGTGCACTTTACTAAGGACTTACAGGTAAATTGAATATGCAAATTGGGTATGAGCCAATATTACCATATGTAGGGGAGAGAGCACAGGCATGTTAGCACTGGTCAGCAGTGGTAAAGTGTGCTGAGTCCTAAAACCAGCACAAATGATATCAGAAAAATGGAGGGAGGCAGGCAAAAAGTTGGGGGAAGACCACCCTAAGGCTGTCAGGTCTAACAGTGTGCAATATGTGTTGTGAACCAGTGTGTCCCCACCCATGTCTGACCCACCGTGTCCCCAACATGTGCATGCCACGGTAACTAAAAAGAATTACTGTGACATGTACATGTCTTCAGTGGTCCCGTGCACTTGTGCAGTGATCCCCCAACATACACAGCCAATGCGGGTTGCCAACCTTCGTGTCCAGTGATAAGGGGATTGTGTTTTCTCCAGGGTCCCATTGCAGCAACAGTGGAGGGTCCTGTGCAGTCAGATCCAGCTGGAAACGGAAATGGAATGAGGAGAATAGATGAGTTTTCACCCCCTTCCCTCCCTAATCTGCCAAGTGAAAAGTGGAGGTTGAATCGTCACTTTTTGCTTGGTTGTATGGCGCATCCAAATCTGCTCGGTGGTGAGTGTGACTGGAGTCCTGCCAGCAGCCACACATTCCTATTGGCTGTCATGGCAGATGGGATTCCTTGGTAGAGTTGGGGGGACTCAGGCGGGTTAAAGTCTATGGGACCGCCAACATCTAAAGATGGCAGGCAGACTGTCATGGTGGCAGAAGGATTTTCAATCAGAAACCTGACAGTGGGACCATTACATCCAACATCTAAATCAGGCCCTAAGTTCAAAAGTTGAAGGAGTCGTTTTGGTAGAAGACAATAGGAATGAGAGGGTGAATGTGACAAAAGTGAGAAAGTGAATTGGTTCACAGTTGTGAGTGAGTGAGCAAAACCACTTATATAGTGGCAAACAGCTACTTTAGTCAGACATGTTCTGGTGCTCAAGAGGTAACATAACCAGAAGTTCAGTCTTGGGGAGTGATTCAACCAGCTAATGTAACTTGAGATAATTTGAAAGCATAAAGGTCGTAAGCTGTTTGGTAAAAATTCTGAGATGTGACTGTGAACTGAGGAGCATTTGCAAGGAGATTCAAGCCTTTGCAGAGAGGACTACTAACGTGCATCCTTCTAAAGTGTTTTTTTTTATTCTAGGGACTTTGATAAGAAAGCCTTGTTTGGATCTGAGAACCAATGTCGGTGTGTACCATGAGAACAGGGATGCAATATAAACTATTTGGTTATCACTAGAGACTGATTTGTGGCATAGACATAAGGCCTTGAAGTAACATCATTTGTTTATGGGCAGTAGTGCAATTTCTGAAGGTGATAAGAAATACCTGCACTACGTTTGAGTCCTAAGACAATTCTTGTCACTGTGTTTTCTGGCATCAGCACTTTTTGGATCACCAATTTAAACACTCTATGAAAACAATATTACAGTAATCTATCCTAACATTTGATTGTATAAACTGAAGGATGATTCTGAAAAAGAGGAGGTGAAAAACAGTGGCACAGGTGGATTTGACATGTTCAGAAAAGGCCAAGCTATTGTCAGTCATAATACTAAGATTCCAGAAAAGGTGTGAGGGCAGTGGCAGATTCGCAAGGGATTCCAGCCACCATTCAGAAGTCCACGTGTAGCCTGGCCCAAATATATAATTTTGTTCTTCTCACAGCTTAAGGCAGATGGGTTTAGGGTTATCCATCTTGCAACTTCTTGAGGGCAATCTCTAAGCTAGCCCACAATTTCAGTATTGTTAACATCAAGGCAGATAATAAGTTAAGTATTGTCTGCATATGTCTGGAAAGAAATGCCACACGTTTTAATGTGTGAGGCAAGGGGGTTGCACATACAAGTTGAAGAGTAGGGCACATTCCGATCCCTGAGGAGTCAGGCTGCCTGAAAGAAGAGTGAAGAGAATTGGTGGGGAAATGTATGTTGGTGGGTTAAAGATGAAGAAAAGTGGTAATAACTAGAATGATGACCACACAAGGGGGATGGGGAGATTGAGACAAGTGATAGACTTTTACTTAAAGCTGTTCTAAAAGCTGTGGCAGAACATGCTAATTGTGTAGTGCACCTTTTATTTCACAATGAGCATCTCTATTCTAATGCTTCAGATAGTTATAAAAGAGGATCATGTGGCTCTTTAAAGGGCCCAAAACCAAGGTTGCCTATCAAAGAAACAAATCGAGTTTACAAAACTGTCTATGGCCTATATAGCAGTGCAAGGTAATGCCAAAGGATATGTGGCAAGGATTTTACCACCATATCATAACACCAGGAATGTGAGGTTGGCTAGCCATCACCGTTTTTCTTCCTAGCCATACAGGTGTAAATGATTCACCAACGGTGTGAGAAACTGGGGCTGATTGCAGAGGCCCCATAACTTTTTGCCCCCATTTTCCACTTTATGCTGGTGTTTTCCTGACTCTGATGGTGCCCTGGGTACTGCTAACCAGTCCCAGGGCCTGTGCTCTGTGTAAAATGGATATGCAAATTAGGCTAATTATAATTGGCTAACTTAACCTACCTATAAGTCCCTAGTATATGGTAGGGCATGTAGGTTTAGGGACCACAGCATAGGTGGTGCACACCTAGGTGCATTGCTGAGGTGCCCAGTGTCATTTTAAAAGCAAGCCTGCCTTGCTGGCTGCTTTTAAATTAAAATTATATGCAAATTCGACTTTGGAATTAAAGGTACTTCCAAAGTCTTAAACTACCTTATTTTTACATAAAAGTCACCCCTAAGGTGTGCCCTATGTGCCCCTAGGGCTGGGTGCCATGTAACTATAAGCAGGGACTTTATAAAAATAGATTTATAAGCCCTGGTGAGGTAAAAACAGCCAAATTCGTTTTTCCCTCATTGAAGTAAATGGCCTTCATAGGCTAGAATGGGCAGACTTTATTTTAAATTTTAAAGTCTCCTTAAATGTTACATACCAAGAATTTGGTATCAAATTGATTGTTGTAATAAATCCCACAACTTCCAGTTGTTGGATTTAATATAACTAGTGCAGGTAAAAAGTTTAGACTTTACCTAAAAAGTTGCCAATTTCAGCTCTGCATTGTTTTTGCTGCTGTGCTCTGATTGGCCAGCCTGCAGCAGCTTCTGCCAGGCTACCTTGATGAGGTGTGAAGTGGCCTGACTTCACACAAAGGAATGTGCTTGGGGAGAGAATCTCCCCTCAGCAGATGGTGAGGCAGGAAGGGGGAGGGCTGCCAAACTGGTCTTCAAAGGCAGAGAAGGACATCTGGAGCACCCAGCAACACCCCCACATCCTGCAACCCCAGACAGCTAGGTGCCCCCTTGATTAGATTAGGAGAGGGCAGGAGAGGGGTGTGTTTATGATTTTTAGCCACACCAGTGGGTGGGCTCAGCCAGATCTCTCCTCCAAAAATCAGATTCATCCATTTTGGATTTTTAGAGACTGTTGCCTTCTGGGATGGATTTTTGCCACACTTCCCAGGAAGTGGTCATCACAGGGGGACGACCCTGTCCCTGATTGGAGAACCAGGGCCCCCCTGCTTTTCACCCAGGAGCAAGGATAAAACTGGCAGACCTGCACCCACGCCTCAGATCCCCTCCAGAATTCAACAAGAAAGGAACTAAAGAAGAAGAAGGACTGCCCTGCTGGACCCCTGGCCTGCACCTGGACCCTGCACTCAGAAGGACTGCACCAGCTGCACACTTGGGCTTCACCACAAGAAGGACTTTGCCTGGCTTCAACTGGTTCAAGGAGGGACTCCCTGTTTGCTACAGGTGAAAAATTGCTAAACCAGAGTCCCCTGCACCAACTCCTGAAGAAAGCGACCAGCTGACCACTGTCCAGTGGCCAAAAAGGAGTTTGCGCCAGGTGCATTCTGGGAGTTGAAGTCCGCACTTCCCAAGGACCATCACAGAACTTCTGGACCCTTGGGGTGAGCTGTGGACCCCAAAAGAACCTTGAAAGAACATCTGGGTGAAGCCCCAGAAGTTTGGAAAAGATTGGAGAATTTTTGAAAAAAAGCTCCATAAAGTGACCGACCCGACGCGGAAATTCTAGCCGGCTTGCCTCAACCGCGACCCGGCCTGACTTCGTGGTTCGTCCCGGTAAAGAAAAACATCCAAAAAAGAGACTAAGTCCGAACGTAAAAAGTTGACCGGGACCTCCCAGCCATCGTATCCGAGAAGGGCTCCATGGACGTCGGATCAAGATCCAGGTTTACCCCGGTCGAAGGATTTTCATCTCGAAAAAACGACTAAGTCCGAAGGTAAAAATCACCACCGAGGAAACCGACTTCGCGTATCCGGACAAGGGCTCCAGGAGGTCGGATTCAACTGGCAGGTTCGTCCCGGTGAAGAAAAACTTCAAAATAAAGACTAAGTCAGAAGGTAACTTTTTAACCGAGGCCTCCCGCGACTTGTAGCCGAGCAGGGCTCCATCGCGGTCGGCCTGAAAGTTTGACTTTGCCCCGGTCCTGGTGCAACCAGATGACCCGATTGGCGCTTTTTGTTTCTAAGCGCTAGAAAATAATAATACTTTAAAAATTCATGTCTCCGGTTCCCCTGAACCGATTTTAATCGTTTTTGTGTCATTTTAAAGATAAAAATATAAGCTATTTTTATAAATTGGTTTTGGATTTTTAAACTGTTTCCTGTGTTTTATTTAATTACTGTTTTGTGATATTTGAATGCTTTACACTTTGTCTCCTAAGTTAAGCCTTGACGCTCGATGCCAAGCTATCAAGGGTAGAGCTGGGATTAATTTACTGAGACCTAACTGTACCTATGTGGAGGTTAGTGGCTTGTTGCTAGGTGTAGGTACCTACCTGCCCTACCAATAACCCATTTTCCAACATAATTGGAAGCAGCGACGGGATCCTGTACTTGTGTTCAATATCACGTTACAGTTTTAGGTAAAACAAATTAAAAATCCTTTAAATTGTCCTAGTGCAAAAATTCTTTTAAATTTTTTTTTTTTTTTTTTTTTATTAATTTGGATTAATTTCAATTATTGAATTTTTGTAATTTTTCTAAATTCTTGTTACCAATTTTTGCAAAAAGTTTTTGTTGACACAAAACTAGGGAACCATGGAGCTTGATCTGGCTAGCCTACCCACACTGACAGTAGTCCAGCTTAGGGGGTTATGTCTTGAAAGAGGGTTGCCTGCAACCACTGATCTCAGGAAGCAAATCCTGATTAAATCCCTGACAGCATGGGCTGAGGCCCAAGAGCTAGGCACAGAGGAAGCTCCAGAGGGAGAAGAAAAAGGGGAAGATGCTAACTCTAACCACTCAGGGGAGGGAAGGCATCCGAGCCTAAGTGAGGAAGAGGAAGAACGGTCCTCAGTAAACACAGTCACTAGGGGCAGATCCAAAGCTAGTGGTGGGAAGGGGGTCCTTTCAGGAGGAGAGAACCCATCCATCAGAGAAAGAGAGCTGGAGGCCCAGCTAGCATACATAGCTTTGGAAGCAGAGAAGCTGGCCCTAGAAAAGAAAAAGTGGGCATACAAAGAAAAAAGAGATGGAAGCAGCGATAAAGAAGCTGAGGTGTCCATGGGTGGGGGAGTTTGCCCCAGATTACCCAAGGGGGTGGTTCCTGCTTATGTAGAGGGGGATGACATAGATAAGTGGCTGGAGGCCTTTGAGAGGGCACTCCAAATGAGAAGGGTTAGGCCTCAATACTGGGGTTCCCTTTTTTGGGAGTTGGTCCCCAACTCAGGGAGGGATAGGCTTCTGACCTTAAGGGGGGAGGAGGCAGATTCATACCCTAGTATGAAGAGGTGCTTAGCCAAGAAGTTTGGTCTGACCCCAGAGCAATATACTGTAGAATGAAGTTCAGGGACACCCAGAAGGTCAGTACCCAGTCTTGGGTTGACTTTGTGGACATTTCACTAAAGGCACTAGAGGGCTGGATTATTGGTAACAAAGTAGATACTTATGAGGGGTTATACAATCTGATCATGAGAGAGCACATCTTGACCAATTGTACCCAAGAAAGGTTACGCCAGCATCTAGTGGACTCTAAGCAGACCAACCATAGAGAGCTAGGGGAGGCAGCTGATGAGTGGTTGAGAACCAGGGTGGTTGTCAAGTCCCAGGGGGGAGACTCCAAGAAGGGGGGGATAGGTCCCCAAAAACCTAAGGAGGGAGGTGGTAAGCCCACCACAGAGACTCCCTCTGTACCCCAGAACCCTAAGAAGGAGGAGAGTAAATCCCACTCCCACTCTGACAAGCAGAGACAGGGAGACCCAGGGTTAAAAAAACTCTTGGACAGTAGGGCTTGCTTTGACTGTCAGCAGACAGGTCACTTCAGAGGAGATGCAGCCTGTCCAAGGAAGGTGGTTAGCACTGGGCTGTCCAGTGTAGCCATAGAGGAGGATTCCTCAGATGATGAAGTCCTCCTAGCATTGTGCTGGGAGACAGGACCAGATGGTAAGCTGGTGATCCCTGAGGGTGGGAGTAGGCACTTCCACCACATTCAAGTGAATGGGATCCCTACCACTGGCCTGAGGGACACCTGTGCCAGTCACACTATAGTGAGTGACCGGTTAGTGACGCCAGACATGTATGTCCCAGGAAAGACAAAGAAAGTCAGGATAGCCACAGGGGAGGTCACCTCCAAACCTGTAGCCATAGTGCCCCTAGAGAGGGAGGGTATCCTTGACTGGATTAGGGTGGTAGTCAGTGCTGACCTTCCCCTAGATTGTATCCTGGGCAATGACCTCCCAGAGGTGAGTCTGGTCACAGATGGGGTGGTCGCCCAGGGCGCCCCCCCAACCCAAAGGCCTGGGGAGTCAGTCCCTACAGTTAGGAGACAGGGGTCCCCAAGAAAAGGAAAGAAGAAAAGGAAGGGTAGGCCACTCTTAAAGAGAGTTCCAGGGAGCCAAGGGCCCTCTGCCCCAGTAAGGGGGGAGCCCAGAGTTGGCACTGGTGAGGCCTCACCTGACCCCAAGGAAGTCCTGAGTAGTCAGGCAGCTGTCCAGATG
Source organism: Pleurodeles waltl (assembly GCF_031143425.1). NCBI lineage: Eukaryota > Metazoa > Chordata > Amphibia > Caudata > Salamandridae > Pleurodeles > Pleurodeles waltl. The sequence goes on from NC_090440.1 coordinate 501,684,039, forward strand.
CAAGGTGTTGCCCCTGCACTGACAGAAGGGAGAGTGGAAGGAGGGTGTCTGCCACAGGAGGTGGTAGCCCCCCACTCTAGACAGCAAGAGGGGTGCCAGGACCCCAAAGATGCCCCTAAAGCAGCTCAGCCACCTGTCAGTGGAGAGCTTAGGGTGTGGTTCTGGGTACTGACAGCAGTCAGTAGCCTCTGCTGGGTGCTAGCCTTCCTGGCAGCACTGTACTTGGCCTGGGAGGCAGACCCCAGGGCCAATAGCAAAGTAGGCCCCTTGACCCTATTGGTCATGGTGGGGTTGCTCAAGTGTTGGGTGACCTCTTTGGGTAAGCTAGGTGTTGCCCTAGCAAAGTTTGGAGTAGGGGAGGTGGGCACCTCACTACCCAAGTTGGCAGAGAGAGAGGAGGAAGACCCCCCTAGAGGGAAGTTTCAGTTTGAGTTGGGTCCTTTTACTGTTGGGATGGCTTCACTACCCAGAGGGAGTGACCCTGACAGGAGGATATAAGGCAGAGTAGGCCCTGCAAAGGGACAGCCAGTTTTCTTCACTGTCTTCCTCGCCTAACAAGCCAGGAAGATTCTCCCAGGGTTGGGCTGAGTCTCCTGGGCGTGTGGGCTGGGGGGGGTTGTGTGAGAAACTGGGGCTGATTGCAGAGGCCCCATAACTTTTTGCCCCCATTTTCCACTTTATGCTGGTGTTTTCCTGACTCTGATGGTGCCCTGGGTACTGCTAACCAGTCCCAGGGCCTGTGCTCTGTGTAAAATGGATATGCAAATTAGGCTAATTATAATTGGCTAAGTTAACCTACCTATAAGTCCCTAGTATATGGTAGGGCATGTAGGTTTAGGGACCACAGCATAGGTGGTGCACACCTAGGTGCATTGCTGAGGTGCCCAGTGTCATTTTAAAAGCACACCTGCCTTGCTGGCTGCTTTTAAATTAAAATTATATGCAAATTCGACTTTGGAATTAAAGGTACTTCCAAAGTCTTAAACTACCTTATTTTTACATATAAGTCACCCCTAAGGTGTGCCCTATGTGCCCCTAGGGCTGGGTGCCATGTAACTATAAGCAGGGACTTTATAAAAATAGATTTATAAGCCCTGGTGAGGTAAAAACAGCCAAATTTGTTTTTCCCTCATTGAAGTAAATGGCCTTCATAGGCTAGAATGGGCAGACTTTATTTTAAATTTTAAAGTCTCCTTAAATGTTACATACCAAGAATTTGGAATCAAATTGATTGTTGTAATAAATCCCACAACTTCCAGTTGTTGGATTTAATATAACTAGTGCAGGTAAAAAGTTTAGACTTTACCTAAAAAGTTGCCAATTTCAGCTCTGCATTGTTTTTGCTGCTGTGCTCTGATTGGCCAGCCTGCAGCAGCTTCTGCCAGGCTACCTTGATGAGGTGTGAAGTGGCCTGACTTCACACAAAGGAATGTGCTTGGGGAGAGAATCTCCCCTCAGCAGATGGTGAGGCAGGAAGGGGGAAGGCTGCCAAACTGGTCTTCAAAGGCAGAGAAGGACATCTGGAGCACCCAGCAACACCCCCACATCCTGCAACCCCAGACAGCTAGGTGCCCCCTTGATTAGATTAGGAGAGGGCAGGAGAGGGGTGTGTTTATGATTTTTAGCCACACCAGTGGGTGGGCTCAGCCAGATCTCTCCTCCAAAAATCAGATTCATCCATTTTGGATTTTTAGAGACTGTTGCCTTCTGGGATGGATTTTTGCCACACTTCCCAGGAAGTGGTCATCACAGGGGGACGACCCTGTCCCTGATTGGAGAACCAGGGCCCCCCTGCTTTTCACCCAGGAGCAAGGATAAAACTGGCAGACCTGCACCCACGCCTCAGATCCCCTCCAGAATTCAACAAGAAAGGAACTAAAGAAGAAGAAGGACTGCCCTGCTGGACCCCTGGCCTGCACCTGGACCCTGCACTCAGAAGGACTGCACCAGCTGCACACTTGGGCTTCACCACAAGAAGGACTTTGCCTGGCTTCAACTGGTTCAAGGAGGGACTCCCTGTTTGCTACAGGTGAAAAATTGCTAAACCAGAGTCCCCTGCACCAACTCCTGAAGAAAGCGACCAGCTGACCACTGTCCAGTGGCCAAAAAGGAGTTTGCGCCAGGTGCATTCTGGGAGTTGAAGTCCGCTCTTCCCAAGGACCATCACAGAACTTCTGGACCCTTGGGGTGAGCTGTGGACCCCAAAAGAACCTTGAAAGAACATCTGGGTGAAGCCCCAGAAGTTTGGAAAAGATTGGAGAATTTTTGAAAAAAAGCTCCATAAAGTGACCGACCCGACGCGGAAATTCTAGCCGGCTTGCCTCAACCGCGACCTGGCCTGACTTCGTGGTTCGTCCCGGTAAAGAAAAACATCCAAAAAAGAGACTAAGTCCGAACGTAAAAAGTTGACTGGGACCTCCCAGCCATCGTATCCGAGAAGGGCTCCATGGACGTCGGATCAAGATCCAGGTTTACCCCGGTCGAAGGATTTTCATCTCGAAAAAACGACTAAGTCCGAAGGTAAAAATCACCACCGAGGAAACCGACTTCGCGTATCTGGACAAGGGCTCCAGGAGGTCGGATTCAACTGGCAGGTTCGTCCCGGTGAAGAAAAACTTCAAAATAAAGACTAAGGGCCTGATTCTAACTTTGGAGGACGGTGTTAAACCGTCCCAAAAGTGGCGGATATACCACCTACCGTATTACGAGTCCATTATATCCTATGGAACTCGTAATACGGTAGGTGGTATATCCGCCACTTTTGGGACGGTTTAACACCGTCCTCCAAAGTTAGAATCAGGCCCTAAGTCAGAAGGTAACTTTTTAACCGAGGCCTCCCGCGACTTGTAGCCGAGCAGGGCTCCATCGCGGTCGGCCTGAAAGTTTGACTTTGCCCCGGTCCTGGTGCAACCAGATGACCCGATTGGCGCTTTTTGTTTCTAAGCGCTAGAAAATAATAATACTTTAAAAATTCATATCTCCGGTTCCCCTGAACCGATTTTAATCGTTTTTGTGTCATTTTAAAGATAAAAATATAAGCTATTTTTATAAATTGGTTTTGGATTTTTAAACTGTTTCCTGTGTTTTATTTAATTACTGTTTTGTGATATTTGAATGCTTTACACTTTGTCTCCTAAGTTAAGCCTTGACGCTCGATGCCAAGCTACCAAGGGTAGAGCTGGGATTAATTTACTGAGACCTAACTGTACCTATGTGGAGGTTAGTGGCTTGTTGCTAGGTGTAGGTACCTACCTGCCCTACCAATAACCCATTTTCCAACAAACGGATTACTCCAACACACAGAGTTGCACTCTGTAGAATATCCTTCCCATGCGCCTAAGACAAAGTTAGCAAGCGTCTCAAATTGCACAGCTTGCAAAGTATGTATTTATTTTAGCTGAAAGGGGCATGTTAGAAGCCCCTCCCTGCAGCATGAAACCATTTCAGCCGCAGCAAAGTTCCTCTCAGAGAAGCTGTGAAAGCCATTTGGTGGAATCAAAGGAAAGTGGAATTTTGTGGCATACAGTGGGCAGTAAAATCAGCATCTGTTTCTGATGAGACAGCAGATTCACCACAAAGTTGGACAGTGTCAGGCAAGCTTGATGTAGCTTCTTTTGTGGAACGGTCTGAGAATTATGGATACGTCAGAACGTAAAATGTGCACAAGCACCATTTTGTTCAAACAATGTTGTGGGTGATTAACCTATGCAGCATGGTGGACACCAAAGAGTGTCACATACACCATGCATAAGGTTGATCTATTTATTGTGTAATACAGCTGTACTTTACCTCTAAGTATTGGCCACTTAAAAAGTAGGTTATCCTTCTACATAAACTGTGGGAAATGACTCAGGAAACAAAGATACCAACGAGTAAGCAGTCAATCAATCAATCAATCATTAAATTTATAAAGCGCGCTATGTACCCGTTAGGGTTTCGAGGTGCTGAGTGGGAGGGGGGGGAGCTGCTATCGGTCGAAGAGCCATGTCTTGAGGAGTCTCCTGAAGGTGAGGAGGTCCTGGGTCTGGTGCAGGGAGGTCGGGAGTGAGTTCCAGGACTTGGCGGCGAGGTAAGAGAAGGATCTGCCGCCGGCCGTCTTGCGTTGAATTCGGGGAACGATGGCGAGGGAGAGGTTTGCAGAGCGGAGTTGGCGGGAGGGGGCGTAGAAGTTGAGTCTGTTGTTCAGGTAGGCGGGTCCGGCGTTGTGTAGTGCTTTGTGCGCGTGGGTTAGAAGTTTAAAGGTGATCCTCTTGTCCACGGGGAGCCAGTGGAGGTCCTTCAGGTGGTGGGAGATGTGGCATCGGCGGGGTATGTCGAGGATCAGACGGGCGGATGCGTTCTGGATGTGTTGGAGTCGTTGGATGTCTTTTGCTGGGATGCCTGTGTAGAGTGCGTTGCTGTAGTCTAGTCTGCTACTGACGAGGGCCTGGGTCACAGTTTTTCTGGTTTCCGTCAGGATCCACCTGTAGATTCTACGGAGCATGCGGAGGGTGTGCACGGCCGCTCTTCAACTATTTCATAACCACTGAAAGGCTCATCTTATCAATGTTCCCAAAAATAGGACCACAATGTATACATTTCACACCATGTGGGCTAATGCTTCACTCTAATGGAGCGAGGGAAACCTTACCATCTACTTTTGACAGAGCTTTTGCTCACACATTTTATTTATATTTTAAATGAATGGTTCCAGTTATCAGTGAAACGGCATGCAAATTTCATGTAATGGTTAATTTTCACTATCTACTACTATAATGCAATAACTCATCATAACTCTGTGCGCTAAGCATGTGGCCAGGAACACCACATATGCCATTTTTGAGCTACCACCAACTGGTTTTCTTCTGAGGACTCCCTGATTAAAATGAAGGGCACATACACGGTCGCTTTACAAATTTTAAATGGAGTACAATTCATTCATCCGTAACATTCTACCCTCTTCACTCCTTGGTACATGCTGATTCAGAATCAATTAGAATTCTCGTACTGTGCCATTCCAAATTCTCAAACACAAATGAATCTTTATTGTTTTCATTTAAAGTTAATTTTCCATTGCTAATGTAGCAGCCTTGAGCTCAACAGCCTCCCATGCAAATAAAGAATAGTAGGCTTTTTATAGTGCAGATTTTAGAGCAAAGGCCTTTATCGACGCAAAATGATGGAAAGTTCAATGTAAGAGTCGAAAAATGGGAAGCCTTTTTTCTAAGTGGTTTTTTTTTATTTTCTTTATTTTTTGACAATTTTCGTGCAATAATACACAGACGGTCTTAATGTAAGTAAAAACATGAATAAGGAAGCCATTTAAATACAAAACTCTAATAAATGAGAGCTTTTGTATTTAATAGGAAAGTGGATTAGAAACTTAACAATGGACAAGATCTAATCTCTCAGAGGCAATTAGACAGGAACATATAGCATGGTCATGATGTTCAAGTATATGGTTACAAAAGACTACTGCGTCTCATGTGACAAGACATACATGGCATAAGCGTTCACAGAGAAGTGAGGCATAATGTCTTAATGGGAAATAAACATGTTGAGTTGGCATTTATTTCACTAAATTTATTAGGCATTTCTAATAGGAGTCATTTATTCTTATCACATAGGGTATTTTTGTTTCGTCCAGTAGCATTGTCCTATACGTTAATAATTTCTACCTGCATTAGAATGGTTTTGCAAATGTATCTCTAACTCATTGCACCTCATGCCAATGCCCCGAAGGGGCACCTGAGCATTGAGGATGCCAGCGCCGTCAGTCCAGCAGGAACCTGTGTTACTAACCAGTGGCCAGGCCAAGGAGCATTCTGAAAATTACTTCCACAAGTTTTAACATTATTCGATGGTTTGGGTAAAGCAACTAATGTGAAGACTATTGTTTTGAAACATATCTTGTTGGAAACCTATGTCATGTTCTTCCATTCTAAACTTTGAACCGCAAATCATGAATTTCTGAGCAGTGAAAATCATATATTTTTATGAACCTATATTTGAAGTATATTGGGATTAGATTGTGTAGTCGAAAGCAAACAGTATTTCTGACAGCACCATGTCGTTTACTTTAATTTAATGAATGATGTACCAGAACGAACATATCATGAACAAAAGTGATTTCTTTCAACACCATCAACTATGGAAGGTGAAGCCCTCCACCACCTCTTGAAGACTCGGAATGCAGTGCAAGCACATGTGCTTTCCCATGTAAATGTGGTAGCACAGTTCCCTTCAAAGTCAGTCTGTATACAACTGTTCACTTTATCAAAGGGGCCCAAAATATATTCATATCATTCAGATTCTGAAGGACCTCTATTGAATATCTCTCAAATCCTTGGTTTGGTCCAATTTATGATGTCATGTATCATTCAAGAGGTCCTCCAATTTGTTGTCCTGTATAGCCGAAGGACACACTATATCATACATGAGGGTAAAAGAAGCTGTGAAAATAAATAATTTCCCCAAAGAGCTAAGATTGTGAAACAGTCTAACCTTTGCTGATCACCGATACTTTGGAGAGCTTACCAAATTACCTAAAACTTCTGCCTTCTGTTCTTTAGGAAATAATTAAAAACATATCTAACCCCTTGTTTAACTGTGTTGGGGCCCTACTCCTGCAATGACTACTCTTGCTGTATTTTTTATTTTTATCTGAAGAGCTCTGCTGGCCTTTTGCTTATAACCCTGCTATACTAATGCAACAAATAAAATAAATGATGGCATGCATAAATAAATACATCTGGTGTGACAAATGTAACTACAGATACATTAACAGTGATTACGTTATTCAGGAAATTAGATTACATATAAAACATTTGTTTCTGGTCTTAAGAAGGATGTTCTAAAGTGCTGAAGACATCCATATGAAGCAACAAACTCCATCTCTGCCAGCAGAATCTTCAGATGTTGTTATGGCCAGGAGAGGATAGTATCACACATAATTTAATTTGAATAATATACTAATATTTTTATGAAAATTGGAGATTGTAAGTCTGCATAGCATGTTTCAAGAGTAATTACAATAAAGAATTAACTGGAACAGGAGTGTTAATGCACAAACTTCGCAAAGGAACCTATTAATTGGACACCAGATTAAGGCCCTCATTACAACCCTGGCGGTCGGTGATAAAGTGGCGGTAATACCGCCAACAGGCTGGTGGTAAAAAAAAAGGAATTATGACCATGGCGGAAACCGTCAGCACAGACAGCCATTTTAACACTCCGACCCCCACGGCGGTAGCAAAAAACACTGTGGCAGTAACCGCCAACAGACAGGCGGAAGACAATGTACCGCCCACTCTATTATGACACACCAATATGCCACCTTTTCCAGGGCGTTACCAATGCCATCAAAAGCATGGTGGAAACAGTACACAGAAGGGAAACCACTCACCTCATGATGCCCAACGAGGCACCAGGACGCCATTGAGCACGATTTACAGGTGTTACCAATGTTGGTTTACCTCCTCTTCTACCAGGAACATCAAAGTCAGCAGCAACGACCACGGTGAGTACTGCACCTAGCACACAGGGGAAGGAGGAGGAAAAAGAGAGTGACACACACACACACAATAAGCAACACCCCCACCCCCAACAACACACACATAAACACATGCAGCAACATTACATTGACACCCCGTAACCCTTCTGGAAGAACGCAAGGACCAAATGAAATGATTGTAACAAGTGTAATCATCGAAAATCCAGATAGGCCAACATAAATGTAAAGGATCAGTAGATACAAATATTCACAGTAAGTAAACAAGTCCGGATACAGTTTCATTACATGTACGTGGACCAGTGGTCCCAAAAAGCATGGGCGAAGCCCATACATGACACCTGCCTCAAAACGGAGAGAACACTGCTGGGGCATCAGGTCGGAAAAAAACACAGGCACCTCAGGGTGAAGGGGAGGGGGGCACCTCAGCCGGATGATGGGACGACACCACTGCTCCACGAGGGGGCTCCATGCCCACTGCTTTATCCTGGGGAGTGCAAAGGCACAGTCTCTCAAGTCTCTCAAGTGGGTGGTTTGCTCACTGCTTTATACTGGGAGTGCAAAGCCACAGTCTCTCAAGTCTCTCAAGTGGGTGGGTTGCCCACTGCTTTATCCTGAGGAGTGCAAAGCCACAGTCTCTCAAGTCTCTCAAGTGGGTGATTGCCCACTGCTTTATCCTGAGGAGTGCAAAGCCACAGTCTGTCAAGTCTCTCAATTGGGTGCTTTCCCCACTGCTTTATCCTGGGGAGTGCAAAGCCACAGTCTCTCAAGTGGGTGGTTTGCCCACTGCTTTATCCTGGGGAGTGCAAAGCCACAGTCTCTCAAGTGGATGCTGTTCTCCACTGGTTCTGGAGGGGGCTTTGTGCCTTCGAATGCTTCATCCTGCCAAAGATAGGGTGCGTGGATGCATATCTCCACTGGTTCTGGAGGGGTCATGGTGCCCAGAGTGTTCAATCCTGCCAAGGATAGGGTGAGTGGATGCATATCTCCACTGGTTCTGGAGGGGGCATGGTGCCCAGAGTGTTCCATCCTGCCAAGGATAGGGTGAGTGGATGCATGTCTCCACTGGTTCTGGAGGGGGCATGGTGGCCAGAGAGCTTCATCCTGCCAACGACTGGGGGAGTGGATGCTGTTCTCCACTGGTTCTGGAGGGGGCTTGGTGGCCAGAGAGCTTCATTCTGCCAAAGACTGGGGGAGTGGATGCTGTTCTCCAATGGTTCTGAAGGGGGCATGGTGCCCAGAGTGCTTCATACTGCCAACGATAGGGTCAGTGGATGCTGTTCTCCACTGGTTCTGGAGGGGGCTTGGTGCCCAGAGGGCTTCATCCTGCCAAGGACTGGGGGAGTGGATGATGTTCTCCACTGGTTCTGGAGGGGGCTTTGTGCCTTCAAATGCTTCATCCTGCCAAGGATAGGGTGCGTGGATGCATATCTCCACTGGTTCTGGAGGGGTCATGGTGCCCAGAGTGCTTCATCCTGCCAAGGACTGGGGGAGTAGATGCTGTTCTCCACTGGTTCTGGAGGGGGCATGGTGCCCAGAGTGTTCCATCCTGCCAAGGATAGGGTGAGTGGATGCATATCTCCACTGGTTCTGGAGGGGGCATGGTGCCCAGAGTGCTTCATCCTGCCAACGACTGGGGGAGTGGATGCTGTTCTCCACTGGTTCTGGAGGGGGCTTGGTGCCCAGAGTGCTTCATCCTGCTAAGGATAGGGTGAGTGGATGCATATCTCCACTGGTTCTGGAGGGGGCATGGTGCCCAGAGTGCTTCATCCTGCCAAGGACTGGGGGAATAGATGCTGTTCTCCACTGGTTCTGGAGGGGGCATGGTGCCCAGAATGCTGCCCGTGGGGTGTGGCAGTTCCCATTCCCTCACCTGGGTGTCTGAGTCACGAGATCTTCTGTGAACAGGTAGCATGATACTCTCTGGCAGCAGAGACACACTCCTCCCTGCGGGGACTTAGCCTGCCAACTGCTGGTACTGCTAGTGCTGGTTGTGGTGCCTCATGTACTCTGTGGAGGGTCCAGGACGTCTCCTGCAGCCTCAGGCGACTGCTCACTGGGGATGATGCTGATGTCGGCCGCGGTGGCAATGGCTGGGCATGTCGCATGGCAGTTAGCGGTGTCTGCGGCAGAGATGCTGCTGTTGGTGCTGGTGTCAGTACCTGTGGAGGAAGACAGCAGGACGTCTCCTGCGGCCTCAGACAGCTGCCCACTGGGGATGATGCTGGGGACTGTAGCAGAGGCAGCAGACGTAAAGGTGGCAGTGCAGGTGGCGGTGGCCACCGCCGTACAGGTTGCTGTTCTGTCTTGCAGAAGGGGTGACACCAGTCCCTCACCCGGAGGCTCCGTGACCTTAGCTGACTTCCCTTTGGCCTTGTGTCTCTTCCCCACCTTGGAAGTCTCTGCTGAGACCTTGGCACTGTCCTCTTGTGTCTTGGAGGAGGCTTTGCTGGGTGGTTGGTGCGGCTTTTCCCTACGGCATGTGGGCCCCTTCTTCAGGTGGTGGAATAAGGTGATCCTTGGCCTCACTAGGTGGCACACTGGCAGCCCTGATGGGTGCCGCCCGCGATGTTGCTGGACTTGCAGGGACCACAGTGCTCAAGGATTTTGTGGCTGAGGTGCTGGGCTGGGATCTGGACATCCTGGCCCTAGGGGAAGGACCGGGGGGGGAGGTGTAGGGAAGAGGTCAATGTTAGCCAGGAAAATATTTTTTTGACACACTGGGACGGGAAGAAGGGGGGTTTGGGAGTGGAGGAAGAGGTAGTGGTTGTAGGAGGTGTACGTCTGCTGAGTTTGGGTGAGGGTGTATGGGCTGGACGCTGTTGTGAGGTGGATAGCTGTTGAGTGGGTGTGTGCCTGTGTTAGTGTACTTTGGGAGGAGGCTTACAGAGACACTGGGAGAGGACAGAGGGGACGTGTGCATGGTAGTGGGGGTGGTGATTGCATGTGAGCGGGGTGTGGTGATGGGCGTGCTAGTGATGGAGGTAGTGGCTGAGGATTTAGTGGATGCAGGTGTGAGTGGAGACGAGAGAGGGAGGGAGGTGGAGAACGTGGAGGAGGGGGACACAGTGGAGGCTGTGGATGTTGGTGTGTCTGCATGGGTATGGTGCTTGTGTGAGTGCCTGTGGGATGTGTGGTGCTTATGTTTGCCTGAGCCACTTTTGTGTGTTGATGAGTGCGCATGCTGGTCTGATGGTGTGCTTGGGACAGGCTGAGGTAGAGGGGATGGGTCTGGGTGGAGGAAGTTGGAGGGGGGTGGCTGGACACAGGGACAGTGGCTGCCATCAGTGCTGAGACCAGAGCCTGAAAGGCTCTCTGTTGGGCTGTCACGCCAGAATGAATGCCCTCCAGGGATGCATGTGTTTGCTGCAAATGCCTCTCAACACCCTGGATGGCATTCAAAATGGTTGACTGCCCAACAGTTAGTGATCTCAAGAGGTCAATAGCCTCCTCACTGAGGGCAGCAGGGCTGACTGGGGCAGGGGCTGAGGTGCCTGGGGCGAAGGAGATGCCCACCCTCCTGGATGAGGGGGCACGGGCCACACGCTGAGGGGCTGCTGGGAGGGTGGGTGGTGGCTGTACCTGTTGTTGCGGTGAGCAGAGGTGCCTACAACCGCAAGGGAGCTCCCATCAGAGGAGGATTCGCTGTCGCTGGTGTCTCCTCCTGTCCCCGTCGTGGAGCTCCCCTCGCCCTCCATCCCACAGGTGCCTTCAGACTCAGTACATTCACCCTCCTGGGCAATGTGGGTTGCAGCTCCCTCCTGCTCCGGTGCCAGTGCTCCTCCGCCAGATGATGCTAATGCACACAAGGACAGAGGAGACACATGGTTAATGCCATCAACAACACCACATTTGGCGGACACAAAACACATCGAGCAGCCCTATGCACTAGGCCATACACTATATGTACTTTGGAAAATCACCTGCCCATGGGGGACTGTGTCTAAGCCCATTTGATGAACACCTGGAACCCACAGGAGCCTGACTAGGTGTAGATGGCCACTACCACTTTTGGGGTTGGAATTCCACAGAGCCTGCCTAACAATGGACCTACCCTAACAAGTTTGCCCTGGCCAAGGGGAGTCCACAGCCCACTTCCCCCACCCAGACACCTCATACAGCGTGCAGAGTCCGCTGAATGTGACTGTACTCACCCCCTCGTGGCTGCTGTGATGCCCTCAAGCGCCCATCCAACTCAGGATACGCCACCGCCAGGATCCGGTACATCAGGGGGGTCATGATGCGATAGTCACCCCTTCCACGTTGGGAGGCCATCCCCAGCTGGGCCTCTGTCGTCTTCTTGGTCCAGCGGCACAGGTCCTCCCTTCTTTTGCGGCACTGGGTGCTCTGTCTATGGTAGACCCCCAGGGTCCGCACTTCCTTGGTGATGGCACGCCAAATACCTTTCTTCTGGAGGGGGCTGACCTGGAGGAAAAGTGAAGTAAGAATGGATCTGACACCCCGTCTGGTTCTTCTTACTCATTGGCCACAACTTCCCACCCTGGCCCAGAAACACATACACTGACCATCCTCACATGCTGGCCTCAGCCCACCCCCCTGTATCTTTCATCCACCTCACTCCATACATTCATGTCCCATTCATCATTCTCACAGTGTACTCACCTGTTTGTTGGGATGACCGTAGACTATTGTGTACTGGGGGAGGACTCCAGCCCCCAGTTTGTCCAACTCCTCTGCAGTGAAGGCAGGGCCCTTTCCCCAGACACTGCAGCCATTGTCGCTTCCAGACTCAGGTCACAGCAGCACTTGCAGTGTAGGTCCTCTCCTGTTGAAGGTCAGGTATCAAGTGAGTGAAGAGATAGAACATGGCGGTTACGTCCCCGGTGGTGCATACCATCACCGCCGGCGTACATCATCATTGGCTCCTGGAACCCATAGGGCCCAATGATAACCAATGCGCAATTGCGCTGCGGTCCTCGTCCACCGACCGCGACGCTGCACAACGTCAGCGCAGTTACCTAATTTCCCCTTGTCCCTCCTTATAGGTCAGGCAGCCGCCATTTCAGGGAGCCACATGGCAGGCAATTAACTGCATCACTGCACTTTTGGGCAGGAATACGGACAGACAGTGCCACACACCGATTATATCATAATTGTTCTAACACCCTTGTGCAAGCTATGTGGTGTCTGACCCTCTGCTCACCCTTCTCCTCCATAGGGCACATCCGCTGGGGCATCTGATGAGTTGGCGTCATCCTCCGGTATTCAGACCCCTGGTGGACCTGTCGACAATGGAAGACAGACACATCATTATCACCTACAGACTTGATCGTGCCACAATCCATGAACTGTGTGCCCAGTTGGAGCCAGACCTGATGTCAGGTATGTGCCATCCCACAGGAATCCCCCCTCCTGTGCAGGTCCTGTCAGTACTCCATTTCCTGGCCAGTGGGTCCTTTCAAACAACAGTGGCCATGGCAGCAGGGATGTCACTGCTAATGTTCTCTAACGTGTTGTCCAGAGTGTTGTCTGCCCTGCTGAGACACATGCGCAGCTACATCGTTTTCCCTCAGGTGGAGGATTTGCCCACAGTGAAAGGTGACTTCTATGCCCTTGGACATATCCCAAAATCATTGGTGCCATTGATGGTACACATGTGGCATTTGTCCCACCCTGCAAGAATGAACAGATGTACAGAAACCTCAAAAGCTACCATTCCATGAATGTGCAGATTGTGTGTTTAGCAGACCAGTACCTCTCTCATGTGAATGCCAAGTATCCTGGCTCAGTGCATGATGCTTACATTTTGAGGAATAGCAGCATCCCTTATGTGATGGGGCAACTCCAGAGGAACCGTGTGTGGCTAATAGGTGAGCCCAAGGTCCCAACACAGTTTGAATAGGTGTCTGGGTTTGGGAGAGTCCCTAAGGGTTGGTGTGTGTCTAACAGTTGTCCCTCGATATTTGCAGGTGACTCTGGTTGCCCCAACCTGTCATGGCTACTGAACCCAGTGAGGAATCCCAGGACAAGGGCAGAGGAACGCCACAATGAGGTCCATGGGCGAACTAGGAGGATAATAGAGCGGACTTTCGGCCTCCTTAAGGCCAGGTTCCGGTGCCTCCATCTTACAGGTGGCTCCCTATACTACTCACCAAAGAAGGTGTGCCAGATAATCGTGGCATGCTGTATGTTGCACAACCTCGCTTTGTGACGCCAGGTGCCTTTTCTGCAGGAGGATGGGCCTGATGTTGGTCTTGTGGCAGTTGTGGAGTCTGTGGACAGTGAGGAAGAAGAGGCATAAGAAGAAGATATAGACAACCAAAACAACATCATCATGCAATACTTCCAGTGAGACACAGGTAAGAGACCGACACTGCTCCTCTCATATTATACTACTGTAGGACATTGCATGATTCTGCATTTTTACCTTTGTGTGTGAACCCTGACAGTTCACTTTGGCTTTCCATTTCACAGATCTGGGTACACTTTCTGCCTTCTACTATTTTTACTGCTGCACAACAACTGTCATACATTGGTATGTGAAAATGAACATTGACATTGCTATTTGTCAGAAAGGTTGCAATAACACACTTGTGAAAGTACAGACTGACTCCAGATCGTTTTGTGATTCAAGGGTGTTTATTTAAATGCTATTCAGTAGAGGGGTATGTGCAATGGGCTGGGGTGATGGTGGAGGAATGTCCATGGTGGAGTCCAGTCTATTGGTATCACAGGTGCATAGTCCAAGGGGGCATAGGAGGTGGAGTAATGTCAGTTCAAGGTGGACAGGGTGACATAGTGGGACAGAAGGGTGACAATCAGGAGAGTCTTATTTCCTGGCGGGGGTCTTGGCAATGTTCTCTGTCTTCTGCCTGGATCTCAGGGACCGTTTGTGGGGGTGGTTCTCCTTCTGCACAGGGGTGGGGTGCTGGTGGCCTGTTGGTCCTGTGGCGGGACCTCCTGTCCACTAGCACCGGCGGACGTGGAGGGCTGTTCATCGTTCAGGCCAGTGTCAGAAGCCCGGGGGTGTGCCACTACCTCCCTCATGGTGTTAGCCATGTCTGTCAGCACTCCTGCAATGGTTGACAAGGGTGGTGTTAATGGTCTTCAAGTCCTCTCTGAACCCCAGGTACAGTCCCTCCTGAGCCGCTGGGTCTCCTGAAACTTGGCCAGTACCGTGCCCATGGTCTCCTGGGAATGATGGTATGCTCTCATGATGTTGGAGAGTGCCTCGTGGAGAGTGGGTTCCCTGGGCCTGTCTTCCCCCTGTCGCACAGCAGTCCTCCCAGCTTCCCTGTTATCGTGTGCCCACTGCCACTGACCCTAGGTCCCTGATTGTCTTGGGTTAGTGGGTTTGCGTGGGGTCCCTGTAGTGGTGGACACACTGCTGACTGACGTGTCCTGGGGACAGAGGAATGGGCCCCCTGGGTGTGTACTGTGGTGGTGTTTCCTGATGGGGGAGGTTCAGTGGTAGTTTGGGACTGTGGCAGGGGAACTGACTGTCCAGATGTCCCTGATGGGCCGGGCTGGTCATTTTGATCCAGGTGTGCAGAGCTGCTGTCATCACTGTGGGCCGCTTCTGTGGGGGGACTGGATATGGCTGGCACCTCCTGTCCAGTGACGTTAGGTAGGGGTCCTGTTGGGGTGTAAATGCATAGTTATTGTATCTGTGTGTGTCATCTTGTGCAATGGGTGAGTTACCCTCTACTCCTGCGCTTGCAATATTGGTTTGGCCCTTGTGTTATTGGTGATTCTGTGGCATGGGTGAGTCTCTCAGCTGGACATGCTTTGGTGATAGGTGTCCTTGCATTGGTGTTACATGCAGGGCTTGGTATTGGGATGTATGGGTTATGATAGTGGGGTATCTGTGGGGTGTTGGGGTGATGGGTGTGAGGATAGCGGTAGGAATTTGTGATGACATGGAGGTAGGGTGTGGGGGATATAATAGTAAAGATTTGCCATACCAGAGTCCAGTCCTCCTGCTACTCCTGCGAGGCCCTCAGGATGCATGATAGCCAAGACTTGCTCCTCCCATGTTGTTAGTTGTGGGGGAGGAGGTGGGGATCCACTGTCAGTCCTCTGTACAGCTACCTGGTGTCTGGATACCACGGAACACACCTTCCCCCATAGGTCGTTCCACCTCTTCCTGATGTCATCCCGTGTTCTGGGGTTCTGCCCCACAGCGTTGACCTTGTCGACAATTCTCCGCCATAGCTCCATCTTCTTTGCAATGGAAGTCTGCTGCACCTGTGATTTCCTCCACCATGACCCTGAGCTCCTCCTCGGAAAACCTGGGGTGTCTTTGAGGTGCCACAATGTGGTGTGGGTGATGTGTGAGGTGATGTTTGTTGTGCTGTGTGATGTGTTGTGTTGGTGTGTGTTCTTTGAGGTGTGTGGATGTTGTGTGAGTGATGGTGTTGTGTGCCTGTGGATGCTGGTGTTGTGTTTTCTGTTCTCTCTCTCTGTGCTTCTTCCCAAAAAGTTTTTGTAAGGGGTTGTGGGTAATATGTGTGTGTGTTTTATAGTGTTGTGGGTGTGGTGTGTGTATGCGTATCAGGTATGTGTAGTTTGAATTGTCCAATGTGGTTGTGTTTTGTAAGTGTGTTTGTATTTTGAGCGCGGTGATGTGTACCATCAATGGATTACCACGGTTGAAAGACCGCCGCATTGATTCGTGGGTCGTGATAGTGTGGGTGCATTCTTGTTGGCGTGACGGTGTGGGTTTTGCTATCGTCAGTTTATCACTGACCTTTGGTGTGGCGGACTTGTGTGGGTGTCTGTATTGTGGCGGATTACGAGATGTGGGTCATAATACCTGTAGCGGATTTCCGTCACAGTATCTTGACAGCCGTCAGCACGGCGGTAAGCAGGATTTACCACCAGGGTTGCAATGAGGGCCTAAATGTGGTATTTGGAAATTTCTTTCCATAGCAAATATAAAATAATATTATAGGTACATTTGATCCATTCCCAAGAACAGAGTGCAATATGGAAAAGTGAAAGCTTTAATTGCATTTAAAAAATGTAATGCAATGTAAGATGTATCTGCTCAGAGGCAATTAAAATAATACTGGAAAAGATAAATAGGATATATCATGGTTAATGTGGGAAGTGCTAAGACATACAAAACTTTATATGAATAGACTATACAATCTCATAAAATGCAACTAATTAAATGTACTAAATGCAAAAATATGTCATAACATTAACTCACCTTGTGAGGAAACTAAATTGTACAATTCAACTACGGCTTAACTTCTCTTTGATTCTAAACTTAAAAGAAATTTAATTTGTAATCTAGGTCATGCCGCAGTGGTATAGTCAAAATTCCCCAGGGGAAAACAGAAAATCCTTGCATTAATCTTATGTCAACACTTCCATGACAGATATTATCTAAAAATCTAAGACTTGTCCCCAATATAGGTTAAAAAGCCCTATTAGTTTATCATACATGCTTAATGAATGTGATCAGAGCAAGTAAACCCTTTTTTAACCTTATTTGTCAAATATTGGTATCAATAAGGTTGAAACGAAACCACCCATTTATGGCTTTTTGATAAAAATGGTAATTCACACCATGCACTGTTGTCATATTTTGGAAATGTACTAAAAAGAGGATTCTGCATTTGCAAATTTACATTTTGCTAAATGCATAGGACTAAAAAAAGAATTAGTTGGACCTAAAACCATGTTGTGTTCCATTTACATGCATGCTTCTTAATACTAGAACCAAAGTGAGAGGAAGGATTGTGTCATGATATATAGAAGCCAAATGTTCTGGGGATTTATACATTTAATAGACGCAGAAAAGGTAAGTGTTTGAATTATTATAGACAGCTGAAAGCATACATCTGGACTTACAGACTCTTATGAGACCTGGAATTGTGTTGGATAAGTATTGGCATGCTGACTCCAAAGTTTTGGAAATATCACCAAATTAATTATTTTATTTTAGTAATGAGGAAAGAGGAAAAAAATAGCTGGTATCGGGACTGGAGGGAAATATTTGACTTGTAATTCACTAATATAGGCCGCACTTCAAAACTCACTGAATTTAGAGGCAATATAGTGATGTAGTTTTTATACATCAGACTAGAGAATATATAGAAAATGAGCTACAAATGTGTGGATTGAGAACCTTATTTCATTATCTGTCTCAAGAAGGGTTCTTATAGAATTGAAGTAAATTCCGGAGTGCTCCAGTGATTAAGGTTATAGAAGGAACAGGATTTTGTTATTGTTTTGTTTGTTCATTATGGCTATTTTTGCGATGACGATGTGCCCAAAAAAGAAAAGCTTTCTCGTTAGACAGACCAGTCTGCTGGTGTGGGTGACCTTATACATAGTCGAGAGATTAGAGAGCATGGAGCTATTTGTCATCAGAACAGCTGGAAGAGGTTTAGGAATACACAAGTTGTTTACCGCTCTTACTACAAAGAAAAGCAAAATGGACTGTGTCCTTCGAACCATTTTGCCACTTCTCAGCCGAAAAAGTAGCATGACATCACTGAATGTTGAGTAGTTGAACCCCATTTTGGTTAAAAAAGGAAGACATGGGCATGAAGTAGAATGAGGTACTTGATCATGGATATAATGAACCCATGGTGACTTTAATTGCATCATTTGAACACTGCCATCAGAATAGCAGTGAAATCAATTCTGGTTTTTGTGATTATTTTGTTTGTTTTGTAAGAGGTTATACTTATAAATGGCAGCATGCAGAGAACACCAAATCATTTTTGTGATTGTGGTAAACAGTTAATTCTCAGGTTAACTAAGTTTTCATTTAAATGCTAAATAGGATGAGTGTAGATTTGTTTTATTTGTTTGGTATGTAACCATGAGGTTCAGAATTCTCTTGTATTTAATTTGAAAATGTGGACATAAGGTTGTGGGTTTTAGCATTTGTTATTGAACTTCCAAACCTAAAATTCATTCCAACATGTTTAGTTTGCACGTCTTTCCTTCTTTTCCCGGATTACAATTACCTGAGCAAAATAGGTCAGCTAATCTATTTTATTACCTATGCTTTGGATTCAGCATGGACACAAAATAGTTATATTCCTATATGGTTCCATGATGTATAACAAATAGAATTATCTAAATTGTTTTTGGGCAGGCCCAGATAGATTTAAGTTGTTTTAAAAACAAATTTTGATTATATAGCACAACCCCACCTTTGGCTAGGTTTTTGATGAATAAATACCACATATATGTGTTGGTATTTCGGAGTATGAGATACAAATATTTTATGAAGCTTTCTTGCAATATACCATTAACAACAGTTGTGTGCACATACATGGTAAAGTAATAACGCTTACTGGTGGGGAACATATGGATCTAAGGAAATCCATTTAAAGGGATCTTTTGCCATCAATTGTTGGTATGTATAGGTCCTCCCTGTTGAGCTATTCATTTGTTGTCTTGGAAAATATTGTCAAATTATTGAACTGTTGCAATAGATTGTCTAAGCATCTTAGTTTAACAGAATTGGGTCAGGTTTTCAGGATCAGAGTGCCCGTATTCTAACTCCATAGTATGTACAATCTGCCACTGGGGAAGGGAAGAGAAAAGTCTAATGTACGAACTTTGAATCTGATTTAAATGGTATAGGTCTTCGATAAAGGTTTGTGTCTGCACACTGCATATTCTGCCCAGAAGTTAGAGTCTCCATATTGTTGAGCATGATGCCTTAGAATGCTACACCATTTAGTTGTTGAAGTAACCAGAGATATTTTAAGGCCTGGAACATGATAGCATTGTACAATTCTTATAAAAGTAGATGTCTTTGAGAAAAGGTCTCCATATAGATATTCAAATCTTGTCTGACTTACAGCAAAGATAACTTGTTCATATTTAATGCCCTGTGGGAAATGACAAAGAGAGAGTAATAGCACAAGTGTTTATCTTAAAGAGAGGACTGACGGTGATACAGAGGCTACAATGCATGCATGAATGCCTTTTCATGTGCACATTTTCAGTTTTCATGGCCTGTGTAGCATGCATATTTGCTCCAAAGAAATAGCAAGTAATATCAGTGTACTGCTCCATGTGGCACATTTGCACATGGTTAACAAACTTAGGGATATTGCTGTGGTGATCCTGGCAGGAGCAGAGTGCCCCACTGTGCTCCATATTGTCACCAGATTTAGTTAGAGTCTTGGAAATGAACTGATTTGACATTTCATTGAGCTAGTCGAATGCTTTTTCCTATCAAGCTGACAAGGTCAACAACTCTACTGACTCTGCACTGCCATAGCCAGAACACCCTTGGTCTAGTGATGAAGAGTAGAAAAAATAGGCATCAGACTTTCTACATGTACACACCTGCCCTAGGATCTGTGACACTCCTTTATGCATCACAGCTGATCCTACCCTGCTTCAATTTAGGAAAGAAATGAAGGCACGCCTCTTTAAAGACTTGTACTTCACAACACAGTAAATAGACCACCTACCCTCCTAGAACCCAGCACCACTACCTAGAATCACTCTGCCCTCTGATTGGATCTCTGTCTTATGTACATTGCACAACTGCTTTTAATCTAATTAGTGCTATACCAATGTAATATTCATGTATAAATGCATACCACACAGTTTCATTTGGAAGCTCTGAAGGAATCATGCCGTATAAATTTGCATCAAGGTTTTATATATTTGGTCAAATGAGTCCTTTTAAAATGCTCCACTAAGGGAATATTGCACAGTAGTTTGAACGTTTCCTCTTTTTTGGCTTAGAAGTAGAGAGGTTAGGACCCCCTTTGAGATGAGTGAATATTTAAAGGTCATTTGGAATAATGTGTCTCTTATCTTTCTTCTATTATGTATAGACAACCTACCTCAGGATTTTATTCATAGTTACAGACAACTGTTGATTTAACTGAGTCATAAGGCAGGAAAGGTTCAGTTGGAGAAAATAGATATGCATTACGGAGCAGTGATATAGACTCTTGTACTAATGGTGACATAAAATTAACACAGAAAGAAATGGTTAGAATTAACTAGTAAAAATCTACTGAGTTGGTGCAGTAAGACAACATGACTTGTATCCTCCTTTCCTAAGACCGAAAACATGATGCAAATGTGATCCAAACATTGCAGCTAAATAGACAACTGGGGTTTAATATAATTACTTCCCAAAAGTTAAAAATACAGCAGCTAGTCAAAAGACTAGTGCTGGGCCAGACAGTTTCTACAGAGTCACCTCAGATTTTTGCCTTGGTTTGCTGAACCCTCTTTTGACATGCTTTTTCCTCCCTCTTTTAAACAAGGTAAAATCAGCCTACACCTGTATGGTATATTTAATTTATTGTTGAGTCCCTTGTAAATGGTACTACATGTATACAGTCACCTAAGGTAGGCCATACAAACTTATAGGGCAGGGTGCATGGTATTTTAAAAAGTAGGACATGTGTATTTAGGTCGTATATGTCCTGACAGTATAAAACTCCTAAAGTCATTTTTCGACTGTAGCAAGACTGTCTCTTTCATAGACTAACATTGATTTACCTTATTACACCTAATAAGTGGTACTTTCAGTTTGGGAACAGATAGAGAGTTCTTTCACTCAGTTGAACTGTAAATTAAATTCCTCTTTAATCGTAGAGTCAGATTGTACGTTACTACTGTGAAAAAACCATTTTGGAAAGCTGTTATTTTTCTTCCTAAACCAAATGTGTCTTTCTGCCATTGTCCAGGGCTGCATGATCATGAATGGCCTGGTCTCCTTTGGTGTGTTGTGTATTCCTTTGGGGCACAATGGCCTTGAGAGCAGGGTGTTCCTTTCCTGAACAGAATGGTCTTGTAGGATGTACTCACCCGTCTTGAATTTCAGTGGGCAGTCTGGGGGCTATGGCATACCCCCTTCTCGATTTTAAGGCTGTGTGCCCTTCCACTGAAAAATGCAGCCCACACCTAGGCCTAACTGCCTTTGTCCACCTAGACAGATTTGAGCTAATCGCAGACAAAGGGGAAGGTTAAACAAAGGAGGCATCCCTTACCCTCAGATATTTCATCAGATCCATCCTAAGCCTCTGGAAGATTCAGAAGGAGGACTGCCCTGCTGTCTGAAGATCTGCAGAAGACTGGACCTTCTTGCCTTGAACTTAGTTTTGAGGCAGGAGTAGAATCTGCTACTAGCCAAGATTGCAGCATCCGGGGGCACCTCTTGGGGATCAGGAGTCACTCAAGTAGAGGCTAGCAGTAGTTCGAAGGCTGATTCAGTTGGTACCAGTCAACTGGGCAGTTGCAGGAAATGTCTCTGGAAGCTTACTGTGTCCCTGTAGCTCAAAAACTAGGTCAGCCAACTGACTCTTGGACTCAATGCTGGGGATCCTAGGACTAACACGCTACCCTTATATTTTCATATACAGTGGACACTACTGCAGGAAATTCTGATGTATGTTGGGGGACGTCCTTCCACTTGATTCCTAGGGTCTAATCTGAGTATTGTGTTATTTTTGACTATATGCTGAAACACTGGATTCATCTGCATAGCTATCATTTGTAGTCATACTGCATGGTTAGGTATGAATGTCTAATTCAGATTGATGCTTGTATTATTTTGATGTTTGATATGTATGGCCAGAAGGCTTCATTAATTGCGGATGTATTTTTGAATTGGGTAAGAATAATGGTTAATGAGTACTGGTTAATGGACATGTGTTTGACTTGTTTACATTCTTTTGTTCATTGTTTTCTTTGAGATTGCGTTATAGAGGTCTCTTTAATTTTAGTATAGTTTACATGGCATATTCTGTGGTGTGTGGATGTATGTGTAATATTCTCTCTAATTTGTGTTCTTTTGTTAGGAAGACATCCCCTTTTTTATGGAACCAAAAGAAAGCAATTTACAATTTTGCATTACACTACTAATACTACTACTAATTACTTTTGTTTTTACTTTCCTTGCCTCACTAATGAAAAAGACTTCCACTAAAATCCAATGTCATCTCAGGAATGTCACCTTTGCAAAGATAGGGAAACTAAGGTATGTTGGTTCGAAGATAATATGCTTATCTTCACAAAGATCGAAAAGGAGCATGATGATGTGCAGGCTGAGAGAGGCAGGCTTAGTACTAAGTTCTCACAAATGTGAACTTTTCAAACCGGAGGTGGAATACCTAGGTCACTTAATTTCATGGAACAGAATGAGCCCAAAGAAATACTCAGTTGATGCTATTTGTCTTGCCCCTCTGCCGGATGCCAAGGAGAAGCTGAGATCTTTTGCCGGATTATGTGAGTTTTATAATAAATGTTTTTAAAAATGTTGCCCCTTTAATGGAACCTTTACACAAATTGTTAAGAAAATATGTATGGGGATATGAGCAAACCAGGCTTTTGTCAACATCAAGGGACAGATAACAGAGGCTCCAACTTTGCAACCGTTCGTTGAAGGAAAATTGTGCATTATCTCCTATAACCTAGGCAGCGTTCTCTCACAAAGGGCTGGTAAAATAACATGGACAGTAGCATATGTGTTGGACTTTTTTGCTTATGCAGGGTCATCCTCAATCTTTTTGCCTCCTGCCTCCTATTTTTTCTGACCTGTTGCTGTTGGCTTTTGAACTCTGAGCACTTTACCACTGCTAACCAGTGCTAAAGTGCATATGCTCTCTGTGTAAATTGTATGTAATTGGTTATCCATGATTGCCATATTTGTTTTACTGTTAAGTCCCTAGTAAAGTGTACTAGAGGTGCCTAGGGCCTGTAAATCAAATGGTACTAGTGGGCCTGCAGAACTGGTTGTGCCACCCACACAAGTAACCCTGTAATCATGTCTCAGACCTGCCACTGCAGTGTCCCTGTGTGTATTTTTACACTGTAAATTCGACTTGGCAAGTGTACCCACTTGCCAGGCCTAAACCTTCCCTTTTCTTACATGTAAGGCACCCCCTAAGGTAGGCCCTAGGTAGCCCCAAGGGCAGGGTGCAGCGTATGGATAAGGTAGGACATATAGTAATGTGATTTATATGTCCTGACAGTGAAATACTGCCAACTTTGTTTTTCACTGTTGCAAGGCCTGTCTCTCTCATAGGATAATATGGGGGCTACCTTTAAATATGATTAAAGTGTAGATTCCCCTAGAGAGTAGATGGACATGTGGAGTTTGGGGTCCCTGAACTCACAATTTAAAAATACATCTTTTCGTAAAGTTGATTTTAAGATTGTGCGTTTGAAAATGCCACTTTTAGAAAGTGAGCATTTTCTTGCTTAAACCATTCTGTGACTCTGCCGTGTTTGTGGATTCCCTGTCTGGGTCAGTTTGACAGTTGGGTTGTTTTTCACCTCACACTAGACAGTGACACAAAGGGGGCTGGGGTGTAACCTGCATTTCCTGATTAACCATCTCTGCTAGGAGGGAGGGGTGGAGTGGTCACTCTCATCTGAAAGGACTGTGCCTGCCTCTGACAATGCCGGCTTCCACCCCCTGGTGTGTGTCTGAGGCCTTGCCTGGGCAAGGCAGGATTTCACAAGTAGGTGTGAGTCCCCTTTGAAGAAAGGTGACTTCAAAGACTAAAATGGGTACAAGAAGGGCACCCAAATCTAAAGACTTTAGAA
This sequence comes from Pleurodeles waltl, assembly GCF_031143425.1. Classification (NCBI taxonomy): domain Eukaryota; kingdom Metazoa; phylum Chordata; class Amphibia; order Caudata; family Salamandridae; genus Pleurodeles; species Pleurodeles waltl. The sequence continues at coordinate 501,708,046 of NC_090440.1, forward strand.
ACACTTCTGAAACCAAGAGGAACCTCTGCCTGGAGAAGAGCTGATAGCTGAGGAAGAAGTGCTGCCCTGCCTGTGACTGTGCTTTGTGGAGCTTTCCTGCAGTGCTGCTTCTGCCAGAGTAAGAGGGCAAAGACTGGACTTTGTGTGCCTTCCATCTTGTGAAGAAATCTCCAAGGGCTTGAGTTAGAGCTTGCCTCCTGTTGTTTGAAGTCTCAGGGACAGCAAAGACTTCTCTCTGCCAGCACCTGGGGTCTCTGGAGAGACTCCTGCTCTGACAAGTGGTGCCCTATCCAGTCCCTGGGCCCTTGAAAGGAAAGCTGGTGGAAATATAAGGAAATCGACTTTGGACGACTTCGGACCGACACCGCTGCTGAATCCGGTAACGCCGCCTGCACCTGACGGCGTGACCATCGCTGGAACGCGACGCTCTTCGCAGGCCCGATGCCGCAGCAGCCCCGCTGAAGTCCACGACTCCGTGGAAGTCGCCGCACCACGTCATGACCGACGCCGCTCGAAGTGCACGGATTCAACATTTCGCACAGACGCCGCGATTCCCGACTTCGCGCATCGGCTTGTTTTCACTCTTCACCAAAGATACTGTACTTGGGGGTCTACACGACTCCGTGTCCGGCGCCGCTGGTGTTGGCTTGTTGGGAAGGACTCCGTCACGACGCCGTGTTAACATCTCATCGAAGCATTTTTTGTTTCTAAGCGCTATTTTTGAGTTTAATCTCTAAAAATTCATAACTTGACTTGTGTATGTCGGATTTTTGTCGTTTTGGTCTTGTTTTGTTTAGATAAATATTTCCTATTGTTCTAAACTGGTGTTGTGTCATTTTGTAGTGTTTGCATTAAGTTACTGTGTGTGTTGGTACAAATACTTTACACATAGCACTCTGAGGTTAAGCCTACTGCTCTGCCAAGCTACCAAGGGTGTAAGCAGGGGTTAGCTGAGGGTGATTCTCTTTTACCCTGACTAGAGTGAGGGTCCTTGCTTGAACAGGGGGTAACATGACTGTCAACCAAAGACCCCATTTCTAACAATATGCATGTAGAACTCTGAGTGAGACTGAACTGAGATACTCCATAGTTAAAAAAGAATTACTTGCACATATTTGTACCATAGACCATTTTAGGATTTATGCACGAGACAGCAGATTTACTCTACACACTGACCACAAGCTCTAGTCAAAATTCTGTCCTCAGGTGGGGGAGAAACGTCCGCAGCACGGGTTGCAAGGTTATGTCTGAAATTTCGAGAGTATAGTGAAGTCTCTGCTGGGAACATAGGAAAGAATGCCCTGCAGTTAGAGATTTCAAGCAGACACATTTCCATAGCTAGTAGAGTCACATCTAACCAACATATCAGAACACCTACTTTTAAGGTTTTCCAGGGATGGTAAATCTTTCTTTCCACTAAAGGGAGGAGATGAGTTGTATTCTGATGCAAAATGTGCTGTGTAGTAATGTCATCAGTTTAATAGTGCATTCAAGTGCAATGAAAATATTTTCTATTGTTTCCCCTGTTCCAGTGTTTAAATTGTTTCCTCCTAGAACACTAGGTTTGGGAGGATTTTAAGCTAAGCACCTGTTCATTGGGAGTGATGCTGACCTAGGAGAAGAAGTAAATAAATTGCCCTCTTTAGATATTTGCTGCTTTCTTATTTCCTACATTACAACAGATGCCTTTAAATTGCGATTTTATCTTGTCATATTTGCTATGAGCTCAAAGACAGAGGTCAAATGTCAGGCTATGTCTTCTGACAAGTTCCTGCTCATTCTTTTAACATGGAGACTGGTGTTTACTTTTTTTCTCTGGCTGCAAACTGAGAAGATTTTGTGAAGTGAAATATGTGAACTTGTGACAATAGTTCTGGTGTGCATTGTGTGGGAAAATAAAGGATGTAGGATGCCTATTTTTTTAAACACACAACAAAATGTAAATACCTGTAAATTAGCCCTACAAATATCTCAAATATATCACGAATTAGGAAAGCACAAATAAACCTATTTTTTGTAATTCTGAAGTGTGAATTGGTGATGCGTAAATGAACATTAGCTCAAACCATACACATTATCGGTTGTGTCCTATATAGTTTTATCAATCACACAACATTTCAATGGAAAATATTCTGTCTATAAATTTCAGTGCTCTACTACACCATGCTTTAGTAATATTTTTGAAACAGTGTGCACCAAAATGCACCACAACCTGCTAGATACCACCCACCTACCACCCTCCTACTCAACAAGTGTGTCTCAACTGTTATACTTCCTTTTGCAACGCTTGGATTTTTCACAATCCCTCTGACTTCACGCATGTAACATTGATGACAGCACAAATACTCTGAAAATTGTTCAAGCACCAGTGATATATCCTTCCTCGTATGGATTTGAAGGGGTGTATTGTACTGATCTGTGTAAGCAGTTTAAAATGTATTGTGTGTAAAACCGGGAGATGCGCAGTGTACATGCATTAAATGTTAACAATTCCAAAGCCTATGTTGCATAGCTGGTGCTTGTGTCCTGACTGATCACGAAAAGTGAAATTGGGCCCCATCACCAATTATTTTAGGGGTGACTTTTTAAAAATTCTCTATTTAACAATTCGGACCAAAAATACAATTATTTGGTAAACGTACCAGGCTTTACCATGTCATATTTTCTTCAAGAACCATGTCACAATGTGAACGTGGAGCAAAGACAAAAAACAGATGACATAATGGTCTAGAAACAGCGGAGCCGGTGTTTCGAGGGGCCATGAAGTGCCCTTCACTGAAAAACTAGAAAAGAAATTATAAGTAGAATGGCAGGCCGTGAAAGGATGACGTTTTGTTGCCAGATCGGCGGCTGGGCGTGCCTCCTGTCACGCAAGCGTATTCTTGGGTGTCAGCATTTGAGCTCTACACCAGGTCTTTATTAGCACTGCTGCCCTCTTTGTGCGCTAATCTCTTTTCACGTATTTCCCTGCTGCTCGCCTGCATAATAGTGGTCTGTTCTAGGCTACCAGCAGCGCGGCCCGTTGTTCCGAACCGAGGGCCTTTCTTTATTGAAGAAGGGTGAGCGCGAGAGCTTCTCAAGTGCAACATGCTAAAGTGTTATGTTATCATCCTGCCGAGGCTTTCTTCCTAACCTGCTTGTGTGTGCGAAACAAGCTCTCAACATGTTCAGGAGAAGAATCCTTTTAACCAGGGATCCTCCCCCACCCGCTCTATGGTCCTTTCAATCGTGGTGTGAAAGGTCAAACTCTCAGACAGGATAGCTCTTCTCCACCAATTACTGCGCCCCATTGCTTCAGAAAACGAGAAACTGTCACCTGTAAAGCAAGATATTGTGCTTGGTCTGAAAGAGTATACGTTAAATTATTTCGCAGATATAAAATGAAGGCAGACAAATTATTACTAGGACAAAAGACGTGTACTTTATAAAGCTGAGAGTGCTACAGGAAAGTTCAGTAAAATCTCAACAGGGCTTTATTTTCTTTGAAAATGCAGGGGCGCCACATTTTTCTTATGAGCCTGCTGCCAAATGACGGACTTTCAATAGTCTTTATTCCACCTCATGCCTCTTTCTTCCACACACCTACACTTGCTGTCTCTTAATGCTTCTCTTCCGGGTTCTTTTTCATCACTGTTTTCTCCCTTTTTTCAGTTTCCATATTTTTCTCTTCCTCTATCACTGTTTTCCGTTAACTCTGCATCCAACTTTGATAATTAAAAATTAGCCTTGGTCCCCTAAAATGAATGCTGGTGCCAATCACCTGCAACCAACAGCACGAATTAAGCACTGAATCTCTGAAACAGTACGTCTACAGGTAGTCTGGCATATGTAAGAACACATACACAGTCACAAACACACACTCATGGTAGAGATTTCTGCAATGAAAAAAAGTGTTTTTTAGAAACTGGTGCGTCTGGTATCAGAGACACCATCTATTGTATCCATTTATAGAGAAGGCCTACATTCATTGCTTCTCACCCATAAGTGTCCTCTCTTGCTGTCACCACTTCTGACTTGTGTTCTGGGCAAGCATCAAACACCAAGGCCAGAATGGAAACCAGAATCAGCCCTGGCAAAAATGTTCAAACTGCCCCCACACTGCAGGAGAACGTGGTTACACCTGGGCAGTGATAACGCGTCCAAACATTGTTAATTTAATTTACAAGGGGACTCGTTTTAGGCCAATGAATCTTTTGACCACGTTTGGGGACTTCCCAGAACGAGATATCTTTCTAGCATGTGAATCAATAGATCAATAACCTAATCAATATTCACGATAACTAATCAATCAAACTAGTCAATAACATTTATTAAGAATGAAACACACCAGGTCCTTTCAGCCATGAATAACCACACAAATCTAGTAAGATTTGGGATATTTATTCCCTATTAGTTACAATCTACTAGCATATTCATTAGTCTCAATATCAGTAAGCACATCAACAAAACTACGATAGGGCAACTCGAATAAGACTTTATCAAAGCATAGCTCATGAACATTAGAACGAAGCACGACGTCAACATGAATCAACTTTAGCAGAGTATCATTAGCACATTATTCAACAAAGCAAAGATTCAGTCATTTGTCTATTTGCACCCGATATTAGTGAACTCCTTAACTAACCTCTAATCAGCATATGCATGTTGGGCATGTTGGGCTTCCTGCAAAACAATTTAGCAACATGTATTTGGAAAACATCTAACTATGGTCTCAAAAGAGCAGTTGGTACCTAGAAAGAAAAGGCAAACAGACAATTACAATTTTATCATCAGATAGTTACCTATCCAAATAGGGCAGTATACAGTGTTAGTCTTCGTCCTCAGGACATTGGTCGATTCGCCATCAGCCAGGATAAGCAGGTAAGTCTCAGCAGGGTATAGCAAAAAGGCTCTTCCCTCATAAGGAGGAGAAGTGCGTAACAGGCAGGGGCTAAGGCAAGGATGATTTAAGTAAAAGACAAAGGCCCTCATTTCAACCTTGGCGGGCGGCGATTGAAACTGCCGGCCGGCCACCAATGCGGCCACACTTCTGCAGGGTCTATTTGGAGATCCCCGCCGGCCCAGCAGGGATCTTGGCCGCAACACGAAAGCCGGCTCCAAATGGAGCCGGCGGTGTTGCGGCTGTATGACGGGTGCAGTTGCACCGGTCGCGCTTTTCACTGTCTGCTACGCAGACAGTGAAAAGCTGCATGGGGCCGTGGCAGGGTGCCCCGCAACTCCCGTTTCCACCAGCCTTTTCATGGCGGTTCAAACCGACGATGAAAAGGCTGACGGGAGGGGGACTCGTAATCCCCTGGGCAGCGCTGCCCTGGGGGATTCAAACCGCCGGGACAGAAGTGTTGGGAAACCGCCGGTCCCGGCGGTGCTACCGCAGCGCTTCTGCCGCAGTCGTATTTCCCAGGGAAGCACCACCAGCCTGTTGGTGGTGCTTCCGACAAAACAGCCCTGGCGGTCAAAGACCGCCAGGGTTGTAATGAGGGCCAAAGTCTTTTCAGGAAGGCAAGAGATGGCAAAGTAATGTCTAGGAAGAAAAATGGCTAAGAACGACAGAGTAATGGTTGGTTTCTCCTTGTGTCACGTTGTTATATCAATGCTGTCGGACAAGTCCCTAATCTCCCATTGGGCAATATTCAGTGCATCGTTATCTCTGTCCAATAATCCGTCTCCCACCTTACCAGAATTTTCACCTAAGACAGTTCTCATGCAGTTTATTGGCTCCTGTGATTGACGTCTTTAATGGGTGGAATGTCAGGTTAGAAAAGTTATACTTGTCACTCCAGTCAGTAGTTCCATTGTCTTTACCAGTTTAGGCGACCTTGCACCTGTTGCGAATTACACTGTTGCATCCGGCAAGAATGTCTCCTTGAGCAAGTCGGGTCCCATGAGAAAGAATTTACTACAGTTACACACATATCTCTAGCTTCTGGAAAAGTACAGGGTCGTGTCCTTCAGCGAAGCAGCACATTGCACGTTAGAAAACACAGTTAATATGAGACCAGGCAGCTAGGCCCAGACCCTTGCTAACTTAGGCCTAGTGAGTAATTTAGCAAAACGTTAATACATAACTCTTACTGCTAATACAAAATCATACATGTGTATATCATTAATTCATTAGTCAGTTTCATTAGTCTTCATATACATTGTTGGCCACACCCCGTGGGCACATTTAAAACGTGTGCATTAGTATTACATTTATGCGGTTTCATTAGACATTACATTGCAAACTTTTTCATGTTAATATTGATTATAAAAAGTCACACTCCAACAGCAGTGAGGGCATGGTTGCATCATAGCAATCCATCGTGCTCTAAAAGGACCTGCCTAGTGAGCAGCCAACAAGAAAAATGCCAGAGAGGCAAAACGGAGAGGTTGGCCCCAGCAGACAGCTCTTATTTTGTTTACTCCTCTTCTACCCGGTCATAAGACAGAACAGGGATGCATTAAGGCACTCTTTGGAGTGGGGACACCATTTACCAGCAGCCACAGGACCCCAGGAGGAGGTACCTGTAATCTCCTTCATCTGCTGCTTGCGGACAAACTATTTATCGCATTGTTTTTGACCCGCTGCACAGGACGCATCAAACACTCTATGGAGTGGGGATTCCATTTGTCTGCATCCACAGGGCCACAGGAGGGGGTCCCTGTAATATCCTTCCCCTGTTGCTGGCAGATGCGCTATATAGCGCATTCCTTTGTCTTGCTGCGCGGGACACATCATGGCACTCTTTGGAGTGGGGACTTCATTTAACAGCATCCACAGGACCGGTTCCTGTAATCTTTTTCACCTACTGCTGATGGACGTGCTATGTAGCATATTCCTTTGACCCACTGAATGTGACGTGCTCAGCTGAAGCCTGGGCCAAGGGCAGATCCTCCCTGTGCCCATCAGCGACAGCCAGGGCAGGGCCAGCCCGCTTGGCTCTCCAGTAAAGATGCCATTTCCTGTACCTGTACGTCTTTCCTATAAGAGTAATAATGGGAAAAAGAAAGACTGTATTTGGACAAGGGCCAGTGGGAAAAAATGAAAAGAGGGATGCAGTGGAAAATTGTACATTAGACACAAACCCCCCAACCATTCCAGTCAAGTAAAGAGCAATGAGTTCCTGCCATCAATAGCATGTATCAGTCGTTTCACTCCACTTGCTGGGCTAGTCGATAAAGAAATGATCAGAATGCTTGTAGGATTCCACAGGAATGCAGGGCAGGGGGTGGGATTACTGATCAAACTCCCGCTGCAACTACATTTTTTGAGAAGAACTAAGAGCCCTGAAAGAAATAGTGTAAATCCAGAACACCACAGTTTCAGAGATACAGAAACTAATTATGCACAGATGAGGAAATTAGGGGCACAGTCTAATGAACATGGAAAGGCTGAACCGCTTTGTCAATTTTGCAGCCGCCATTACAAGGGAGGAATGCTGGGGGCGAAACTTGCATCAGACCCCCGCTGAAATGTGCCTCAAGTTCATTAGAACTCCAGATTAACTTGGATAGCCAGGGCGGGGGTGCTCAGTATCATCCATGTGAAGGATATAATATTCAGTCTTTGATTAATCATCTCTTACCTAGCACGAACTCCAACAGGTCACACCTCAGCAACAACTTGTGAAGTCAGCAGTTACAATATTTTAGTTCTTCTCCTGGAGGCAAGGGAAGCTATTGACAGCTGTGTAAGCAACTGAGCCAAAATCCCTTAAAGCATACGTCCTTGCCCCTGACATGCCCCTATATACCAATACTGATTCCATCCCAGAGGGGCCCAGGCTGTACCGTTTACCTGACAAGGGTCCCACAGCTGGTGGAAGGGCAACGGGAATCAACTGAATCCCTAGTTAATCAGGTGACTCACTGGATTCAACACAAACCTAAATGTCTTTCAATAATTAATTCAGATACAATCCATGCCGAACGATATAACAATGCCCAATGCCTACCCAAAGGCCCAAGTTCATATGATAAAGTTGATTTTGAAAAATCAGTATCTTGTGAATGGCCTTCTGGCAACAGAAGTACACTTGTTTCCCTGAAGAGATTCTTCATTCAATTTAAATCAACCTCTGAGCATGTAAAAGGTGACCCATGAGGGTTGTGGCACTCCAGGAGGCTCATTCTAGAGAAAAAACAGCCTGCCAGAGACCTTGGTCCCTGCTTAAAACTCTCAACGTGAACTTTGCCAAATGATAGAAAAAGCCCAACTGGGCTACTACACCATAGCCTTAACCTGAGATCTGGCTCACCTGGGGCAGACATTCAGTCAACACCCGCCTTTGTTGCAGGTCCCTCTACAAAGAAAGAAAATCTTCAACTTTCATCACTCAAAGAGATTGACTGACTGCCTTGTACTTCCCTGAATTTACAATGCATAGTGGATCATAATAACCCAGATCTCGATTCCTCCCCCAGGAAATGATCGATCAAACTGCATAAATGGCAAAAATCTGATTTTACACCGCTATTTTTGACGTATAATATCATGGAACGTTGCTGGGTTGAAAACTAAATTAGCTGATCCAACCAACCTGGGGCTCCTTTACAGATAACAATGAGATATTCCAAGAGATGTGGTGTGTTGACCCTCGTTACAAATGTGGTTGCTCGATGTATTACTGTCCTGCTTTCACCCGAGGAAGAGACCATCCTCCTGGGGGTCTTATCATATAGGGAAAGAACTGGCCAAAAGGCTTCCTGGATCTTTCCCTCATCTACTTAGTCTTTCCATAAGTTGAAGTAACAATCGTGTATACGTGGTTATTTTTTACAACAGGCCTATCAGTGTGAATAATGAATCTCCAGCATTGAAGCTCTTAAATGACCTGTTGGGTGACCTATTGCATGATGCTTATGTGATAGTAGCCGGTGACTTAAATAAAACATTTTATCCCTTAATTAACTGTGATTTGAACGTAGCTGAAGAAGAGGATGTCACTTGGCACATAACAAAGCTAGTACATCCCAAAGCTAAAAGCGGCTCGTACCGAGCTAATCAATTATTTGGAATAACATTAAGACAAGGATTGTGAGCCTGTAGCGACAGGTCCCCATCAAACCAGAAAGGAGTTTCTACCTTCAAGCGGCAAAATTTTGCTAGCAGTTTATGATGTGGCAATTTATGATGGATATGATACTTTTAGAAAGGGATGATAGAGATCATAATGCCCTACACCTGGACCTGGCAGACGCCTAGGCCCAGGATCTGGGATATCGAAGCCCTCTCTCTTGGGAGACTTGAGCCCCTCCAACAATAAAAAGGCCCTAAAGTGTGAGTTGTCAATGCCAATCCTGACATACTGAAACAAGCCTACACAAGAGTAGCTGAAACACTGGGTAAAATGAAGAATATGCTAGATCAAAAGATTATTCTAGAGTTTATTTTTTGTTTCATAATTGTTTTATTGAGGGTTAGATGTAGAAAAGTAACATCTTACAAGGTAGTGACAATGCAAAAAAACAGCATGGACTTACATATACAATAGTGTACACCCGGCACTGTAACAATCATGATCTCCACATCCAAATGAACGAGATTCCGTGCAATACATGTACACTCTATTGGGTACATACCACTGGCTGCTAAGAACTTTCGTACATGGATCCGTGAGTCTAGTCCCAATGAGGTATCTCATTCCGAAGTGAGGGACAGGTCACTATATAACAGTAGGTCTGATCAAAGCCGGAATAGAGGCTGGGGCATGACACAACGGCACGCTTCTATAATAGTCACAAGAGTATGGGACTGGGATATCATTGCCTAGTTAGGGGGTGAGCTTGCTACAACAGGGTTGTCTGATAGGCAAGGGGCACGGCGAGCTGCAACAGTGTTGGGAAGCGAGCAAGGGCATTGAGAGGACAATAGTGACCATGGAAAGCCCTCATTTCATGGTGACGGGAGATTAAGCAGCCAAGCAATGCAAGATGTAGAGTGAATAATGGTAGGGACCATAGTCCGTTGTGAGGGAGAGGAGAGAGAAAAGGGAAGTAGAGAAAGGTAGAGGGGAGGAGGCTTGGAAAAGAGAAAAAGACATGTAAAAGAGGAAGGAAGAGGAGGGGGTGTGCGTATTGCGAGTGTAGGGGCGGGGGAATAGAGAGAGCCAAGGAATGGAATTCAGGAAATTTGGAGATAGAGAGAGGAAAAAGAATATTGTTCAGGAGGAGGGGGAAGAATATGTGAAAAGTAAGTTAACCGGGGGGGGTGGGGATTGGAGGGAGGAGAAGGGGGGGAGTGGGAGACAGATAAAGAAAGAAAGGTAGCCGGAAAGACGGGGGCGACTGCGGTAGGAGGGATAGTGGGGGAGAGTGAAGGGACGGGGAGAGGAAGGGAGCAGGGGGAGTGTATGGTGACTGTCTGTGGTTTTCAGTGTTCTGCAAGCCGTAGGAAGGGAGCCCAGGTTTTCTGGAACACCTCTGTCAGGTCTTGTAGGGCATAAATAATGTGCTCATGGGTAGCAGTCTGGAACATTGAGGAGAGCCACTCATTATGGGAGGGGGATTTGCTGCTCTCCAGTGTCGTAGGATACAGAGTTTATCCATGGCCAATGTTGTATATAGCAAACGGAGTTGCATGCAAGACATGTACCTAGCACCACCAGTATCATGCAGTAGAAGCAAGGATGCTTGGAGAGTGGGTGGTAATGGCAGTACCTCTCTTAGTGTGTCCCCAACTGCCTCCCAGTATGACTGTATGGTTGGACAATCACATAGTATATGCATTAGGTCACAGCGCAGGTGTAGGCAGCACCAACATTGTGTGTGGGGCAGGAGCCCAGCAGATTAGAGCTTCAAGGGTGTCCAGTACCAGTGGTGCAGAGTTTTAAAGAGACTAAATTTAATTCTTGCTTCACAGACACCCTTTTCCCAAACCTCTATGAGGGTAGTCAAATCTATTAAATCATAGTCTTCCGGCACATGTGTTTACCTCTTCTTTCATCCCTTCAAGCAAAGTGGCAAAGAGAAATGGTGTTGGTTCAGTAGTTTATGCACGCCCTACGTCACTCCACGTAAACAGCCCCAGGTTGGCAAATAATCAAGCACTGGTGAGTGATGCAAAGTCAGTGGATAAGTACCCATGCGGCTGGAAAGACAATGAGAAAGCTGTTGATATTGCCAGAAATACCAGGCAGGGAGGCTAAACTCAGCCCATAAAGCTGGAAAAATTTTTAGTAGCCCGTGCTGGAGGAGCTGGTCGATAGTTAGGATGCCCTTAGTTTGCCAGATGTCCCAGTCATTCATTTCTCTGCCTATCATTAAGCCGATATTGCCCCAGAGTGGTGCGTGAGTGTGAATCTGAGGGTCTATTCCTCAAAGGCCGTGGGCTCGAAGCCATGAGTGTAGCATGGCTTGCACCACTGGGTGGGCATATTGTGATTTGGCAGCCTTGATGCCATAAAGTACATCCAGGCCTCCCGGTTTATTCAGGAGAGCACGTTCTGCCTGCACCCAAAGGTGCAGATCCGGTTTGCCCGGGTCCCGAAATGCCAGCTGAGACAGGTGGAGCACCAATGCATAATGTTCCTTGGAGGGCAAACCCAGGCCTCCGCATTCTCGATGCGTGAGGAGTGTGCCTTTGGACAGCCTCGGCCTCATGGAGCCCCACACAAATTTTCGTAGGCAAGCATCTACCTTCCGCAGCATTGGTAACAATGCCTTTAGTGGTAACATTCCATGAATCTATGTGTAGCGGGGTAAAGTCACCATCCAGGCAGCTTGTACCCTCCCCCAGAGGGAGAGTCCCATTTGGGACCATTTCACAAAGTCCTGTTAGGTGCGGAGGAGCAGGTGTTCCGGATTGTCTTGTATCATGTGGTCCAAGCCCTTGTTGAGGAGTATCCCAGGTATTTAAGGCGCAAGCTTTTCCAGGAGACTTGGTAGACTGCCATGGCTGCACATGTGGTCATCGGAGTCAAAGGAAGGGCCTCGCTTTTGTCCCAGTTAATTTTGTATCTCGAAAGTGCCCCAAATTCTGTCAGAATCACCCACAGGGCTGGAAGGAAGTGAGTAAGATCTGTGAGCGTAAATAATATGTTGTCTGCATATAGAGAAATCATGGAGCAACCACCCGGGATAGCGACGCCATCTATATTGGGGTTTCTGTGTATAAGCGCTGCTAAAAGTTTGACAGCTAAAAGAAATAGCAGCAGCGATAGCGGACATCCCTGCCGTGTACCCCGGTTAAGGGGGAACACATCAGATAGAAAACCCCCGCAGTTGATAGAAGCGTCCGAAGGCACCGGCTATGTCCTGTGGGTGTGTGAGGATCGTGCCGCCAATAGCTCGTATAGCAGGGATGGCTAATGCTGCCTCTTATTGGGCAAATTGGGCTGCTAGTAGGCACCCTGCCTTTTTCCCCTGCTCATAATGCCTGCCCTTCAGCCGTTGTAGTGCGTACTCTGGAGGTATAGGGGGCATTAAGCTCCATCTTTGCTTTTTCAAGGTGGCAGCGTGTGGCTGGAGAAGGGGTCACAGTTTACGCGCGGGTGCAAGATATTCTTATCTTCTCTAGGTTCTGTCGTCGGGAGCGGTTCTGGGCGTTAGGAAGGGAAGCATCTCTCATAGGCAGTCGTCTGATTTTTGCTTTTGCCACTGCCCAGAAAACTTGCGGGGAAGAGACAGAGCCCTTATTGTCAGTAACATATGTAGTGACATGATTGCGAAGTTGGTCCTTGCCATGTGGTGCATGATAGCAAGATGCATTCAGACACCATGGCTTGCGATCTGGAGAGATAAGACCCAGTGCTAGGGCTAAAAGCACAGGAGCATGGTCAGGTATCGCCGCCTCTAGGATCTGGGAGTCTCTAGCCATAGGAACCAGTTTTTGAGAAACAAGGAAATAATCCAGCCGGGACTGCATACCATGGACCGACGACATGAATGTGTACTCCCGATCAAGTGGGTGAGACAGATGCCAGAGGTCCACCAGCCCATGATCTGTTAGTACATATCCCCACAAGGCCCGTGCTGCATTTTTGCTGATATCTAGTCTGCCCGTGCGGTCTAGGACCTCGTCTAGAGCCAGGTTCCAATCTCCACTCAAAAGATACTGTGTGGCCCAAATCTCAATGAGGAGAAAAATAAAATGCAGAAAAAACAAATGTTTTGAACCTGTGGAGGCATATACGGACCCTACCCAGAGTGTGTAAACACCAAGTCTGAGTTTGGTAAGGATGCAGCGTCTGTCCAGGTCAGACCATGATTTGAGTACCTTGCACTGTAGAAAGCGGCAGATTAGTATTGCAACTCTGCATTTACTCACAATGCAGAGGCCCCCGGATGCGGAAGATGGGCTTCCGCTATAAAACACCTGGCCCACCCAGTCATGTCATAGTTTCTCGGACTCTGATGGGGACAAATGTGTTTCCTGCAAGAAGGCAATATCTGTGCACTTAGATTGTAAGTAGGAGAGGACCTTCTTTCATTGATACAGTGCGTGAGGCCATGAACATTCCACGACATTGCCTTCAGTGGGAGGGTAGTTCCCATGTTTTGGTTTGTCACCTGGGTGTGGCGGGGGCAGGGCGGTCTCTTTCAGTTCTAAAAGGTGCGCTGTGGATGTATAGAATAGAGGTAAGGTGAGGGTGGGGGAGAACCATGATCAAAAGATTAAACCAAGGAAAGATCAGGATTGAAGTAGGAGGTGTGGAGGAAGGCAGGGGATGGGTAATGAGCATGAGTGGAAGCAGAGGGCAAGAGAAAGGGATGGGAGAGGGTATAAGCAGAAGAGAGATACAAGTCTCAGAAAGAGATGAGAGAATGGACCAGGTTCTTCACATGATCTAGGGATATATCTCGCAGGAGCTTGGTGCTGTTAATCCGCGGGTCTAATCCTGCGAAAACCCGCAGCTGGCCACATCCGAGGGAAGGTTAAGAGGGTGCAGGAAACCGGTCAGAAATGACTATGGTATATCATAGCTAGGTTGGTGATGGGGGAAAGGGGAATGGGTCAGGACGGGAGAAGGGGTCTGTATCATGTGCAGGCGTATCTATTGGCCATGAGAGGGAATACTGTGGGTAATAAAAGATCCAGCCGGAAAAGAACGTAGATGAGTACCTGAAGATATCATGAAACACACCCTAGGCGAGGCGGATGTGGTAAGAGAACCACAGTGATGAGGATGAACAAGGAGAACAACAACTGAAGTCTCTACCTGAATTAACCGGGTGTCGGAAGGTATGTGGTGGAAGGGAAGAATGTTCGCCCCACGATCACCATATCGGTTGTTGGCGGGGTATCAGCAGACATGTTTACATATACATATATATCCTGCCAGGAATGGTGGAGCGAGGGTCACCACCCCAAGCGTCATAGATATGCCCAGTGCCAGGTGGGGGTACTCATTGTTTGGGGAGCTCAGTAGAATAGGGACAATATCATCAAGAACAGCAGCAATAAGAAGAAAGATAACATTGATACATTATAACAATATAACAATAACAGCATATGGAAACATCAGTGGTACTTAGCACTCAGTCATTGGTTGTCTCATAGTCTCGTTGGTGGAGAGCAGGAGGTCTGTCAGGCATCCCTAGGGGACATGTCAATGGAGCCACCAGCAGGGAGCTAGGGCTTCAGGGGGGACCTTGAATTGTCTCTGTCTCTAAGTGGCCCCTGGGTGATGTCAGCCGCTGCTTGGAGGGCTATGTCCTTCTCATCTTCAGACCTCAGGGCGGTCCAAGAACCTGCCTTTTTTTGTGTTGCAATTTGATGTGGGGGTCACTAGTATCAAGAGCCACGAGCGAGGTAAAGTCACATGGCAGGGGAGTGTTTGTCGTGAAAACACGAGCTTCCTGATTCATAGGTTGGGCGGAAATATTGTCTAAAAAAGAGTTCAGATCAACAGGGTTGAAGAAGTCCTTGTATTTACAATCAATTGCGATCCACATTCTGGCCCAAATTTGATATTCATTTGATGCAACTGAGGCCTAAGAGTAAGGAACGCCTTCCGCTTCTCATTCGTCTATTGGGAGATGTTCGCAGCAATCCATATCTTATGGCCATCTTGATGGTATGGACCGTGTCCCTCGTGGCTGTCATTATCAAGCGGACCTGTTTGTGGTGCAGGAAACAGGCAATTATAGGATGGGGCCTCTCGGCTGATTGTTTATGCAGGGAGCCAATTCTGCGGGCTCGTAGGAATTCTAGAGTGGGGTAAAAAGTAAGACCTGTAATGGTGGGGATAAAGTCACGGAGAAAGTCCCTCATGTCGGCACCCTCCATTTTTTCCAGCAGGCCAAAGAAGCGGACGTTGGCCCTCATTACAACCTTGGTGGGCGATGGAGGCTGCCCGCCAAGGTTTAACCAATGAGCGGCTGCCAATGCGGCCGCACTCCCGCCGGCCCCATTTTCACATCCCCCCGGCCCAGCGGAGATGTCGGCTGTAACATGGGAGCCGGCTCCTAATGGAGCCGGCTGTGTTGAGGGCGTGCGACGGATGCAGCTGCACCCGTCGAGCTTTTCACTGTCTGCTGAGCAGACAGTGAAAAGCACGGTGGGGCACGGTGGGGCTGCGCCTGGGCAGTGCAGGGACCCCCAGGGGCTCCGCGACTCCCCTGCCAGGAAGGAGACTCGGAATCCCCTGGGCAGCGCTGCCCTGGAGGATTAAAACCGCCGGGACAACCATGGCAGTAAACTGCCGGTCCTGGCGGTGCGACCGTGGCGCTTCCGCCACTGTCGTAATGAGGCAGATTGTACCGCCAGCCTGTTGGCGGTACAATCCCCAAAACAACCCTGGTGGTCTTTGACAGCCAGGGCTGTAATGAGGCCCATTGTCTCTACGGCTAAGATCTTCTATATCCGTGAGTTTGTGCCAAAGATATTAAAGTTCAGGTTCATTATCTGGGAGGCTTGCCACTTGACTTTCGAGGGCGTGGAGACGGTGGTCCAGATCCGTAACTTTGGCCTGGAAGCTTGCAATGTCCACTCGGATTGATTTGGAGTCCATGGCTTCCAGACGGCGACCTACTGCAGAGATTTCCTGCAGTATATGCTCCATGGCGGTGTTCAAGTGTGTGCCCGCCGGGGCATCTGCCGCAGTGTTATCCGGGTGGGCTGTGAAAGATGGCATCGGTCGTGGCTGTGGGACAGCTTCTGCGAAGAGTAGTTGACGTGTGGCTTTTCCAGACATTTTGCCAATGATTTGCTCGGGTCATCTCTTCCGAGAGAGGAGAAGGAAAAATGCCAGGAAAGCCGAAGGACCTAAAGCCGAAGGGCCTAAAACCAGAGGCCCAGGTTTGTTGGGGTGACTACATGGTATCGCGACAAGACCTGGGGTTTGCCAGCCGCCACTCTGGGTATACGAGGTGTCCGATAATTCTCGCTTGGTGTAGGGACTGGCAATGATGGGGAGGAGGGAGTGGAGGAGACCCTCAGAGCACCGTTATGCACCTGGAAGTTCTGGACTGTCCGGAAGCGGGTCAACGTTGGTCTCCCCCATTGTAATCCGTGGGTTCTTACTACCACTGGATGGACATGTTTACCCCACAGAAAGTTCTGCATTCGTTATCTTCTGCTCCCAGACGTACCCCCTAGGGGAGTTTGTATCCTCTAGGGGCCACAACTGAGGATGTCTTGTAGCGGGCCCTTCGGAATAGAATGAGGTCTGAATGATGGGAAAGAGCTCCGCTCCAGGTGCCAGGCTGTCTTCGCCGTGGGAGGTGGTGTGCCGACAGAGAACGAGGACACTCCTCGCAGGTGCTAGCATAAAGAGTGCACCAACATCGTCAAGTCCCCCTGTAGCAGAGATTTGTTTTTTCCCTTTATTTTCCACTGTGCTTTTTTTTATTTGATTGTCCTGTTTTAGAGTTCGAATTTGAATGAATTTGCCTCTCGTGGTAGGTGCTGCGATGTAGGGTCCCTAGCCCCTGACACTCACCGTTGCCCACAGCTCCTGTTTCAGTCTGGGTGGTGGCAGCGGGCTCTGCTCTTTACTCACAAGGGCAGGCAGGGGCGCCCGGGCCCCTCTGATGGGGCGTCTCCGCACGCCATCAGAACTCCAGTGGACCTCCAATTATGGTCCGAAACAGCCACTGCCGTCCCTGCAACAGCCTCGCACCACCGGCTCCTCCCTCAGGTCGGGCACCGCGGCTGAGGCAGTTGGTGCACTTGGGTCGTCTCCGATGAGGACCCGCCACACGACGTTTCTTTCCCAGCCAGGGAATAGGCCGGATCTATTGCGGCCTCTGTCTGCGCCGCAGGCCGTGGGCTCTGATAGCACTTCCGCTCTCCCCTGGGAGGGGCCTACCAGGCTGCAGGGTTTGCCCCTCGACATCTGTGGGGGGGAGGGGGAAGGGGCTCCCCCACTGTCCAACCGGCTCCGCCGCCTCCCTTGAAGACACCCTTGAAGAGCTCGGTTTTAAGCAGCCACCATCTTCGTGGCTAGATCACGCCCCCCTACCCTGGAATTTATAGCTACACAACATGGGGTCATGTTTGATGGGCTAAGGGATCTGTTTCACAGGATACCCAAGAAAATGATAAAAACCATGGCAACAACACACCCACGTTATAACACAAAGTGCAAAGAAGCCAGATCCACCCTTCTAAAATCTATAACATCACAACATTTTCTTGCCATTCCATTGGCTAGGAACCACTATTAGAAGGTGGTAGACAAAGCTAAAACAGGCTGGGAGACTAATATTTGGTTAGATCTTGTTCGGGCAGCAAAAGGTGATGCAAGGGCCTTCTGGAGAATAACTGCACATGATGGCTGTTTTTTTATATCCACAGTAGCGTTTAATGTCCATCCACACATTGAGTTGAGCGTTTTAGTGAACTGTATTCTGACCCTGAAGGCATAGAGGTGGGTGGAGGTAATGTTAATGTAAGGGGAAATTGCCCCAGGCAGTCAGAGCCATTAGAGATTTCTCTAGAAGATACTCTCAAAGCTGTAAAGTCTATCATCCGAGATTGCATTGTAGTAGATTTATATGTATCAGAACTGGATATATGGATCCCGTATATTAATACTTTTTCCAGGCCGATCATGAAGTGGGGTAATATACCAGAATCATGGAAGCACATCAAGATCACTACAATTCACAAAAAGAGATGGCAAGATGATCCTGCAAACTTTAGACATTTTGCTCTAATTGACGGCCTTCAAAAGATCTTCTGACAACAGATTCTTGTGAAACTGACAGAGTAGGTCTCAAATAACGACATCCTTTCAGATTTTCAGGTGGGGTTTAGGCCAAAGACAAGCACATTGCACTGGTTTTTAAGGTTTTGTGCGATCTATTGGAAGACGGTTTTGTTGGAAAAAAGGCATCTCTTGATAGTATTCCTAAGGGCAGAATTCAATCTGGTGCCACAGAAAAAGCTCTGGGAGGTCCAAGATAATACAGGAGTGCCTGAAAATATTCCCAACACCTTGATTAGATTGCACACTGGTAATTTTGCATGTGTCAGATATGGGAAGAATGGGGAGCAAACTACCTCTTTTGAAATCAAAAGGGGAGTGAGGCAGGGATGTGTCCTAGATCCCACCCTTTTCTCCTTATTTATGAATGATTTGGCGGAGGCACTTGACTTCCCAAACAATGATGCTCCGAATTTGAGTTCAGTCAAGATACCCACTCTCCTGTTCGCTGACGACACATTACTTATAGCCAAAACCCCCACAGGACTACAGACTATTCTTAGTAATTTTTTGTCTTTTTGTTCCAACTGTGGCTTGGAACTCAACATAGGAAAAGGCTAAATTCACGGGCCTAAATCTTTATAAGTAAACACAGAAAAGTATTACTGTAAAGAATGTGCAGATTGATACCAAGTATATGACTTTACTTATTTGGGTGTTAAAATCACACAACATGAGCTGCAAGCATGACGTAAGTAAAAGCGTGCACAAGCTGGCCAAAGGCACAGGAGCAATATTATGGGTTTTTCATTATGTAAGTTTTATGGATTCTTAATCTGAAATCAACTTTGTTGATGATGATGCGACAATTGACATTACAATCTAGAAACAAGAGTATAAACAAGTGCTTCATTATATATCCCACACTCTAATATTAGAATATTACTGATCTGTGATATTGTTAGCTTCAAATATATTTAACAATATCAGTTATTCAAACATAAGTAGATATGTACAAAAGAAAATTGAAAATTATTGTGCCTGGTTCAACAATATTATTTGTCCAGTATCTAGCAGAAACTGGTGGTTAATGCAGTGCAAATCGATACCAGTCTTCTAGGAACACAATATTTACCTGTTGTGTTCATGTAGGTGGGAATTCAATATGAATCACATTGTTGCCAAATAATTCAGTTGTGTAATAAACCTAGAATTTTAATGGTAGACTTAAAGTGCAAAGTGCAGTTAATGCAAACAGTGTATGCCATACATGTGACATTGACAATGTATGTGATTTCCAGTGTACCTTAAAATTGTGACCTGTGAGTGCTTTGACCTCGAAGACACCACATAAATGTACTCCTCAATTTGTAAATGAGTGTTGTATAAACACAATAATTCATCATTTACGCCATGATGATGAGCCAAAAAATGTATATTGTTCTTAATTAACATACATCTTGCTTATTGTGTTACTTTACAAGTGTGGAAGTGCTTTTGGTACCCTGTTATATGTATTAGCAAGGAGGAATGGGTGCAATATGACTAATGAAATGTACCTGAATGTAAAACACATTACAGCTGCTTTCAATAAAGACTTTAGTTACCATTCTTGGCATAGGCTAATGATGAATTGTTATCTACTGCCCATGACACTGTGGACCATGTCCTCCTGGAGAACAACTTAAAATCAGTTACCTGTATGTGTGGGCACGGATAGGACATACACAGCATATAAAAATAAGAATGTTTACTTCTTTTCCCATGCATGTGATTTATGGAGCGCCAAAGGGATCTACACTGTCACCTCTACTTTTTACTGTGTAAAAATGTGGATCATAAAGCCTGGAATATACTATATTAAACCTTTGACTTTCCCTAGAGATATTTGCATAATTCTTCCTAAAATCACAATTCCATATAAAAGGTTCTGTTACTATCACCTGCAACTTCTGATAGATTGTCAACAATCCTTCTGCACGGTCATGGTATTGTAGCACAGGAAACGCTCCAATAGACTACTCTACAACGTGAACTACCTGCTCTGCATGAATCTTGATGTGTAGAGAACACCCTTTCTACTTTCTTACCTCTCAGCATCTGATGTCAAAACCCACATTTACTCAAAAGCTGTTTTTTTGCAGAAGCAGTGGTGGAAAATAAACCTTTCCTACAAAAGCATGTGGTAAAAGTTACATTAGAAATACTGCTGAAAGAAGTCTCCACCATCAGAACTACGATACAATCTATTCAAACAGATACCAAAACAACAGATAGAGAGGTGAAATCAATAAGAACAGACTTGGCGTACTTTCAGATCCGATGAAAATCCACAGAAAGAATGATTGAACAACTTAGATACCGAACCCAACTTGGGCCGAGAACTAGGAATGCTGTGCCAGAAAACGACTGACCTTGAAGATAGGAGCCGTAAAAATAATATGCATCTCTCAGGGATGCCAGAAGGATTAGAAACAGGTTACTTGTCCATATTTGGGACTTGCTTCCTACCAAAACTCATAAATCAAAACGTTCACCCTGCACTGAAATTTGAGAGAGCGGACTGGACACATTCCAAAAATACTCATATGATGAAGGGTCATCCAAGATCAATCATTGCCCACTTTTTGAGACACCAACAATCTTATCAAGTAATCAAAACAGCTAAAAAAAAAATCTTTCTTTATGACTCTAAAAGAATTTACACAATGTCAGATTTTTCTCAAGAAATTACAAGGAAATGGAAGAGATTTCTTTCACTACATCCTAGACTTTGTAAACTAGAAATTAGATCTATTCTTTTGTAACTGACAGTGATGTTACTGACTGTGAATGGAAGACAGAGAGAGTTCTCAGTACTCAACGTAGCTTGCACTTGGACATGGTCACAACAAAGCCTACAGATGAGATTCTGCAACTGAACCTGGACACTGATAAAAAAGTGAAAGAATGCATGACTTACTCTGAATCATCCATGCACTGTCCCACATTATTTTTCCTCAACACCAGTAGATTCTGCTCCTGTCATCACTGGAAGGGGTTCCTTTGTTTGAAAATGAATGCTTTGACAAAAACCTCTGCGTTTTCTACAGATTATATCACATCTATGAAATGTATTGACCTGGACTATTGTAATTGATCGTTTACTAGGTTTATATGGAGAAGGAAATTGTTGTTAAATCCCTAAGTGATAGAGAACATTTTTGTGCCTCGCCCATAAAAGCCTGTGGGAGAGGTTTAACATAGATTAAAGACGAATGCAAAGGCTGGAATACACTTTAGCATAGAAAAGGGAATTTTATGCCTCTTTATTGATCCCACATTAGATCCAACAATATCCAGTAATATTGCCAAATTGCAGGCACTGAGCAAGTTCTACAATCCTTACATCCACACTGCAGTAACCCACCACGCATACAGATGCACACCTTTACACTGCACACCTAGAATGCAAATAATAAAGAGTTTGTTCTTTTTTTCTCCAACATGAAGCTGTACAAAATCCCATTGTAATTTTCAGGAGATGCATGAAATATATGACAGGACAGTTTATACCTAGAGTATTCACTAGATAAAAAAATAATTCCAGATATTTTAGGTGTTCTTATAGTACTGAAAATTGCTACCAGCTAAGAAAAAACACTTAAAGCTTAACCTAATTTAATGACGCTTAGGTACTTTCTAATCTGATAAGCCATGGAAGTGCAGTGGATTGATGGTTGCATGACATGAAGATCTAAACACAGGAAGTGGACAGAGAAAAGTGTGGGAGGCTTAGGAAAAAATATCATACTGCCTGGGATGAAAGGAATGCATTATATGTCAATTTGAAGACTAATCAGATCATTTGTGACCAAAGAGTGGCAATTTTCACTAAGCTTGGTATTTGGAAGTTGCAATATATATTAAACCATAACAGAAAATGAGGGTCACATTGTGTATAATTGATCCAAAGCCTTCTACTCCACTAAGAAAGGTTTTAGTAGGAATGGTGTACTTTCACAAACATTTTTCACTGCACAAAATGAAAAATACAAGTGTATAGTTCACCTGTTAATGAAAGGCTGCTTCCTCACTCAGGCATTCAATTCAATATTATTGCACCTCACACAGCTACAATGTTTATAGATAGAATCCAGTATATGAGGAATATTGAATATTAAAATCTCCATTTGATGAAGGGCATCACATCAGAAAATGGAGGGTCTTAATCTATCGAGAATGACATCATAAAGCTATCACTCCGCTGGCTGAAGTGCAGAATTTCAACAATGAAGGATGTAGTGTATGATATATATGATCCATGGCATTTTTTTACGCCCACTTTTGAAATTTAGAAGTACGCGGATCTGATCATCAACAGGTACCTAAATGTCATCTAATGGAATCTCCCCACATGTGCCTTTTAATTGTCCACTTGATATTGTACATTTTGAAGCAGTGCTCAAAAGTGCATTATCTTATTGGTTAAAAAATGTAAACATTTATATGTTTGATTAGCAAATTGTGAGTTGGAGAGGGTGATATCCCTGCACGGTTTACTGATCTACCCAAATAGCTGTCCTGTAGAAATCCAGACCCAATTTTAGAATCTGGAATTTCCATCCCGTAAAATCCTCTAGGCTTGGGCTGCAAGTGCCATTAAAATAAAAAGTGGAGAAGCAAAGAAATGAAAGCAGAAAGGTAACATGAGAACATTGAAAATTAAAGGATGTGCCACCCAGCCCAGACACTGAATGCACTTGTTTAAGTGGATGTGCACGTGATCATAAAATGCAGTCTTTCACAGGTCAAGAGAGGCAATGACAGATGTGAACTGAACCGTTACCCCATGCAGAACGCTGTCATTACTGGAAGCAGGCTGTAAATGGCACTCAGACAGCCCAATGACAGAACAGGGCTGACCCTCTACGTTTCTATATGGATATATACTTATATGCATGGATTCATGTATTATTATTTAACATGTTTTACCACAAGATCCTGGCAGACAACTAAGCTTGTCAGGCCTTCTGAGGAGATTCTAGCAAGAATTAATACAATGCAAATCTTGAACCACTTGGGTTTCTCAATAGGTGTAACTAAAAAGGCAATCTGTGCGATTTCATCAAACAAAACACCTGAGTGAAGTCTCTAACAAGGTGAAAAAAACAACCCATTCTTAAAAGAACTATTTGTTTCAACATATGAATTTCACATGCATATTCTCGCAGATTTTCATGATAAACAAATCAGACCTAAGACATCTGAAATAGCTTTTCCTGGTAAACCGATGAGGCCTTAGTTGTAATCAGCGGCTTGTCACCATAAGCAACTCAAGCTTGTTTTATTGAGCTCAAGCTTTGTGACAAGCAAACCATCAGATATACAGCCATAAAATTTACAGCTGTAAAAGTAAACTACGGTCTCTCCTATTTGCAGACTTTGATGGACAGTAATAATCCACCCTTAAATGCCTGTCGACTTTAACATTTGCTTTTCATAATAAATATGTTAGGCCAGCTGCTGTAACTGTTCACAACAGACAATCAGGCCTATAACCTTTATTAATGTCCTCTCACCATTGTCACCATTACCAATTCAGACCTACTGTGTTGGGCATAAGCTTTTTTCCACAAAACAACCACCAGGGATACCATAATAAAATTACAAATATGTACATAATTACCACTGTTTAAACAATATACAATCCCTCCTAAAATAGTCTGCTAAGGATTATAGTAGTGCACATTTCACATCACCATGACTTGACTTACTATGGTAATTTGTAAGATTCTGTGTAACAAAATACCTGTTCATAGGTTCTAGCACAGTGTGATAAAGTACCCTTACAAATATTGCCTGTACCAAATGATTTTGAAAATATGCAAGTCAGACCTAGTGGCTTTGTCATAACATTTCAGAATAAACAAATCAAACCTATGGAATCTGGTGTAATTTTTCCCAATGAACGGATAAGGCCTATAGCACTTACCATTTGCTTGACACCAAAACCAATATAGGCCTATTCAAAAACATATGAACTGAATACAGATACATAGAAAAATACATTTTGCTAAACAAAATACAACCCCTCTCAGTGGGGCCTGATAGGATTGTGGCCAACATGAAAACCCTGGCCTACCACAATAATCTGTGAGATTTCATGTCACCAAATACGTGTCGCTAGCATGTAACACAATGTAAAAATATCTCTCTGTTAACAGCTTACTGACTTTAGCACGTTTTTCACAATAATTGAGCGATGCCTAATGCCTTCATCATAACTTTTCCTAATATGCAGATCAGACCCATGGCATCAGACACAATTTTTCCCAGTGGACCAATCAGACGTATAGTTTGTCATCATAACCAACCCAACTCAGGCCTATTGTTTTGAGTGTAAGCTTCCGCTCATGGCAACCATCAGCCACACAGTCCGAAAATTACAAAGGTATACAAAATTACAGGTGGCATAGCAAAATACTAAGGGCCTCATTATGAACCTGGCGGACATGAGACAGCCAGGTCCACAGTGCAGCGGTCCAGCCTCCACATTACAACTGTGGCGGAGCTGCCATGGTCAGACCACCGACACCGCCAGGTTGCCGCCAGCTGATAGCCTGGTGGTCTCAGTGGTCTCAATCTGCCAGGACACTGCCCTGGGGATTATGAGTCCCCTTTCTGCCAGCCTTTGCATGGCAGTAGCCCCAACCCGCAAAGGCTGGCAGAAAGGGGGTGTCTGGGGCACTGGCCATGCACTTGGCATGGGCAGTGCAGGGGCCCTCATAGATCACTGCCCATGCAGTCGGCATGGGCAGTGCAAGGGCACCTAAAGACAGCCCTGTCGCTCTTTCCACTGCCCGAATTACGGGCAGTGGAAAGTGCGACAGGTGCTGCTGCACCCTCCTCCCCGCCACATTGCCGCCAGCTAGATTACGAGCTGGCATCATTGGTAAGGTCCAGTTCACCACAGGGCTGGCAGCCAGAAATGCTCTTTCCGCCTGTCGGCCCTGCGGTGAACTCATAATAGGGCCGGAGGTGTTCTGGCCGCACTGGCAGTCAGGTGGCAGTACAAGTTTGGCGGGCGGCCTCCACCACCCACCAAACACGTAATGAGGGTCTAACTCTCCTAAGAGGGCCTAGCAAAAATTCTCAAAGAACAAATGTGCTAAATCCATAATTTACAAACCTTGCCTATTATGACAATCTTTGATATTTCATGTAACAAAATCTGTTGGTGCAAGCTTTCACACAGAGTAAAAAAAAAAACACCCTCAAATGGATTGATGTTAACATATTCACTTCACAATAAATATGTTAGGCCTGCAGTCTTTAGCATTACATTTCATAGGAAATAGATCAGTCCATTAGCTGTGATCATTTGCTTTCCACCATATCCAACTCAGTCCTGCTGTACTGAATGTACCTTTGCCACATGCCAAAATGTGCAATGCAAGCTCTCTTTTCACACACACAACTTCAGGCTCATCAAATCCTGTAGTACAGAGAACCCATATATGGGTAGAATCTTAAGCCCAACTCTCTGTAGTACTCTGAAAGCTCTTTTTGGTTGATTACACAGATCTGGCAACTGCTGTGCTGTCAAGCCAGTCTAAAATATACATGTAGATTAGTGAAACAGTGGGTATCCCACACTGCACTCAACCACACAACTGCACTCTGAAGTCTAAAGGTAATGACAGAAAGGGGAGGGGAAAGTGGCAGCAACACATTCCTCATGATTGGCCTCCCCTCACTTGTAGTGCTGCCAGAGAAAAACAAACACAGTAAATGATTTAGTCATCGAAGACACTTTAACTGCATTGCAGTGCCATGTGCGTGCTCCAAAGGAGGTTGAGCTCCATTCTAACTAAGCCTGATGCTTTAGGTGTACTAGTGAGTCTTCCCATAGTCAGCCATACTGCTACTAGCTTAGGAAGCTGAATAAACAAACAAAATAATCACAGCTGTGTAGAGAGGAAGCACTTGCACTTTTTCTGTGGAAGCACACGTTTGCCTAATCAAGATATGTGCACCTGACCATAAGCGCATGAGTGGAGCCAATACTCCTCTCTGGAGTAGTCTTCAAAGCACATTTTAAGTTGATACATAAGGTGTGGATTTGTCTGCACTCTCAAACCAGCCCTAAAAATGATCTAGTGAATATACTTTCCCATCGTCAATGCACATTATGCCCAATGTTATATTCCATTCATTGATCAGCACTCTATTTATTTGGGGAGGCGTTCAGTGGACTGCCAGTGCAATCCAAACCAAAGCTTACAGAGCACACACCCAATATGTTTTTAAAAAATCCAGCATTGTTGAACAGTAACGGCCTGGAAAACCAACAAAATATATGTAGATTCTGGAGGCGCTTATTAACATGGTTCATTGCTCATACATCATTATAAAAATGAATAAAAAGACAATGCACATGACTACAAAACACAGAGAAAGCTCAACTTTCATCGGATGTGCACTAAAATTAGTCTTGCAGTCTGCAACACTCCCTCAAAATCAAAGAGCAAATTCAAACTCAGAAGCTCCATTCTCTGACTATCACAGAAACATGTTTCTCGGGTAGTTCCTCCATCACTGCTTGCTTATAAACTGTTTTCCAAAAATACACCTCAGGTAAGAAACATGGTTTCAGCACGAGGTGAGATGGATATTATCTTCTCCAATTCAATCATCCCAATTAAAACTATCAAACCTCTCTACAACTATTTGAACTGTACATCTCAAGTTGAATAAACACCACTGAGTCAGTAACTCTAGCAAGTATTTATAAGAATCTGGAATACAACCAGGCCTTCGTGGAAGAAATCACTAAGCAATCCTCTAGCTACAATCCCTGGTCAGGAGAATCATCTGAGGAGGAGATTTCAACTCATGTATGCTCGACAAAAATTACAAGCAGGCAACTGATGTCCTTTCCTGGAAAACATGACAACAGTGGTTGCAATTTTTAATCAACTAGTCAATATTACAAAGCTTTCGGCATGCATCACGCTAGACTAATCTACAACTTGTATGTGTCAATCAAGGAAATATAACATATTCGTGGTCTGACATCATGGTGGTCAAAGCTAACATAATATGGCCAACTATCTCCTTTGGAGTCATCAGTATGAACCATGATGGCTATTCTAGCGACACATTTAAATAAGAGATCCACGATACTTTAATCATTTTTTTTTTTAAATGAGATATACAGAACCTGCCATACAGAAAGCAATACGAATATACTAATTTCACAATCAATGCAGGCAAGTCAGAAATGTAATAGTGAGAGCTGAGCCCGGGTTTTGGCTTGGCCGAAAGAGCCCTAACATTAGCCAAGTCAAAAGTATACTTGGCATTTATACTGTGTGACAAAAGCCATGTTAAAATGTGATTAACTGTTTAAAAGTCAAAAAAAGTGTATCTTTTTTAACTCGTAGGAGTATTTAACTTTAGTGGTATTTATCAGAAGTGATGCTTTTTAAACATGAACTAGGAACATTCATGCTCCTCTTCCACTGCTCTGACAATGAAAACATTGGGCCTATGTTGTTAATATAGATGGAACAACATTCAATTCTTGTAAAACATAAAAAAGATACTCTAGAGATCCTTGCACAACACACATCCTGAACTAACGTACTTCAAGGTACTCTCAATAGTGCTGAAGGAAAAAGTAGTGACAGTGAATTTATGAAATTGTCTAGAATAACAGAGTTAAATGAAGCTGGGATCCTGCATTGAGCCGAGATTTCCTGGTTTCACGCTGTGCAATTAAATCACTAGATCTTTCACTCTCTCATTTTACAGAGGGATAAAAGGTGCAAGGGAGTTTGCAGACACCATCTGAAGGCTTGGCTCCTTTTTAGATTGAAGATCCAAGAGTATCTGGAACTGAGCCACAACCAGACATCAGCTTAAGCCTTCGGTGGCATGTTCACTTGTATTTCACAAAGAATGCACAAGCAATTTTAAATGAAATTGGCATCCTAGAAGAGGATAGCTACTTAGCAGGCTGATAAAGGGGGAGCCCTTGTCATAATGAAGTCAGATTATTACAGAAACAAAGCTATGAAACAAATTGTAACGTATGCCTCTTAAGCTCACCAAAGACTTTTCTACTATGAGGTTTGTCCCACACAGCACTGTGCAGCCAAAAAGCAAATATCACTAAATAAACAGGCCTGGGATAACTGATGAGATTAGTCACACACTACTGGACAATTTGGAGGACTGTAATATTGTTCATTCACTGCAGGTCCCAAACATCTATACAATCTGACTGCTTCTTCTCACCAAAAATACACTTAGATATGGGATGATAATGATAAAAAATGCCATCACAACAGGGACAGCTGTACATCAGTGGTCATCATGCACAGCATGGAAACACTTCCAAAATAGGATAAACACAAAAACAAAATCCTGCCTACCACACACCCTGCATAGTGTAATACAATACCATACAAATATATCAACAGGAACAGACCTCTGCTCTTGGCTTGGAGCTACACTCAACTCACTCACTTCACTATTCTCAAATATTACAACCACAGTGGATAACACTACTCCCCTATACAGTTAAACACAATAATGACAACAGCAAATAGATTGAACTGAAATGTGTCAGATTTGAATGTATGTGGAACAGGTTTGAATTCAATGTTGGAAAAGCTCAAAGAAACTATACCACACCAACTGTATCATGGATGCCCCTAACTCATCAGATATAAGTCTTCCCATGTATAAAAATGCAAATGAGCTGGCTTCAGCTAGCTAGAGCAAAGCATTGAGCCAGACAGCGGATCCATGTGCAGCCAAGCAGATATCAGCATGCTTCACAATGCTACTGATGGAATTTACAGACATCATGACAGCCTCTTCGCTCAGGGAAATGTATGTATGTGTGCCCCTGTAATGCCTCCCTTGAGGGAAGTTTTAGTAGTGATTGTAGGGAAGTACCCTCTTTTTGGAATGGTTACCCCCACTTTTTGCCTGCTGTCAGTGTGTTTTGACTGTGTTGATTGGGATCCTGCTAACTAGGACGACAGTGACTGTGCTCTCTCCCTCTAAATTTGGTTGCTTGGGACTTAGCACACCCCACAATTGGCATACTTGTGCCCCCATATAAGTCCCTAGTATATGGTACTTAGGTACCCAGGGCGTTGGGGCACCAGGGGTTCCCCATGGGTTTCAGCATGTATTATGCCACCCATGAGAGCCCATGCAAAATGTGTCTGCAGGACTGCCATTGCAGCCTGCGTGAAAAGGTGCATGCACACTTTCACTACAGGTCACTGCACCAGGTCACTGGAAGTCACCCCTATGGCAGGCCATCCTAGCCCAGAGGGCAGGGTGCAGGTACCTGTGTGTGAGGGCACCCCTGCATGAGGAGAGGTGTCCCTACGAACACCAGCTCCATTTCACTTGACCTCATAAGTGTGGGGAAGACATTTTAGCCTTGTACTAAGAACACACTACCTGTGTCCAGCTACATAATGGTAACTCCGAACCTGGGCATGTTTGGTATCAAACATGTTGGAATCATACTCCAATACTGTTGCCAGTATTGGTTGTGTGATTCCATGCACTCTGGGGGTTCCTTAGAGGACCTTCAGCATTGCTCCTACCAGTATTCTAGGGGTTTTCTGGGCAACCCATGCTGCTGCCAGCCCTCAGACAGGTTTCTGCCCTCCTGCTGCTTGACCAGCTCAGACAGAGGAAGGCAGGAGCCTTCCGTTGGGAGAGAGAGACAACACCCTCTCCCTTTGGAAATAGGTGTTACATGGCTTGGAAGGGGTAGCTTCCTCAAGCCACTGGAATGCTTTGAAGGGCACATTTGGTGCCCTCCTTGCATAAACCAGTTTGCACCAGTCCAGGGACCGCCGATCCCTGCTCTGGCACAAAACTGGACAATGTAAAGGGGGGTGATCACTCCCCTGTCTATAACCACCCAAGGGGTGGTGTCCAGAGCTCCTCCAAATGGCCACTTGATTCTGCCATGTTGAATGCAAGGTGGGCAGAGGCCCCGGGAGCATCTGAGTGGCCAGCCCAGAAAGATGACATCACAACCCCCTACTGATAGGTGGTCATCCTGCTAAGTGACCAATCTCCCTTCTTGGGCTTTAGGGTCTCCCTCTAGGGTGAGTCCTCAGATTCGATGTGCAAGGTTCCATCAGGATTCCTTTGCAACATTTACTTCATCTTCTGGCCATCGAGGCTACAACTGGACCCTCTAGGAATCTACAACTCCAGTGGTGACTCCGCTCTGCAGCATTGTTTCTCTGGCTTCTTCCAGCAACTGCAATATTTCTCTGGCTGTTTATCCTCTGAGGGCAATGAGTCTTGAGCCTGCACAAGAAATAAGAAGGAATCTCCCTTGGAGTGAAGGAGTCACTCCCGTGCATTCACAGGCACCAACTGCAATGACGACCGGCTGCGTGGATCTTCTCTCCTCCTGAACTGCCTGGATCCTACATTACTGGTGGTGGTCTGGAGTGGTCCCCTTGGTCCTCTCTACCAGCTGTCCAAAGTGAGAGATGGTAAGCCCATACCTCTCCTTGCAGTACAGTACCACTGTGCACTGAGACGCTTGCAACTACCAAGGCTTGTTTGTTTCTCCTCCAAGGGATCTTCAGGCTCCGTGTATCCCCAGCCCCAGCTCTCCTTCCTGCAAAGCATAGTCTCCTACCTGCTGCTCCAGCGACGGGGGACTTCTCTTCAGGTGTGCAGAGTGGGCCTCACTGAGACTCCTGTGCCTGCTGCCCGTGGGTCGCCTGTGGGGGCTGCCTCCTCTTCTTGTGACCCTTCCAGCTGCTGAGGGTCACCTCAGACTCCTCTCCATGGATCGAGTCCCCAGAGCCTTGCTGGCCCTCATCAGCCTGGCAAAACCCTCTTCTCCTACTCCAAGCATTTGCCAAGGCTTGTTGGTGGTTTTCCAACACCACTGACCGACTGCAAGACGATCGCCGACGTGGAACATCACTTGATTCACCTCTGGAACTCCTCTTCTGCTTCTGTGCTGCATTGCTAAATTGCTTCCCCCACCATCGACCTGGTCCTTTATCCACAGAGGGGTGGATAGTGGCTCCTGCCACAGCCAGACACTCCAACATGAAATGGACTTAATCCCCTTCTTTTTCGGGTCCTCTTCTGTCAGGATCCACCTTTGGTTTCTTCCAGTCTTGCCTGGGTCTTGCACAATCCTTTTCCAAAGTTCTCCTGTGGGTTTGGGGGAAAAAACAGTTACTTACCTCCTCTCTCCTGGTCGTGGGGAGGCACCATAATACTTATCTTTTGGGGTTCCTAGTTCCTCTAGCTCCCCTCTACTGATTCCACTTCCTTGGGTGGGGGACTGCCTTTCACATTCCACTTACTTAATGTATGGTTTGGTCCCCCCCCAGGGCCTTCACTATTTTCTATTGTTTTTACTGTTTGCCATTTCCTTCTATGCTAATCCCTGATTTCTAATGTGTACTTAATAGTGTGTTTACTTACCTCCAATTGGAGTATTGCTTATCCAGTATTTTGGTAGTTGTGTTACTATAATAAAGTACCTTTATTTTTGTAACACTGTGTGGTTCTTTCATGTGTGTAAGTGCTGTGTAACTATGGTGATATTGCATTAGCTTTGCATTTCTTCTAAATAAGTCTTGGCTGCTCATCCACAGCTACCTCTAGAGAGCCGTGGCTTCCTGGACATTGTCTTCACCTCACTAATAGGGAATACCTGGACCATAGGTGCTCACCACACACCAGGCCAGCTTCCTATAGGGATCTCCTTATCCCAAGCAAGATCCTGAACCTAGAGAACAGGTCAATTTTCTAAGTGGGGTGAGTGCTGCCAATGTTCAGCAATGACACATTAAGAAATAGACGTTGGATTGGGCCTCTAGTGGACACCTTCATTTCTGCCCTTATTCTCCTTCACCATACAAATCCAGAAACTGAAATGTAAATTTGAAAAGGCGTAGTGGTGTACCTGAATGTCTTTATATGGGAGGGATGAGGGTGCTACTGGCCCAAAGAGGAGGAGAATGACCAGAAAGCAGCCAAATATGTAACCCAGCACCAGGCAGGCCAAGTGGGCCAGAGACCGGAGGACCAGGAACACTACTGCTTGGGCAAATAGCAACAGCATGAACATGATCATGAGGACCAAGACAAAGAAGATCCAGAGAAGCAGACCCAGGAGAACCAGTATAAGAAGGCGAAACTAGGGAACCGAGACCAGGAAGACCTGGGACGTGAGTACCAGTAAGATTAAACAGGTCAGAAACAAGAAGAATAGAAACAGAAAGGGTAGTCCGAGCAGGATTAGGGTGGGCCAGGACAAGAAAGGCCCAAAAGACTGAGATCAGGGGATGAGGATGAGGATATTGGAAATACAATCAAGATCAAAGGAAACTGAACCAATGTTACCAGCAGTAGTGGGACCTGAAGGGCCAGAATGACTAGCAACAGAACAAGGGAATTGCGCCAGAACTGAGAGCGGCAGGGACAGGTGGATATGGTAAGGAGGACCTGCATCAGGAGCACCAAGAGCAAGACAACTGGGGTTTGAATAAACAGAGTCAGAAAGTCCAGTATCAAGATAATTGAGGCCCAGTACCAGGAGGATGAGGACTAGGGTCTGAAACAGTTGGACCAAGATCACAAGGACTCGAACCAGGACCAGAATGATCAGGAGGATCAAGAAAAGATGAGGAACAGACTAAGAAGCAGGAGGAAGAATGCAAGGAACAGAAGCAGTGAGAAGCTTCATGGGTGCAGAAGCAAATCCAATCCAGAAGAAGGATAATGTAATTCAGACCCATGGGGATCAAAGTAGGAGGAGTAGAGCCAGAACTGGGAGGATCAGAAGCAGAACAGGGGGAACATGACTTGGAGGAACAGAAGGGTGGGCAGGACCAAATGGACCAGGAACATGATCATTACCAGGAAGGCCATCAATGACAGATGGGTGGCAAGAAGAATAAGAGTGGTAATACTTACCACAAGTACTAAGAAATTACACAGAGAAATAAAGGATAAAACATGTAAATATCAAAACAGATAATAATGACTATCTCGTAGTGCATTCTAGATCAGTTTTATCAGTACTGAATTTATTTTAATAATTTAAAATTAATTGAAACCCTAAGTCAACCCAGCCTACATTCTGACCTTTGATATGTAGAACACTGAGACATATTGCCATCTATGTGACACATGGAGTATTCCAATAATTAATGTTCTCAATCCTATATGTGCCCAAAACATTAAGCAATTACATACAAATTCACAACATTATAATAGTGAAGGAAAGCCTCACCCTTACCTGGTCACAACAGCTGTTTTGATGTTATTGTCCAGTGAAGTGTTGTTGCCCATGTTCAACCTTAATCTTGGTTGTAATATCACATCATAAAGAAAATATGATAGCGAGCCCAACACTGCAGTGCAAGGTAGTAACCACCTTACTTAGGTTACTAGAAAATGGAAGTTGGTCTAAACCCCCCAGTTCTCAAAAGTGAGTCACAGACACTGAAAACAATCCAAAATTAAATTGGAGATTACATGCTTATGCTTCAGAAGGTAGGCCAAAATAGTGTTCCTATTAAGGAACAATCAACCTATTTCACATAGGGCCTCTTAATTTGCATTATGTCTCTGATTTGCTTGGCCAAGGATGGAACAGTTGTACATCAAAATATTGTCTCCAAAATATTATCCTACCATAAACTATCAAGGACCAAAGGACTGCGTAGGTAATTATAGGCATACTTTAAATAACACCACATTTATGTACATTTGGAGTAAGTTTGTGTTGAGTTAAGACCAGTAAATCTATGGTTACCTAAATGCAACTAGCTTCTACATACTTTGGTCCTCAACAGTATGGCTATCACAACTATATCTTGTGCCCTGTGTGTGGTGGGTATTACTCACCGGCCTCATGTCATTCCTTCCCCTGTATCACCTTTCTGTCTTGAATACTCCATGGTTTCCCCTCTCCCGGAAAGCCTGAACCACTGACCCTTCTGTTTTGTTGCTATGAAAGTTTAGTCTAGTTAGCACCTGCAGATATCATGTCTATATAGGATAGTCACATTTCCACTGTGAACCATTAAATTGTACCATCACGTACTTGGGGTTCCATTGTGCGTGTTATTTTTGTTTTAGTGTTTGCCCCTGTTGCCTGTTAGGCCTAAAATCCATTGTATGTAACACATGAGTTTTCCCCAGGTTTATTGCAAGATTCCACACTTCCACATGGGACATGTGTCTTTCTCGAACACTCTTTGCTTTCTGTTTAAATAACCCCAGCTTCGTCCCTGCATTCAACTCTTAAGTCACCCGGACCTTCAGCACTCCAGCCCTGCGCAAACCTCGTCTCTGCACTCATCTCGTGAGTCATCTGGAACTCCTAGAACTTTAGTCTTCGAAGCTCTCATGATGATTCTGTGAGCCTGACTTTTGCAACACTTCCAGTGAGTGTATAATTCCACCTCCCACCTCCTCTTGGGCTTCTGGCAAAGAGCCTCATACCGTCTTCAAATTGCTGTTAAAGTACTAGACAAGATTAACTACTTTCCCTTCAGGTTGATGTGCATTAATCCTTTTTGTAGTAACAGGCCTGTCTGTCAACCTCTTCAAGACTCTAGACTTTTCTCCAGCTACTTCCATGTGATTTTCATTCGATGCTCCTTCCAAGTTCTTACTCTGGGTCCTCTCTCTAAACCTTGGTACTTGATCTGTGTTGCTCATGGACCAGAGACTGAATTCTGAATGAACCTTGTAACTCCAACCCATGTTTTGAATACAACCTTGAAAGTGTCTAGTAACTCCAATCTTGTGCCGAGAATAACCTTGTTCCGAGAATAACCTTGTTCCGAGTATAACCTTGTTCCGAGTATAACCTTGTTCTGAGTATAACCTTGTTCTGACTCCAACCTATTTGCCAAGTGTAACCTTGTTTCTAGCATACCTTGGGATTGTCAATAACTCCAAATTTATGTACACAGTGTAACCTTGTTTCTTGCATACCTTGGGAGTGTCAGTAATCCTAACCTATATTCTGAGTATAATTTTGAAAGTACAAGTAACTCTAATCTATGTCTTGAGTAGTCCTGGGAGTATCAGAAGCACCTATTTGTATGTCTAGTTCTTTTTCAAGAGTTTTCAAAGATTCTCACCCAATAACCTGGTTATTCTGCTCTTATGCAGTGATTTTGAAGAGACCTGTAAGGGTTGGTTATTGAAGCAGTGCCTTGTAAATTGTGTAGAGGCTTGTTGATATAAAGATGGTAATTGCCTCTTCTTGTTGTTCCCATTGTATTGAGGCTTGATGAAATTAGGGATGCTGGTTGTGTAAATGTTCACAGAAGGTTCCAGGAGTGATGCATCCCATTGAGCTGAATCAGTACAGTAAGTGTTTTTTTTTCTTATTTTGTCCCTTACCCCTCTGGAAGTCAGCGGATCTAGGTATACCATCCCTAGGCCCTATGTCTTCCTGGGAGAGAGTGGAGTTCCAGCATCGGCTCCAGTTTTGCTGACTCGGTTGGAACCAGTTGAGTGTGTGACAATGGCAGAACGATATTATAGAAACAATATTCCAGTGGAATACCTGATGGACCACAGCTTGCTGATCTATGCCAAGATACTTTTTTGACTCTGCAATGGTGGAATATTATGCAGCGGACAGATTGTAGTACATGATATTTCTTTTTTTTTTTAATCAGGACTGTCACGTTTCTGGAATTGACTCAAGCACCTAGGATTTGGATTGATCTGTTCATATCAGAGAGCACTCTTGCCCCACTAGGATCTAACTTGTAGGAGGAGCCTATGCTCAAACCACAGAAAGCACTGTGTTCGCTGGTATGTATAGTGTGTACATGTCTGGATGACTCACAAAAAAAACTTGGTTCGGAACCTGTCTGGAACCCGGAAACAAGGGCAAGGCAAACATCGCTGCATGTAATGAGTGTAAGCCTGGGGTGCAGTACACGAGTATAGTTAGTATGAGATGGACTAAGGTGCTCATACTACAGTACTGAAAAGAGAGGTCCAAATATTTGTCCTCTATGGGAATTAGAAGGGACTCTATGTAAACACTTCTCAATTTACTAAAGGCAGGATTATAGAACAGTAATCCATCAAACGTCTCTAGCAACCCGTATCTGCAGGCAGAGCACAATCATATTTGTGAAGCCTGCTTCCTGGATCTATTTGTTTTGGAAAGAGCGGTGGAAGCATCTGACTTCGGGCTAGGCAGTTGTGCTGATCCTATCAATTCACCCACACGCTGACCTGCTGTCCTTCGTACTGGGCTAACCCAAACCAGATTTTTGGAATGCTTGCAGAACATGGACAACTCCCACGTGTACAGTTTGCTTGAGATGTAGAACAGCATTTCTAGGCAGATAAGATGTCCCAAGGGAGCTCGCCAGGAGAAAGCGTTCCTTGCAACCAACAATCAACTGTAGCGATGCACTACCCAACACAAGAATCCGTGCTCATGCTGAACACAGAGGAATTCTTTGCGTTATACTCGTGGCGACTTTAAATGTGTGTGCGCTGCATTCTGACAGGCAACACACCCCAGATAAAAGTGTAACAGAAGAGGACGAAGAGAGAACAGCCTAGCAGTGTTTGTGTGTCCTGTATCAGATATCACTAGCATGTTCGCCCTTTGCAGTTGGTGTCAAATGTTTTGCAGCTAATAAAAAAACGAATGTTTATTATTGGCTGTGCTACCCTCAGGAAGAGCAGACAATCGTGCTGCTGAAGGAATGTGGCGTGTGTATCACTTAACATCACAATGGAGAACTTTTTAATGACAAATGTTATCCCAAAGTGTGCAGGGATTGATGGGGCTCGTAGTCCATATTCCCTCGAAGTTGGAAACATCTTCTACTGAAGAACAATTGTGGCTTAAGAATTTATAGAACTTCCTGGCCCTCGGGGAGGCCTTAAATGCTTTGTGAAGGGTCGTGTTTGTAACGCACGTTGGTAAAGTGTCAGTTTGAGATGTAGTGTGTTTGATGTCCTGCATGAGGGTTAGCGATGTGGACCAATCAAGTTGCAACAGGCTTATGGCACTGCATATGCACAACAGCGAAATATAGACGTGTTAGAGACAGATGCGTCATGTTTTAGAACACAGATAGGTCAGTATTGCTTTGCAGATGGTGTTATCTCTGTGGTGGAACAGCATGGGGTGGAGGAAGAGGTGGGGAAGAGCTTATTCATAAGCTGCACAGACATACACCAGCTAAAGTTGCTCTTTCTTGATTCTACTTGTTAAATCAAGGGGAAAGGTCCGTCTATATAGTTGGTCACTAAGCACCAGGCATTGTGCGAAACAGAGAATTGAGGGGGCAAACACCTTCATAGGAAACTGCTCAAAAGAGCATCCAGGTTTTTAAAAAATCATATTTTGTGGCAAACTGGCCATTCTAAGTAATTTCAATGTTTCATCAGCAATATGCATAGAGTGACATTTAATGTGGTGTCTCCACGTTTGAGGTGTTTTCAACGTGTTTGTTAAATATTTGTTGTCAATGACTGCTGGCTTTACCATATTATTCTACAAAAAAAGCACAGAGTATAGACAACCTTAACAAAGATGTCTCGAGAAAAGAATACATTAAGAATATCATAATTCCGGCAGCCATTGTTCACCACTGCCCAAATGGCTGACATACATTTCCAGAAATTATCTTACCATCACCTCACACCCTCTAACACTCTGGCCCTGATTCTAAGCTTGGCGGGCACTGCAGGGGCCCCCAGGGGCCCCACGACACCCCATACCGCCATCCTGTTCCTGGCGGGCGAACCGCCAGGAACAGGATGGCGGTATGGGGTGTCAGATTCCCCATGGCGGCGCAGCAAGCTGCGCCGCCATGGCGGATTCCCATGGGCAGCGGAAAGTCGGCGGTACACCGCCGGCTTTCCGCTTCTGGCCGCGGCTGTACCGCCGCGGTCAGAATGCCCGGCGGAGCACCGCCAGCCTGTTGGCGGTGCTACCGCCAACCTCCGCCCTGGCGGTATTTACCGCCAGGGTCAGAATGACCCCCTCTGTGCCTCTTTGCAGATTGGAAATTTGTGCTGCTCTTCAGTGCTGTGCCTTTATCCTGACAGCCCCCTTAATATAGTGTGGGAACATGAAGGCATCAATGGTGGTGAACAATGATCAATTCTTTTAACTATAATAATAAGGCAACGTGGCAGCACATGACAATACTTGCTAGTGTTAGCTCGTCAGAGCCTTAATAAGTAAACTTACAAGGAGACGGGTCTAGGTCGACAAACCTTTGGACCACGTTTGGAGACTTCTCAGTACAAAGTATT
This sequence comes from Pleurodeles waltl, assembly GCF_031143425.1. NCBI lineage: Eukaryota > Metazoa > Chordata > Amphibia > Caudata > Salamandridae > Pleurodeles > Pleurodeles waltl. The sequence continues at coordinate 501,746,445 of NC_090440.1, forward strand.
TTTCCTCACAAATCATCAACCACCAATATCAATAAATAATCAATAATGGCAATCACTAATCAATGAACAATCAATAAGAATTGAAAATTGAATACACCATGACCTTTCAGTCATGAATAACCACACCAGTTTAATTTAGTGTTAAAATATTTATGTCCCTATTTTTTACAATCTAATATCATGTCTATCAGTCTCAATAGCATTAAACTCATCAGAAAATATTATCGATTAGCAATCAGAGCACAACTTAATCAATGCATCGGCTATATTCTTTCAATATTTATGCACATGATTAATCTGGATAAAACTTAGCAGGGTTTCATTAGTACGTGAAGCAACAAAGCAAGATCTCAATCATTTGTCTATTTGCACAAGGTATTAGTGAACGCCTTAACTAACCTCGAATTAGCATTAGCATGTTGGGCTTCATGCAAAACATTTAGTGAACACGAATTTGGAAAACATCTAAACTAAGGCCTCTATCAAAATAGCAGTTGGTACCTAGAAAGAAAAGGCAAACAGACAATCATAATTTGCATCAGATAGTTACCAATCCAACAGATCAGCAAGCAGGGTCAGTCTTCGTCCTCAGGACATCAGTCGATTCACAATCAGCAAAGATAGGATGGGACAAAGTCTCAAGATAGCACAGCTAAGGAACGAATTTCTTCGGTCAGATGGAGGAGAAGTTAGCATCAGGCAAGAATGGGGTAGAGGATGGTTTAAAGTACTCAGAATAAACTCAGGAGAGTGTCCGGAAAAGTAGCTCGGGTGGAACGGGAAGATGACAGAATGGAAGATATTTGGAAAATGTCCTGATTTCTCCTTGGGTCACGCCGTTAAATCAAAAACTGTCTAACTATTCCGTAATTCCTCACTGGATAAAGTTTGGTGCATCATTATCTCTGACCAATAATTTGGTAAGCACCTCGCTAGAATTTTCCACAGTTCACAGTTCCCATGTCACGGATTGGTCCACGTTATTGACGTCTTCAACGGTTGGAATGTCAGGTAGGAAATGTTACACTTTGTGCCCCAGACAGTGTCTTCATTGTCTTCTCCTAGTACGGTTAACCTTGCACCTGTTACAAATTACACTGTTGCATCTAGCAAGAACATCGCCTTGAGCAAGCCGGTTCTTGTGAGAAAGAATTTACTACTGCTACACACATCACTCCTGGAAAAATACAGCTTTGTGTCCTTCAGAAAAACAGCCCACTACATGTTTAGAAAATGCAATTCAATATGAGGCCAGGCAGCTAGGCCCAAGCCCTCACTAAGTTAATAAAGCAAATTCCTAACACACAACCCTAATTATGATATACTAATACAATTTTAAACATTATTACATAATAATTCTGAGTTAACAAGCCTTTTCATTAGTCTTCGTATACATTGGTGACCACTTCCCGTGGGCACATTTCAAACGCATTCATTATTTTCTATGTTAACACATTTTCTATGCAGCTTCATCACACAATATATTCCAAGCTTTTCGTATTAATATTGCTTTTAAAAGAACACACTCCAACACTAGTAAGATCCAGCATGGAGTGGAGAACGTGGCACTTTTTTTTATTACTCAGTAAAGAGAGGAGTAAAGATAGGCGATATTTGATGAAATATTTAGATCGCATGTTTTGAGCTGCTGTTTGTGCCTATAGTCATAACATAATTGAGCTCTTTGGCATAGCAACTCCCAGCTGATTGAGCCTTTATGTGAGTTTTTTTCTGACCTTGCTAGCCACAGGCAGAGTATAAATGACCATATAAATTTGGCAGGCTTATTCTTGAGATCAGATGTGTTTGTAACTGGGTATTCCTGACTGTGCTATCTAAGGTTATTTATATGTTGAAAAGTCATTATGTGACATGTAAAGCTAGTGATCGATGTCCAAAGACTATAATCCTTTCAAAGTGTGACATATAATGTAGTCACATATTACATAGATATTCAATTCAGTGATTTCAACAATCGCTTAGCATATTTATTTATCTGTATTATAAAATTCTAACTACAGTGAAAAGGTTCTAATATTGGGGTATTTCATAATCAGTTTTGATGTATTGCATTACAGAACGTTTTATAAAAATGTTCTACACAAAATCTGAACTATAAAGGGAAAATTCTCCCCCAGAATTTCTATGTTTTCCAGTGCAATTATTATGGTGACATACAACAATATCTATAAGCAGTCCAAGCAAGTTTTCTTGAACCCCATAACTCTTTTTACACTGTCAATGTACTATTAGATTTCGAAGCTGTTCCCCCATACACATTTGGATTTTATTGACTAGTTATGTGCAATATTCACTGTTGAGGACTTACCATTATGACGCTGCATGCTTCAGCTCTTATTAATCAGTACGGCACGCTGCCTTTCGAGTGTGAGATGTGTTACATGGCCAGGCACGGCATATCACGAAATAATTGGTTTGTGAATTCACAAGCATGTGTTGTACATGGTACCTTAATATCGTGCATAGACCATTATTTTGTATTTTACATTTCAGTTCAGATTTCTGGGGTTAGTCGCACTCGTTCTGGACTGAGCGTCCCTCGTTTAAACAAACCAAAATACCCATTGTTATTCGTACATACAACTACCCTGCAACCACACAGACAGTGAGTAGGGACTCTCAACTAATGGTTTACTGTTACAGGGGTGGGACTACGCGTACTAGGGAAGCAGTTTGGCTTAACAGGGAAGTTTGTACTGTGAAAATTATGGCTGAACAGTGCCTTGCGAAGCGAAATATACAAGGCACAAAACAGATGTTTTGACTACTGAAAATGTACAGCACCTCAGTTACATTTTTTTCAGTACCTGCCTATTGGTCCCCAAACTATGAGTAACACCTTCAAACAGGGCTTTTATTGGTCAACAGCCTAAAGCATGTCTGCAGTTTGACCCTATGCTTATAAGGTTAAGAGCGAAACCACAAACCCCACAATGCAATACGCAAGTGGCTAAAAAGCTGGGAATAGCTGAGGGCCCCACAAATTCCAAGTCGGCGCTTGGCATCTTTGTGTTTTTTAAGCGTAGCATTTGCTTCGGTTCCTTTTGGAAACCCATGCGTGTTACTTTTGTCTGAAATGTCGAGCTAGGGAAACATACATGAGAAGAACGCATAAAAAAAGAAGTTATAAAAACATATTTTTGCTGAAGTCAAAAATAGTGTCAGTTTTGCAGGACATAATATATCCAGATGTGATCAACATGGATTTTTAAGTTGTTGTCTGGAATGTTAAGTCTAATCATATTTGTTACGATTCTTGATTTTTTGCCATCATTATGTAGAACTGAGTACAAGAACACAGACGTCAAACAGGCTCGAGTAAACTCGTGATACGAGTATGTGATGGCTTGAAATATTTGCTCCTAGTATTAGATCAATTACTCTTTACCCTTCCATATAACCCGTATGTCAGAGCTCAAATGGCAGATTCAACCAACAAACACTGAAAAAAAGCATAATACTCGCTAAATCTGAAGTGAGATAAAAGTCACTAAACATAGCAAACAAAGCCCTTGAGTTAGGAAGCCCGTGACAAAAGATACAACAAACTGCAGCGGTTTACTTCAAAATTAGTACCACTATTTCCTGCTTTAGAGCATGAACACAGAAACGTTTCCTTATAAAGGCTTGCCTGCTCACAGGATATGACAAAAGCGTAGACACAGCCAATAGCATCACCTGGTACATATCTAACCATGTCGAAAGAGGTGTTTCGAAACTGATGAAGCAGAAAATGAAGGTTTTGATTTATTAACGCTTAAAGGTAGTGCTGAAATAATCATGTGTGACTTTAACCGAACTAATTAAGATTGTACGGGGACAAAATGTGCCCTCAGAGTAGTTTGCCATCATTTATACGCGTGCTTTATATAACGTGGTGTATTAGAATTGCACTAATCCGACATAATCATAAACGTGTGCTACGATTTGCTTGTTTGAAATGCTTTAGCTTAGCATTACTTTAGCGGAGGCTTTGGCCTAGTTGCCTGGTCTCACGGTTTAGATGCTCGTATTTTTCCACTGTGCTAATAAACGTGTATTCTTGCTTGAAGCTGTACTTTTCCACAGAAACTGTTCACATGCTTATCTTAAAGTTAGTGCCAGCCTGGCATATTTTCTCTTTAATTCAAGGTCGACTTGCAGGTGCGGACAATGGAGGCTCTGAGAGTGAGCTAATTGGGAGACAATGTTGCGATTTGCGTACCCATCTCCAAGGATAATGTATGCTTAAGTAAAAGCTTGAGAACTGTCGTTTTTGATTGGTCAATTTGAAGCTAACCTATGAACCCTCCAATGGAGACCCTACAGGACTCGAACTGTTTACTATAAAACCCAGGTGCACGAGGAGAAAGTAGCCATTACCAGCTCGATACCCGCCATTTTGCAGACTTCGTAGCTATTATGGCCCACTTTGCTGCAACGCCATTTTGAGAGACTTTGATGCTTTCTCTAGTCGAGAGAAAGAGACTTTAATGATTCTTGCCCTAGAGACTGTAACTTTGATTTGATCCCTTTGCATGAAGTAATAGTTTTACCTTGCCGCCGTGAGGCAATTGCCCCATTCACCCCTGCCCCTTTGTCCCGTCCTATGCTGATCGAAACGGTACCCATGCTGACCGAAGAACGGTACCTGTGAGACGAAGACTTCCTTGTATGCTGATCGTAATTGGTAAATATGAAAGGAAATTGTAAAATTGCATTGTGTTCCTTTTAGGTAACCAACTGCTGATTTTTGGTAAGATCCCTAGTTAGGAGTTTTCTAAATTAATGTTGCTAAATTGTTTTTGCATGAAGTCCCACATGCCGATGCTAATTTGAGGTTAGACGAGGATTCCATATGTCGCACAATGCAATTTGAGATCTTGTTATGCTGACTAAATGTACGCCATTAGTTCATTACAGATTATCGTATTAGTGATTTGCATTGCCATTATCGAATGCCTTGTGATTCAAATGCTACATAGATTACATTTGTTTCGACGTTATGGAGAGCTATTAATGTTCATATATGTTTATCATTTGGTGTTGAGACACATTTATATTGTGCTAGCTTTGTTAATATAGGGAAATAAATTCACTAACTTTGCAATAAACTGGTGTGGTTATTCCTGACTGAAAGGTCAGGGTTCGCCGAAATGTATTCTGGATTAATTGTAAAGTGTTATGTTGTTCAAGGTGTTGCTTATGTTCGTTATTGATTATTGATTTGATGCGACGGATCGATATAAGAGTACAGAGAGTTCCCACTTAGTCAAAAGATTCATCGGCCTAAAGAGCGTCCGAACGCAGGTAAAATTATTACTGTGTTCCGCTCTATCAGTAGATGGTAGCAGAGGACGGTTACGTCTTTTGGGACCCTGTACTCCTAGAGTACATGGTGTTGAATTAACGGTTACGCATTTTGTGGCCCCATTCGAGAAGTTGAATTAGATTTTCTTGGATAAAACGAATTGACAAGATGATGATGGGCTAGGTCCACCGCGACTTTCCCGGGATCTCGGAGCTTGCGGATGGAGAGAACGGAGGTGTGGAATCAGCGCTGGCGGTACTAGTGATGGTATGAGTGAAGTTAGGGTTTTGCGCTTGCACAGCTTATTGCCGCAGGGTGTGTGAAAAAGGTTGCGAGGGTTTTTTTTTTAAGGATAGCGGAGGTGCGACTCCGAGTGTAGAAGTAGTGAAGTCGTCGAACTTCATAGAAATAGCAGAGGTGCGGCTCCGAGTGTGAGAGTAGGGAAGTCGTCGAACTTCATGTGCGTGTGGCGCTTTGTGCATAAAAAGGTCCACGTGGTTGTTGTTGTTGAGACGGGCCCTGCGAGGTCAAGAGACTCCGGAGTATGTTGATCCATGTTGTGGTCTGGGCGGTTTAGTAGGTTGATCGGGCGTGGTCAACGAGTCGGGTACGTGTGTTAGGGAGTGAAAGAAACTTCGACTTCGGGCTTTGACAAGATTCTAAGTGCACTAGAACAGATCATTGACAAGTTGAGAGTAGGTCTGCGGGTCAGATTTGCTTGCGAATGTGGGGACTGAGAAAGACGGAATAGCGGCCAGAGGCTAGGGAAAAGTCCCGAGGCTAGTGAAAGGTCCCTAAGGTCCTGAAGCGACTGTGTTACCCTTCCTGTAGTAAACCGACAGATCTGTTTTATTTTTTGGTAGCTCGCAATTTATGCAGAAGTTGATACGAAAAGAGGTGAGTGAAGGAAGATTAGCCGCGAGGCTTTGTCAGCCGCAGTGTGTGTGAGTGTGACGTCACTAAGAGCCGCGCTGGGATAGGTTGGTTGCAGAGAAGGGTCGCGCACGGATTGGACGCAGTCCGTGGGGCTCGATTGGAAGGGGAAAGGCAGGTGAAGAGTATTCCGGGAATTAAAGTCACCTATTGATTACAAACTTTGTGGAATAAAAGTGACCTATTGACTATAAACTTGGTGAAATAAAAGACGATAAAATGAAATTCCTTAAAGCATTTAGGAGCGCGATGAAGGGGGAGTCTTACATTAAAGCGAGCGTAGGAGAGGAGACGCCACCCGAAGGTACACCAGCTTACATTGTAATGGAAGAGAAGGGGGTAGCCCCGTGTCTTTGGCTAAAGCAATGGCACAAGTGGACAGAGAAACATGGGAGCGTAGCGTTCCCGATACATGGGACATTCAATATAAGGATTTTAGAGAATTTGAGATTCACGATGTACGATATGAAGGTGCCTCCAAGGCCAGCACAGTTTGAGGCTCTAGCAATTTGGGAACTAATGGCCAGACAGCAACAGCAGAAGAAGTTCGAGACCAGAATGAGTAAGGTAGAAAAGACACTAGCGGATGCTAGGTGGGATAATGCACAGAAGGTGTGGAGGTCAGATGTATTGCAGGGGATAAAATTGTTCCCCGCGATTACTAAGGAAGGAGAGGAGACAGGTAAGAAAGCTACCTGTAAGACAGACAGAAAGTGTTCCAAGGATAGAGAGGACGAGGAAAAGTTGAGAAGGGAAGAGGAGTTAGAGGATGAGGAGTTGATAATGCAATTACTGAACGACCGTCCACCGCCTTATGCAGAGAATGGACAAGGTCCAAGTACCAGTTCTGCCCCTCCAGCACCGGTACAGAACAGTGAAACCCAGAGTTCAGGAGCATCATCGGGATCTAAGGACCCGAGTCTGCTGTTCACCCCGCAGATACCGCAGGTTAGGAGAATAAATCCAGATGTGCCCGTGTTGAAACCAGCAGAAAATTATCAGCCGCAGATGCCAGAGTACTACAACAGTGATAACAGTGCAGGAATGATTCTAGATCCAACCGTAAGGGGAGTACAGAATGGTTACAACCCAACAATGGCACAAGCTGAATCAACTCAGTTTTTGATGCCTCAAAAGCAGATGCAGGGAGGAAACGTACAGGCTCAAATGACGGGGAGCCAGATGGGCATGCCGGCAATGATGACCCATGGTGTGGGAATGAACATGCCTCAGAACATGGGGAATGGACAGAACCCAGACGCGATATCCTTACCCATTACTGTAGGTCCGGCGGTACCTCAGTATAGTCAGCCTAATTCGGGTCTGAGCAGTCAGGGATCAATGTTGCAGAATGGGACAGAAAGAAGGTGCATAGAAAATACTCCAGGGATAACTCCGATAGCGGCTCAGCCAACTGGGTCTGGGTCCTTGATGGAGTTTAGTCCCATATGTGCTCAGTCAACACTGGTGAGGTCGAGTCCCCCGCTGATAATACCTCTCACATCGAACACTGAAAAGCTGCCGCAGCCATCAATGGCAGTCGATGTGAATGCTACACTGATGGGAGTAAATGCGCAACAGTTAACCCAGTGGTTCAACAGTCTGAATTCCACACAAAGTTCAGACAGTGGGAAAGGAGAAGATTACCTGAATAGGATGAGGCTGAACATGGAAGCACAAGAATTGGTGGAAGGGAATATGGGTGTGAACAGGTTAGAGTCCTACACGGAAGAGGAGCTGAGGTATCTATGTCCAAAGATCACGAAAGAAGTAAACAAGGTACATAAAAGTTTGCAGGAAGTAGCGGACAGAAATGGGATTGACATAGGCAAGACGAAAACACTTGAGCAGGAGCTATAGGTTGGATTTTGGGACCACAGATTTTGAACACATGAGATCAGCAGGCATGAAGGCACACCTTAGAGAATTGTTGCAGAGTGCACAAGTGTGGAGGTGCTTAGACAAGTGGGAAAGCAGGTGGGTAAAGAGGAAGGATAAGAGGAGGGACAGTGCTACAGAGCACAATGAGAAAAGACCGCAGGGTAGTGATACAGTAACCATGTTACCAATGAGGGAGACAGCAGGGGGAAAATTGGTACATGTACCATGGCACAGAAGCGACATTCAGTCTTTTACGAATGATTTTCCCAAACTGAGAGAGAAGCCGATTGAATGGTATCAACAGACTGATAGGTTTGTGAAGCTTGCGAAATGTCTCTGGGAAGACCTGAACACTCTGTTTGAGATTGTGGTTCCGGCAGATTTGTGGGAGGATTGCAAAAGAGCTGTAGGTTGGCCGACAAGTGAACCAGAGAGAGACAGAGAGACGGGTGCACCATCACCTATGGTGATGAGCTTGTACTATAAGGTGATTGAGCATTTGAAGACGAAGGTTGCCGCGAAAAATGTGGATTGGCAGAAAATTGATCGGACTGCCCAAGAGGCTAAAGAATCGATTCATAGTTACTATGAAAGGTTGTTGAAGGCGTTCAAGAATTACAGTGGCACGGAAACAATAGAGGCAAAGGACATGCTCCATTTTGTGTTCAGATTTGTGGAAGGGCTGAGACCAGAAATAAGCCAAATGATAAAGTCGCATTTGATTTGTTGGCAGTCGAAACCGATTGACGAAGTCTTGACTTATGCGAAATACTGTAGCGACGAAATTGAAGTGAAACAGAAAAAGCTGAAAGAAAAGGTGATGATGATGCAGCTTAAGGCAGCCCAGACAGGTTTGCAAGGTTTGCAAGGTTTGCAAGGGATGCAAGGGTTCCAACAGCAGGTGTTGCAACCGCAACCGCAGTTGCAGTTGCAGGGAAACATGGCGTTTCAGCCACAGGCCAGAGGCAGAGGCAGAGGAGGTTTTGTGAATACTTGTGAATACTGTGATTTGAACACTGTTGTGACGGGTGTGCAGGCAATGAAGAAGGTGATGCCGTGTCACGCGCGCGGAATCGTAGGTCATTGGAAACGCGAGTGCCCGATGGTGGTGCAGGAAGGTGCAGGTGCAGGTGCAGGTGTTGGTCAGCAAAACAATGATGTCAATGCATTACAGACAATGAGAGGACCGAAAATGAGAGGTCCAAACCCAAATTTTCAGACCATAAATCAATTGCAGGGATTACAACCGATGCAGCCGCAGCAGATGCAGATGCCTCGTATGCAGATGACGCAAATGCAGCCGATGCAACAGCAGTTACCTATGGTACCTAATCAGCAAATGCAAATACCATTGGCACCAATGAGTCAGCAGCAAGTGATGGTTCCTCCGCAGGTAACGGGTCAGGTAATGAGTACAAATGGCACCGTACAACAGTTCCCATTACACAGTGAGAGTGGAATAAACAACGTATGGCAGAGCGAAAGTTCAGGAGAAGAAGGAGATTGTGTGCTTGCGGCATCCTTGGAAGTTGATCAAAGGGGTCCGTACGTAGAGGGAAGAGTAATGGGTCATCGTGTCTCATTCTTGGTTGACACGGGAGCCACACGTTCAACTGTTAAGAGCAGTGAAGTACCAAATTTGCCACTCTCAGGGAGGACAGTTCAAGTGGTGGGAGTAGCAAACAGACATCTGACGAACCCAATTACAGATCCGGTACCAGTCAACATTGGTAACTATCAAGGGGTACATCAGTTTGTGGTGTGTGACTCAAGCCCGATAGCACTGTTAGGAAGAGACCTATTGTGTAAATTGGGTTGTTCGATAATGTGTTCAAACGAAGGAATAACAATACAAACGAGCAATGATGGGGAAGACGAGGACAGTGTAGAGGGGGATGAGATGGAAACAGTCGACGAAGAGTATCCTCTGATTTGTCTTTTCACGATGATAACTGAAGAAGATATCCCAGCAGCATTACGGGAAACAGTCGGAAAGGAAGTGTGGGACATGACAGGGAAAGAGGTGGGATTGATGAAAGGAGTGGAACCAGTAAAAGTGATGGTAAAGCCCAATGCGATCTTTCCCCAGACCCCACAATACCACATGCCACAAGATACTCTCATGAAAGTTGCCCAACTTATTGACGAATTTGTAAAGCAGGGGGTATTGAAAGAAGTGTTAAGCAGCCCATGTAATTCACCGATAATGGGACTAATAAAGCCAAGTGGGAAAGTCCGACTCGTGCAGGATTTGAGGAAAATAAACGACATCATAATAAAGTGCTGCCCACTAGTACCGAATCCAGCTGTGATAATGTTTCAAGTCCCTTGCGATGCTGAATGGTTCTCAGTCATCGATTTGTCACAGGCATTCTTTTCTGTGCCTCTTCATGAGGACAGCCAATTCCTCTTTTGTTTCAAATTCCTAGACAGAGTGTACAGTTGGTGTCGAATTCCTCAAGGGTTTTCTGAGTCACCGTCAATATTCAATCAAGTTCTAAAGAAAGATTTGGAAGAATTAGAATTGCCATTCGAGTCAACCCTAGTACAGTACATTGATGACTTACTGGTTGCATCAAAGACAGAAAGCAACTGCACAGCCGATACCATTGCTCTGTTGAATCATTTGGGAAGGAATGGACATAAAGTGTCTCCTTCCAAATTACAGTTCTGTCAGAAGAAAGTGAAATACTTGGGTCACCAAATAGAGAAAGGGTCACGGAGAATAATGAAGGAAAGAGTTACAAGTATACTCCAAATGAGTCCACCGAAGACAAGGAAGGAGGTGAGGAAGTTTTTGGGAATGGTGGGCTATTGTCGCCAGTGGATTCCCAACTTTTCGTCTCTAGCGAAGCCCCTACTGAAATTGACCCAAAAGGATGCCTTGGATGATATTGAGTTGAAAGGAGATGAGATGGATGCTTTTGTTGAATTGAAAGAATGCATGTGCAGGGCTCCAGCTTTAGGTATGCCTGATTACACGAAGCCTTTCACATTGTTTTGTCATGAACGTGATGCATGTTCTTTGTCTGTCTTGACCCAAGCCCATGGTGGCGTAAACAGACCAGTAGCGTATTTTTTAGCTACTTTGGATCCGGTCGCAGCAGCACTCCCAGGGTGTTTGCGCGCCGTAGCAGCAGTTGGTATCAGCCTCACTCAGAGTGAAGGAATAGTGATGGGACACCCAGTAACAGTCATGGTCCCTCACTCAGTTGAGATACTTTTGACCCGCTCCCGAACGCAACACATGACTGGAGCAAGACTCACAAGGTATGAAACAATTATTCTGGGCTCACCGAATGTGCAGCTGAAAAGGTGCACTACGTTGAATCCAGCAACCTTGCTTCCTGGAGAAAATGCTGAAATTGAGAACGCTGAAGACGTCGAGCATGACTGCCTTCAGGTGACTGAATTTTGCACAAAACCCCGACCGGACATCAAGGATACCAAGCTTGATGAAAATGACCAAATTCTCTTTGTTGATGGTTCATGTCTAATAGATGGGATGGGGATTTTGAAAGCAGGATACGCTGTATGTACTGTAACAGGGGTCTTGGAAGCGGGATGGCTTCAAGGAGTCTATTCTGCACAAGTAGCAGAACTTGTAGCCCTTACTAGAGCATGTCAATTGTCTGCATTGATGAAAGTCACCATCTACACTGATAGTCAATACGGGTTTGGGATTGTGCATGACTTTGGACAACTATGGTCACAGAGAGGTTTCCTGACTTCTTCAGGATCCCCAGTGAAGAACGGGGAAAGAATAAGGGAATTGTTACATGCCATTCAAGTACCAGCTGAAGTTGCAGTAGTAAAGTGTAGTGCTCACACGAAAGGGCAAGACTATATGTCTCTAGGAAATGCATATGCGGATCAAGTCGCAAGATTTTGCGCCTTGAACTGTATATTGCTAAGGGATGATTGGAATACAATAAGTGAACCAGAACTCGAACCAGCTGAAGCATTTGCCTTGAAGGTCGTAGATACAATAGAGGAACTAAAAGCATTACAAAATAATGTCAGGGAGGATGAAAGGGATTCCTGGATCAAATCACAATGTATAAAGAGACAAGACGAGTTATGGGTCTCGCACGAGGGAAAATATGTTTTGCCAAATAGTCTCTTATCACAGCTTGCGCGGTTCTATCATGGGCAAGCTCACCTAGGGAGAGATGCCATGATAAGATTGTTCAAAACTGATTGGTTTAACCCCAGATTTCGCCAAGCTGCAGAAGCAGTTTGCCATCGATGTGTCACTTGCCAGCAGATGAACCCAGGGAAGGGAACAGTTGTGAGCGCGAGTCACATTGGTAGGGCAAGCGGTCCTTTTAGCCGTATGCAGATGGACTTCATTGAGATGCCTGTGCATGGGGGTCTGAAATATGTGTTGGTGATTGTGTGCATTTTTAGTCACTGGATTGAGGCATACCCCACACGTAGAAGTGACAGTCTTACAGTCGCCAAGCTATTATTGAGGGAGTTAATACCACGTTTCGGATTCCCGATCTCTTTAGAATCAGATAGGGGAAGTCACTTCAATAACGAGGTGATAAAGTTACTTTGCGAAGCGCTGAACATTGAGCAAAAACTGCACTGTAGCTATCGCCCTGAAGCATCAGGACTGGTGGAGCATATGAATGGTACGCTGAAATCGAGAATGGCAAAAATATGTGCATCGACAAATTTGAAATGGCCTGACGCATTGCCCTTAGTGCTAATGTCAATGAGAAACACTCCTGATAGAAAGACTGGATTGTCTCCGCATGAAATTCTCATGGGCAGAGCTATGAGACTTCCTGCAGTTCCCGCAAACATGCTTTTGAATATTACAGATGATATGGTGTTAGACTACTGCAAAGGACTGGCTGACGTGGTTCGCTCTTTCTCTCACCAGGTGGAAGCGACCACCTTGCCACCGATCCAAGGTCCAGGACACGCACTGAAAGCAGGTGACTGGGTCGTGGTAAAGAAGCACGTGAGAAAATCGTGTCTGGAACCCCGTTGGAAAGGCCCTTTCCAAGTGATCCTGACGACAACTACCGCTGTGAAGTGTGCGGGGGTTCCCAACTGGATTCACGCCAGTCACACAAAGAAGGTGTTGTGTCCCACCGATGAGGAAGTTGAAGCGCTGAAACTACCAGTGCCTGATAAAGCAGTGCCGAGTGCTGAGACAGAACAAAAGCGAACTGAAAGCGAACAGGCAGAAGCAGGAGAGAAAGAGATATTCTCTGAAGACGAAGACCCCAACTCGCTTGGGGGAGATCAAGAAGAAAGTTCAGACAGCGACGAAGAAGCTGCAGGTGACAAGGAGCCTGAAGCAGCTGAGGGTAGCAAAAAGCCTGAAGCGGCTGAAGGTGACAAGGAGCCTGAAGCAGCTGAAAGTGATAAAGAGCCTGAAGAAAGTAACGGTGACGAAGGGCTCGAAAAAGGTGAAAAAGCAGGAGAGCCTGATCAGAGGAGGGCTTTCCCAGAAGCAGACGATATAGGAAAAGAAAAAGAGAACGTGATCGATTCCCCGGAAGAAGGGGATAAGGCAGAACAGAACGAAAGAGTTCAAGCTTCCACAGAAAAGACAGCAGGTCCATCAAATGGACATGGCGCAAAGAGGAGACTAAGTATCTCACCAATAAAAGAAAAGGGAAAAGAAGGTTTGAACGAGGGAGGAAGGCCAAAAGTGAAAGAGAAAAGAAAGGAAGTGACTGTTGTGGAACAATCGTCAAGTGAAGAAAAAGACTTGACAAAAGAGGAAAGTACCAGCGAAGGAGAGTCGAAGAGAGAAGCAAAATTGAAAAGAAAAAGGATACCAAACAGGAGGTATTCTGGTCCTGAATGGGCGTATGCAGTAAATGATGATTGGACTGATGAGTTTGTATCTCTAAGTATTGAGAACGAAGAAGAAGAAGAGATACCAATAGAAAAGAAAAGTTTCATAGACTATCGATTGAAAGAGTAAATGATATTGTTCGCTACAATATAACGTGAAAGAAACAACCAGCTGAGACATTGTTAAACCGGATGAGACATTTGCTAAACTGATAAAGACTGAGTTATTGCCGAATTGAGACAAATGCTGCTAACCGATAAGTGACTGGCCTTTTGAAGAAGACGGTGTGAACATTGCGCTCGTTCAGCTTTGTAACTGAATTGCTAAATAGTTTCATTTATAGGTGCTTCTAGCTCTCTGATTCTATACAGATCATGACGCAAAACAATAGAAAGAAATATTGTAAATATGTGTGTATAGGCTTGGTAATTACATGTGTAATAATAATAATGGCGATTGTGTTTGGAATGCATGGAAAGGGTGAGAATGAGACTATTGCTGCTTCTACTATTGCTCCTGTTACTGTCACTGAACTAACACCATTGAAAAGACTGGCATTGGATGAGAGGCTCTTGCACGATAAGAAAGAGCTTTCGTATAACGTTTTCTATCGCTTACTAACAGAGTATGTTGAAACTATGGATGCGAAAGATTGTTATGTGTGCACACAGATACCGACATCAGTGAAGGAAGGGGTGACTTATCACCACATGCCTCTTACATATGGGATTACGTGTAGTATAGTAATGTCTAGGTTTTGTGGTCAATCTAACATACAGTATTTTTACTCGAATTATGATGTTACCTTTGCTTATGTTCCTATAATAGCACAGCTAAGCCAGACTGCAAAATATTGGGATTATAAAATTATGGGGGAATTTTTCGAGCCAATGCAACCTTTTGAAACGGCTCATGCTCATAGGGAGAACCTTACTTGCTCAGTCTCTGCTGTAGAAATAAGTTTTTTAGATCGCACAGATGATAGAAGGGCTCAAATGAAAGCGAAATTAGAAAAGGAGCTACATAAGAGGACTTCAGTAGATAATTATGATTTTGCTGCTATAAAAACACAAGGGAAAATAGCTTTAGATGCTTGGCATGTAGGGAAATTTTGTATATATCGAGGAGAATCTTATTATGACAATATTTTTGTAGGAGCGAGTGAATGCAAACATACGTTTATTTTTAAGGCCAAATGGACATTCATGATGGACGGACTTGACCCTGTCATTCCAGGGGTGTATTACATTTGTGGACATAATGCCTATTATCGTCTTCCAAAGGGATGGTGGGGGAGATGTTATTTGGGTATAGTGTTCCCAAAGGTTTATCAACTGGATGACGTATCGATGATTCAAAAGACATCTGGATCCCATCGTATCCAGAAAAGAGAGACCGCAGCTGCTGTGGTAGGTGATATATTTGGAGCCATGATTCCTTCATTGGGAGTTGTGCTGAATTCCATCAAGATACGAAAGTTGTCTACTATAGTGGATAACATGTTGACAAAGTTTTCAGGTGCTATAATCCTGATAGATGCTGAACTTGCAGCGGGCAGAGCTATGACTCTTCAAAATAGGCTTGCTTTAGACATTCTTTTAGCAAAGGATGGAGGCGTTTGCAAAATGATTGGTGCACGTCACTGTTGCACCTATATACCGGATAATAGTGTGAAGATTAAAACTATGCTTGCTAATCTAACAAAAGAAAGTGCAGATTTGAAAGAACTGAAAGAACCAGGAGTGTGGGAGAAGGTTGGAAAGGGAATAGCTTCAGTGGGACATTGGATTGGGGGAATTTGGAATGGAATATTATTAAAAATAATAGAAGGAATATTAATAGTAATAATTTGTGTATTTGGAATTTGGGGAATAAAAAGGGGAATAATAATGATTATGGAAAGAATTAAAAGAAGAAAGGAGGAGAAAATTATGAAAAGAATGGCAGAAGAATACAAAGCGCAAACTAGGGGAACTAAAAGGAAAAGGGAACTGACAGAATTTTAATGGAATAAAATTTGTGGGGTAAATTTGTGTGATGACTAGTAGTCATCAGAGGAGGGATTGATGAAGCAGAAAATGAAGGTTTTGATTTATTAACGCTTAAACGTAGTGCTGAAATAATCATGTGTGACTTTAACCGAACTAATTAAGATTGTACGGGGACAAAATGTGCCCTCAGAGTAGTTTGCCATCATTTATACGCGTGCTTTATATAACGTGGTGTATTAGAATTGCACTAATCCGACATAATCATAAACGTGTGCTACGATTTGCTTGTTTGAAATGCTTTAGCTTAGCATTACTTTAGCGGAGGCTTTGGCCTAGTTGCCTGGTCTCACGGTTTAGATGCTCGTATTTTTCCACTGTGCTAATAAACGTGTATTCTTGCTTGAAGCTGTACTTTTCCACAGAAACTGTTCACATGCTTATCTTAAAGTTAGTGACAGCCTGGCATATTTTCTCTTTAATTCAAGGTCGACTTGCAGGTGCGGACAATGGAGGCTCTGAGAGTGAGCTAATTGGGAGACAATGTTGCGATTTGCGTACCCATCTCCAAGGATAATGTATGCTTAAGTAAAAGCTTGAGAACTGTCGTTTTTGATTGGTCAATTTGAAGCTAACCTATGAACCCTCCAATGGAGACCCTACAGGACTCGAACTGTTGACTATAAAACCCAGGTGCACGAGGAGAAAGTAGCCATTACCAGCTCGATACCCGCCATTTTGCAGACTTCGTAGCTATTATGGCCCACTTTGCTGCGACGCCATTTTGAGAGACTTTGATGCTTTCTCTAGTCGAGAGAAAGAGACTTTAATGATTCTTGCCCTAGAGACTGTAACTTTGATTTGATCCCTTTGCATGAAGTAATAGTTTTACCTTGCCGCCGTGAGGCAATTGCCCCATTCACCCCTGCCCCTTTGTCCCGTCCTATGCTGATCGAAACTGTACCCATGCTGACCGAAGAACGGTACCTGTGAGACGAAGACTTCCTTGTATGCTGATCGTAATTGGTAAATATGAAAGGAAATTGTAAAATTGCATTGTGTTCCTTTTAGGTAACCAACTGCTGATTTTTGGTAAGATCCCTAGTTAGGAGTTTTCTAAATTAATGTTGCTAAATTGTTTTTGCATGAAGTCCCACATGCCGATGCTAATTTGAGGTTAGACGAGGATTCCATATGTCGCACAATGCAATTTGAGATCTTGTTATGCTGACTAAATGTACGCCATTAGTTCATTACAGATTATCGTATTAGTGATTTGCATTGCCATTATCGAATGCCTTGTGATTCAAATGCTACATAGATTACATTTGTTTCGACGTTATGGACAGCTATTAATGTTCATATATGTTTATCATTTGGTGTTGAGACACATTTATATTGTGCTAGCTTTGTTAATATAGGGAAATAAATTCACTAACTTTGCAATAAACTGGTGTGGTTATTCCTGACTGAAAGGTCAGGGTTCGCCGAAATGTATTCTGGATTAATTGTAAAGTGTTATGTTGTTCAAGGTGTTGCTTATGTTCGTTATTGATTATTGATTTGATGCGACTGATCGATATAAGAGTACAGAGAGTTCCCACTTAGTCAAAAGATTCATCGGCCTAAAGAGCGTCCGAACGCAGGTAAAATTATTACTGTGTTCCGCTCTATCAAAACCTATTAGTCAAGAATTATAGAAATAGTGGAAAGTATAAATCATTTGCAGGTGCAGTTGCTCCGAATTTCCCGTCTGAGTCACAGGTGGTTTTCACACACCACAGCTAAACTGCCATGGGTAAATTAAATGGTAGGCCAATTACATTCCTTACCCCAAGAGAAATAAATGGCCACTGTTTTTTAATTTTTTTTATCTGTCATCTTGTTTGTTTCCGAGTGGATCATCTTCCAAAGAAGGCATAGAGTCCTAGCTGTCAATCTTGTTTTTTTCGAATAAAAGTGCTAAACACGCCGAGACTTGTGCCTTCACTTATAATTAGAAGACTGCATCTACGAGTCACACAGATCCGTTGTGCTGTCGGCGGACAAAACACTATTGTCTTTCCTTTTCATGCTAAGGAGCCGGTTGACTGCTATGCAGAGGAATAAAATACATGCAAAAATACTTCGACAAGCAGAGGTCTCATATTTGCCAGTTTCATGTGTGATAAGCTTACCCATTTCAGATGTTTTTCCATTGCTTGCTGACATTTGTTTTAACTCATTATAGAACCGTGACTACTAGTCCCAGAAAATACTTGGAATTTATGCGGTACTCGCACAAGGAATTGAAAAACTTCAGAATTTTGGACAGGACTTTTGATGGGTCCCAAAACTACAAAAAATGACAGTTGAAATTCATAAAGTATTTAATGGCGAACTTTTCAAGGCTTCTCTCTTCCCCCCAACAAACCCGATAAAAGAAGTAATCACAAATTACCCTCATTGCCAAGTGGACTATGGCAGGTATGGCATCTTTAGCAAATTCTTGCTTGCAGCGCGTTGAGTGCAAAGGCTTTAGGTAAAGTTAGCTAAATCATGGGAGACTACATGTTCTTGTCCAGGGCTTTCCTTTTATATATTGTTTTCGTGAGGTGTGTTATGCAACTTGGTTCATTTGAAATGAGAAAAGTCTAGATCTCCTATAATGCATCATTTTGTTGACAGAAAGCCCAGGTCTGGTAAATAGTGTCTCCAATGTCACTGAATCTCCTGGAAACCTTACTTGCTGTCATAAGCTACCACTTGGGAGGTACAATTGATTTAAAGTATCAATCAAAATATATATGTCAATCACAAAGGGCACCAGAAACATTCGGTAAGTCGAGTACGCCTAAAACTCCAGCAATCTGAGGAGTCATTCAAGCAACGACTTCTTTGTCATTGCCAATGAGGATCAAAATATGGCCCAATTTACCTCCTTCCTGTCAAACATTGTCAAGTTAGTGTGGAGACTGACTGACATATTTTGCCTAAAATTGCTTCCAAAAACGTAAATCTTTAATTACTGCAATGTACTGTTTTTATTTGCAGATTTCTATTGCTACCACATGCTTTTATGTCACCAGGAATGCAATGTCCCAGTCCTGGGCTACTGTTGTATAAATTATTATTAGTGCAAATGAGACGAAACAGGACTTCAGCTCCCAGAATGCACAATGTTGTTTAAAGAACAGCCCTTACTGAAGAACTGACTCGAAGGGCTGTTTAAAGGCACTTAAAACCAACCGGGACAATTGGTAAAACATTGCATTTCTCACCAGCGTTTCAAAAGATGAAACCGCTTGAATAATGCTTTTTACCATTTAAACAATATTGACATAAAATATATTCTAACATTTAATTCAGAGTGCAAAATATGCTGTTCGGAAGCTAAACAATTTCCATTTGCCACACCATCTACTGTGCAATAGAGACTGTGGGATATATTGCAGAAATCACTTTCTTTGTAATAAAAAAAAAAAAAAAAAAAAAGAGAGAACAAAAGAAAAAAATCAGGGTGAAGCAATTGAGGGACAGAAAAAACGGTGTTTGGGGGAGGGTGAAAATCTGCACTACATATTTGCAGATTTATCTGGGACTTAAATGCACATGTATTTAATGCAACGGCTAAACTACAAGCCGCAGAGTGCAAAGCGATGCATGGTTAAAGCTCAGGCCTTTCAGAAGGTGTTACACGGTACTGTGCGGTAAGCAATGTTGATCGTGTCAGCAATCCTTGCAGATGCTTTCTCTGAAGCCAGCTCATTCATCTAATTTTTTTACTTATTCTTAAAACCACATTGTGGTCTCCAGTCTTATCTTCTCTCACCTACAAACACATAAGCTTGTTTCTCTCTTCATTATTAGGCTTTGGTTTATGATTTATATACTTTAACCATTCAGTCATTCAAGTAACAGGCCGCAGATCATCACCCTTTTATTTCTATTTTTGCTGTTTCTTTCACCTAGTGCATGCGTTTGCCTTTTTTCTATACAAAATGTTTTGAGTTTATATAGTATTGGTTTGGCTGATTAGTGTTTTGTGGACTAATTGTTAAATTAAGCTGCTTTTGCTGTGTTATGTCTGAAAATTGAGATCAAGTTGAAAAAGATTTTAATTCTGTGCTGAAATAGTATAAAAACAATTTTATTTATTTGTTTGGTAGTTCTGTTTTGCTCTATGTGTAGTCTTTCAGTTACTCCAGAGTGCAGAAGTGAATAGGAACTATACCAAGTCTCACGAACAGAGACATGAGGCAAAAATTGTTCAGTCAGGTAGGGTGAGCCCTTAACTGATATTCTGCAATCAAGGCATCAGAGAATCCAGACGATCCATGTAAAGTATGAACAACTCGGTTTTCAAGAGTTTCCTGATCAAATGTATTTGGTTTCTGATTTAATGGATGGGATGATGATATTCCATAGTCTTGGGTCTTGACCTTCCAGTGGTCTAATTCTGTGCTTAACCTGCTTGAATGACCATTGCTGGATCAAGTGAGAAGCTGACAATTGAGGGTTTCTGGCTGGGGTCTAGAGAGGAACAAGGTTTTGTATCAGCTTTGTGAGTTATGGAGAGAGTATGAACCTTTGTTCGACTGAATGCCAACAAAGAGCTCTGATGTTGGGTCTGATGTAGTCCCCCTTCTATGTCATGAGTCACAATTGCCTGCCTGATTTGGTGATCTTTGCATTTTGACAATCAGCATTTTGGACAAACAAGTGAAAATGATATAGCAGAAGTCCAGGCGGGACATGATTATGGCTCTGGATAGTTCTATTTGGTGAGAAGTTAAGATAAATTGGAGTATTTTGCCAAGTACAGATAGATGAAGGTTGACCATTTTAACTATTTAGCTGACTTGTAAATTAGCTACATACCAAAGTCGAAGAATATACAATGATCCTAGTTTGCAGGGTGGTGGCAGGAGAAGAAACTGAATTTTTTTGGAGGGTGACTACCCACCTCAAAGAATTACAGGACACACCACGGAATGCTGCTGCCTTGCCTGAGGCTCAGGCTATGGAACACAACTGCTCCTTGGTCCTTCTCGGCGATGCCTTTCCAACTTTAACACCTGATGAAGTGGAAGATTTCCTGTCCTCCATTGTCCCAGAGTCAAATGGCAACTTTCAAAATGACTCTGACTCTTGAAATCCGGCCCCTTTTTATGCCACATGTTGACATTTTAAATTGTCCTTTTATATAAGCTCATGTGTCCTTTTAACTTGTCATTATTGACACTATTTACACATAAATCTTAGGTTGAGTTTTAGTAACTTTTATATATATATTTAAGCTTTGAACCACCTTCAACCGACAAGTGGAGGGTGTTGTGTAGCCATTTTAGTTATAGCTTCATGCATGTTATTTTAGCATATTAGGCCTGCCACTGTGCACTTTACCTTAGATATATTTTATTCAGCTTCATTTATTATTTTAACAACAGCCACTTTTGTGATCTTGTTTTAGTCCTCTCTATCTAGCTGTTTTCGTCTGGTCCAGCACTGCGTTCTCAAACAAGACATTCTTGTTCACTCTGTGCTTCTTTCAAGGCTGCAGTAAGATAGGTTGCCTGTGAACGTGGTAAAAGTTTTGTCTCTGGTATTCATAGAAAAACACACATCCTTACGTAGGGACATTTTCTCAGAACATCAGCTGTTTTATTATAAAAACACTTCCTTATCCTTTACACGTTAGAGGGAGATTCCAGCCAGAAAAACACAACTGTATGCTGATTGCTGAACGCTTCACTACAGCTGCTTATGCAGACCTTAGGCCTTTGCTCAGGTATGGGGGATGATGTTTTCCCAGGGGAACCTGAAGGGCAGAATTAGATCTTAATGCCTAGGTAGGAATTAGTCTATTGACTGTAGTGACAATATGTTAGCGTTGTTTCTATGCTTCACTTTTCTTGTCACAATTTTAATCTTGTATTGCTGTATCGTCCCGGTTATTGCAGTACATGCTTTGCTATCTAAGACGAAGTCGCTTCATTAAAACCTTCTTGAAACATGTACTGCCTCTGTCATTGTGTAAGAGTGATTCTGCTGCTCAAAATCCAGTAATCTCATTAGAATAATGAGAGCCTACACGACCCAGGTGTGTTTGGGGATTATACTATGGTAATCATAGTGTCCTCTCACATCTAACACTAAACTTCAGTTTGGGGAAGTCACTATTCCATCAATAAATCCAGAAACAGAAGTCTGGTAGAACAAAAGTTGGGTTTTTGAGCAAATAGATAGTGTATACACAGGCATTTTTTTTTACATCCTGGTTCCTTCTTTTCACTTGTGTACTAAGTGTTATATGTAAACACCCAGAGACAGATGTCTGATGGGACAACCAGAGAGTGAATACACAAAGATTGCTTTGACATCCTGTTTCCCTTCCTTTAAAGTGTGCCCCAGGTGTAATATGCAAACACAGGAGACATGTCAAGCAGAATTTGACATCCAAGCAGGATGTCATACTGTAATGTAAAAAATGAAGTACACAGCACCAGAGGAGTCATTTCTGCTCATTTAGGTCAGCAATTATTTGCTCCTGGGGGGTACTTCACACCATTTTCACACCTAATAAAATGCTAATTACTGGCTGATAGAAGTGAGAGTGCAAATGCAAGTTTTGCCTCTGAGAAATTCAGGCAGGTAAAATGTAACTTTCTAAAAGGTACTTTAATTGAAGATTTATCAACAATCTGACTACATCATTGAATTTGATTTTGAATAACTATTAAAATAGTTGTTAAAATATTTCTCTAGCTAGCCCCATTCCAGAAATACAGAATGAAGATTTTAGGCCCTCATTACAACGCTGGTGGTAAATGCCGCTTACCGCAGTGCAGACGGCTGCCAACATACCATGACCGTGGCAGTAATCGGCCACGGGTATTATGACCCACACTGAGAATACCGCCAAAATACAGACACCCACACAAGTCTGCCAGACCAAAGGTCAGTGATAAACTGGCGGTACCAAAAGCCACACCGTCACGCCAACAGGAATACGCCCACAGTATCACGACCCACGAATCAACGCAGTGGTCTTTCAACCGCGGTAAACCATTGGCGGTACACACCACCGTGCTCAAAATACACACACTCTTACAAAACTGCACCACATTGGACAATTCAAAATACACACACCTGACACACATACACACACACACCCACACACTCACACCACTATAAAACACACAACCACTCTACCCACAACCCCTTACAACAACAAAAAAGAGACCAAGCATAGAGAGACAAGCAAAGAGCACACACTCAATCAGAGGCACAGAACATCATCACACATACACCATCCATGCACATCACAGTATACAAACCAACACATCACCCCACACATCACCTCACACATATCACTCACACCACATCCATGGCACCCGAAAGACACCCCAGGTTTTCTGAAGAATAGCTAAGGGTCATGGTGGAGGAAATCATACAGGTAGAGCCACATCTATTCGGATCACAGGTTCAGCAGACGTCCATTGCAAGGAAGATGGAGCTATGGTGGAGAATCGTGGACAGGGTCAATGCCGTGGGACAGCATACAAGGACCAGGGATGACACCAGGAAGAGGTTGAATGACCTATGGGGGAAGGTGTGTTCCGTGGTCTCAATACACCAGATTGCTGTACAGAGGACTGGCGGTCCAACTAACAACATGGGAGGAGCAAGTCTTGGCGATCATGCTTCCTGAGGGTCTAGCAGAAGTAGCACGAGGACTGGACTCTGGTAAGTCAAAGCTTTACTACTATATCGCCCCCACCCTACCTGCATGCCATCACAAACTCCTACCCCTACCTTCACCCCATCACTCCACCACTTCACATATACTCCACTATGACAAATCACCCATCCCAATACCAAGCCCTGCATGCAACAACAACGCATGGACACCCATCACAGCCCTGCAGGGACACCCATCACCACAGCATGCCCTGTAGAGAGAATCACCCAGCCAACACAATCAGCAATCACACAAGGCAAAGGTGACAGGGAAAGCACAATTATACAGGGAAACACACCCATTGCACAAGATGGCACACACAGATACAATAACAATGCATTTGCATCCCTACAGGACCCCTACCAAACGTCACCGGAGAGGAGGTGCCACCAACATCCAGTCCCCCCACAGAAGAGGCCCACAGGGATGACAGCAGCTCTGCACGCCTGGATCACGATGACCAACCTGGCCTATCAGGGACCTCTGGACAGTCAGTTCCCCTGCCACAGTCCCAACCCACCACAGACCCTCCCCCCTCAGGAAACACCAGCACAGTACCCACCCAGCGGGCCCATGCCACTGTCCCCAGGACACATCAATCAGCAGTGTGTCCACCACTACAGGGACCCCAGGCAACCCCACAAACACAGGACGAACAGGGACATGGCGTCTGTGGCAGTGGGCACACTGTTCAGGGGACAGAGGAGCAGGACAACAGGGAAGCTGGGAGGAGTGCTGTGCGACAGGGTAAGGACAGGCCCAGGGAACAGACCCTCCACGAGGCACTCTCCAACATCATGGGAGCATACCACCATTCCCAGGAGACCATGGGCACAGTACTGGCCAAGTTACAGGAAACCCAGCGGCTGCAGGAGGGACAGTACCTGGGGATCAGGGAGGACCTCACAAAACTCTACACCATCCTGGTCACCATAGAAGGGGTGCTGGCTTTCATGGGCAGGACCATCAGGGAGGCAGTGGCACAACAAAGGGCCCCTGACACTAGCCAAACCAAGGAACAGCCTTCCACCTCCGCCGGCGCTAGTTGACAGGAGGCACCACCACAGGACCAACAGGCCACTAGCACCCCACCCCCTGCAGAAGGAGAACCACCCCACAAAGGATCCCTGCGATCCAGGCCGAAGACAGAGAACATTGCCAAGACCCCCGCCAGGAAATAAGACGCTCCTGATTGTCACCCTTCTGTCCCACTATATCACCCTGTCCAACTGGAACTGCCATTACTCCCCTTCCTATGCCCCATTGGACAATGCACCTGTGATACCCGTACCCCCATACTATTTAGTACAAAAAATAAACCAAATCTAAATATAAACCATACTGGAGTCAATGTAATGATTGGAAAGATGTATTCTTACAACATTCTCAAAGCATTGCAACGTCTATGTTCATTGAATTACACCAATGTGTGACAGTTGGTGTGCAGCAGTACACATAGCAGGAGCCAGAATGGTGTACACAGATCTGAAAAAAGGTAATCCAAAGGGAACAGTCAGTGGCCATAGACAGAGGGTAGGAGGCTGCCATGTACAATGTTCCAAAGTATACTGAAATGTGAAGAGGAGTCACAGTCTCTTACCTGTGTGTCACTGGAAGTACTGCTGGATAATGTTTGTTCTGTTGTCCACATCTTCTTCATCTGCCTCCTCTTCCTCACTGTCCACAGGCTCCACCGCTGCCTCAAGACCATCACCAGGCTCATCCTCCTGCAGAAAAGGCACCTGGTGTCTCAAGGCCAGGTTGTGCAACATACACACCTTCTTGGGTGACTAGTACAGGGATCCACCAGTCAGATGGAGGCATCAGCAACTGGCCTTCAGGAGGCCGAAGGTCCTCTCAATAATCCTCCTTGTTCACCCATGTGCCTCATTGTAACGTTCCTCTGCCCTTGTCTTGGGATTCCTCACTGGGGTCAGTAGCCATGAGAGATTGGGGTGACCAGAGTCACCTGAAAATATCGAGGGACAACTGTTAGACACACACTAACCATTAGGGGCAAACCCATGCCCAGACACCTACTTATACTGTGTGGGGACCTTGGGCCCACCTATTAGCCACACCCGGTGCCTCTGGAGTTGGCCCATCACATAAGGGATACTGCTATTCCCCAGGATATAGGCGTCATGCACTGAGCCAGGATAATTGGCATTCACATGGGAGATGTACTGGTCTGCCAAACACACCATTTGCACATTCATCGAATGATAGCTTTTTCTATTCCTGTACACCTGTTCATTTCTGCGGGGTGGGGGAGCAAATGCCACGTGTGTACCATCAATGGCACCAATGATGTTGGGGATATGTCCCAGGGCATAGAAGTCAGCTTTCAATGTGGTCAAATCCCCCACCTGGGGGAAGACGATGTAGCTGCGCATGTGTTTCAGCAGGGCGGACAACACTCTGGTCAACATGTTGGAGAACATTGGCTGAGACATCCCTGATGCCATGGCCACTGTTGTTTGAAAGGGCTTTGCCAGGAAATGGAGTATTGACAGGACCTGCACTAGAAGGGGTATTCCTATGGGCTGGCGGATAGCTGACATCAGGTCTGGCTCCAATTGGACACACAGTTCTTGGATTGTGGCACGATCAAGTCTGTATGTGATGATAATGTGTCTGTCCTCCATTGTCGACAGGTCCACTAGGGGTCTGTACACCAGAGGATGCTGCCATCTCATCATCTGCCTCAGCAGTTGTAGCCTATGGAGGAGAACGGTGAGCAGAAAGTCATATTTCCACATGGATAGCACAACTGTGTTAGAATTAATGTCACAGGAGGAGTGTTTGAATTCAAGAGTCAGTATATGTGCCACTATGTGGTGTGACGCAGTTAGGTGCCATGCCATGTGCCCCCCTGAAATGGCAGCTGCCTGACCTGTGAGGAGGGACAAGGGGAAATGAGGTAAGTGCTCTGGCATCGTGCTGTGTCGCGGTAGGCGGTCGATGACCGCTGCGCAACTCCGCATTGGTTATCATTTGGCCCTATGGGTCCCAGGAGCCAATGGCGATGTATGCCGGCGGTGACGATACGCATCGCTGCGGATGTCACCGCCATTTTCTAGCTATTCACTCACTTGCTACCTGACCATCAACAGGAGAGGACCTACACTGCAAGTGCTGCTGTGACCTGAGTCTGGAAGCAACAATGGCTAGGATGTCTGGGGAAAGGGCCCCTGCCTTCACTGCGGAGGAGTTGGAGAAACTGGTGGATGGGGTCCTCCCCCAGTACTCGTTACTCTACGGTCCTCCAGACAAACAGGTGAGTAAACTGTGAGCATGATGTGTGGGCAATGCCTGTTTAGAGTGCAGTGGATGCAAGCCACATGTTGGGGAGGTCAAAGGCATCATGGCCTGAATGCTGCATGAGAGTTGGTCATTGATGCATCAGGGCATGGGTGGGAACTGGTGGGCAAATAGTATGACCATCCAGACAATTTCCGCTGTCTTTTCCCTCTAGTCAACGCACACCTGAAGAAGGGTATTTGGTGTGCCATCGCCAAGGAGGTGTGGACCCTGGGGGTCTATCACAGGCGGAGCATCCACTGCCGCAAGAGATGGGAGGTCCTGCGCCGCTGGACCAAGAAGACGGTGGAGGCCCAGCTGGGGCTGGCCTCCCAACGTGGAAGGGGTGCCCGTCGCACCATGACCCCCCTGATGTTCTGCATCCTGGCAGTGGCCTATCCGGAGTTGGATGGGCGCTTGAGGGCATCACAGCAGCCAGAAGGGGTTGAGTACTGGTTCAGAAAACTGACTTTGTGCGCTTTAGGAACTAGCTGGGTGGGGGATGTGGGCTGTGGGTACCCCTAGGCCAGGGCGATCATGGCAGTGTAGGTCCCTTGTTATGCAGTCTCTGAAGAACCCCTACCCCTATGGTACAAGTGGCCAACTAGTACTGGGCAGGGTCCTGTGGGTGTCAAGTGTGCAGATGCTGGCGTTGGGCATTGTACCCCATGGGCTGGTGACTACCTTAGTGAGTGGTTGGGCATGGCCTAGCATATAGAGCAGCTCAGTGTGTGTTGTGTACACCAACGGTAGTGGTGTTGCTGGCATTGACCATGTGTATCCTTTGTCCATCCCCCCCTTCTTGTTTTGTCACCCTGTCCTTATGTGCATTAGCATCATCTGGCAGAGGAGCCGAGGCACTGGCAATGGAGGGAGCTGCATCCCACATGGCCCATGAGGGCGAATCCAACAAGGGTGAAGGCACCAGTGGGACGGAGGGAGAGGGGAGCTCCATGACGTGGACAGGAGGGGATACCAGTGACAGCGACTCCTCCTCCGATGGAAGCTCCCTGGTGGTGGTGAACACCTCTGTGCCCACCCCAACAACAGGTACAGCCGCCAACCACCACCAGCACCGCCCTCCCAGCAGCCCCTCAGCGTGTTTCCTGTGCCCACTCACCCAGGATGGTGGGAATATCCTTCGCCCCAGGCACCTCAGGCCCTGACCCAGTCAGCCCTGCTGCCCTCAGTGAGGAGGCTATTGACCTCCTGAGATCCCTTACTGTTGGACAGTTAACCATTCTGAATGCCATTGAGGGTGTTGAGAGGTATTTGCAACAAACAAATGCATACCTGGAGGGCATTCATTCTGGCGTGATGGCCCAACAGAGAGCATTTTAGGCTCTGGCCTCAGCACTGATGGCAGCCATTGTCCCTGTGTCCAGCGTCCCCCCTCCAACTTCCACTACCCAGACCCAATCCCGTCTACCTCACCCTATCTCAAGCACACCTTCAGACCAGCATTCACACACATCAACACACAAAAGTGGCTCAGGAAAACATAAGCACCACACATCATCACACAGGCACTCACACAAGCACCATACCCATGCACACATACCAACATCCACTTCCTCCACTGTGTCCCCCTCCTCCTCTTCGTCCACCTCCCTCCCAGTAGCGTGTCCACTCACACCTGCATGCACTACATCATCAGCCACTGCCTCCATCACCAGCACGCCCATCACAACACACCCCTCACGAGCAATCACCACCCCCACAACCATGCACACCTCCCCTGCTACCTCTCCCAGTGTGTCTGTGAGCCCTTGTTCCCAAAGTACACAAACGCAGGCACACACCCACTCAACAGCCATCCACCTCACAACAGCCTCCAGCCCAATGCACCTTCACCCAAACTCATCAGACGTACACCTCCTACAACCTCTACCTCTTCCTCCACTCCCATACCCCCTCCATCTTCCCATCCCAGTGTGTCAAAAAAACATTTCCTGGCTAACGTTGACCTCTTCCCTACACCTCCCTCCCCTGTCCTTCCCCAAGGGCCAGAATGTCTAGATCCCAGGATAGCACCTCAGCCACCAACTCGGTGTCCGCTGTGGTCCCTGCAAGTCCGAGAGGATCGAAGAGGGCACCTGTATGTGCCACATACAGATGCAAAAACCACCCAATTCCGCCACCTGCCAAGGTTAAGAAGGGGCCGTCATGCAGCACGGACAAGATAAACCACCCACCCAGCAAGGTCTCATCCAAAACCAAAGAGGACAGTGCCAAGGTCCCAGCAGCATCTACCAAGTAGGGGAAGGGACACAAAGGCAAGGGCAAGTCACTTCAGGGCTGGGAGCCTCCAGCTGAGGGGCTGGTGACCACCATTTGTCCTGAAAGGAAAGCAACCTGTACCACGGTGAGCACCGCCGCAACGACCGCCACCTGCACCGCCACCTTCCCCGCCATCTGCACCGCCCCCGGCACTGCTGCTGCCACAACGACAGTCACCAGCATCATCCCCAGTGGGGAGCCGTCCGAGGCTGCTGGAGAAGGCCTGGTGTCTCCCTCCACTACTGCAAGCACCTGCACCATGGGCAGCACCGGCAGCATCTCTGCCGCAGACACTGCCGCAGGGACCGCCACCTGCACCGCCATATGCACTGCCACATGCCCAGCCGGTGCCACT
The DNA here is from genome assembly GCF_031143425.1 of Pleurodeles waltl. NCBI lineage: Eukaryota > Metazoa > Chordata > Amphibia > Caudata > Salamandridae > Pleurodeles > Pleurodeles waltl. The sequence continues at coordinate 501,776,043 of NC_090440.1, forward strand.
ACATCGGACATCAGCAGCATCCCCAGTGGGCAGCCATCCAAGGCTGCAGGAGACGTCCTGGACCCTGCACCACCACTTGAGGCACCACCACCAACACTGGCACTGCCAGCAGTTTGCAGCCTAAGGGCCAGATGTACGAAATCCATGAATTGCGACTCGCAAATTGCGAGTCAGAGAGACTCGCAATTTGCGAGTCGCAATTCAGGATGCAGAACGGTGTCTCAGACACCGTCTGCGACTCGCTATGGGGTCGCAAAGACCCACCTCATTAATATTAATGAGGTGGGTCGCATTTTGCGACCCCATAGTTAGTGCCTGCACTCACAGGGATGGTGGCCTGCTGAAGTCAGCAGACCTCCATGTCTGTGACTGCTTTTTAAATTTTCATTTCCTTAAAGGAAAACGAGTTGCAAAATGAAAATAATACCGAAACCATTTGGTTTCGTTTTTTCAGTGTAGGCAGTGGTCCATTGGACCACTGCTTGCTCTGAAAAAATAATCTGGGCAACATTCACAAAGGGGAAGGGGTCCCATAGAGACCCCTTCCCTTTTGCGAATGAGTTACCACCAATGTGACACTGGTGGTAACTGCGAGTTGCTTTGCGACCGCATTCGCGGTCACAAAGCAATTCTGAATTGCGATGCGAGTCGCAAATAGGAAGGGGACACCCCTTCCTATTTGCATGTCGCATTCACAAATTGCGAGTCGCATTCACAAATTGCGGTACCGACTCACAATTTGTGAATGTGCATCGCGTTCGGCCATTTGAATGGCGCAAACTGCAATTTTCGCAGTTTGCACCATGCAAACGGCTGACCTACATCTGGCCCCAAGTCACTGCAGGATGAAGTGTGGCTCTGCCGCAATGGAGTATCATGCTACCCTGCACATCTCGTGCCTCAGACACCCAGGTGAGGGAATGTGAACTGTCACACCCGAGGTGCAGTGTCACTGGGCACAAAGCCCCCTCCAGAACCAGTGGAGAAATGCATCCACTCCCCCTATCCTTGGCAGGATGAAGCAGACTGGGCACAATGCCCCCTCCAGAACCAGTGGAGAAAGGCATCCACTCACCCTACCCTTGGCAGGATGAAGCAGACTGGGCACAAAGCCCCCTCCAGAACCAGTGGAGAAAGGAATCCACTCACTCAGTGGATAAAGGCATCCAGCCACCCTATCCTTGGCAGGATGAAGCAGACTGGGCACAATGCCCCCTCCAGAACCAGTGGAGAAATGCATCCACTCACCCTATCCTTGGCAGGATGAAGCACACTGGGCACAAGGCCCCCTCCAGAACCAGTGGAGAAGCCATCCACTTGAGAGACTGTGGCATTGCACTCCCCAGGACCAAGCAGTGAGCAAACCACCTACTTGAAAGACTGTGGTTTTGCACTCCCCAGGACCAAGCAGTGGGCAACCCACGCACTTGAGAGACTTGAGAGACTGTGGCGTTGCACTCCCCAGGACCAAGCAGTGGCCATAGCACCCACTAGAGAGACTGTGGCTTTGCACTCCCCAGCACCAAGCAGTGGGAAAACCACCCACTTGAGAGACTGTGGCTTTGCACTCCCCAGGACCAGGCAGCAGGAAAATCACCCACTTGAGAGACTGTGGCTTTGCACTCCCGAGGATCAAGCAGTGGGCAAACCACCCACTTGAGATACTGTGGCTTTGCACTACCCAGGACCAAGCAGTGGGCAAACCACCCACTTGAGAGACTTGAGAGACTGTGGCTTTACACTCCCCAGGACCAAGAAGTGGGCAAACCACCCACTTGAGAGACTGTGGCTTTGCACTCCCCAGGACCAAGCAGTGGGCAAACCACCCACTTGAGAGACTGTGGATTTGCAGTCCCCAGGACCAGGCAGTGGGCATATTGTCCGCTCGAGGAGCAGTGGCGTAGTACCATCTTCCGGCTGAGGTGCCCCCCCTCCCTTTGCCCCTGAGGTGCCTGTGTGTTTTCGACCTGATGCCCCTGCAGTGTTCTCTCAGTTTTGAGGCAGGAGTCAAGTGTGGGCTTCGCCCATGATTTCTTTGCCCACTGCGCCATGGACATTTGCAAAGGACAGTGTACGGCCTTCTGTACATATTGTAAATATTTGCATATCCTGGTTTTTCAAATCTTTTAATTTATCTGCCTATTTCTAATATATAAAAGATTTGACTCCATTACTTTTGTCCTTGTGTTCTTCCAAAGGGTTACTGGGTGTAAATGTAATGTTGAAGCATGTATTTGTGTCTATGATGTTGTGGGTGGGGGTGTTGCATGTTGCGTGTGTGTGTCACTCTCTTCTTCCTCCCCCCTCCCCTGTGTGCTAGGTGCAGTACTCACCGTCCTCGTCGCCTCCGCCTTCTTTCAAATGCCTGGTGTATTAGTAGATACACCAGCATGGGGAGGACCTGCAGTTCGGGCTCCATGGCGTCCTGGTTCTTCATTGAGTGTCGAAAGGTGAGTGGCTCCCCTTCAGTGTACTGTTTCTGCCGTGCTTTTGATGTCGGTACCGCCCCGGAAAAGCTGGCAGATTGGCCTGTCATAATACAGTGGGCGGTACAATGTCTTTCACCTGTCTGTTGGCGGTGACCACCGCGGTGTTTGTTGCTACCGCCCTGGCGGTCAGAGTGTTAAAGTGGCTGTCTATGATGGCAGTTTCTGCCCTGGTCGTGATCCCATTTTTTTGTCCGCCAGCCTGTTTGCGGTCTTACCACCGCTTTATCTCTGACCGCCAGGGTTGTAATGAGGGCCTTAATCTGTTATCTACATAGAACAGCTAAGCCTGCCACAGTGACAAATAGCTTTAGGGTGCTAGTCACTCAAAGCCCATGTTAACATTGCATTTCTACATGCCCTACCTTTGAATACCAAGCACCCTGCCTTGTGGGTGGCAAGGCCTACACAGGGGTGACTTACTAACATTTAAAAGGGAGGTTTTAATTTCTACACAGGGTTTATTTGGAAAGGCCAATTGCAGTTTTACACTGCTACAGTCAGGCTACACTGGTAGGCCTGAAGCTATATTTTACACTGTCACTGTAGTGGATGGCACAGTATGTGTTGTAGTCCACTAATTACATTTAACTTACCATCTATGAGTCACTTTGTACCATATACTAGAGATTTAGAGAAAAGTTAAATATACCAATTAGGAATATACTAATTCAACCATGTTTAAAGAGGGGCACAGTCTCTTACTAGCAGGAGTAAAGTGCACAGTGTCTTAAAGCTAGCAAACTTGCACTCCAGTTTGTTTACCACTAGCAATTTGTAACCTCCCTTGTCCCTTTCTCCTCTTCTCCCTTGACTGTGGGAACACAGCAAGCTAAGCCCTGTTCGTCAGGACTGTTTGGGGAGAGACATATAACTACCCTGACAATATCATCATCAGCCACAATATAAAATTCAAAATATCAGCTAACATTATATTGTTAAGTAGATAAGGAGTTAAGAATACTAAAACTATAATTTTCTATATATTCTTACTTTGGCAATATACTGGCAATTTATATTTTTCGAATTGAAATTTTTCAGGAAATTATCTTTCACCTTGATATTGATGTAGTCAAATTGTAGTAGAGACCCTTGTGTCACAAAGATCATCAAAATATGACAGCTTATGCTTTTGCTAATCCAAGTATTAATAGTCAAACATAGATGCTGCTCTGACACACAATTTAAATGTGCAATCGCTTGTATTTCAGAGTTCGACTTGGAATTGTGATTATATTACATGTTAGAGGGATAAAGCTGATATTATAATATAATTTAGACTTTAGACTAACAGTACATATCAAAACGATATTGAATTTCTAATAAATAATGAATTAAAAATGTGTGCAAAAATGAGAGAAATTAACTTCTCTGTTGTACTAAATGAAACTCATTAACAAAGTTTTTCATTTAAAATAAAATGTATTATTCATGATAATGTAGTTTTATTAATGCTTAATTCATAGGTTTACATATTACATGTGTTGTATTGAAAGGTATTAATTGAACATATCTCTTGCCTTAGCATAATTGAGGCCTGCAGAGTTTGCATTTTTGTGATCGCGTTAGAACACTGTTTCATTTCCTAAAGTGAACTTTGTTGGAGATTATATCCCATGGGAAGACTAGATTTTGGTAACAGCCCTCATTGTTTAAGCATAGAGAGAATGTAACTTATCTCTCCTGGGAACAGAACAATGAGAAACATGAACTGATTTCATATACGATTGTTTCAAACTTGCATGGAGTCACACAGACAGATAATGTTCTCATGGAGAGCTTGGGAAAGGAAGAATGTGTTACAATTTGGAGTCATTTGATTGATTATTATTGGATGATGCCCTTCAACATAAACTGGACTAATACCTTTGATGAATCCCAATGTTTGTGCCTTTTTGATAATACAGTTCCCAGTTAGCCATTGGTCAGACTCCGAAATCCCCAGTTCACAGTTGCCGGTCCTGATGCTTGCAGATAATTTGCTGATGAAGAGTCCCTGAATGCTGAGGCCTTTGGAGAGGTTTCTTCCTCCCTGTTTTGCCTCTTGAGATGACCTTTAGGATTTAGACATTTTATTCCCCTTTCAGAAGACTCCTAATCGAGCTTCTGACAAGCAGACGCTTTCCCTATATCTTCCTTTATTTTAGCTGGTAACCAACAGCCCAAGACTATCTTTTTTCAAATTATTCTTTTATCCTGTTATGATTTTTGTCTCTTGAACGCATGTGTTTGTCCCACACATGTATTTCCCTGATTTGGTTAGTTGTATGGTTTTCATTGCCCAGTCAAGTAATGGCTCTGCTAATAATGCTGATAATGCTGAGAAACGTGTGAACGTGTAATATTTGTATCTCAGATATTTATTTTAATGATATCTATTGTACTACTTGAATGCTTAGTTTTGTTAATGTTAGTTGCCTAAACTTATTTAGTTGCCTTGAACAACCCTTGGTGATCATGTATTTTTATAATTTGGTTTTGCCGATAGTCTACATAACTTTGAGCTTGTGTTTGTAACAAATCCCTTAGCTTTATTCCTGATTAGTGTTTTCCTTCCGTGGCCACATTGGTCATGGTGTTTAAATAGATTAGGTTTGTATTGAAATTGTTTCAGTGGTTCTACCACACCACTTTCTGAGTCCAAAGATCCATCCGCCTAGATGAGCGTGGATTCCTGGGAAGGATGAAAATGCTCCAGCATTAATGTGACATACAACCAATACAACTATTGTAATAACAGATTTATTTTGGTGCACTTCGTTTTAGCCTGTTCCCTGTTATACCACTTGACAATTTACATCCACAAGCATCCTAAAAAACAGTTGGAAGACACTGAAGAGGATGGACTTGTAGCTTTTTTTTCCTCCAAAAACAGGAGGATTAGCAAGAAAGGCTTACTAGTGAGAAACTCTTATGACATTTGGATGTAGGACAATGGACTGGATCATCCTGTTTTGTTAGGTTCTGAAGTGTTCAGCTTCTCAGAAAATTTAGGAATAATTGCAGAGCAGGAAATTATATTCATAAATTTTTGTTTTTATGGAGAAGACAAACTACTAGCATTTTTTTCAAGGAGTATACTAGACTGTGCTTTTAGACACGGCATAACTCGGTTATTTTATTTAAACTGGAAGAGAGATCAGGTAAATAAATCACTTGTCTGTTATTTACATTTCGGTGAAAGGCAGGATTGAGCCAGAAGTTGTTCTTTTCAAAACAACTGTTCAAATGGTTTATGTGTATTTGCATCTGATTTGTTACCCTGTGTTCCTACATTGATGATAGTTTCATGGCCACCACTTTGGGGAAGCATTGATGTGTGTGGAGCAGGACGATTTTTGGAAGGATATAAGACTGGGACATCACCATCTAAATCTGTGTTTTGTGCCATACATTCTACATTGATCACATTTCGTATCCACTTAATTTCGCCATGATCTAAGAGAGGCACACTAAATACTGTGAAAGAACATATGTTTCAGTGGGTTGGAACAGTGTGACATGCCAGCACCTGTATTTTTGTGCAAAAAAATTAATGATGATCATATTTTGCATGCAGTGTGATATTATACTGTCTGCTTCTGCCTTATGGTCTATATGGATCATATTTAGGCTGCCGTTTGTTTAGCCACAAATTTCAGCCAAAAATATTTATATCCAAATGCTACAAATGACATCAATGAGCTGTAAAAAAAAAAAAAAAAAAAAAAAAAAAAACAATAGTTTCCTGATAAGCTTTACTTCACACAGAAACATGCTTGACAGGGATTGGTTCAGCCTATGGTATCAGAAATGGCTGTGTGAAGAATGTATGGTAAGAAAGGGACTTCGGGCTCTATTCAAGGGACCAAAGTATTAGCTGGTGTAAACATCTGCGAGCAAAGCGCTATACGCAGTACGGTGGAAACATGCATCCACAGAATTTTGCTTCAGTTATTGGATTTGAAGTATTGTCTTTTATTGTCTGTTTGCTGTCCCATGCACATTCTATAAGAAATGCCATATTTCTCGTAATGGCTTTTAAAGCAGCCTTTACAAAGCATCAGCTAAGAAAATATCACCTCTCTACAGTAGCCTACAACCACTCAGGTGAAAGCAAAATTCGAGGTCGAGTAGGTAGGTAAAGTGCACGTTTAAACATAATATAATGCTTCATTTAGTATGCTTAATAACAACATTGCAGGATGTAAGAATCAGAACTGTTTGCATTAGTTTTCTGAAATGATTTGGACACTCCAAGGTAGATGGATTAAAAAGAAACGCAGTTAATGAAAGTTCCAAGCAGTTCACTGGGCCAGGTAAAAAAGCACAAAAAAACAAAAAACTTTAAGGTCATACGGTGACACCAGGTGGTGTATTTAATTTAAAAGGAGTGTTAACCTTGTTTATACAAAACAACACTAATATGAAGGGAAGCAGTAAATCTATTGTCGTTAACCAGCAGGGAGGCTGCCTTGAGCTGGCAGAGTGCCCACAAGCAAGGGAACTCAGCTGGCAGAGTGGAAACGTAGGCCAGCAGGCCGCAGTCTGAGCCTCTGCTGTTCCCAGCCGCTGGCTGGTGGGTGGCGGGATATGTTTGCCGCCTGTCCTCACTACCCTCCAGTTAACTCTCTGCCTTCCTGTCAGTTATATTTAGAACAAGCGGTGTCCCCCTGAAGCGAAACATTTGTTCATTGCTCAGAGGAGAAAGGCTGGCACTAGTCCAGGTGCGTTTATGAATTAATAGAACCAGAGCAAGGATCTCAACCACAGCCTTAAAAAAAATGAAGTTGGCTGTTCACTTTAAGTAACTCGTTTGCAGTTCTTATTCTTCTTCTGAAATATATCACTCATATTGTAGCAAGAGAGTGAGTATCTAAGTGTAATGAACAAAATACATGGATATTCTAAAACGAGGCAGCTGTCCCCGCTGATCATACATTGATAAATTGAGGTATATTTGTTGTTAGGTGTAAGGAGAGAGAAAGTTGCTCTCAGAAATGTTATGTTACTTTATGTTAATGATTTGTTTTCAAGCGCACCTATATTGAAAAAGATTCTTGCTGATAATCTACCAAAGTAAGTTGAATCCCTGGGTATATTAGTTAATAGCCCAAGGTAATTGGCAGGACTTCAGAGAACCCTGAAGTTCCCAAAGTAAGAAACAAGTGGAAATTGTCTGGGAGTGCAAAAGATCGCTCTCGAAACAAAACAACAATTTAGTTGTGCAAAACTTGTTTTAGCAACATTCTTCAGTCTAAAGCACTCTGCATATTTATTTTGTTTTCAAGAAACAAACTCTCAAAGCAGAAGATTATTTCTTAGTCTTCTCCCTGTGCGCGTGTTTTCCCTACTCAGAATCACCTCGTCTGGTGGTTCCTGGATAGGAAAAACAAGTGATATTTGCTCCTCCTTATCGGGCAAACTTCGACCTGGTGGTACTGTAAACCCAACACGTCTGCGGACTATAAATAAAGCGGTGGACCCATGACTGTGATGGGGCAGTAGTGTTAGCGCGTCTGACCTTAATAGGTAAACTTACAAGGGGACGCAAATAGGTTGATGAACCTTTTGACTCGCAATTACCATGGCTCCAGTAAATAGTCAATAACCAATACACAATAATCAATAATCATTAGCAATTAATAACAGCAATAATAAAGGGAGTCAGTAATTGTCACGCACCATGACCTTTCAGTCATGAATAACCACACCTTTTAGTGAAAGTTAGAAAATGTATTTCCCTATATTAACAATTCTAAGGTCATGTAGATTAATCTCAAAATCAAATGAAACACATACAGAAAAAATACTGGCTGTCCAAAGTGGCGGAACAAACATAATCTAATCAAAGCTTGAACTACAACACATTCTAAGGTTACAGTGCAATCAATAACAAAGTCACTGCGTCAATGTAATCACATATATTAAGTTTAGCAGAGAAATTCATCAAGCATTAATCTCTGCTAGCGTAAATTAATTAGTGAGGATCCTTAACTAACACCAGATTAGCCTCAGCATGTTGAGCTTCATGCAAAACAATTTAGTAACACAAATTTGGAAAGACATCTAACTATCGCTCTATCAAAACAATGCAGTTGGTACCTAGAAAGGAAAAGCAAATATGCATAATAATCAACAGTCTCATTTATAATGCCTACCCTCAGTGTGGATCAGCAAGCAGAGTCAGTCTTCATCCTAGGACATCATTCGATCAGCAAGGCATTAGGATTCAACATCAAAGTTCATAAAATGCAAAGTCTTTAGCATTAAAGTTAATCATGTCTCTTGTCAAGACACACAAGAAATATTGACCTTACAGCCAGCACGCAAATGGGCAATGGGGTGTCTTTTCTTAGTGCAGCATTGTTAAATTAAAACTTCTTCACAAATCCCTGTTGGTCAGTTAATCGCATGTTCACACTTTGTCTAATAAAACTAAAGCTCCAAATCTATGAATTCTACTACTACTCCGTTCACATATCGTTGATTGGTTTGTCTTGCAATGTCCTCATCATCCGACTTGTCAGGTAACAATATTGTTGCAGCTTCCACTCCAGTCAGTATCTCCATTGTTCTCCTCCTGAGAAAGTCAGTCTCACACACATTACACATAAAATGTTACATTAGTAGGAACAGCATCTTCTAGCAGTCAGTTCTCATGAGAAAGCTTCTGTTATGAGCACATTTAAACAATACAATAGAAATCACAGTTTAACTCTCTAGGACAGCCATTTTAATAAACTTTAAGAAATACAGCTTTTACATGAAGCCTGGCAAGTAGGCCAAGACATTCGCGAAGTTAAGGCCCACAATTAATAAAGCTAGTGGAAAATGCATAACCCTTAATATGACATATTACTACACTAGTCAAACATATATTCAACATTTCATTCTATTAATTCACTATTTCAACATTGGTGGCCACTCATCGTAATCAAATTTTCAAATGTGTGCATTATTTTTCTACGTTATTATATTTTCTACATAAACTTGTTATTCAGAATACATGAACACTCATTAATAATTTTAATTAAAACACCTGCACTAGCAGCAGCACTGCTGCAGTGGTCCCACTCTGCCAACATGTGAATGAGCCTTTTATTCTTAGAACTGGGTGTCAGGAAGTGAAACTTTGAAACTAACACTGCTAGCCAAAAGAGGACTATTTGAAAGATTTTGTCAGTCCTACTTATGTTGTTATGCACTCTGCAACATAGTCAACTTGTGGCATTACCTGTAGAAATTTTTTATTGACTTAAGACTGATGTGTGATATGCATTTTATACATGTTTCCTTTCACTCTCCTTTTCAGTTAACTTGTGAAATCCTCACAATTTTTTTTTTTTTAATTCTCTTTTTTCACAAGAACACCAACAGCTCCTTCTTTTGCCCGCTTTTCCGCATTCAGTTTCCCTGTCATATCTCTTGTCATTCCCAATCTGGTGCTCTGAAGTGACCTCTTTTTATTCACCTCTGTGCCTTCTGGCTCCTGCATTAATTCATGCTCACAGGCTCTGTCTGACGAAGCTACTCTTTTCCTTATCAGTCCCCAGCTCCTTCACCACGTCAACTGCTTCTGCCTTGGCTGTGCAGCGTGCCAGTGTCACCGCTTTCTCAAGAAATCCGTCTTGCTCAAAGAATTACTGCCCATGTCACTAGTCTCACTGATCCCTGCATGCTTTAACACTCAAGTCCGGTTGAAGGTCTTGGCCTTCTTGAAGTATTCAAGTATACAGTGTGCTACTCTCAACTCCTTGATGAAGTAAAGTATTGAACCTCCCCCTATCTGGACCTGTGCCTTTCTCTTTGACCTTGTATAAATTATTGCCTTTCTTTCAGAAATCCGTATGCCTCTCACACTCACCTGCTCAGTCCTAAAGATTCTCTTTCCCTTCTTTAATATCTGTCTAATTGCCCTGGCCTCAATAATCCATTCCTTTGGTTCCAACTTCTGCTCTTACGATGACCACACCAAATTTCTCATTAAACTGGATGAGACTGTGCTCATGAGATTGTGCTCCTTCCCTTATTTGTTTTGTGTCTCAATGCATGGAAGCTGTTCACTCTTATATGCTGGAGAGTTACTTCATAACCATTGTTGAAAAAATTACAAAAATGGGACACATCATCAGCAGCCAGACACTGCTGAAATGTGTCAATTTAGCCTTGTTATAATGTCTGGGGAAAAAAACAATATGGGGTTTGGTTTGGCCACAGTGCAGCACCCATTCCATGTTCTGCAGGATGAAATGTGGGATGACATAGTAATAGTGCATGTTTTCCCCATTTCAGAACTCAAAATATAGTTCTACTGCCCTGCATACATTTTGGAAGGAATTTTACCTGGTGACATAGCAACAGGGAACCATAACAGGATCCGTGTGATATTTGTGGAGTATATAGAATCCATGTTTTGACATAAACACCAGATTCAACCTGAGTTGTGATTGTTGTGGCCATTGAAATGATGACTTTGGTTTACTATAGTAGAACATTTATTTTGTTTTCTGCAACATTATTAGAATAACAATAGTGGACATCCTGACTGGTAATGTTAATAATAATAGTATCATCAGGTTTTCTGATTAAGCTTTCACAAAGCCAGTAGGCTTCGTCATAAAATCTATGGCTTTGCGAGTGCTGTTTCTGTGTTAGGTGGCTGTCACAAAAGCATGTACATCTGTGGTGGCCATTTTGAAACTGGTTTGCAAAATAAAACAAAGTGCATTCAAGGATGGTATCCAAGGATGCACATGTATCTGTGGTGACCATCTTTGGGTTCATTATGTTTTAAATGTCCGTGAAGAATGCACACACATCCATAGTGGCATTGTTTCAATGATTTGTTATTAAAATAAATCAAACAAAACCCATTCAGAAATGCAGTTGGCGATCTGTGAGTGGCTAGAGAAACATTTTAGAGTGTACCCTTCCAGTGCAAAAGTTTATGTTTATATCACCTCTAAAAATGTCACACATTGGATGCATGCTTTAGAATGCAACACACATGCAATGTTTAAACGGTTTGGAGAAATAAAAACATTTCTCCTTGTTTGGCCCTGCCTCAAGGAGGTGTTATATTTTGGCACAAAGTCCCATCTGCCAATTGTTGTAGATAGGGCTGTGCATCAAAAAATATTGGTGGTACTCTGGGAACGTTCATGTACCAGCCATTGGATCCCTCCTGATGCAAAGGAGGGCAAAGTAGCACAGCATTTCATTTCCGTTACTTAAAAGCTACTTTTCTTTGCTAATAAAGTTTTGTGCTGGAAAAATAAATACTTTAGCAGCCTTTGCCCTGCTTTGCATCACTTAGTGTGACTTTGATGCAGCACAATCTGCACCTAAATGTGCGGTTTGTAGTGCTCAGCAGAGCAGATCCACTATTAAATTTTTGTTGCTCTGTATGTGTGTTTCTGTGGGTGCCTGCATGTATGTGCGTGCCTATGAGCATTTCTGAATGAGAATGTGTCGAAAATGACTGTGCATGTGCCAAGCAATGTGTGGATTTATTAATGTTATGTGTCCATTTTGGGTTTTGTGCTGGCCCTGGCATAATAGTGATCATATGTGGTTACACATTGTGAGCAGATTGACCGCCTCGGGGTAGTTGGGGTGATGGGTTAAGGCTTTTTCGAGACCATTAAGGGGAAAGGAAACCCAAAAATGAGTATGATATTGTAACTGGTGATCAATAAACTCAACATCCAGGCAGTCCTTACTTTTATTGCATTTAAGTAAATAGGGTAGTTAAAACGAGACATACACATGCGGAAACAGAATGTAATAGCACTACTTGTGGAGGGGCTATGAGCCAAAATATTTTTAAGGCATATTAAGAAAGATATTTGATTTCTAGTGACATTGACCCTGTAGTCAGGTTTTTCCTATGGAGCTTGGTGATGAATGGAAAGATCTTCAGAAGTGCTCCAATTCTGGGTTTTGAGCAAGCGCTAAACTTGTACAACTGCTTCTATGAGGTGAACAAAAAAAAGACATGACGGGAACTATGGACCCCACTCTTGTCTTGGATCAGCCTTTTGCAGAAAAGGTGCAACAATGGAGTAAAAGATGCTACACTCAAAATGAAGATTCCAAAACCCACTGTCCAAACCACAATGACCCCATCCAGGCTGTGGTATCTCAGGAGAAGCTGTCCTTTTATATTCTGGTAAGGACTAAGGGCCAGATGTAGTAAGTCTTTTGCGCCTCGCAAACGGCGAAAAACGCAATTTGCGAGGCGCAAAAGGCCTTACGCGATGCAGAGTCACATTTTGCGAGTCGGTACCGACTCGCAAAATGTGATTCCGACTCGCAAATAGGAAGGGGTGTTCCCTTCCTATTTGCGAGCGCATCGCAATGCTGAGTTGCTTTGTGACCGCGAAAGCGGTCGCAAACCAACTCGCAGTTACCATCCACTTGAAGTGGATGGTAACTCATTCGCAATGCCCGTGAATGCCCACAAAAATATGTTTTCAGAGCAGGCAGTGGTCCTATGGACCACTGCCTGCTCTGAAAAAACCGAAACCAAATGGTTTCGGATTTTTACTTTTTGCAGCTCGTTTTCCTTTAAGGAAAACGGGCTGCAAAAAGAAAAAAAAACTGCTTTATTTACAAAAGCAGTCATGGACATGGTGGTCTGCTGTCTCCAACAGGCCACCATCCCTGGGAGTGCCTAGACTCGCTATGGGGTCGCAAACTGCGACCCACCTCATTAATATTCATGAGATGGGTCTTTGCAACCCCATAGCGAGTCGCAGAAGGTATCTGGGACACCTTTCTGCATCTCGGATTGCGAGTTGCAATTTGCGAGTTGCTATGGCTCGCAAATTGCAAGTCGCAATCTGATACCTACCTACATCTGGCCCATAATCCTCAAACGTTCAGTCAGTGGCATCAAACTACCTGTTGAGAACCCCAGTAGCTCATCCTTTTTTGGAGTAAGGATCAGATGGACTAGCAAGCAAGAACTCACAAAGCTGATATTCATTAATCTTTTTTTATCAGAGGTATACGTCTCAGAATCTACCAGTTTAGGTCAAGATTTTTTCTGGTAGTGGAGTTACCCATGGGAATGCGAACGCGCCACAGAATCCTAGCTATTATCTACCCTGAATAGTGGAATCTGTGCTAGAGGACAATGGATCGAAGCGACATAGGTTTGAGGGGATGTCATCAATAGAAGGTGTGAGGACAAACAATATCAATAACAATCAATATTATAAATCTTCAGTCAAGAACTTCACCAGTTTATTAAGAAGTCATAGATTTATTTCCCTATATTAACAATGCTAATGTCACGAAAATAACTCTCAAACACAAATGATAAGCATATAAGATCAATAGCAGTTGATTGAAGCGTTGAATATATCTCAATTTGATTAAGACAATCAAACAAATGATCTCTGAAAGTATCACACTTATTAATAATACAAAAACTGGTAATAATGGTAAAGTATACATTAGTTCAGCATCAAATGATTTCAAGATAAGTCATGGCATTTTAAAGTCAGTTCCCTCACTAACCACAGATTAGCATCAACATGATGGGCTTCATGTGAAAAGAATTTAGTAACACAAATATAGAAAAACTCCTAACTCAATTAATAATAGAAAATGTTATTAATGTGCAGCAATAAAATCATAAGTTGCAGCTGGTACCTGGAAAGAAAAAGAGACACAATTTGCATTTTAATGGCATAGATTACCACAAATAAAAGTAGAAACAACAAATGGCTAGCTTCAGCCTGAGTACACCATCAGTTATGTCATCAGAAGATTTAGGCCTAACGGCAGCTACAGCCAATAAGTCTCAAACCATCAGTCTCCAACCTCATCTGCTTTAATCTGTACACCAAACAACAACCACCCTCCCAGAGAATTCTACCCAGGTGTTTATACTAAATTCTAACAAGCTCATGATTGGTCAGTCTATTGGTGGTTTCATTTCAGCCAATCGACAACTAAATTGATGACCTAGAACACAACAAATCCATGCTAACTATAACATTTTCCTCCAGTGTATCATAGCTTCTTCCGTCTCATCTGTAACTCCATTGTTTAGTCACCTCTCGGATATCTTGTTCTCAGGAAGAAACATTTACAGTTTCCATTCACTTCCATCCTCGAGGAAAGACCAGATATTAGTAACATTCTCAAACAATAGGACATTTCAACTTATGCAATGCTTGGTCAAGACATGACCTTGTAAGACATAACGCTGCAACCCACTGGGGATAGCTGTGGGCACATTTACACAAACTTCGAAGACACTTTTATGAAAGCCATGAATCATGGAAAATAACCACAGCATCTGAATATTATTTTGCTCAGCCGAGGACAGAAAAACGAGCATTTAAAAAATCACTTGTTTTGTACATTAATTCGTTACACATTTTTAGTATGAAAATCATTAATAAACAAATTAGAAAATTCACACTCTCACAGGAACGAAGGTACCAAGGAGAGTCAGTGGTTTAATCAGGATCAAGATGGTTCCTCATTGCTAGGTGATGATCTCAAATAGAAACAAGAAAATCCTGAATCAATAAATGCTCAGCGGATAGTTCCAATGGTTGCAGAATAAGAGTGACTTTCCTTTCCATTAGAGCTGACCTCCATGCCTGGTTTGTCACTAGAGGGTCCCTGGTCCTTCTGGGACTGAAGAAAGAATGATGCTGTCAACTTTCAGGCAAAGAGTGGATCAGGAACAATGCAAGCTTACCATTCTCAGTGTCAGGTGATGGAGCACGTCCTCAACCTATATGGTCTTCCTTACTTCTTGTGAAGCAACTGGGATATGCTGAGTGCATCACTTATGAGCACTAACAGTTAATCAGGGTGTTCTTACACAGATCATCCAGTCAGATGGCATTGGTACAACCTTTCCACGAATCAGGCTGATTCTCCTGATAGGTACTTTCCAGCTCCTCAACAAGCAACTTAGTTTACCTTCTTTCTTTCCCTCACATTAGCTGGGAGGCTCTGTAGGCTTAGTAGAATTACTCCCAGTCTAGAGGGAGAATGGCAGCCACACAAGGTTTCCACTCTCTATTTCCGCATGAATGTGCAGGTCTTCTCGGTGTCCAGATGACAAAAAAGACTCAACCAAGTTCTGATTAAGAGGTTTCATTCCTTACAGGTATCAGGTGTTTAAGCCAATGAGTTTGCATTAATGAAAATCTTGTAGATTCCTCTAAACATGGAATGAGCATTATGGCCCTGCAGGCTATATTTCATTAGTGTCAGAGTCCCTAGACAGATGATTTTTGACTAGTCCAGATGGTATGTGTATTGGCAGTAGACAGAAGCTTGAAATGGATCTCTTTGAAATGGGACATGGCCACAACACAGGAAACAGGGTTTCAGTGATTTTCACCCAAAACTAGGGAAATCAACCTGTACTAAAGGGAATGTCATGGAATCTCACTCTCCCTAAAATGGTTTCAAGAAATGTGATAGGAAGTATTAGCAGCTCAAACACAGAGGAGGCCATCATTCAGAGAAGCAAAGACCTGGAGCCCAAATGAACACCAACATTTACCGGTCAATCCATGGACCACACAACTGACACTCACACAAACATCTATCCATTGCTTACTTTGTAAAAAATATGTATTTCGGCTCACAGTTTTGTTCAGAAATCCACCTCCAGTTCTATTGAATGCTGAGAGTGCCGAATGTCAAGGCTTCTTAGTCTTGAGTCCCCCTAATGCCCTGTTCATCCACCACCAAATACTCCCGGCTCCTTTAACTCACTCTTTCAGGTACTTTTACATCTCTCTTTTTGTCTTTCTCACAGTTTTTCCACCTTCCTCTTCATTATTCTTTCCCTTTTGTGGTACTCTCTCTCTTGCGCTGGATCAAAGTCTGATAAGGAAAAATAAGTGCCGGTCCCCAGAAAAGAGTGCTGATGCACCCCAAGTGCAACCACCAGTTCAAACACTGCATTCATCAAGCAGCTAAAAGACATAATGAAAGTAAGTGATCACAGTTATTGGGATCTGATGTAACTTATATGATGACAGGTGGTAGGCAGTCTACCCACAGTGGTACAGACCCCTCTAGTCAAAAGTTATAATGTCACCATGGCCAAGTACCGGCATAGCTTGAAAGGGGTACATTTTTTTTTCTTTTTTTCTTTTTTTCTAAAATAACAAGAATGTATTTGATCACTGAGGTAGTCATTATGAGTTTGGCGGTTGTTTATTAAGATCGCCACAGTGGCGGCTGCCAAAGGACCACCATGTCGGCAAAAACGAGACCACCGTACTCTGAGTCACAAACGCAAAAACCTCTAAAAAACAGCCACAAATCCGACACAACCAGGCTGAACGATGGCGGGAAAGAGGGGATCTCACCACCCACTCCACCCAGCTGACAACATTTCACCCACCATATTACGTTCAGCAAACAGCAATGCGGTTTCTGCACGACGGTTAACTATTGGCGTTTTGCACTGCTGTGCAACTATCCATTGGGTACTATTGATGCCTATGGGGGCCTGAGAAACATGATGAATGATGCCAGCGGTGATAGGCTTCTGTGTGGTGGCCATCACTACCTTCATCTGCCCCCTTCCTCACATGTCTCCTGATGACCTCCATGACATGATAGGGGGGCAGTGTTAACGAAATGTGTGTGTGCATGTAAAGGCATGTGTGCATTGGTATGGGTGTGTGTAGGTGTGGAGTGTGGTTGCGTGTGACAGGAATGCATTTTTCCTGTCTATGGGTGGGTTTCCTGCCATGGTTTTAGTGGTGGTGCAACTGTTGCACAAACCCTGGCAGTGTACAGCCTTGTAATACAGTTGCAGTGTCATGCCCCCGCCGGCCTGGAGACGGCAACTGCTGGCTGCGGCGGTCCACCTGCACTGGCAGGACTGGCGGCAGTGTGGCTGTTTTTCGTAGGCCACACCTCCATGCTCATAATACGGCAGTCTTCACCGCCGGAACTCCGGTAGTGAGATCGCCACCTCCACAGTGGCAGTCCTCGCACTGCCAAACTCGTAATGACCACCTAAATGTGTGTGCATTTTCATAAATTGACAAGAAGATGTTTGGTGCAAAATTATTGCATTTCCAAATATACATTTAAATCTTACATTTTCATGTTAATCACCATAGTTGTCTGAGGCCTTAGTTCAAACTATTGGTTAACTCGTCTACTGTTCGACCCTGTAAAGGCTTCTTAAATTGATAAATAACACTATGTGTGACCTGTGTAATTTCTCTGAATGTGTTTTTTACTGCTTAAAATTGCGAGATAGGTATATTTTGTTTGCTATTCTTTCATTTTGCCTCTTCCATGTAGATGTGGTTACTTTTTCATACATGTGGACAACTAGCTCTTGACGTGTGTGGATTTTTGGGTAGCTCATTAACCTGGAATCTCCCATGATTTTGTGATGACAGCTCATCCGTCTCTAGATCTCTGATTATGTCCATGCCAGGACTATGGAGAGTACCCTGTGCTTCATTGCAATCCATTCCTAGAAGAGTGACTTAAGGCTATGTATTAGCTTTCTCTAAACACCTGTGTTGTATTGATGCATTGCAATCATTTTTACGCAGCACACATATATATTCTACATTGGGAGTTCCTTCACTGGGGTAGCCACATGCTTACCTTTTCAACCAAGATGTTTTGATCCATGCCTTCTCAATTTACAATACTATTGTTGATTACCCAGATTATGAGGGTTTCAACTGGGCTATGTGATCTCTGTGATGTCTCTCATTTTATTAGGGCCACAGAGCCCTTTCCATACACTATAGCGGTGTACTCCTTACTAGTCCAAGATGGCCAACACTAGTTCTCGGGACAAGTTTGAGTTTCCTAATATGGCCACCATGTATACTAACCCCTTGTTGGTTTTCATGTCATCTTTGTCAACTATACCTGATGTCCAGTTTACCATATGATCACTTGTGCACCAGGATGATGCTGTTCCCAACCTGATTACATAATCACAGTGATGTTATTCTGTTCATGGGGCTACTGAGCCCGTCCTCTTCACTGTAGCGTTTCACCCTTCACTAGCTTAAGATGGCCTCCATGAGTTCTGACACAAGCTTCCCATCAGCTGCTGAGATGCGCCACTTCACACTCCTGCTATGCCTCCCAACTGGAGTAATCCTCTGTAAAACTAGACCTTCCACCTAACTCTGACTCTTCCAAGTATTGCTGGTTCACCGGTCCTTGTCTTTGAGATTCTCTAGACCCTACTTTACTATTTGTGTTCGGGTTTTCATGATTTTTACAGCTAGCAACTGTTTGTGCTAGCCTCGACTCTTGACCTATGGGGCATTTCCTGACAATATTTTGGGTAAGAATCACAACACCTAACAAAACTGCAGGCAGTGTCACGTCAGTGTATGAGACTTGTACATAATTGTGCTAGACATTTGATGATGTTCTGTTATGTTATGTTATTTGGATTTATATAGCGCATAACTGCCCAAAGGCCTCGCAGCGCTCAAATTTGAAGCAAAAGCATTCAGCAAAAGTAAATTGAAGTTCAGACCCTGAATAGCCATGTCTTGAAGGCCTTGCGGAAAGGTAGTTCATGGTTCATTGCTCGTATGCTAGTCGGCAGTGAATTCCACAACCTTGCCCCCTTATATGCCAGAGAGCTTCCCCCAATCTGCCTTTCTTCACTTTAGGAGTAACTGCCAGGTATGCTGTTAAAAATCTAAGTGATCAATTGGGGATATAAAAGGTCACTAATGACCTCAGCATTTCAGAACCTCAATTATGCAAAGCTCTATGCATATGGCATAATGTTTTAAACTGTATCCTCTTGTCTACTGGCAGCCAGTGCAATGATGAAGTTCCATCTTTAATGGATTCCTGTTTAGGAATATTCAATACCGGGCGTGCTGTGGCATTTTGGACTCTCTGCAATCTTTTAATGACATAACCAGGGGAGCCCATAAACAACGCATTCCCATAGTCAATTCGAGAGCCAATTAATGCCTGTGCAATTATTCTTCTGGCTGTGAGCGGTAGGATGGTAAAGACCCTTCTCAAAAATCTAAGCAGGCCAAAGGAGGAAGCCGCTATTTTATTAGCTTGATGCGCCATTGACAGTTGTGGATCGAGCCAGACCCCCAGACTTTTAATAAAATCTTTAGGTGGGAGTACAAAACCCATTTCTTCAGTCACAGAGGGATTCATGATGGGCTTTATTGGTTGTCCAAAAATCATCAACTCTGTTTTATTGTCATTCAATTTGAGTTTACTTCCAGTCATCCATGCTGCCATCGATTGGAGACATGGACCAAATGCCAACTCTATAGAACAGGAATCCCGTGAAAGAGATATAACTAATTGTGTGTCATCTGCATAAGACACCAAAGTTAGCCCAAAGGGCTGGATTATTTCTGCCAATGGTAACATGTAAATATTGAATAGAGTGGGGCTAAGAGAAGACCTCTGTGGAACTCCACATCTGCTCCCAATATGATCTGAAAAATATGATCTATCTAGGACCTGAAAAGACCTATCTTTAACAAATGAATTGATCCAGTCTAGAGCTGTCCCAGATAGTCCAATATCTTGTATCCTATTCATTAGTATATCCAGGTCTACCGTATCAAAAGCAGCACTGAGGTCTAGAAGAATAATAGCTGTTTCTATGCCCCTATCTAGTCGCTTTTTCACTTCTTCAGTGACCGCAATTAATGCAGTCTCTGTCCCATGTAATGTAATGGTCTGAAGCCCAACTGAGTAGCATGTAGAATGTTATTGGCTTCCAGAAAAATAGTTGAGTTTGAACATGTTTTTCAGCTATTTTAGACAGAATCGGCAATAGTGAAATAGGCCTATAGTTACTAAGAAGTTCTGGATCACAATCAGGCTTCTTCAGCAGAGGCTTGACAATGGCATGTTACCACTGCTTCAGCACTATACAAACAGTCATTGAAAGATTGATGGCACTTGTAATGAAAGGAACTGTCACAGATTCACCTAGTAGTAGTACCTGGGGAGGGGCTGGATACAAAGGTGATCCTGATTTACTAGTTTGAAGGTGTTTTTTTACAGCATCCTCCAATATCGGAGAAAAAACTGATAAGGAAGTAGTGTACCCTGATTTATGTTTAGAAACCTTCTGCCCCTGGTTTATGACGTCAGGAAAGGTTAGGTATATATCTAGCACTTTTTGTTGGAAATATGATGCAAGATTATTGACATGCTCCTTGGATGCATCCAAAAGTATCTTGTTCTCTTGGGGCTGAGTGATCTCATTGAGAACGCAAAAGATCTGTTTGGGTGAATTAGCTGCCTGTTCGATCTTTTCTGTGTAATATCTGGTTTGAGTGGATTTAATTTTAGTATGATAAATCCGAATGGCTTTTTTGTATTCCTACTTTAAAGATTCAGTATGTGACTTGCTCCATCTCCTTTCCCATTTACTGCATTCTCTTTTGAGATGCAGCAGATGTGCGATAAACCAGCGAGAATTCTGTCTTCCACATCCCCTTCCCATGGTGGATAGTGGTAAAAGTGCATCTAAACTGTTCACAATCCAGGTGTCAAAGGATTTTGATAGATCCATGACATTATTTTGGCTAGATGCTTGATTCCTTTCAAGGGTGTGAGTCCAGGCATCAGCATTAAGCTTATGCCAGCACCTGGAAGGTAGAATCATATTATGCACCAATTTCTTATGTCTTGGTATTGTTAATTCCAACCTTATCAGAAAATGGTCAGACCAGGCCAAAGGATAGGAAGCCATAGGTATTAAGTCTTTACTGTTTGAAAAAACCAAGTCAATAGTATGCCCCTTATTATGTGGGGGACCCTTAATCAATTGTATTAAACCCAGTGCCTTCATATCTGCAATCAGAGATTTAGTTGTCGAACTATCTGTCTCCTCAACATGGATATTAAAATCACCTAAAAGCGTAAAATTAGGTTTCGTACAGATCAACTATGCTATGTTCTCTGCCAGAGATGGCAGGACATTTTCCATGGGACCCAGAGGACGATAAACTAAGTCACCTGAAAGGGTAAATTGAGGATTCAGGGTGATAGAAAAATACATACTCTCACACCCTACAATCTGTAAAGGGTGTGACTTGACTGTTATATATTCCTTGTAAATTAAAGCAATACCTTCACCTCTGTTAGTGACTCTGTTGAGTCTGCATATTTGGTATCCTTTCGGTAATGCTAATGCTACATCAAAGGCTGATCCTTCATGTAACCAAGTCTCCATCAGGCAAACCAGTGTGGGTTTAGTCTGTTCTAATAATAGATATATATCAAGTTTATGAACTATTAATGAACAACAATTGACAAAAAAGGTTAAACATTTATTAGTTTCTTGCTTGACTGATTTATCCAAGGTCAGTTGTGGGGCTCATTGACAAAATTAGCATAAACGTTCCGAGCTCCTATAGCTACTATAGTACTGATACACATATTATGGGTGGTGGTCCTTAACGAATGAAGGTCTTTCGAGTCATACTTAATCCCTCCAGATTTTATTGAAGTTTGGGCAGAAAAACTGGGCCCTGGGCCCGTTCTGGCACGGATGGGTGCAGACGGGCTTGCATTTGGGGCGCCTGCTGCGTGCATCTGCTGCGCGTCGCTTGCAACTGGGCTAGAAATAGCCCAAATGCCGAGAGACACTATACCGCCAACCTTCCCCAAAATGGGGGCTGCAAAAGTGCTTTTCCCCCAGAGAAAAAATGGTGGTCTAAATTCTCAATTCCCACACCAGGCCACTGAACATGGACCGAGTTGAGGCCAAAAATGCCAAAAAAGAGCTGTCCCTTGGCGATTCCCGATCACTCTGATCACTAAACTGTCCCCCAAACTCCAGCTACTATTTGTGCAAATAGGCAATCTTTATAAAAAGAAAAAAAATGTCCCCTAAAACTTTACTTCGCAAAGAAGGTGACTGACCACCAGGTTTAAGAACTTCAAAAATAGTCGCTATACTTTAAAAATTCAAGTTAAAAACGATCACAAAATAACAGTGCTCCCCCGCTGCTCACTGTTCGCTGTGCGTCGCTTGCATCTGGGCTAGAAATAGCCCAAATGCCGAGAAACACTATACCGCCAACCTTCCCCAAAATGGCGGCTGCAAAAGTGCTTCTCCCCCAGAGAAAAAATGGCGGTCTGAATTCTCAATGCCCCACACCAGGCCACTGAACACGGACCGAGGTGAGGCCAAAAATTGCCAAAAAAGAGCTGTCCCTTGGCGATTCTCGATCACTCGGACCACTAAACTGTCCCCCAAACTCCAGCTACTATTTGTGCAAATAGGCAATCTTCATAAAAAGAATAAAATCGTCTCCTAAAACTTTAATTCGCAAAGAAGGTGACTAACCACCAAGTTTAATAACTTCAAAAATAGTTGCTGTACTTTAAAAATTCAAGTTAAAAATGATCCCATAATAACAGCGCTCCCCCACTGCTCATGATGCTGGCGCATGGTAATTTTGTTTTATATGTTTTGTTCTATATGTGTTGTCTGTGGTGCCCACTTGGCTATAGAATCCATTGCATGGCGGCCGATTACACGTCATCCCTCATAGCTGTTATTAACAATCTCATAATGATGAATGCTACCATTTTAATGCATGGGATCAGTAACCTGGCTTTTACTGCATTCCCTCCTTGCTATATTTATTTCTTATATTTATCAAGTCAAGTCAAGTCAAAGAAACTTTATTTCGGCTGCAAGAGCCATAAAAGCGCATAGCAGCAATAAATACAAATAAATACACAAGGTAATAAATATAACAATACATAAAATGATAAAAATTGAATAAAGATAAAATACATGCACACAGTGCGATGGGACAGTCGAGTTGGAATCATTAAACAGATAAGAATTTCCCTCTGACAAACCAGCTAGCTCCGAGGAACTTGGCAATGGCGATCACTAGCGTTGGCCTAGTGTCTGATTTGAGGATTTGCAGGGCTATTTCAGAGCTGCGGACACCCAGCAGTCTACATGCCGGGGATAGCCATTTCCTACGTGAGGCGGTGTACACGGGGCAGACAAAAAGGACGTGAGGAAGATTCTCGATGGGGGCTTTGCAGGCTGGACAGGCGGTTGATTCATTGTGTGACCAGCGGCTGGTGAAAAGTCTTAATGGTAATGTTCCAATGCGGAGCTGAAAGAACAGTTTCCTTTCCCTTGGGACCGTGATTATGTCCCAAAAAGCCTCATACTTGGATGTCTCTTTTAAGTTAACAAAGTCACAGGATAATGTAGTGTGAAGTGCAGCCCCTATATCTTAGTGATCTGCCATTTGCCAATATAGTTTCTTTAATTCGCTTTTCGAGGGAAAGACGGAGGTGGTTGGTGAATTCCAGAGTTCACTGAGCCCGAGTGAGTAGAATGACCCCTGGATGTATCGTAGCCAGTGGATTCTGTGAAGATGATCAGCTTTTAAAATGACCTGCAGGACTTCAGTAAAGGTTTCAAGCTCTGGAGTAATCCAGAGACGCTGCCAGTACAGCAGAGGGCGTAGGCGGGCTTTATGACCGATGCGTTTTATGCCAAGATCCTTAAAAGGGGGGAACAGTGCAGTGCTTGGCGGAAGGGACACAAGGTTTCTCAGGAAGTTGTTCTCTGTGATGGTTATGTCTTGGATTTTAGCATAACCCCATAGTTCGGCCCCATAAAGAGCTGAGGTCAGAGCATGGGCTTTCATATATCTGTATTGCTGGGCGAAACGGTTTTGTGTGTGAGAGGTGAAAGTTTTTTGATAGTGACCCCTATTGTTTGCTTTAGTTTTAAGGCTTGCTTTCCTATGTGTGATTTCCAAGACATGTTGTCAGTCAATGTTATACCCAGGTAGCTAAAAATGCCCACCTTCTCAAGTGTGGTGCCCTCTAGTGTAAACTTCCCTCTAAAAGATCTATGGGGATTAAGGCTCACTAGTTTTGTTTTAGAGGCATTGATTTCAAGTCCCCGCGTTGAGCAGAATTTCTCAAAACACGTTAGGAGTTTCCTTAGTCAACTAGGGGTCTTGGATATCAACAAAGTATCATCTGCAAAGAGCAAGACAGGGATTTTTTGTGTGCCAAGTGATGGTGCGTCAACCTCCACTCTAAGCAGGGAAGGGACAATTTCATTGATAGACAGAGAGAAGAGGGTCGGGCGAGGACACACCCTTGCCGCACACCCCTTGATACATGGATTATATCAGTTAGTTAACCCTTGTTGTCCCACCTAACTTGTGCGTAGTTGTCCTTGTGGAGCCGTATCAATATTGCTAGGATATGTTCCGGGATTCCCATTCGGGAGAGAGTGTCCCATAGCTTGTTGCGAGGTACTAGGTCAAAAGCAGACTTTAGATCCACAAAAGCTACATAAAGGCTCCCTTTGCCAATAAGCACTGTTTTCCAGTATAGAAATAGGAACCTGAGGGCTTGATCAGTGGTAGATATTTTCTTCCGGAAACCAGCTTGGAGGGGACTAAGGATATCATGTTCGGTCATCCAGTCCTCGATCTTTCCCAAGAGGCAGTGGCAGAAGACTTTTTGCACACAGTCAATTAGACTAATTGGTCTATAGTTGCAGGGAAGTGATCTGTTGCCCTTTTTAAAGATTGGGATAACAATAGCCCCTTTCCAGGACTCTGGGATAGGCGCCCCAGATGCTATAGCGTTCGCTATGATGGTGAGGTATCTTGACCAGGATGCTGTGTCGGTTGAGAAAAGGTCTGCTGGGACACCATCCGAGCCAGGCGCCATGCCGCGTTTTATGGTGCCTAGGGAGTAAGTTATGTCACTTTGAGAGAACAACTGGGGTACTTCAGTGGTGGGTGCTAAATAAGTATTTCGGCAGGGGTCCATGCGGACAGGAGTGGGGCTATCATGGTCATTGGAGTACAGCCTGCTAAAATGATCTACCCTGTCCTTCGGGGCAATGTTGGTTGTAATGTCCAATCCACTGCTTTCTGGGCCTCGTGCTGCCAGGGACCAGAACAGACTACAGTTCCTCTCGCAGACAGCGTCAGTAAGTGCTGTCCACCACTTGTCATCTTGGTCACGCTTGGCTTTGCGTATGGCTGACTTTTATGACTTTCTAGCTAGGCAGATGGCAGTGGCATCCTTAGATTTAATACCTTGGATTAAGCGCTTATTTAGGGACTGACACATTTTATTGAACCAGCGGGTCTCTTGCCATCATGGGCTGGGGATACTAAGAAGTGGACTGCGATATCCCTGAAGCATGAGGTGTGGATTAATCTTATTTCCTTATAGGGGATTGTGGGACCCACCTCTAGGTTCATTAATGTAGTCTTTAGGGTGTTATTGGCTGCGTTGATGAGTGCGGGCCGAGCCACAATCTTGTCCCACTTTAGGTGTCATTTGTCGTTAGCCAGGCTGATACCCTCTGGTGCTGCTACTGAGGAGTTAATCATGGGCGAGAGGTCGCCCAAAGCTAACGTGTGAACAGAGAGAGGATTATGATCACTTTCAGTTCTTTCAACAATCGTCATATCGATGACTAGGGGCCATAATCCTATGTCGAACAGGCAGTAGTCGATTCTGCTGGTGTGGTTGGTTTGGTTGAATGTGTGATGACCTTTGGTGTCTGATTTGGTTCTGCCACTTAACGCCCTGAGCCCAAATTCCATGGTCAGTGACTTAACTTGGACAGCAACCTGTGTCCATCTCTTGATGGGTGGAATGGACAGGGCGGGGATAGACCAAGCTCGAACCTCCTCGTCTGTGGACCTGAGATCATCCCAGTCTAGAGGTTCAAATGTGACATTAAAGTCACCAGCCACAACGGTTTTATGATGGCGGGCGGTTTTGCAAAAGGGCTGCCAGGTCACAAAGGGTTTTGGAGACTTGACCCCCCCTGGCCCCTTGGGTGTAGATATTGAAAATGTTCACAACAGTGTCAGGCCCAAATGATAAACGAAGACCTAACAGGTCGGGAGAGTCGGTGGGTAGCTGTAATATATGACAGTTAAGTGATATTCTGATCCAAACGGTCAAGCCCCCTGAAGGCCTGCCTCTAGTACTAGGCACGGCAGGGATATGGAAGTTTGAATAGCCTGTTCAAAAAAGTGGATCGGTTGACCATGTCTCTTGAAGAAGACATATGTCATGTTCATCAATAAAAGAGGTGAAGGATGGAAGAGGGAGGATAGATTTCAAACTTGCCACGTTCCATGAGACAAGTTGTACCCCAGTGAGCAGTTGAGCTATCCTGTCTAGATGCCTGGTATTTGCATGATTAGCTGTCAGAGGTTGATTTGGCAGGTGTGGTTGAGTCGGAAGAAGTGGTTCATTACCCATATTGGTCAGTGAGACCTGAGGTTATATTTATCTTCCTTTGCAGGTGGGACATTAATGTATGCTTCCTATTTTGAAACTTCAGGTATCACATTTAGGGACATAGCTGTCTACCGCAGAGTTTTTAGGTGCAGGGTGTTTTCATGTAGAACTGCTCCTGAAGAAGCGCCACAGACACTTTTTTAAGACCAACAGCCACAAAATATGTTGACCTTGCATTACAATATAATTGATTAAGGCTACGTGGACACATTATACCCCCACCGCAGCCCCTCGAACCCTTGTGGTTTTTTAACTCCATCAAGAGTCATTACATTTAAAGATCTGTCTCCCTTGGTTGGTTTTAATCACACTTCCCGCCCTGGTGTGATACCCACACACTAACCACTCATCATACGGCATCATTTCAAAGATCTCCGATAAAGTGACCTCTGGGGGGGGCATGGGACATTGCAGTGCCGGTCCTATGAGGAGCATGCCCTATGATGAATCATGACATCCCATTGGCGTGTGTGATGGCACTTTATAATGACGTACATGGTTCCTTAACCTTCCTGCAGTCTTTATCTCTTTCTAGGAACAATACCTAGTTTTTTTATATAGATATTTTCGGGACTATGGGGTACTGGACCTTTATTTATGGCTCTCAGACCCCCTCCTTTTTTTTAAAGTAGCTAATTAATATTTGCCAAAAACGTACAAGTTTCATATACAAAAAGGAGAAAATTAAATTAGACTCTTCTATTTTATGTAGTAAACAACACTGGTTCAAATAACATTCCATATATAGGTCCTTAAGAACACTATGGGGGTCATTACAACATTGGTGGTAAATGCCGCTTACCGCCATGCAGAAGACCGCCAACACACCGCTGCTGCAGCAGAATTCCGCCACAGCTATTACGACCCACAGCTCGGAATCCACCAAAATCCAGACACCCACACAAGTCCGCACACCAAAGGTCAGTGATAAACTGGTGATAATAAAACCTCCACCGTCACGCCAACAGGAATATACGCCCACACTATCACAACCCACAAATCCTCGCGGAGGTCTTTCAACCGCGGTATTCCATTGGCGGTACACACCGCCTCGCTCAAAATACACACACATTTACAAAACACAACCACATTGGACAATTCCAAATACACACACCTGATACACATACACCCACCACACCACACCCACACACTCAATACAATATTAAACACACACCCACATCACCCACAGACCCTTACTACCAGAAATTTAGATGAAGGCCAGCGAGACAGCACAGCAAAGACAACCCCACCATACAGAGGCACACAACACCATCACACATACACATCCACGCACAAAACACCACACACCCCTAAACATCACCCCACACATCACAACACACACCACCTCACACATCACCCACACCACCCCATGGCACCGCAAAGACACCCCAGGTTTTCTGAGGAGGAGGTCAGGGTCATGGTGGAGGAAATCATCCGGGTAGAGCCACAGCTATTCGGATCACAGGTGCAGCACACCACCATAGCTAGGAAGATGGAGCTATGGCGCAGAATCATGGACAGGGTCAACGAAGTGGAACAGCACACAAGAACTAGGGATGACATCAGGAAGAGGTGGAACGACCTATGGGGGAAGGTACGTTCCGTGGTCTCAAGACACCACATCGCGGTTCAGAGGACTGGCGGCGGACCCCCACAACTAACAACATGGGAGTAGCAGGTCTTGGCTATACTGCATCCTGAGGGCCTTGCAGGAGTAGCAGGTGGAATGGACTCTGGTAAGTCAAATCTTTCACTACTTCATCCCCCATCCTACCTGCATGCTATCACATACCCCCACCCTCGCCCTCACCCCTGTCACTCCAACTCCTCACATATGTCCCTCTATCACAACCCACCCATCCCAACACCAAGCCCTGCATACAACAACAAAGCATGGACACCCATCACCAATGCATGGCCACTGCACATACTCACACACACCCCTAAACAATTATCACACAAAGTCCTACACAAGAATGCAAGCACTGGGGTACAGGGTCACCCACCCATTGCACACCATGGCACACACAGATGCAATAATCATGCCTTTACACCCCTGCAGGACCCCTACCCAACGTCACCGGACAGGAGGGTCCAGACATGTCCACTCCACCCACAGAAGTGGCCCACAGTGATGACAGCAGCTCTGTCCAACTGGATCTAGATGGCCAGCCCGACCCATCTGGGACCTCGGGACAGTCGGTTCCCCTCACACTGGCGCAAGCCACAACAGAGCCTCCCCCCTCTGGAAACACCAGCACAGCACCCACCCAGCGGGCCCATACCTCTGTCCACAGGACACGTCAAGCAGCAGTGTGTCCACCACTACAGGGAACCCAGGCTAACCCACAAACCCAACAACAGCTGGGACCTGGGGGCAGTGGCAGTGGGCACATGGTTCAGGGGACAGAGCCCCAGGAACACAGGGGAACTGGGAGGGCTGCTGTGTGATAGGGGGAGGACAGGCCCAGGGAACCCACTCTCCACGAGGCCCTCTCCAACATCATGGGAACCTACCACCATTCCCTGGAGACGATGGCACCGGTACTGGCCAAGTTTCAGGAGACCCAGCGGCTGCAGGAGGAACAGTATTTGGGGTTCAGGGAGGAACTCAAAGCCATCAATTCCACCCTGGGCACCATTGTAGGGGTGCTGAAGTAACTTGTGAACACCAGGAGGGACACTGTGGCACAAGAAGGGGCCCCTGACACTAGCCTGGACAATGAACTGCCCACCACCTCCGCCGGCGCTAGCGGACAGGAGGCACCGCCACAGGACCACGACACCAGCACCCCACCCCCTGCAGATAGAGAACCACCCCGAAAGCGGTCCCTGAGATCCAGGACAAAGACAGAAAACAATGCCAAGAACCCCACCAAGAAATTAGACCACCCTGATTGTCATCCTTTTGTCGCACTTTGTCACCCTGTCCATCCTTAAACTGCCCCAGCTCCACTTCCTATGCCCCTTTGGACAATGCACCTGTGAGAATAATAGACTGGACTCTGCCATGGACATTCCTCCACCATCACCCCTGACCATTTTACAACCCCCTCCACTATTTAGCACTTAAATAAACACCCTTAAATCACAAAACTATCTGGAATCAGTCTGTGCTTTTGAAAATGTGTATTTGCAATAACTGAGCAAAAATGATATATCCATTGTATTGTCAACATACCTATGTCACACAGCTCTAATCCATGAGGAAACAAAGCAGATGTCACACAGTGAGACCCACATCTGTGAAATCGAAAGGGAAAGTGACAACTCAGTCTCCATACACTGGGTGAAAGTGACAGACAAATGAGAGGTAGAACAAGTGTAACAGATGTAGCAGGCAGCGATGTCTTCTTACCTGTGTCTCACTGGAAGTATTGTTGTCGATATCCTCTTCTCCTGCTTCCTCGTCTTCACTGTCCACAGGCTCCACAGCTACCACAAGACCTCCATCTGGACCATTCTCCTGCAGAAAAGGCACCTGTCGTCGCAAAGCCAAGTTGTGAAGCATACAGCAGGCCACGATGATCTGGCACACCTTCTTTGGTGAGTAGAATAGGGAACCACCTGTCATATGGAGGCACCTGAACCTGGCCTTCAGGAGGCCGAAGGTCCTCTCTGTAATCCTCCTAGGTCATCCATGTGCCTCATTGTAGCGTTCCTCTGCCCTTGTCCTGGGATTTCTCACAGGGGTCAGTAGCTATGACAGGTTGGGGTAGCCAGAGTCACCTGCAAATGTCGAGGGACAACTGTTAGACACACACTAACCCTTAGGGACAACACCAGGCCCAGACAACTATTCACACTGTATAGGGTCCATGTCCTCACCCAATAGCCACACACAGTGCTTCTGGAGTTGCCCCATCACATAAGGGATGCTGCTATTCCTCAGAATGTAAGCGTCATGCACTGAGCCAGGAAATTTGGCGTTCACATGGGAGATATACTGGTCGGACAAACAGACCATCTGCACATTCATCGAATGGTAGCTTTTCCGGTTTCTGTACACGTGTTCACTCCTGCGGGGGGGGACCAAGGCTACATGTGTCCCAATAATGGCACCTATGATGTTGGGGATATGTCCCAGGGCATAGAAGTCACCATTCACTGTTGGCAAATCCTCCACCTGAGGGAAAACGATGTAGCTGCGCATTTGTTTCAGCAGGGCAGACAACACTCTGGTCAACACGTTGGAAGACATAGGGTTGGACATCCCTGATGCTATGGCCACTGTCGTCTGAAAAGACCCACTTGCCAGGAAATGGAGTACTGACAGCACCTGCACTAGAGGGGGGATACCTGTGGGATGGAGGATAGCTGACATCAGGTCCGGCTCCAACTGGGCACACAGTTCCAGGATTGTGGCACGGTCCAGTCTGTAGGTGACAATTACATGTTGCTCTTCCATTGTCGACAGGTCCACCAGCGGTCTGTACACCGGAGGATGCCGCCATCTCCTCACCTGCCCCAGCGGACGTGCTCTATGGAGGAGAACAGCAAGCAGAGGGTCAGCCAACACTGAGGTACGAAAACACTACTTTATTGCACACATTTTTCAATCCGCTATGTCCCTGTTGTAATGTGTATGCAAGGCCTAGATATGTGTGATGCATTTAAAATTAATGCCATGTGGCCCCCTGAAATTGCAGCTGCCTGAACTGTAATGTGGGACAAGGGGATATGAGGTTGTACACCGTCGCGGTAGGCGGTCGAAGACCGCGGCGCAATCCTGCATTGATTAACATTGGACCCTATGGGTGCCAGGAGCCAATGACGATGTAAGCCGGCGGTGACGGTACACGCCGACTCGGACGTGACTGCCATGTTCTATCTGTTCACTCACTTGATACCTGATCTTCGACAGGAGAGGTCGCAAGTGCAAATGCAAGTGCTGCTTTGACCTCAGTCTGGAAGAGACAATGGCTCATGTGTCTGGGGAAAGGGCCCCTGCCTTCACCACAGAGGAGTTGGAGAAACTAGTGGATGGGGTCCGCTACTCTACGGTCCTCCAGACAAACAGGTAAGTACACTGTGAGCATGCTGTATGGGCAGTGGCCTCACCAATGACCCAGCCACCGCCAGAACCAACCTACAAGAAGGGATGAAAGACGTAGCCGAATGGATGATGAACAGCCGCCTGAAACTGAACTCAGACAAGACGGAAGTCCTCATCCTCGGATCATCACCCTATGCCTGGGACGACTCCTGGTGGCCCCCGGCCCTGGGCAGCGCACCCAAACCAACGGACCACGCACGAAACTTGGGCTTCATCCTGGACTCCTCCCTCTCGATGACCAAACAAGTCAACGCCGTCTCATCCTCATGTTTCAACATCCTACGCATGCTCCGTAAGATCTTCCAATGGATCCCCACCGACACCAGGAAGACGGTGAGCCAGGCACTCGTCACCAGCCGTCTGGACTACGGAAACACCCTCTACACCGGAACCACAGCCAAACTACAGAAAAGACTCCAAAGCATCCAAAACGCCTCCGCACGAATCATCTTGGACATCCCCCGTCACAGCCACATCTCCGGACATCTGAGAGACCTACATTGGCTCCCCGTCAACAAGAGAATCACGTTTTGACTCCTCACCCACGCACACAAGGCCCTCCACGACCAGGGCCCCAAGTATCTCAACAACCGCCTGACCTTCTACACCCCCACCCGCCAGCTTCGATCTGCCAGCCTCGCCCTCGCCCCACGCATCAGAGGAACAACCATGGGAGGAAGATCCTTCTCCTACCTGGCAGCCAAGACGTGGAACACCCTCCCCATCCACCTCCGCCGGACCCAAGATCACCTCTCCTTCAGGAAGCAACTCAAGACCTGGCTGTTCGAGCAGTAGCAGCCCCCCTCCCCCCCAGCGCCTTGAGACCCTCCGGGTGAGTAGCGCGCTATATAAATGCCTTGATTGATTGAGTGTATGTGCGTCATGGCAAGGGTGGGAACGCGGGCCAATGAGTTTGACGGTCCGGACGGTTATATCTTCTCCTTTTCCCCTCTACCATTCCTCTAGGTCAGCGCCCACCAGAAGAAGGATATTTGGCGTGCCATCGTCAAGGAAGTACGGACCCTCGGGGTCCACCACAGATGGAGCACCCACTGCCGGAAAAGATGGGAGGATATTCGCCGCTGGAGCAAGAAGACGGCGGAGGCCCAGCTGGGGATGGCCTCCCAACGTGGGAGGGGTGCCCGTCTCACCATGACCCCCCTGATGTTTCGGATCCTGGCGGTGGCGTATCCGGTGTTGGATGGGCGCTTGAGAGCATCACAGCAGTCACAAGGGGGTGAGTACACTCTCATTCATCTGATTCAGCGCGCATTACGAGGTGTCTAGGTGGGGGAGGTGGGCTGTGGAGTCCCCTAGCCCAGGGCGAGTTTAGTTGGCAAGGTCCCTTCATAAGGCAGGTCATGTGGCACCCCACCCCACCAGTGTTCAGAGGCAACTACACCTAGTCAGGCTTGTGTGACTTCCATGTGTGCATCAATCGGTCATAGTCCTTGTACCCCATGTCCCTGTGATTAATTAGGGAACTCTAAGTGCACAGCGTAGTGCAGAGGTCTTCTGTGTCTGTAGTGTCCACCAACGGTGGCGGTATTGCATGCACTCAACATGTCTTCTGTCTTTCCCCCCCTTTTTTTGGTCTCCCTGTTCTTGTGTGCAATAGCATCATCAGGCGGAGGAGCAGTGGCACCGGAGCAGGAGGGAGCTGCATCCCACATGGCCCTGGAGGGTGACACAACAGAGTCTGAAGCCACCAGTGGGACGGAGGGTGAGGGGAGCTCCACGGCGGGGACAGGAGCCGAGACCAGCGACACAGACTCCTCCTCTGATGGGAGCTCCCTTGTGGTGGTGTGCCCTTTTGTGTGCCCCGCATCTACAGGTCCAGCAGCCACCCCCCTACCCACACTGCCCTTCCAGCAGCCCCTCAGCGTGTGCCCCGTGGCTGCTCACTCAGGAGGGTGGGCATCTCCTTCGCCCCAGGCACCTCAGCCCCTGCCCGTGTCAGCCCTGCTGCCCTCAGTGATGAGGCCATTGACCTCCTCAGATCCCTCACTGTTTGGCAGTCTACCATTCTGAATGCCATCCAGGGTGTGGAGAGGCAGTTGCAACAGACCAATGCATACCTGGAGGGCATTCATTCTGGTCAGGCAGCCCAACAACGAGCTTTTCAGACTCTGGCCTCAGCACTGATGGCAGCAATTGTCCCAGTGTCCAGCCTCATCCCTCCAACTTCCTCCACCCAGACCCAAACCCCTGTACCTCAGCCTATCTGAAGCACACCATCCGACCAGCATGCACACACCTAAACACACAAGGGAAGCTCTGGCAAACATAAGCACCACACATCCCACAGGCACTCACACAAGCATCATTCCCATGCAGACATACCAACAGCCACTGCCTCCACTGTGTCCCCCTCCTCCTCGTCTCCCTCCTCCCTTCCTGTCACGTCTCCACTCACACCTGCATGCACTACATCTTCAGCCACTACCTCCATCACCAGCACACCCATCACCACACACCGCTCACGTGCAGTCACCACCCCCACTACCATTCACACACATCCCATGTGTCCTCTCCCAGTGTGTCTGTGAGCCCACCTCCCAAGGTACACAAACGCAGTCACACACCCACCTAACAGCCATCCACCTCACAACAGCCTCCAGCCCATGCACCTTCACCCAAAGTCAGCAAACGTACACCTCCTACAACCACTACCTCTTCTTCCACTCCCAAACCCCCTCCATCTACCCGTCCCAGTGTGTCAAAAAAACTTTTCCTGTCCAACCTTGACCTCTTCCCCTCACCTCCCCCACACCTTCAGTCCCCTAGGGCCCGCCTTTCCAGGTCCCAACCCAGCACCTTAGCCACCACATCAGCTGGAACAGTGGTGCCAGCAGTAACCGGCTTCTGGAGTGCACCAAGCAGCAGGGCAGCCAGTGTGCCAAGGAGACAGACCACGGACAGTCCCCCACCTCAGAGGCATAAGAAGTTGGCCACTGCCCGGAGGGAGAAGGGTAAAACACCTGCCACCAAGGGCCCTCCCAGGACTACAGTTGGGAGTGGAAAGAAAGCAGCGCCACCATCCAAGGTGGGGAAGGGGCACAGAAAGAAAGGGAAGTCACCGCCAACCTGCACGGTGGACAAGACAGCTACCAGCACCGCTGCCCAGGACACCGCCGCCACCAGCACCGCTGGCAAGGACACTGCGGCCACCAGCCCCGCTGCCAAGAACACCGCCGCCACCAGCACCGCTGCCCAGGACACCGCCGCTACCAGCACCGCTGGCAAGGACACCGCCGCCACCAGCACCGCTGGCAAGGACACTGCCGCCACCAGCCCCACTGCCCAGGACACCGCTGCCACCAGCACCGCTGCCCAGGACACCGCCGCCACCAGCAAGCTCACTGAGCCACCCACCAGCACCACAGGTCAATGAGCGCCGCAAGCACCGCCGCTACTGAGGCCGCCACGAGCAGGATGAAGCACTCTGGGCACAAAGCCCCCTCTAGAACCAGTGGAGAAAGGCATGCACTACCTCTGTCCTTGGCAGGATGAAGCACTCTGGACACAATGCCCCCTTCAGAACCAGTGGAGACTGTTATCCACTACCTCAGTCCTTGGCAGGATGAAGCACTCTTGGCACAAAGCCCCCTCTAGAACCAGTGGAGAAAGGCATCCACTACCTCTGTCCTTGGCAGGATGAAGCACTCTGGGCACAAAGCCCCCTCCAGAACCAGTGGAGACTGTTATCCACTACCTCAGTCCTTGGCAGGATGAAGCACTCTGGGCACAAAGCCCCCTCCAGAACCAGTGGAGAAAGGCATCCACTACCTCTGTCCTTAGGAGGATGAAGCACTCTGGGCACAAAGCCCCCTCCAGAACCAGTGGAGACTGTTATCCACTACCTCTGTCCTTGGCAGGATGAAGCACTCTGGGCACAAAGCCCCCTCCAGAACCAGTGGAGGCTGTTATCCACTTGAGAGACTGTGGCTTTGCACTCCCCAGGATGCAGCAGTGGGCGAAGCACCCACTGGAGAGACTTGAGAGACCGTGGCTTTGCACTCCCCAGGATAAAGCAGTGGGCAAAGCACCCACTGGAGAGACTTGAGAGACTGGGGCTTTGCACTCCCCAGGATAAAGCAGTGGGCAAAGCACCCACTGGAGAGACTTGAGAGACTGTGGTTTTGCACTCCCCAGGATGCAGCAGTGGGCAAAGCACCCACTGGAGAGACTTGAGAGACTGGGGCTTTGCACGCCCCAGGATACAGCAGTGGGCATTGAGCCCCCTCGTGGATCTGGCGTTGTGCACTCATCCGGCTGAGGTGCCCTCCTTCCCTTCCCCCCTTAGGTGCCTGTTGTATTTCTATCTGATGCCCCTGCAGTGTTCTCTCCATTTAGATCGGGTATCGAGTGTGGGCCTCGCCCATGCATTTTGGGTCCAGTGGTCCACGGACTTTAATGGTGCAATACCTGGACTTGTATTATTGGTGTATATATTTGTTTATAGTGTATAAATATTTTTGAGTACTGGACTTTAATAGATTAGACTCGTTCAAATAATTTCCTTTTGTCTTTGCATTCTTCCGGGGGGGTTAGGGGTGTAACTGTAATGTATGAACATGTATTAGTGTGTGTGTTGTAGTGGGTGAGGGTTGGGATGGGGGTGGGGGTTGCGTGTGTGTGTCACTCTCTGTTCCCTCCCCCCTCTCCTGTGTGGTAGGTGCAGTACTCAGCGTTCGTGCTCCTGGTAGAGGAGCAGGAAGACAAAGGCAGGGAGAATATGGAGTTCTGGCTCCATGGCGTCCTGGTTCCTCGTGGGGGTGTGTAGAAGTGAGCGTTTTCCCTTCCAAGTTCTGTTTCCGCCGTGTTTTTGTTTGCAGTGAAACCGCCCCTGAAAAGGTGGCGGATTGGCCTATTGTAATACTGTGGGCGGTACATTATCTTCCGCCTGTCTGTTGCCGGTTACCGCCGCGGTGTTTGTTTGTACCTCCGTGGCGGTCGGAGTGTTAAAGTGGCTGTCTTTGTTGGCGGTTTCCACCATGGTCATGATTCCATTTTTTTTCCGCCGGCCTGTTGGTGGTTTTACCGCTGCTTTAACACCGACCGCCAGGGTTGTAATGACCACTTATGTATTATGTGGTCGATGCTGTAGTTCAAACAACTGTTTGCATTATCAATTAAATGTTGCTAAATTATATGTTAATGTTATATATATATATATATATATATATATACATATATATATATATATATATATATATATATATATATATATATATATATATAGCACTTGTAGTAATTATTATAGCATCGTGGAGCTTTTGGATGTTCTGTTTTCATGTTTTTATTGCACTGGTACACATTTGAATAATACAAACCAGAGGCAGTAAAATGGAAAAGAATGACAAGTAAAGCAACTCAGTCATTTCTGGTACATTGGCAAAGATATCCTTCTCTAGACATCTTTCTTTAAAGTTAACCACTTAGAGGAGACACACGGGTACCTTACACGGAGCAAAGGTTTTCTGTCTCTGTTTGTTTAGTTCTTTTGTCTGCAGTCACTGCCTTAAAAAGAATCCCATTTGTAAAGTGATCGCTGAGATTGAGACGTAAACTGAATCAAAATCATTTAACTCAACAAAGAAATGACGTGATTTCACTCCCCATTTGACGCTGAAAAGGACTCTCTCTTGTTCGTGGTGGTGCAGGGTAATAAAAACCTTTGACCTCTGCTTCTCTGCGCTCTAGCTTGAGATATATATTAGTGAGCAGTTATTCCAGTGTCACTACAGAACTTTAAATCATTTAACCGGAAGGTCTCTCTAAGTAGTTGATAGAAGGCTACACGTGTTTACTTTTATTATGAAATTGTGAGGAAGGTACTGTTTTCAGAATATGCACTCACAAGCTTTAGTCTCTGCTCCCCGCTAGTATAGATGTCTGAGGGCAGTTGATTAGCCTCCGTCTCATATTAATGAACTGGAATGTATCATGCATTCTCCTGGCCTGAATTTACTTCAACTGTTTCACTGGATCTTAGACTAACAATCTTTGCTGTCAAATTATGGAATGGCTCCTTGTGTAAATACCCCTATAGCCCCACACTCAACACATACTTAGCAGATAGTTTTCCTCTTTGAAGTGGTTAAATAGGTGTTGGATGTGGCCCTTTCTGCAGGGTCATCCCCAGACTTTTTGCCTTTCCCCTGGACTTTTTGAAAAAAAAATTGCTGGATATAGAACTCTGGGCACTTTACCACTGTTAATCTGTGCTAATGTGCATGTGCTCTCTGACAAAAATGTGGTAACATTGGCTTTACCACAATTGCCGTATTTAATTTACTTATAAGTCTCTAGTAAAGTACACTACGTGTGCCCAGGGCCTATAAGTTAAATGCTACTGGTTGGCCTGCAGCACTGATTGTGCCACCCGCTTCAGTAGCCCCTTTAAACAAGTCTCAGGCCAGCTACTGCAGAGCCTGTGTGTTCAATTTTAAACAGCCATGTCGACCTGGCAAGTTAACACACTTGCCACACTTGCCAGGACCAAACCTTCCTTTTAATTACATATAAGTCAGACCTAGGGCAGGACCTGGACAGATCCAAGGGCAGGGTGCAGTGTATTTAAAAAGTTGAACATGTACTTTTAAGTTGTACAGGTCAAGGTAGTGACTTTTCAGATCTCACCCAGTCTAGCGTGGCCAGATATCCCTGGCTGGTGCTTTATGCTTTTAACTCCTTTGCTGCCAGGCCTTTTCCCCCTCAGGTGCCAAGCCTTTTTTTTGGCTGTTTGGGGCAGTTCGTGCTTAGGCCCTCATAACTTTATGTCCACATAAGCTACTCATGCCAACTTTGCGTCCTTTTTTTCTAACATCCTAGGGATTCTAGAGGTTCCCAGACTTTGTGGGTTCCCCTGAAGGAGACCAAGAAATTAGCCAAATACATCGACAAATGTGTTTTTTTTAAATGGGAAAAAGGGCTGCAGAAGAATGCTTGTGTTTTTTCCCCTGAAAATAGCATCAACAAAGGGTTTGCGGTGCTAAAATCACCATATTCCCAGCTTTCAGGAACAGGCAGACTTGAATCAGAAAACCCTATTTTTCAGCACAATTTTGGCATTTTACTGGGACATACCCCATTTTTACTATTTTGTGTGCATTCAGCCTCCTTCCAGTTAGTGACAGAAATGGGTGTGAAACCAATGCTGGATCCCAGACAGCTAAACATTTCTGAAAAGTAGACACAATTCTGAATTCAGCAAGTGGTAATTTGTGTAGCTCCTACAAGTGGTTCCTACAGAAAATAACAGCTGAATTAAAAACATATTGAAATTGAGGTGAAAAAAACAGACATTTTTCTCCACGTTTTACTCTGTAACCTTTTCCTGGGATATCAGATTTTTGAAAGCAATATACCGTTACTTCTGTTGGACTCTTCTGGTTGCAGGGATATATAGGGCTTGTAGGTTCATCAAGAACCCTAGGCACCCAGAGCCAATAAATGAGCACCTTGAAATGGGTTTTCATTCTATACCAGGTTTACAGCAATTCATTTGCTGAAATATAAAGAATGAAAAGTAGGTATCAAGAAAACTTTGTATTTCCAAAATGGGCACAAGATAAGGTGTTGTGAATTCAGGGGTGCCCATACTAGCATGTGAATTGCAGGGCATTTCTCAAATAGACGTCTTTTTAACACACTGTCTTACATTTGGAGGGAAACAATTTAGGGAAAGACAAGGGCAATAACACTTGTTTTGCTATTCTGTGTTCCTCCAAGTCTCTCGATAAAAATGGTACCTCACTTGCGTGGGTAGGCCTAATGCTCACAACAGGAATCACAACATGGACACATCACATTTTTACATTGAAATCTGACGTGTTTTTTGCAAAGTGCCTAGCTGTAGATTTTGGCCTCTAGCTCAGCCAGCACCTAGGGAAACCTACCAACCCTGTGCATTTTTTAAATCTAGACACCTAGGGGAATCCAAGATGCGGTGACTTGTGGGGCTCTCACCAGGTTCTGTTACCCAGAATCGTCTGCAAACCTCATAATTTGGCCATAAAAACACTTTTTCCTCACATTTCGGTGACAGAAAGTTCTGGAATCTGAGAGGAGCCACAAATTTCCTTCCACCTAGCGTTCCCCCAAGGCTCCTGATAAAAATGGTACCTCATTTGTGTGGGTAGGCCTAGCGCCCGCGACAGGAAATGCCCCAAAACACAACCTGAACACATCACATTTTCCCAAAGAAAACAGAGCTGTTTTTTGCAAAGTACCTAGCTGTGGATTTCGGCCTCTAGCTCAGCCAGCACAGAGAGAAACCTACCAAACCAGCGCATTTTTGAAAACTAGACACCTAGGGGAATCAAGGATGGGGTGACTTGTGGGGCTCTCACCAGGTTCTGTAACCCAGAATCCTTTGCAAACCTCGAAATGTGGCTAAAAAAAAAACACCTTTTCCTTACGTATTGGTGACAGAAAGTTCTGGAATCTGAGAGGAGCCACAAATTTCCTTCCACCCAGCGTTCCGCCAAGTCTCCTGATAAAAATGGTACCTCACTTGTGTGGGTAGGCCTAGTGCCCGCGACAGGAAATGCCCCAAAACACAACGTGGACACATCACATTTTCCCAAAGAAAACAGAGGTCTTTTTTTTTGCAAAGTGCCTAGCTGTGGATTTTGGCCTCTAGCTCAGCTAGCAACTAGGGAAATTTACCAAACCCAAACATTTTGTGAAAACTAGATGCCCAAGGGAGTCCAGGGAGGTTTGACTTGTGTGGATCCCCCAGTGTTTTCTTACCCAGAATCTTTTGCAAACCTCAAAATTTGGCTAAAAAAACACTTTTTCCTCACATTTCGGTGACTGAAAGTTCAGGAATCTGAGAGGAGCCACAAATGTCCTGCCACCCAGCGTTCCGCCAAGTCTTCCTACAAAAAATGATACCTCACTTGTGTGGGTGGGCCAGGTGCCTGCAAGAGAAAAATCCCAATAACCTGTTGAGATTGAGGGGTTGGCACAGCGAGTTGATAAGAACATATTTTTCTTTTATAGATCTTTTAGGATGACTCTGCTTTGGGGACCCACACAAGTGAGGTATCATTTTACTTGGGAACCTGAGGAGAAAGCTGGGTGGTAGGAAATGTATGCCGGAGCGGTGATCCTACAAAGAAAAGTGAGGAAAATATGCTTTTTTAAGCAAATTTTGAGGTTTGCAGAGGAGTCTGGGTATGAAAATGTTGGGGGATCCCAAGCCACACCTCCCTGGACTCCTTGGGGTGTCTAGTTTTAAAACATGTCTGGGTTTGATAGGTTTCCCTAGATGAAGAACGCACCCTGGACCAAAAACATAGGTGCCTCCCCCAAACACAGTTAGTTTTGCAATAGATCATTTTGATGTGTCCACGTACTTATGTGAAGTTCCAAACACTAAAATTGTGCAAAGAAACACACTTAGGTTATGTTAAAAAGACCTCTCACCCACCAACCAAGTTGGTGGCATGCTTCATCATTGGGGTCCCACCTGAGACACCTAGAGTGTCACGGGTGTGCTGCGATGCCTGATTACAGCGGATAAGGTTTTGTTAATTTTACCTCATACTACTGGTTGGATTTGGCACGAGGGTGAGTGATGGTTCAGTAGATCAAATTTTATTAACAAGAGATTTCACAAAAATGAAATGCACTGTTAATAACTGAAAGGCCAAAAAACTGAACCAATGACTCACAGCTTGTGAGCTGTAAAGCCACGACAAGGCACCAACCGCTTTACAGTCCATTCACACACCTTTAATACATGACATGCACAAGACCATTCACGTCACCAGCCATGGGCCCAGCACATTACAACACTCACATAAACAGACAGCGCCACTCAAGGGCCCATCACTTACATACGCCGACATGCCTGATACAGCAGTCACACCAGCTGATGGGAGTGGGTGGACTGGCTTTTGGCTGGCAGTGTGTTGCAGTAGCCAACAGCAAGTTAATATTTACACCGCCAGCCAAGCGCCACTCTACGAATACTGCCAACCAAGCGCCACCCCATGCACTCTGCCAGCCAAGCACCACCCCATGCATACTGCCAGCCAAGTGCCACGCCACACACTGCCAGCTAAGCGCCACCCTTCACACACCACCAGCCAAGCACCACCCCACGCACACCACCAGCCAGGTGCCACCCCACACACACCACCAGCCAGGCACCACCCCACACACACCACCAGCCAAGTGCCAATCCACACACAGCACCATCACTTTTTTTTGCTTTAAAACAACAAAGAAACCACTAATTATAAATAAGTACAAAACTACAAGCACAAAAGCTCTAACTGAATACATGACAGTAATGCCAACCGCGAAACTGAACATATGAAAATATAAAACAGCAGTTTGCGCTCACGGTATTTCCCAATAATTCTTCTGTGTGTGGTAGCTCCTGAAACAGCCATCCCAGTTGACAATCAGGGCAGTACATCCTAGTAACCTTCCTGATACCTCTTCAAGCACAGTCTCTACATCTCTTAGCAGGAAAGTTTTTGGGGCCGTTGGAGGAATGTGCTCAGCAAAGTGACGATCTTTCAAATTAGCCACATCCTCCACCACTGCTTCTCTAGGAACTCTTGCCTGTTCCAGCACAACAAGGCTTGCTATGATAGACTCCTGAAATTTCACAAATGTCATCTTTGAGTCCGGAGAACCATCCTTAAATACAACAAAAGCATTAAAAGTTGCCTGGTGGAACAGGTGGACCACTAATTTCTTATACCAAACATAAGACTTACGAGCAGCAGTGTAAGGTTCCAACCTCTGATCTACTCTATCAACACCACCCCTGTACTTATTGTAGTCTAAAATGCACACAGGTTTGGGCACTTGAGCAACTTGACCCCAAACAGCCACAGATGAAGTACTCTCATCATGGATGTAGTTAGCATGTCCACGTCCCTCCTTTCTAAAAATTTCAGAGCTAGCAGCTCATCTTTCCTCAAGGCACTGCCCCTTCTTAAGTTTTTTACAGACAAGCTCTCTTGGATTGCCTTTCCAATTAGAGCGGATTGTGCCTCAAGCAATAGTGTCCACTCTGAACAACTCCTTGAACAACTGAACTCTAGTGTCAAAGATATCTACATATAAATGGTGACCTTTGCTAAACAGTCGTCTACCAAGTTCCCACACAATTTTCTCACTAACTCCAAAAGTGGGTGGACAACCAGGGGGGTCAATACTGGAATCCCTACCAGTGTAGACCCGGAAATTATAAACATATCCTGTACTACTTTCAGACAGCTTAATTCCATACTGTGCCCTCTTGCTAGGAATGTACTGCCTAAAAACCAAACGAACCTTGAACAGGACCAAAGATTCATCTACAGATATTTATTTGCCTGGAACATAGATCTCTGAAAGCCGATCTATCAAATGATCAAGGACAGGTCTAATCTTAAAAAGACAGTCAGAATCAGGGTGATCTCGTGGCAAGGGTAAAGCATTATCTACAAAATGCAACATCCGAAGAAGAAGCTCATACCGGTTACGACTCATGATTGCAAGAAATATAGAAGTTGCCATCAAGGGACTAGTAGACCAATATGAAGACAGTGATGGCTTTCTTGTCAGCCCCATCAAAAACGTTAAACCCAAAAACGTTTTCAACTCTTCCGGATTTGTGGGAATCCACCCGCTAGCTCTAGAGTGTGGCCTAAGTCTGGCAGCGTTGTCCCTCAAATACTGCTCTTCATACAAATTAGTCTGCTCAACATTCTCTTCTAAAAATAAATTGTCCATAAACAATTCAAAGAAGATGACAGGCAAAAAGTTTTCCAAATTAACTTGACACCCTGGGAAAACAG
This sequence comes from Pleurodeles waltl, assembly GCF_031143425.1. Classification (NCBI taxonomy): domain Eukaryota; kingdom Metazoa; phylum Chordata; class Amphibia; order Caudata; family Salamandridae; genus Pleurodeles; species Pleurodeles waltl. Next base: position 501,819,701 of record NC_090440.1, read on the forward strand.
TAAACGCAGGCAACTGTGGCTCCTCCATGTTTAGTGCAACCCACTTGCCAGGTCTTCCAATGGGAAGCCTTTCAGCCACTGGCTGCTGCACCATTGGCACATCAGTGTCCTCCTCTAAAACAGGCCCTTCATCATCACTGGGAGAGGCTTCATCATCAGATGATTACTCTCTGACAGACAATCCACTCCCTGAAACTTGCACTTCCTCCTCTGCCTCAGATGCAGAGTCAGTCTCATAATCATGGTCATAAGATGACTCAAAAAGCACACCAACAACCTGCTGAGCGGTCATCCTATGGCTAGCCATGATCCTTCCTACAAAAAGTAACTGGACAAATGCACCACCAACAACCAGCACTGTGTATGATAAGTAATAAAGAAAGTGTAGCTTTATCACTAAGAGTTATAAACTCAAAAACTATACCGCTCACTTGCCTGAAAAAGCTTGACTCACCAGCAACTACTCTGCACAGCCACAGCAATCACCAATGATATCCCACTAAAAAGAAAAAAGAAAAGCAAATTAGACATAAGACAACACAAATATCATTGTGCATAAATCTAAGGACAATTTCACACAAAATCCTGCATTCAGTACACCACCTACAAACATGTCATTCATGCATGGCAACAGGCCAATCTGCCCCCATGGTGGGCAGAAATGGCATAGAATATATTGCCCCCTTTGGGGGTCGACCCTTACCAGTCCCCCACACAAAACACACACATGATCCCTGGCACTAAGTGGATTCTGTCCCCCTTGGGGGCAGATGGGCCAAAAAAAATAGGCTGATCTGCCCCCAAAGGGGGGGGAACTGCCCAATAGTGCTTTTTGCCCCTCGGGGTGACCCTTGCCCAAGGGGGCGCCCCCCTGTGAGAAAAAAGGGCTGATTGCAAACGCTTCCTACGTTTTTGCCCCCATTTTTCACTTTTTGCTGATGTTTTCCTGACTCTGATGGTGCCCTGGGTACTGCTTACCAGCCCCAGGGCCTGTGCTCTATGTAAAATCAGTATACAAATTAGGCTAATTATAATTGGCTAAGTCAACCTACCTATAAGTCCCTAGTATATGGTAGGGCATGTAGGATTAGGGACCCCATCATAGGTAGTGCACCCATAGGTGCACTGCTGAGTTGCCCAGTGTCATTTTAAAGGCAGGCCTGCCTTGCTGGCTGCTTTTAAATTAAAGTTACATACAAATTCGACTTTGGAATTAAAAGTAGTTCCAAAGCCTTAAATTACCTTATTTTTACATATAGGTCACTCCTAAGGTGTGCCCTATGCGCCCCTAGGGCTGGGTGGCATGTAACTATAAGTAGGGACCTTATGAAAATAGTTTTATAAGCCCTGGTGAGGTAAAACAGCCAAATTTGTTTTTCCCTCATTGTAGTGAATGGCCTCCATAGGCTAGAATGGGGTGACTTTATTTTAATTTTAAAAGTTCCCTTAAGTAACTGATACCACAAGTTTGGTATCAAATTGATTGTTATATTAAATCCCACAACTTCTAGTTGTGGGATTTAATATAACTTTTTCAGGTAAGGAGTTTTAAACTTTACATGAAAAGTTGCCAACTTCAGCCCTGCAGTGTTTTTGTTGCTTTGCTCTGATTGGTTAGCCTCTGGCAGCCTGGACTGGCTGTCTTGATGAGGTGTGAAGTGGCCTGGCTCAACACAAAGGGATGTGCCTGGGGGAGGAGATCTTCCCTCAGCAGATGGGGAAGCAGGAAGTGGGGGGCTGCCAAACTAGTAACACCCTCACATCCTGCAAACCCAGACAATTTGGTGCCCCCTTGATTAGATTAGGAGAGGGCAGGAAAGGGGTGTGTTTAGGATTTTTAGCCACACCAGTGGGTGGGCTCAGCCAGATGTAACCTCCAAAAAGCACTTTCAGCCATGATGGATTTTTGAGGAATGTTGCTCCATTGGATTGTTTTTTGCCACACTTCCCAGGAAGTGGTCATCACATGGGGAAGGACCCTGCCCCTGATTGGAGAACCAGGACCCCCCTGTTTTTCACCCAGGAGCAAGGATAAAACTGGCAGACCTGCACCCACACCTCAGTTCCCTACCAGATCCCTATCAGATTCCAACAAGGAAGAACTACAGAAGAAGAAGGACTGCCCTGCTGGACCCCTGGCCTGCACCTGGACACTGCACTCTGGAGGACTGCACCAGCTGCACACTTGGGCTTCACCACAAGAAGGACTTTGCCTGGCTTCAACTGGTTCAAGGAGGGACTCCCTGTTTGCTACAGGTGAAAACTTGCTAACCAGAGTCCCCTGCACCAACTCCTGAAGAAAGCAAACAGCTGATCACTGTCCAGTGGCCAAAAAGGAGTGTGCGCCAGGTGCATTCTGGGAGTTGTAGTCCACACCCTAAAGGGGCATCTCAGAGCTTCCGGAACCTTGGGGTGAACTGTGAACCTCAAAAGAACCTTTAAAGAACATCTGGAAGAAGATCCTGAAGTTTGGAGAAGTTTGGAGAACTTTTTGAAAAAAGCTCCATAGAGGGACCAACCTGCAGCGGCAACTCTAGACGGCTTGCCTCTACCGCGACCCAGCCTGACTTGCAGGTTTGTCCCGGCGAAGAAAATCTCCAAAAAAGTGATTAAGTCCGAACGTAGCAAGTTGATCAGGACCTCCCAGGCAGTGTATCCGATGAAGGCTCCAAGGACGTCGGTTCAAGATTCAGGTTTGCCCAGGTTAAAGGATTTTCACCTCGAAAAAACGACTAAATCCGAAAGTGAAAATCTCCACCGATGCCTCACGCGACACGTATCCGAAGAAGAGTTCCAGGAGGTCAGATTGGACTGGCAGGTTCGTCCCAGTGAAGAAATGCTCCAGAAAAACGACTAAGTCCTAAGGTAAACTTTTGACCGAGGCCTCCAGCAGGCTGTAGCTGAGCCGGGCTCCATCGCGGTCAGCCTTAAACTTTGACTTTGCCCCGGTTGAGGTGCGACCAGATGACCAGATTGGCGCCTTTTGTTTCTATGGACTAGAAAGCATTAATTAGTTAAAAATTCATGTCTCCGGTTCTCCTTATCCGATTTTATTCGTTTCGGTGTCATTTTAAAGCTAAAAATATTTCCTATTTTTATAAATTGATTTTGGATTTTTAAACTGTTTCCTGTGTTTTATTTAATTACTGTTTTGTGATATTTGAATGCTTTACGCTTTGTCTCCTAAGTTAAGTCTTTTCGCTTGTTGCCAAGCTACCAAGGGTTGAGCTGGGTTTAATTTACTGAGACCTAACTGGACATAAGTGGAGGTTAGTGGCCTATTGCTAAGTGTAGGTACTCACCTGCCCTTACCAATAACCCATTTTCCAACATTTTTGGTGCGCAGTGGTGGGATCCTGTACTTGTGTTCAGTATCATGTTACAGTTTTAAGTAAAGAAAATTAAAAATCCTTTAAATTGTCCTAGAGCAAAAATTGTATTTAATTTTAAATTTTGATTAATTTCAATTATTGAATTTTTGTGATTTTTCTAAATTCTTGTTTTCAATTTTTGTACAAACTTTTTGTTGACACAAAACCAGGGAACCATGGATCTTGATCTGGCTAGCCTACCCACACTGACAGTAGTCCAGCTTAGGGGGTTGTATACTGCAAGGGGGTTGCCTGCAACCATTGAACTCAGGAAGCAGGTCCAGATTAAATCCCTGACACCATGGGCTGAGGCCCAAGAAGTAGGCCCAGAGGAAGCTCCGGAGGATGAAGAAGCAGGGGAGGATGCTAGCTCTAACCACTCACGGGAGGGAGGGCATCTGAGCCTAGGTGAGGAGGAGGAAGACCGGTCCTCACTGCACACAATCACTAGGGTCACACCCAAAGCTATTTGGGGGAAGGGGGTCACTTCATGAGGAGAGAACCTGTCCCTCAGGGAAAGAGAACTGGAGGCCCAGCTACAATTTATAGCATTGGAGGCACAAAAGCTGGCCCTAGAAGAGAAAAATGGGCAAGAGAAGAGAAAAGAGATGGTGGCAGCTCAGAGAAGCTGAGGTGTCCAAGGTGGGGGTTTTTGCCCCAGATTACCCAAGGGATGGTTCCTGCCGATGTAGAGGGGGATGACATAGATAAGTGGCTGGGGGCCTTTGAAAGGGCCCTCTAGATGAGGAGAGTTAAGCCTCAGTACTGGGGTTCACTTCTTTGGGAGTTGGTCCCCAACTCTGAGAGGGATAGGCTCCTAACCTTGAGGGGGGAGGAGGCAGATTCATACCCCAGTATGAAGAGATGCTTAACTAAAAAGTTTGGTCTGACCCCAGAGCAGTATAGGATGAAGTTTAGGAACCCCCAGAAGGTCCATACTCAGTCTTGGGTTGACTTTGTAGACACCTCACCCAAGACACTAGACGGCTGGATTCATGATAACAAAGTAAATACTAATGAGGGGTTATACAATCTGATCATGAGAGAGCACATCTTGATCAATTGTGTCCAAGAAAGGTTACACCAGCATCTAGTAGACTCTAAGCTGACCAACCCTAGAGAGCTGGGGGAGGCAGCTGATGAGTGGTTGAGAACCAGGGTGGTTGTCAAGTCCCGGGGGAGACTCCAAGAAGGAGGGGGGTCAGGTCCCCAAAAACCTAAGGAGGGAGGTGGTAAGCCCACCACAGAGACTCTCTCTGTACCCCAGAACCCTAAGAAGAAGGGGAGTAAATCCCACTCCCACCCTGACCAGCAGAGACAGGGAGACCCAGAGTTAAAAAAAACTCTTGGACAGTAAAGCTTGCTTCGACTGTCAGCAGACTGGTCACTTCAGAGGAGATGCAGCCTGTCCAAAGAAGGTGGTTAGCACTGGGCTGTCCAGTGTAGCCATGGAGGAGGACTCCTCAGATGATGAACAGGACCAGATGGTAAGCTAGTGATCCCTGAGGGTGGGAGTAGGCATTTTCACCCCATTCAGGTGAATGGGATCCCTACCTCTGGCCTGAGAGACACCTGTGCCAGTCACACTATAGTGAGTGACCGGTTAGTGACCCCAGACATGTATGTCCCAGGAAAGACCAGGAAAGTCAAGATAGCCACAGGGGAGGTCATCTCCAAATCTGTAGCCATAGTGCCCCTAGAGAGGCAGGGTATCCTTGACTGGTTTAGGGTGGTAGTCAGTGCTGACCTCCCCATAGATTGTATCCTGGGCAATGACCTCCCAGAGGTGAGTCTGGTCCCAGTCCACTACTTTTGCATCTCCCTAAATCTGATAAAAATGTGTGCAACACCTTCTGCTCCTCATTAACATCTTTCCATTGCTACTGGCTCATCAAATTGTCCATCTCTTCGGATGGACCCATACCTGCATCAGATGCTGCAATGGCATCCACAGATGCCTCTTGGCCAAACAAGATGGTCAGGTTTAGAGGGCACTGTGTTCTGCAGCTTGACTCATTCTGGGCTAAACAGAGTAAATCGCATTACACCTGCACTGAAGTCCCTTCATTGGCTGATTCAAAAGTTTGAAATTCCCTGTCAATGACACATTGGCTGTGATACTGACTATTTTACAAGCGTTGGCTGCCTTATCACTGAACCAAGTGCCTAAAGCATCCTTTCTAAACAGGCTCTTGAAAATGTTAGACAACTCCTCTCTTCTGTCAAGCACATAGCCATGAATCCAACTATGTCTTCTCAAGCATTTCTGACATCCTCTTTTCTGCTGCACTCTCTGGGAAGATGACCGGTGAAGACAGCAGTGCTGACTAAAAAGCATCATAGTTTGAAGGACTCTCATATATATCAAAGAAGAAATTAACTTCCTGTTCTGAGTAACTGCAGGGAAAAAACACAAAAATTCCCAGAAACGTGCATTATTTATACTTTGCACCTTGCCCAAAAGGAGCATGATAGTCAGAGTTAATTTCAATAATTGGCTGTGCAGGATTGTCATGTCTGAGACAAGATTCGAGGACATAATGAGGCCACCAGTTCACACATGCCACAGGGAAATGCATTCCTTCACAGGTGTATGAAGGTGCCTGGGATACTGTCTGGTCACAGTATTTATGTTAAAAATAATTGTTTTGCCATCCTTTTGTTTAGATTTTATTTTGATTGTTCTCATTTCTCAGTTATGTGGCGTGATTCAGCCTAATGCACCATAAAATCAGTAGTTAACACTATCATTTAGCATCTTCCTTTGAAGATGTCATTATCCATTCTGAATTGAGCAAGTTTTAGGATGACAACTCATTATTATAAAATATAAATGTGTGTCTGATTTGGATATCTGTTCTTCTCTCAGACTGGAGTGTTTCCTGAGTTTCAGTAGGCTGTATTTCTGTCTACAAAAATAAATTATATATTACCACATATGGCATGAAATGCTTTGTTGTCATCAATAAATGCCTCTTTGTTACAATGTGTCCTATTTTTTCTATTTACCTACTATACATATTTTAGTGATATTCATTTGTCTCTTACCCTGTTTAACTATTGTGCAGACTCCCATTTTTCACGGGAAACGTCCTGAACAATGTATATTTCATTTTTTAGGGTGGGGGTTGGGCTATTTTTGTTTTTAGGAGCGGGGTGGGAGGGGTTTGGTTATTTTTATTTAGGGCTTAGGGTGGGGGCAGGGTAGTTTATTTTTAAAGGGGTGGGGAAGGATTGAGGAAGGGCAGGAGGAGGGAGGAGAGAAGAGGAAGGATCAGGAGAGGACCCAGTGAGATAAGTGGGGTTGGGGCAGGGGTGGGGGGTAGTTTTTAGAAGTGGGGTGAATTTAGAGCTTAGGGTGGGTGGGGGGTTGGGGTAGTTTACTTAGGGGTGGAAGGTTTTAAGGCTCAGGGCGGATGGGGTGCTGGGGTAGTTTTGTTATATGGCTCAGGGGTGGGGGTCAGGGTAGTTTTTTTAATTAGGTTTCAGGGTGGGTGGGGGTCAGGGTAGTTTACTTGGGGGAATGTTTTAGGGCTCAGGGTGGGTGGAGATGGGGTAGTTTACTTAGGGGGAAAGGTTTTAGGGCTCAGGTCGGGTGGGGGTCAGGGTAATTTAGTTTTTGGGGTGGGGCAGAGGGTCGCAATAGTTTTTTTATTTTTAGGGCTTGGGGTGGGGGTGTCAAGATAGTTCACTTAGGGGGAAGGTTCTAGGGCTCATGATGGGTGGGAAGTTGGGGTAGTTTTCTTAGGGGGAAGGTTTTAGGGCTCAGGGCGGGTGGGGGTGTCAGGGTAGTTTTGTTTTATGGGGCAGTGTTTGCGGTCAGGGTAGGTTTTTTATCAGGGTTCTTCAGGGTAGTTTAGTTTCTAAGGAAGGAGGGGGGTTAGGATAGTATTTTTGGGGGGCTCAGGGCAGGTGGGGGGTTGGGTAATTTAGGTATTAGAGGTTGGGTTTGTTTTGGGCCTTCTATGATAGAGCCACGCATGCCGTTTCGCATGCCGTTTCCACACAGGCATTACTAGGCATGCTTTTACAACAAACATCGTTATAAAGGCTTGAGTGGTAAAGACATGCATGGAAACAACGCAGTTGTTGTTCCAACCGCATTGTTAAGGCACTAGTTGTTTGTGCATGCGTGGTTCTGATAGAGCGTTCCGTCCTAGTAAATTACCTGTATTTGGACGCTCTTGGGTCGATGAATCTTTTGACCAAGTGGGGCTCTCTTCACCCGAGATTAGTCAATTTGATCAAATCAATAATCAATAACGAACATAAGCAATGCCCTGATCAACATAACACTTCACAATTAATCCAGAAAACATTTCGGCGAACCATGACCTTTCGGCCATGAATAACCACACCAGTTCATTCAAAGTTAATGAATTTATTTCCCTATATTAACAAAGCTAGCACGATATAAATGTGTCTCAACACCAAATGATATATGTAAATGAACATTAATAGCTGTCCATAACGGCGAAAAAGATGCAATCTATGCAGCATTTGAATAACAATGCATTCGATAATAGCAACGCAAACCACTAAAACTATAATCTGTAATGGGCTAATTGCATACATTAGTCAGCATAACAAGGTCTCAAATTGCATTGTGCAACAAATGAATCCTCATCTAACATCAAATTAGCATCTGCATGTGGGACTTCATGCAAAAAAACAATTTAGCAACATTGATTTGGAAAACTCCTAACTAGGGCTCTTATCAAAAATCAGCAGTTGGTTACCAAAAAAAGAAACACAATGCAATTGTACATTTTCCTTTCATATTTACCAAATTCAATCAGCATTCAAGGAAGTCTTCGTCTCACAGGTACCGGTTTCGATCAGCATGGGACGGGGGCAAAGGGGGCAGGGTGGACGGGGCAATTGCCTCACAGCGGCAAGATAAAAGGACAAAACTACTACTTTATGCAAAGGGGCAAATCAAAGTTAAAGTCTCTAGGGTGAGAATTTCTTAAAGTCTCTTTCTCTCGATTAGAGAAAGCATCAAAGTCTCATTCAAAATGGCGTCGAACATCAATTGGCATCGTAGAAGATGGCAAAATGACGAGGTCGGCAAGATGGGCCATAATGGCTGCAATGGGCAATAATGTCCGTTTTCTTCTTGTGCACCAGGTTTAAATAAACAACAGTTCAAATCCAGTAGGGTCTTCCATTGGAGGGTTCATAGGTTGGCTTCAAATTGTCCAATCAAAAACAACAATTCACAAGCTTCTACCTAGGCATACATTATCCTTGGAGTCGGGAACGTAAGTTGCAACATATTTTACCAATTAACTCACTTTCAGAGCTTCCATTGTCTGCACCTGCAGATTGACCTTGGAGCAAAGAAGAAGATGCCAGGCTGGCACGAAACCTTAAAGATAAGCATGTGAACCGATCTCACTGGAAAAGTACAGCTTCAAGCAAGAATACACGTTTTATTAGCACATTAGAAAAACACGAGCATCTAAACCATGAGACACGGCAACTAGGCCGAAGCCTCCACTAAAGTTATGCTAAGTTAAAACATTTCAAACAGGCAAATCATGGCACACGTTTACGGTTATGTCAGATTAGTACAATTCTAATACATCACGTTATATAAAGCACGCTTATAAATGTTGGCGAACTACTCTGAGGGCACATTTGTCCCCGTACAATCTTTATTAGTTCGGTTAAAGTCACACTTGATTATTGCAGCACTACGTTTTATGCGCTAATAAATGTAAAACCTTTGTTTCTGCGTCATCAATCCCTCCTCTGATGACTATTTGTCATCACACAAAACTATTCCCACAAATTTTATTCCATTAAAATTCTGTCAGTTCTCTTTGCCTTTTAGTTCCCCTTGTTCTTGCCTTGTATTCTTCTGCCATTCTTTTCATCATTTTCTCTTCCTTCCTCCTCTTAATTCTTGCCATGATCATTAGTATTCCCCTCTTTATTCCCCAAATCCCAAAGATGCAAATTAGTACTATTAGTATTCCCTGTATTATTTTTAGTAATATTCCATTCCAAATGCCACCAAGCCAATTTCCCACTGAAGCAACTCCCTTTCCAACCTTCTCCCAAACTCCTGGTTCTTTCAATTCCTTCAAGTCTGCACTCTCTTTTGTTAGATTTGCAAGCATTGTTTTAATCTTCACACTGTTGTCTGGTATATACGTGCAACAGTGACGCGCACCAAGCATTTTGCAAACGCCGCCATCCTTTGCTAAAAGAATGTCTAGGGCAAGCCTGTTTTGAAGAGTCATAGCTCTTTCTGCTGCAAGTTCAGCATTCATCAGGATTACAGCACCTGAAACTTTGTCAACATGTTATCCACTATAGTAGACAACTTTCTTATTTTGATGGAATTCAACACAACTCCCAATGAAGGAATCATGGCTCCAAATACATCTCCTACCACAGCAGCTGCGGTCTCTCTTTTCTGGATACGATGAGATCCAGGCGTGTTTGGAATCACCGATAGGTCATCCAGTTGATAAACCTTTGGGAACACTATACCCAAATAACATCTCCCCCACCATCCCTTTGGAAGACGATAATAGGCATTATGCCCACAAATGTAATATACACCAGGTATGACAGGGTCAAGTCCGTTCAGCATGAATGTCCATTTGGCCTTAAAGATAAACGTATGTTTACATTCACTCGCTCCTACGAAAATGTTATCATAATAACATTCACCACGATATATACAAAATTTCCCTACATGCCAAGCGTCTAAAGCTATTTTTCCTTGTGTTTTTATTGCGGCAAAAGCATAATTATCTACTGAAGTCCTCTTACTTAGTTCTTTTTCTAATTTCGCATTCATTTGTGCCCTTCTATCATCTGTGCGATCTAAAAAGCTTATTTCTACTGCAGAGAGCGAGCAGGTAAGGTTTTCCCTATGAGCGTGAGCTGTTTCACAAGGTTGCATTGGCTCGAAAAATTCCCTCATTATTTTAGCATCCCAATCTTTAGCAACCTGGCTTAGTTGCGTTATTATAGGAACATATGCAAAGGTAACATCATAATTTGAATAAAAATACTGTATGTTAGTTTGACCATAAAATCTAGAAGTTACTAAACTACATGTAATCCCATATGTAAGAGGCATGTGGTGATAAGTCACCCCTTCCGTTACCGATGTCGGTATCTGTGTACACACATAACAATCTTTCGCATCCATAGTCTCAACATATTCTGTTAGTAGGCGATAGAAAACATTATACGAAAGTTCCTTCTTATCATGCAAGTGTCTCTCATCTAATTCTAGTCTTTTCAATGCGGTTAGTTCAGTGACAGTAACAGGAGCAGAAGTAGAAGCATCAATTTTCTCATTCTCACCCTTACCACGCGTTGCAAGCACTATTGCCATTATTATTAGTACACATGCAGTTATCAAGCCTATACACGCATATTTACAATATTTCACTCTACTGTTTTGTGTAGCGTACTTAGTCATGATCTGTATAGAATCAGAGAGCTAGAAGCACTTATAAAGAAACGATTTAGCAATTAGTTACAAAGCTGAACGAGCGCAATGTTCACACAGTTTTCTTCAGGAGCCCAGTCACTTATCGGTTAGCAGCATTTGTCTCAATTCGGCAATAACTCAGTCTTCTATCAGTTAGCAACGTTGTCTCAAATCGGGTTTAAGAGTCAATCAGGTTATCAAAGTCTTATCAAGTTAGCAAATGTCTCATCCGGTTTAGCAATGTCTCAGCTGGTTGTATCACGTTAGATTATAGCAAGCAATGTCATTATCACATTAGATTATAGCAAGCAATGTCATTTATCAGTTTTCAATCAATAGTGTCCATAAAACTTTTCTTTTCTATTGGTATCTCTTCTTCTTCGTTCTCGAGGCTAAGAGATACAAATTCGTCGGTCCAATCGTCATTGACTACATATGCCCATTCTGGACCGGAATATCTCCTGTTTGGTATCCTTTTCCTTTTCAATTTTGCATCTCTTTTTGATTCTGCCTCACCGGTACTTTCCTCTTTGGCCAAGTCTTTTTCTTCACTTGATGTTGGTACCACGACAGACACTTCCTTTCTTTTCTCTTTCACTCTTGGCCCTTCACTGTCGTTCAACGTTTCTCTAGTTCTTAGTTTTACTGGTGATATACTTGGTCTTCTCTTTGCACTGTGTCCACTTGATGGACCTGCGATCTCTTCTGAGGAAGTTTGAACAGTTTCGTTCTGTTCTGCCTTGTCCCCTCCTTCTGGGGAGTCAATCAGGTTTTCCTTTTCTTTTTCTGTACCGTCTGCTTCTGGGAAAGCCCTCCTCTGATCAGGCTCTCCTGCTTCTTCACCTCTTTCGAGCCCTTTGTCACCGTTACTTTCTTCAGGCTCTTTGTCACTTTCAGCTGCTTCGTCTCTGTCTGAGGTTTCTCCTTGGTCTTCCCCAAGTGAATCGGTTGTTTCGTCCTCAGAGAATATTTCTCTCTCCTCTATTTCTGCCTGTTCGCTTCTAGTTCTGTTTTGCTTTGTCTCAGCGCTCGGCACTTTGTTATCAGGTACTGGCAGTTTCAGCACTTCAACTTCCTCATCTGTGGGACACAACACTTTCTTTGTATGACTGGCGTGGATCCAGTTGGGAACTCCCGCACACTTCCCAGCGGTAGTGGTCATCAGGATCACTTGGAAAGGGTCTTTCCAACGGGGTTCCAGACACGACTTCCTCACGTGCTTCTTTATCACGACCTAGTCACCTGCTTTCAGTGTGTGTCCTGGACCTTGGATTGGTGGCAAGGTGGTTGCTTCCACCTGGTGAGAGAAAGAGCGAACCACGTCAGCCAGACCTTTGCAGTAGTCTAACACCATATCATCTGTAATATTCAAAAGCGCGTTCGCGGGAACTGCAGGAAGTCTCATGGCCCTGCCCATGAGAATTTCGTGCGGGGACAATCCAGTCTTTCTGTCAGGGGTGTTTCTCATTGACATTAACACCAAAGGCAATGCGTCAGGCCATTTCAAATTTGTCGATGCACATATTTTCGCCATTCTTGATTTCAGTGTACCATTCATCTGTTCCACCAGTCCTGAGGCTTCAGGGCGATAGCTACAATGCAGTTTTTGCTCAATGTTCAGCGCTGCGCAAAGTAACTTTATCACCTCGTTATTGAAGTGACTTCCTCTATCTGATTCTAAAGAGATCGGGAATCCGAAACGTGGTATCAACTCCCTCAACAATAGTTTTGCAACTGTAAGGCTGTCATTTCTACGTGTGGGGTATGCTTCAATCCAGTGACTAAAAATGCACACAATCACCAACACATACTTCAGACCTCCATGCACAGGCATCTCAATAAAGTCCATCTGCATTCTGCTGAACGGGCCACCCGCCCTGCCAATGTGGCTCACGTTCACAACCGTTCCCTTTCCTGGGTTCATCTGCTGACAAATGACACAACGATGGCAAACTGCTTCTGCAACTTGACGGAATCTGGGGTTAAACCAATCAGTTTTGAACAATCTTATCATGGCATCTCTCCCTAGGTGAGCCTGCCCATGATAGAACCGCGCTAGCTGCGATAAGAGACTATTTGGTAAAACACATTTTCCTTCATTTGAAACCCATAACTCATCTGGTCTCCTTGTACATTGTGACTTAATCCAGGAAACTCTTTCATCCTCCCTGACGCTATTCTGTAATGCTTTTAGTTCATCCATTGTATCCACGACCTTCAAGGCAAATGCTTCAGCTGGTTCGAGCTCTGGCTCATTTATCAAATTCCATTCATCCCTGAGCAATATACAGTTCAAGGCACAAAATCTTGCGACTTGATCCGCATATGCATTTCCCAGGGAAACATAGTCCTGTCCTTTTGTATGAGCACTACACTTTACCACTGCAATTTCGGCTGGAATCTGAATGGCGTGTAACAATTCCCTTATTCTCTCCCCGTTTTTCACTGGGGACCCTGAAGAGGTCAGGAAACCTCTCTGTGACCATAATTGCCCAAAGTCGTGCACAATTCCAAACCCGTACTGACTGTCAGTGTAAATGGTAACCTTCATCAATGTAGACAGTTGGCATGCTCTTGTAAGGGCTACAAGCTCTGCTACTTGTGCGGAATAGACTCCTTGAAGCCAGGACGCTTCCAAGACACCTGTTACAGTACATACAGCATATCCTGCTTTCAAAATTCCCAACCCATCTCTTAGACATGAACCATCAACAAAAATAATATGGTCATTTTCATCAAGCTTAGTATCCCTAATATCAGGTCGGGGTTTTGTGCAAAATTCAGTCACCTGAAGGCAGTCGTGCTCGACGTCTTCAGCGTTCTCAATTTCAGCATTTTCACTGGGAAGCAAGGTTGCTGGATTCAACGTAGTGCACCTTTTCAGCTGCACATTCGGTGAGCCCAGAATTATTGTTTCATACCTTGTGAGTCTTGCTCCAGTCATGTGTTGTGTTCGGGAGCGGGTCAAAAGTATCTCAACTGAGTGAGGGACCATGACTGTTAATGGGTGTCCCATCACTATTCCTTCACTCTGAGTGATACCAACTGCTGCTACGGCGCGCAAACACCCTGGCAGTGCTGCTGCGACCGGATCCAAAGTAGCTGAAAAATACGCTACTGGTCTGTTTATGCCACCATGGGCTTGGGTCAAGACAGACAAAGAACATGCATCACGTTCATGACAAAACAATGTGAAAGGCTTTGTGTAATCAGGCATACCTAAAGCTGGAGCCCTGCACATGCATTCTTTCAATTCAATAAAAGCATCCATCTCATCTCCTTTCAGCTCAATTTCATCCAAGGCATCCTTCTGGGTCAGTTTCAGTAAAGGCTTTGCTAGAGTTGAGAAGTTGGGAATCCACTGGCGACAGTAGCTCACCATCCCCAAAAACTTCCTCACCTCCCTCCTTGTCTTTGGTGGACTCATTTGAAGTACACTTGTTATTCTTTCCTTCATTATTCTCCGTGACCCTTTCTCTATTTGATGACCCAAGTATTTCACTTTCTTCTGACAGAACTGCAACTTTGAAGGAGACACCTTGTGTCCATTCCTTCCCAAATGGTTCAGTAGAGCAATGGTGTCGGCTGTGCAGCCACTTTCTGTCTTAGATGCAATCAGTAAGTCATCAATGTACTGTACCAGGGTTGACTCGAATGGCAATTCTAACGCTTCCAAGTCTTTCTTTAGAATCTGATTGAAAATTGACGGTGACTCAGAAAACCCTTGAGGAATTCGACACCAACTGTAAACTCTGTCTAAGAATTTGAAACAAAAGAGAAATTGGCTGTCCTCATGAAGAGGCACCGAAAAGAATGCTTGTGACAAGTCGATGACTGAGAACCACTCGGCATCGCAAGGGACTTGAAACATTATCACAGCTGGATTCGGTACTACAGGGCAGCATTTAATTATGATGTCATTTATTTTCCTCAAGTCCTGCACGATTCGGACCTTTCCACTCGGCTTTATTAGTCCCATGATTGGTGAATTACATGGACTGCTTAACACTTCTTTCAATACTCCTTGTTTTACAAACTCGTCAATGAGTTGGGCGACTTTCATGAGGGTGTCTTGTGCCATGTGGTATTGTGGGGTCTGGGGAAAGGTTACATTGGGTTTTACGGTCACTTTCACTGGTTCCACTCCTTTCACCAATCCCACCTCTTTTCCTGTCATATCCCACACTTCCTTTCCGACTGTTTCCCGTAATTCAGCTGGAATATCTTCTTCAGTTATCATCAGAAAAAGGTTAATCAGAGGATATTCTTCATCGACAGTTTCCATCTCATCCCCTTCTACACTGTCCTCTTCTTCCCCATCACTGCTCGTCTGAATTCTAATTCCATCGTTCGAACACATAATCGAACATCCCAATTTGCACAATAGGTCTCTCTCTAACAGTGCTATCGGGCTTGAGTCACATACCACAAAATTATGTGACCCTTGATAGTTACCAATTCTGACTTGTACTGGATCTGTGATTGGGTTCGTCAGGTGCCTGTTTGCTACTCCCACTACTTGAACTGTTCTCCCTGAGAGTGGCAAATTTGGTACTTCAATGCTCCTAACAGTTGAACGTGTGGCTCCTGTGTCAACCAAGAATGAAACACGATGACCCATAACTCTTCCCTCCACATATGGACCCTTTTGATCAACTTCCAAGGATGCTGCAAGCACACAATTTCCCTCCTCATCTGAACTTTCACTCTCCCATACATTGTTTATTCCATTCTCACTGTGTAATGGGAACTGTTGTACTGTGCCATTTGTATTCATCACCTGACCCGAGACCTGTGGAGGAACCATCACTTGCTGCTGACTCACTGGTGCCAAAGGTATTTGCATTTGCTGATTAGGTACCATGGGAAACTGCTGTTGCATTGGCTGCATTTGCGTCATCTGCATACGGGGCATCTGCATCTGCTGCGGCTGCATGGGCTGTAATCCCTGCAGCTGATTTATGGTCTGAAAATTTGGGTTTGGACCTCTCATTTTCGGTCCCCTCATTGTCTGGAATGCATTGACATCATTGTTTTGCTGACCAACACCTGCACCTTCCTGCACCACCATCGGGCACTCGCGTTTCCAATGCCCGACGAGTCCGCACACGTGACACGGCATCACCCTTTTCATTGCCTGCACACCATTCGGAATTGCAACAGTGTTCAAATCCGGACCATTACTCCCAAAGCCTCCTCTGCCTCTGCCTCTCGCCTGTGGCTGAAACACCATATTTCCCTGCGGCTGCGGCTGCGGCTGCGGCTGCGGCTGCGGTATCTGCTGTTGGAACCCTTGCAACCCTTGCAAACCTGTCTGAGCTGCTTTAAGTTGCATCACCATCACTTTCTCTTTCAACCTTTTCTGTTTCACTTCAATTTCGTCGCTACAGTATTTCGCATAATTCAACACCTCATCAATAGGTTTCGACTGCCAACAAATCAAATGCGTCTTTATCATCTGACTTATCTCTGGTCTCAGCCCTTCCACAAATCTAAACACAAAATGAAGCATGTCCTTCGCCTCTATTGTTTCCGTGCCACTGTAGTTCTTGAACTCCTTCAACAACCTCTCATAGTAACCATGAATCGACTCTTTAGCCTCTTGGGCAGTTCGATCAATCTTCTGCCAATCCACATTTTTCGCGGCAACCTTCGTCTTCAAATGCTCAATCACCTTATAGTACAAGCTCATTACCATAGGTGATGGTGCACCCGTATCCCTGTCTCTCTCTGGTTCACTTGTCGGCCAACCTACAGCCCTTTTGCAGTCTTCCCACAAATCTGCCGGAACCACAATCTCAAAGAGGGTGTTCAGGTCTTCCCAAAGACATTTTGCAAGCTTCACAAACCTATCAGTCTGTTGAAACCATTCAATCGGTTTCTCTCTCAGTTTGGGAAAATCATCCGTAAAAGACTGAATGTCGCTTCTGTGCCACGGTACATGTATTAATTTTCCCCCTGCTGTCTCCCTCATTGGTAACATGGTTATTGCATCACTACTCTGTGATCTTTTCTCGTTGTGCTCTGGGACACTGTCTTTCCTCTTTTCCTTTTTCTTTGCCCATCTGCTTTCCCATTTGTCTAAGCACCTCCACACTTGTGCACTCTGCAGCAATTCTCTAAGGTGCGTTTTCATGCCTGCTGACCTCATGTGTTCAAAGTCTGTGGTCCCGAAATCCAATCTATAGCTCCTGCTCAAGTGTTTTGTCTTGTCTATCTCAACCCCGTTTTTGTCAGCTATTTCTTGCAACCTTCTATGGACCTTGTTCACTTCTCTCGTAATCCTGGGACATAGATACCTCAGCTCTTCTTCCGAGTAGGACTCTAACCTATTCAAACCCATAGTCCCTTCCACCAATTCTTCTGCTTCCATGTTCAACCTTACCCTATTCAGATAGTCTTCTCCCTTCCCACTGGCTGAGCTTTGTGTGGAATTCAGACTGTTGAACCACTGTGTCAGCTGTTGCGCATTCAACCCCATCAGTGTAGCATTCACATCGACTGCCATTGATGGTTGCGGCAACTTTTCAGTGTTCGATGATAGCGGTATCATCAGTGGGGGACTCGACCTCACCACTGTTGACTGAGCACATATGGGACTAAACTCCATCAAGGACCCAGATCCAGTTGGCAGAGCCGCTATCGGAGTTGTCTCTGGAGTGTTTTCTATGCACCTCCTTTCCGTCCCATTCTGCACCACTGATCCTTGACCGCTCATACCTGAGTTAGGCTGAATGTACAAAGGTACCGGTGGACCTACAGCAATGGGTAGGGATATCTCATCTGGGTTCTGTCCATTCCCCAGGTTCTGAGGCATGTTCATTCCCACACTATGGGTCATCATTGCCGGCATGCCCGTCTGACTCCCCGTCATCTGAGCATGTGCGGTTCCCCCCTGCATCTGCTTTTGAGACATCAAAAGCTGGGTTGACTCAGCTTGTGCCAATGTTGAGTTGCGACCATTCTGTACTCCCATTACGGTTGGATCTAGAATCATTCCCGTACTGTTGTCACTGCTGTAGTACCTTGGGACCTGCGGCTGATAATTTTCTGCTGTTTTCAATATAGGCACATCTGGATATATTCTCCTAACCTGCGGTATCTGCGGGGTGAACAGTAAACTCGGGTCCTTAGATCCCGATGGCGTTTCTGAATTCGGAGTTTCATTATTCTGTACCGGTGCCGGAGGGGCAGAACTGGTACTTGGACCTTGTTCACTCTCTGCATAAGGTGGTTGACGGTTGTTCAGCAATTGCATGATGAACTCCTCATCCTCTGACTCGTCTTCTCTCCTTAACTTTTCCTCGTCCTCTCTATCTTTGGAACACCTCCTGTTTGTCTTACAGGTAGCTTTCTTGCCTGTCGCCTCTTCTTCCTTAGCAATTGCGGGAAACAATTTTATCCCCTGCAATATATCTGACCTCCACACCTTCTGTGCATTATCCCACCTAGCGTCCGCTAGTGTCTTTTCTACCTTTCTTATCCTGGTCTCGAACTTCTTTTGCTGTTGCTGTCTAGCCATTAGTTCCCAAATCGCTAGAGCCTCAAACTGTGCTGGCCTTGGAGGTACCTTCATGTCGTACATCACGAATCTCAAATTCTCTAGGATCCTTATATTGAATGTCCCATGGATCGGGAACGCTACGCTCCCATGTCTCTCTGTCAGCTTGTGCCATTGCTTTAGCCAAAGGCACGGAGCTACCCCCCTTTCCTCCATTACAATGTAAGCTGGTGTACCTTCGGGTGGCGTCTCCTCTCCTACGCTCGCTTTAATGTAAGACTCCCCCTTCATCGCACTCTTTAATGCTTTAAAAAATTTCATTTTCTCGTCTTTTATTTCACAAAGTTTGTAATCAATAAGTGACTTTAATTCCCGGAATACTCTTCGCTTGCCTTTCCCCTTCCAATCGAGCCCCACGGACTGCGTCCAATCCGTGCGCGACCCTTCTCTGCAACCAACCTATCCCAGCGCGGCTCCTAGTGACGTCACACTCACACACTCTGCGGCTGACAAAGCCTCGCGGCTTGTCCTCCTTCACTCAGCTCCTCTCGTAACAACTTCTGGCATGTATCGCGAGCAACCAAATAATACTAAAACAGATCTGTCGGTTTACTACAGGAAGGGTAACACAATCGCTTCAGGACCTTAGGGATTTTTCACTAGCCTCGGCAGTTATTCCATCTTTCTCGGTCCCCACTTTCGCAAGCAAATTCTGACCCGCAGACTCTGCTCTCAACTTGTCAATGATCTATTCTAGTGCACTTAGAATTTGTCAAAGCCCGAAGTCGAAGTTTTCTTTCACTCCCTTAACACACGTACCGACTCGTTGACCACGCCCGGTCAACCTATTAAACCGACCAGACCACAACATAAAACAAGTGTCTCATACACTTTTCAACATACTCCGGAGTCTCTTGACCTCGCAGGGCCCGTCTCAACAACAACAACCACGTGGACCTTTTTCTGCACAAAGCGCCACATGCACATGAAGTTCGACGACTTCCCTACTCTCACACTCGGAGTCGCACCTCCGCTATTCTCTAAAATCCTCGCAACCTTTTCAAACAATCTGCGGCAATAAGCTGTGCAAGCGCAAAATCCTGACTTCACTCATACCGTCACTAGTACCGCCAACGCCGATTTCACACCTCCATTCTCTCCATTCGCAAGCTCCGAGATCCCGGGAAAGTCGCGGGGGACTTAGGGCATCATCATTCTCTCAATCTGTTTTACCCAAGAAAAATCTAATTCAACACCATATACTTCTCGAGTGGGGTCTCAAAGAGCGCAACCGTTACCTCTCGAGCGGGGTCCCAAAGGGCGCAACCGTTACCTCTCGAGTGGGGTCCCAAAGGGCGAAACCGTTACCTCTCGAGTGGGGTCCCAAAGGGCGAAACCGTTACCTCTCGAGTGGGGTCCCAAAGGGCGTAACCGTCCTCTGCTACCATCTACTGATAGAGCGTTCCGTCCTAGTAAATTACCTGTATTTGGACGCTCTTGGGTCGATGAATCTTTTGACCAAGTGGGGCTCTCTTCACCCGAGATTAGTCAATTTAATCAAATCAATAATCAATAACGAACATAAGCAATGCCCTGATCAACATAACACTTCACAATTAATCCAGAAAACATTTCGGCGAACCATGACCTTTCGGCCATGAATAACCACACCAGTTCATTCAAAGTTAATGAATTTATTTCCCTATATTAACAAAGCTAGCACGATATAAATGTGTCTCAACACCAAATGATATATGTAAATGAACATTAATAGCTGTCCATAACGGCAAAAAAGATGCAATCTATGCAGCATTTGAATAACAATGTATTCGATAATAGCAACGCAAACCACTAAAACTATAATCTGTAATGGGCTAATTGCATACATTAGTCAGCATAACAAGGTCTCAAATTGCATCGTGCAACAAATGAATCCTCATCTAACATCAAATTAGCATCTGCATGTGGGACTTCATGCAAAAAAACAATTTAGCAACATTGATTTGGAAAACTCCTAACTAGGGCTCTTATCAAAAATCAGCAGTTGGTTACCAAAAAAAGAAACACAATGCAATTGTACATTTTCCTTTCATATTTACCAAATTCAATCAGCATTCAAGGAAGTCTTCGTCTCACAGGTACCGGTTTCGATCAGCATGGGACGGGGGCAAAGGGGGCAGGGTGGACGGGGCAATTGCCTCACAGCGGCAAGATAAAAGGACAAAACTACTACTTTATGCAAAGGGGCAAATCAAAGTTAAAGTCTCTAGGGTGAGAATTTCTTAAAGTCTCTTTCTCTCGATTAGAGAAAGCATCAAAGTCTCATTCAAAATGGCGTCGAACATCAATTGGCATCGTAGAAGATGGCAAAATGACGAGGTCGGCAAGATGGGCCATAATGGCTGCAATGGGCAATAATGTCCGTTTTCTTCTTGTGCACCAGGTTTAAATAAACAACAGTTCAAATCCAGTAGGGTCTTCCATTGGAGGGTTCATAGGTTGGCTTCAAATTGTCCAATCAAAAACAACAATTCACAAGCTTCTACCTAGGCATACATTATCCTTGGAGTCGGGAACGTAAGTTGCAACATATTTTACCAATTAACTCACTTTCAGAGCTTCCATTGTCTGCACCTGCAGATTGACCTTGGAGCAAAGAAGAAGATGCCAGGCTGGCACGAAACCTTAAAGATAAGCATGTGAACCGATCTCACTGGAAAAGTACAGCTTCAAGCAAGAATACACGTTTTATTAGCACATTAGAAAAACACAAGCATCTAAACCGCGAGACAAGGCAACTAGGCCGAAGCCTCCACTAAAGTTATGCTAAGTTAAAAATTTCAAACAAGCAAATCATGGCACACGTTTACGGTTATGTCAGATTAGTACAATTCTAATACATCACGTTATATAAAGCACGCTTATAAATGTTGGCGAACTACTCTGAGGGCACATTTGTCCCCGTACAATCTTTATTAGTTCGGTTAAAGTCACACTTGATTATTGCAGCACTACGTTTTATGCGCTAATAAATGTAAAACCTTTGTTTCTGCGTCATCAGTTCCATCATACAATCATTTTTCACTCACCTTGAAGGGTCACTGTTCTCTACCATGACTTGCACAACTCCACTTATCATCTGGACCCGCTTGCAAACTCATTATATTTATCTTTCCCATGCTTCTTTATTTCTTCCATCTGTGAAAATTACGTGCAGTTCTGATTTTTAATGTTTTCCATTACATGTGATGCACAAATGTCCCATTATTTGCAGAGCACTTCGGCCTATGCTTGTGTTTAAACTAAATATAATATTATAAAAAGTAGCACATTCCGAATGGAGTCAAGTAAGGTACATGGGTTCAGGTAAATGTTATTTTCTTTCAGAATTTCAGGGATCACCTTGAAACTTTTCATAATTGTGTTCACAGCCTTTCCGGGTAGATGTTAGTTAACTAGGAGACCTTGAGTAGCCATAGAATGTGCAGATGTCCCTCGAGCGACCCAGCGCAAGTGCTGCCAAGGTATTCATTGAGAACGAAACCTATTCTGTTTATCCAGTTCTGCATCACTAATGGTGAACAGCAATAAGCGATCTAGAATGTTCTTTTGTTTGATGATGTCACATGGGCATCTAGACATATTGTGACATCATTTAACCACTGACCCCTTTATTACAGTTTAGCCGCATCCAGCAAGCATCGGATTGAATTAATGGTCAATCCAGACAGGCCATCCTGTTTGACAAATTCAGTGCTCTCCAATTAGTGTGAGCATTTGAAATACTTTATCTGTATTAAATGGCCTATAAATGCATTTTACCTATTTGCTGTCCGTCACGGATACTTATAATCGGCACTGTCAGGTCCAAAACCATAATCAATGCTACCTCTCCTACTTCACTCACCAGTAAGTTATTGTATGGTTTCTCTAGCTGTGCAACATCCATTCCTCCCTTTTAAAAAAGCATCAGAGGGCCAACAACAGCAGTTGGGAAAAGTCTTAAAACACATTATAACCACTGACTGATGTAACATCTATTTTATTTAGAAGCTTTCTTACAGTTTCACTAAAAACGTATTGATTCAGAACACAAAACATTTCAGTGCCAGCGCGCCAAAGCTTTATAAAGCATAGTCCTTTTCACAAAACGTTGTATGCCTTGAAAAACGCGCTTTTGAGTGTCATTTATTTTCGTTTCGTAGCCCCTTAAAAAGAAATCAGTGTTTAACACAAATAATTACTGGAGTCTGTAACACAAACCAAGATTGATTCCGGCATGCTTACATCGAGCACGCCCGCTATCGCCTGAGCTTGCTTGTACTACCCTACAATGCTCACTTTGTTTTCCTCATAACATCTGAAGATTAAAACCTCGGTGGCCTGAGGTGAATCTCAGGGTAGCTGAGAGACCCCTTTCAAACGCCATCAGATAATAGCTGAGCCCGTATTCATTACAGGCCACGGTTTCTGACTTTTGCAGACTTAAAGAGAACATTTTAAAACCATTTAACTTTATTGATGAAATATGCATATGCCATGAAGCTACAATCGTGTGATGTTCACAGAGGAGACCACCTACCTCTGTGGCTGTGAGAGTAGATGGGAAAAGTCTGAGACTGGACTGCCCGCTCAATAAGATTAGTGCTAAAGAAGAAGTCTGAGAGATTATATGGATCTAATGTGGTGTTAAGAAGAAATCCATTGATTTTCCCATTTTAACATGCCACCCCCGGCCACTGTGATCCATCCACTGGTTGCACGTTCACTGTATGTTGGATTCTGTGATATGAATCCAAAATCTTCAGTCATAGAACACCAATTGAAAATGGAATATTTATTGCAAAATCCTAAAACGTGAATATTTCGTGAAGTGTGATAGGAAAATATACACGTATGTCATTTAAGTGAGCCTACGGAATCACAGAATAGAAACGAATTCTTCAAAATTTCTGTATTGCTCTTTCTGTATTAAAACATGAAAAAATCTGCATTTTCTGTAATAACTGCAAGGACCTGATTAGCATTTGTTTCCCAGAAAACTGCTCCTTGCAATTTCTCACTGTGCCAACATTTTAAAAACTCATCATAATCTGGTCCAAACTAATCAGCACAACATCAACAAAATTAATTAATTTCATTTGGGGATTAGAAGATCCAATGTAGCAGCAAATTCACTTATAAAATAAGGGTCTGTGGAGACAGATTTACTCATTCATTGTATGAGAAGCTCATTTGTTTGTCTTTCTCAACATAGTTTTGAGGGTGTATAAATGTATAAATGGAAGCAACATGATAGCGCAATGACCTACCCTAAGGAACTTGCAATTCCCAATGCTCAAAACACACTCCCTGAGCAGAAAGAGCTGAATATTTAACTCAAACAATGAGAAGAGAACAAAGTGGAAGTTTTAGCTTTAGCAGTAGAGCCTTGTTTGTTTGCTGCCATGTCAATAAGAACTGCTGGCAAGCATATATCTATATATATAGTCTCCAGAAGGCCCTCTGTTCTATTTGGGTCTCTACACTTCTCAATGGTGTGTACATTGCTGTCTCGCTTGTCCTCCTCACCGTCTTCCATGAACTCTTCCAAGTATTATAGTCTTTTACAAGAAATTGGATTTTCATCTTATGTGTTTATGGAATGATAGCTTCAATTTTGCTATCTGTGCTTCATTTTAAGCTTCTTTCTTGCTTTGTTCAAGCATATACCAGTTTATTTTCCTGGGTGTCCATGGTATTCTTAGACATCTTCTTTAATACCACAGTTTTAAGTCATGCATGCTTGTTTCTCAATTTTACAACTTTGCCTTCAAAACAGTCTCATGGAGTATGTGATACAATTGTAATCTTGCACTTGTAGAGAGGATTTAAAGATCCTTTTTAAGTATGTTAATGCAGCTCTGTCCAGAACTAATCTGCCACCTATTCCTGATTATGGATCCCAGATGACAGAGGAGGTCTTCTCTAGGCCTGGGTGGAATTTCAGTTATGCCAGAGTAATCACAGTAATTCTGGCAATTCTGTGTTACTCTTTGATGTGGAACTACAAATTAATACTCCATTACTCCGGCTCGCGTAATTTGGGGGAAAACATCGTACATCAAGAGAACATTTCGCTCACGATTCGTGTTCTACTGCATTTTGTGTTATTTCTTAGCACAAAACTGTTGTTCGTGTCCTCAAGTGGAAGCTGATCATTTGCTGTTACTACTATTGTGGTAATGTATGTTTTTAAATGTGAATTGTGTCTCTCTTGCTTTTCAAGTACCGACTGCAACTAATGATTATATTGCTGCACATTATTAGTTATATATTAACATAATTGAGTTAAGTGTTTTTCTAAATTTGTGTTTCTAAATTCTTTTCACATGAAGCCCAACATGTAATGCTAACTTGTGGTTAGTTAGGAAAAAAAACATCTATTGCTTATGATCTGGTTTGAATTCATTTAATGCTGAACAAATGTATTCTGTACCTTCATTACTGGTTTTTGTATTATTATTAAGTGTGATTCTTTTGGAGATAATTTGTTTAACTGTATTAATCAAATTGGGATGCGTACGCCGTTTCAATGAGGCGCTATTGATTCTATCATTTGTGTTTCAGAGTTATCTTCGTGACCTTAGCATTGTTAATATAGGGAAATAAACGTATGTATTCTTGTTACTAATCTAGTGTGATTATTGACTGAAGCTTAATAATATTGAATATTGTTGTTTTGTTATTGATTTGTTGGTTCTCACAATTCCCATTGGTGACATCCTCTCAAACCGACGTCGCTTCAATATATCGTCCTCTAGCGCAGGATCCATTATATAGTATTAATAAAAGTTTGGATCTCGTAACGCGCTCACCGTTGTTTGGTAGCAGATTACGGTTACGTCATTGCTTTGATGATGTCATAATGGGACTGTGAGGTTCGATCGTGTCAAAGTAGTTTGTTCTTTCTTTCTTTTTTCAAAATTGTTGAACAGATTAACATGATGAGTGGCTAGTTGCTTAAATTGACTTTCCCCAGTTTTTGGAAACCCCCTAGGTTGATGGGTATTGTCTCCGCATTATTTGATTGTAGTTGAATGAGGTGTATAGAGTGTTTGCACTTGCACAGCTTTAGCTAATTTGCAGATGATTGTGTTGAATATGAGTTTAGAGGAGTAAGAATACTCAAATTAGTGATTAGATAGAGTGGGCGTACTCCTATAGGTTTTTGAGTAGGGAAGCTGTGTTCTTCATTTGAGTGTGGCGCTTGTTGCAGGAAAGAAAATGATCCACATGGTTGGCTGTTGATGACAGACCTAGAGAGAGAGGTCTGGGACTCTGGAGTAAATTGACAAGTGTAAAGAGACACTTGGTATATGTTGTAATTCGTTCATTTAGTAGGCTGATCTGTCGGGATTGGTAAATCGAGTTTGTGAGAAATTGGTGTGAATGAAAATATACTGAAGGCTTGGTGAGTACTAAGTGCACTAGACAATAGTCCAAGGAACAGTGGAGTAGTAAAATTTGCTGGTCGGAGTTTACTCGCGATTGTGGGAACTGTGAAAAAGGAGTAGGCGAAAGCTGAAGGTTTCTTTTGAAGGCTCTGAAGCATTTGTGTTACCCTACCTGTAGTAAATGAGCGAATTTGTTTTCTTATTTTTGAGATAGCTCGTGAATTAATATTGCGTTGGTTGTAGTATGTGTTAGTTGTGAAAGGGATAGTACGATAGACTTTGTCAGCATCTCAGCGAGTGTGCTGAGGGGAGTGAATGAGTTGAGCATGACATAGTGGTTCCGAGCTGGGATTTGTTAGTTGTCAGGAAGGAGTCGCACACGAATTCGTTAATCAGTTTGGTAATAATGTAATGCAATTGGAAGGCAAAGGGGGTCGAAGAGAATTGTGGGATGGCAGTCACTTCACATGATTGGTTATCCTTTCTTTAAAACTTGTTTACTGTTTCTTGAATTGTTTTTTCAGTTAAACTTTTTCTGTGAATATTGTGTTAGAATAAATTGAGTTAAAATGAAGTTTTTCAAAGCATTGAAATGTGCGTTGAGGGGTGATGAGTACTTTCCGGTACTTGAAGGTAAGATTTGTCTGCCAGAAAATACTCCAGAATACACTGTGTTTGAGAAGAGAGGTGCAGGGGCATGTCTTTGGTTGAAGCATTGGGTCAAAATAACAAAGAAAGAGGGTTGTTTAGCCTTTCCAGAACATGGTACGTTCACTTTAAGAGTTCTGGATAATTTGAGAACAAAGATGTACAGTCTTAAACCTCCACTGAGGCCAGCACAGCATGAAGCTTTAGCTATATGGGAGCTGGTAGCGAAGGAACAGCAAGCTTTAAAATATGAAAAGAGAATGAAAAGGGTAGAGAAATCGTTGACTGAAACATTATGGGATGAGGAACAGAAAGAATGGAGATTAGGTACATTACACAGGGTTAGGTTATTCCCAGCGAGAACAGGTGAAGACGAAGTGAAAACAAAAGACGGAAATAAATAAAAAAGAAGGGTTCATTAGAATAGAATGCAAAAGAGCATAAAAGGGTTATTTTTAATTATGATGACACGGAGGAAGATGATGTGATTAACCATGTCGTAGAGACATATCTTCCCCCCAATATGAGACAGCAGAATATGAGTGGATCGAATGGGAGCGGTATGAGTAATGTAATTCCTACTATACCATTGGCATCAGAATCACCTGAGTCACGAGAGAGTACAGGTGCAGAGTAGTCTTAATGACTCGTTGAGCAATAGACAACAGATTACAATGAAAATTCCTGAGGTTCAGCCAGAAGCTCAGACAGGGAGGATAACGGCAAATGTAGTTTTGTCACAAGGATGCCAAGGGACAAGCCTGTACATATACAGATTCCACAGATGCAGAACATAAGAGCAGAACAAACATTAGAAGCAGTAACACTGATGAATTCAGACGCAATTACTGTACCTATTACGATGGGTCAAGTAACTCCATTAAAAGTTCGAGTAGACAATAGTGGAGAAAATTCATTACTGAATGTGCGGAATTGACAGGGACCAAGTTTAAATGAGACAAATTCTCTGATAGATTTGTCACCTATCGAGACATCGGGAACGATGGCTCAACAACCGAGCACGAGTTCAGGGCAAGAGTGAGGAGCAAGTGCACAAACTAGTGGAGTATCTCTGAAACTTTTTACTGCACAGGAAATAACAGACTGGTTGGAGGACTTAAATAGTTCAAAGCAACAATGACAAGAGAGAAAGGAAAAGGAAGAAGAGATGATAAACAGAGTGAGGTTAAACATGGAAGGGAGTGAACTCCTAGAGAAAACAATGGGAGTGAACAGACTGAAGGGCAACTGAGATACCTGTGTAAGGTCATTACAAAAGGAGCAAACAGGGTTTATCAACAGTTACAAGATGTTGCAGATGAATACGACATTGATTTGACAAAAATGAAAACATTGAGAAGGAGTTATCGACTAAGTTTAGAGGAAGAAGATTTTGTCGCACATGAGATCTGCACTGAGGAGAACACATCCTAAAGAGTTACTTGAGAAGGTGCAGTTTTGGAGGATTGGATAAATGGGAGAGTAAATGGGACAGAAAGAGAGAAATATCTAAGAAAGATGATGGGGCAGGAGATGCAGTAAAAATCTTACCAATGAGAGAAACACCAGGAGGGAATTGTATTCATGTACCTTGGAGTAGAAAGTGACATCATAAGTTTTTCAAATGATTATCCGAGACTGAGAGAGAAGCCAATGGAGTGGTATCAGCAGACAGATAGGTTTGTGAAACTTTCAAAGTGTCTTTGGGAAGACTTGAATACGCTCTTTGACATTGTGGTTCCAGCGGATTTGTGGGTTGAATGCAAAAGAAGTATTGATTGGCTGACGAGTGAGCTGCAAAGAGATTTGAAGAGTGGTCCACCTTCACCTGAAGTAATGAAATATTACAATAAGGTCATTGAATTTCTGGAAACAAGAGGTTTCCCGAAAAGTGCTGATTGGCAACGCTTTGATAGAACAACACAAAAAAGAAAGGAGTCAATACATGTGTACTATGAGAGATTGTGGAAGGCATTTAAACAGTTTAGTGGTGCAGAAACAACAGAAAAGGAAAACATGAATCATTTGGTGTTTAGGTTTGTTGATCGGTTGAAACCAGAGGTGAGTCAGATGATTAAGAATCACCTTATATGTTGGCAAGCAAAGCCGATTGATGAGGTCCTGCGACATGCTAAATATTGTAGTGACTAGATTGAGTTGAAACAGAATAAGCTGAAAGAAAAGGCAATGGTAATGCAGATCAAGGCAGCACAGACAGGAATGAAGGGTAATCTAGAGCAGTTGCCACAGGGAAGTAGTTTGTTTCCGAGTCAATGTCGTGGTAGAGGACGAGGAATGATGATTCCAGTGGTGAATAGAAATGTAGACTTGAGTACAGTGGTAATTCAGGATGAACAGCAGAGGCGAAAGGTATTACCGTGCCACATTTGCCAATTGCTGAGACATTGGAAAAGATAGTGTCCGATGTTGAATCAGGGAGGAGGAATGGTTCAGCAAATAAATGGTGTCAATTCATTTCAAGGCATGAGAGGACCTAGGATGGGAGGTCATAATCGAAAATTTCAAAATAATATGAATAACATGCAGAGTTTTCAGCCTTTACAGCCAGTGCAACAAATGCAAAATGTGCAACCTGAGGTACAGCAGGTACAAATGCCACAATCACAACAAATGCAGCCACAGGTGCAGATGGTGCCCGTACAGCAAATACAATTACCGAGACAGGTTCAATTATTACAGAGCCCAATGGAGCAGCAGCAGGTTATGCTTTCCATGGTGGTCACGAAACAGTGTAAAAACAAAGGTGTATATACAGTTGAACAATTTCCCCTACAAAAAAAGCAAGATTGAAATAAACGCTGAATGGCTGTTGAGTAGTTCAGATGAGGAGGAGTTCATGATGAGTGCCTCATTAGATGTCAATCAGAGAGGTCCTTATGTGCAGGGTGAAGTGCATGGCGATGAAGTTTGTTTCTTGTTTGACACAGGAGCAACACACTCAACAATAATAACAGTTGAGGTACCAGAGATACCTGTTTCTGAGAAGATAGTGCAGATAGTAGGGGTTGCACACAAACAGTTGGTTAATGCCCTTATAGAACCAGTTCTTATGAAGATTGGAAACTTCAGAGACTAACATAGTTCTGTTGTTTGTGATTCCAGTCCAGTATCACTGTTGGGAAGAGATTTGTTGTGTAAAATCAATTGTTCGATCAAGTGTTCCAGAAAGGGGATTACTATGGAGACTATTAGCAATGATGGAGAAGAGTTGACAATTGATGAGGGAAAAAGAATTAGAGGTTGTGAACTAGCTTTTTTGAATGTGGAGGAAGACCAAGTAGTAAATGAAGATGAGGCACATGAAGAACATGATTCGGAAGACTTAATGAGTTTCTTTCCACTGTTTGAAAAGAAGGATTTGCTGAGTGATCTACAGGAAAGGGTTAAACCAAAAGTTTGGGATTTGACAGGAAAGGACATTGGCTTGATCAAGGGAGTTGAAGGAGTCATAGTGCCAGTGAAAGGGAATGTGGTGTTTCCACAAACAGCTCAATACCCGATGACAAATGAGGTTATTGAAGGAATTAGACCACTGATAGAGCGGTTTTTGGATCAAGGAGTTTTGAAAGAGGTGATGAACAGTCCATGTAATTCACCGATCATGGGTTTGAAGAAGCCAAATGGGAAAATACATTTGATTCAAGATTTGAGAAAAATAAATGACATTGTGGTGAAATGTTGTCCAGTGATACCAAATCCAGCAGTAATAATGTTTCAGATTCCATGTGATGCAGAGTGGTTTACAGTCATCGAGTTGTGCCAAGCATTTTTCTCAGTGCCTCTTCAAGAGCACAGCAGATATCTCTTTTGTTTTAAATTCCTGACTAAAGTCTACTGTTGGTGCAGGATTCCTCAAGGGTTTTCAGAGTGGCCTTCAAATTTTATTCAGATTTTGAAAAATAATTTGGAGTCGTTGGTGATGCCTTACAAGTCGACCTTAGTGCAGTACATTGATGACTTATTGATAGCGTCAAAGACAAAGGAATGCTGTAGGGAAGATACAATTGCATTGTTGAATTTCCTGGGAGACAATGGTCATAAGATTTCTCCAGCTAAGTTCCAAAACTGTCAGCAAGAGATGAAGTATTTAGGACATTTGATTGAGAAAGGGTCAAGGAGAAATTCCAGAGAGAGAGGCAATAATGAAAATAAAAATGCTGAGTTCCCAAAAGGAGTTGAGGATGTTTTTGGGAATGGTAGGTTATTGTTGTCAGTGGATCCCAAAATTTTCAGCAGTTTCAAAGCCATTGCAAAGGTTGACACATGAGGATGTTTCAGATCCAATAATGATGGATGAGGATTGTGTGAAAGCCTTTGTTGAGCTGAGATAAAGTTTGTGTCAACCACCAGCTTTAGGTAAGCCTGACTATACAAAACCTTTCCTATTGTTTTGTCACGAGAGAGATGGATGTTCTTTGTATATCTTAACTCAAAAACATGGTAGTGTCAATCGCCCAGTAGCATATTTTTCAGCTACCTTGGATAATGTTGAAGCAGCCCTACCTGGATGTCTGTGAGCTTTCGCAGCTGTGGAACAGAGCATAACTCAAAGTGAAAATATTGTGATGGGTTATCTTCTGACAGTAATGGTACCTCATTCTATTGAAATTCTGCTGACCAGATTAAAGATACAATATTTGACAAACGCCAGATTAACACGTTACGAAACAGTTATTCTTAGGGCACCAAATGTGACAATAAAAAGGTGCACAGTGCTTAACCCAGCAATGTTACTACCAAATTAGGGGGAAGATCTGTCTAACATAGATAATGTTGAAAATGATTGTTTGGAAGTGACAGAACTTTGTACTAAACTGAGGGAAGACATTAAGGATACTTGTTTGGAAGACAATGATCAAATTCTTTTTGTTGATGGTTCTTGTTTACGAGACAACAGGGTGCATTGAGAGTGGGGTATGGGGTGTGTACAGTCACAGGCATACTAGAAGTTTCATGGCTCAAAGGAGTAATATCTGCTCAAGTTTCAGAGTTGGTGGCTCTTAGACCGTGCCAGTTATCAGAACAAATAAAAGTAACAATCTGCACTGATAGTCAGTATGGATTTGGAATTGTGCATGATTTTGGGCAAATTTGGTCACAAAGAGGGTTCATGACTGCTTCAGGATCCCCTGTAAGAAATGGGGAAATAATACATGACTTACTGCAAGCAGTGCAGAAACCTGAGAAAATTGCTGTGGTCAAATGCAGTGCACACCAGAGAGGACAAGATTATGTAACATTGGGAAATGCTTATGCAGACCAGGTTGCAAACGTTTGTGCTCTAAAGGGAATATCATTCAAAGGAAACTGGGGATTGATGTCTGAAAATTAAGAGATTTTTGCAAGTTTTACTGTACAAATAGTGGATACACTAGATGAATTGAAAGCAATGTAAAACAATGTTCCAGGTGAAGAAATGAGGGATTGGATTAAAAATAAATGCATACAAAGGGAGGATGAAATTTGGGATACAATGGAAGGAAAGGTAGTCTTGCCGAATAGTCTACTGATGCAAATGGCCAGATACTACCATGGCCAGACACGCATTGGAAGGGATGCAATGATGAGGAGTTTTAAACAGTACTGGTACAATCCAAGATTCAGACAAGTGGGGGAACTGGTGTGCCATAGATGCATAATTTGCCAACAGATGTATGTCGGCAAAGGAACAATTGTCAACATGTGCCACATAAGGATGGCAGGAGGTCCGATCAGTAGCATGCAGATGGATTTCACTAAGATGCTTGCATGTGTTGGCTTGAAATATGTGTTGGTGATTGTGTGCATTTTCAGTCTTTGGATTAAGGCTTACCTGACACGAAGGAATGACAGTCTGACCGTGGCTAAGTTGCTTTTGTGAGAACTAATTCCACATTTTGGTTTTCCGGTTTCGATTGAATCACATAGGGGTACACATTTCAATAATGAGGTGATAAAATTGCTTTTCTCTGCATTAAACATTCAGCCGAGACTGCATTGTAGTTACCACCAAGAAGCTTCAGGTTTAGTGGAACAAATGAATGGAACACTGAAATCACGATTGGCAAAAGTGTGAGCATCAACAAATCTAAAATGTCCAGATGCTCTACCTCTAGTTCTAATGTCAATGAGAAGTACACCTGACAAAAAGACTGGGTTATTTCCGCATGAGATACTGATGGGGGAGAGCAATGAGATTACCAGCAATACCTGCAAAAGCACATGTGAATATTACAGATGATATGGTGCTAGATTACTACAAGGCCTGGGTGATGTAGTTTGGTCTTTTTCTTATCAGGTGGAAGTTGCAACAGCTCAACAAATACAAGGCCAGAGACATAGTCTGAGAGCGGGAGACTGGGTGCTCATAAGGAAACACATGCAAAAGTCTTGCCTTGAACCACGTTGGAAGGGCCCGTATCAAATTGTGCTCACTACGACAACTGCAGTAAAGTGTGCTGGTTTGCCGAACTTGGTGCATGCGAGCCATACAAGAAAGGTGCATGATCCAACAGAGAGAGAAGAAGAACTGTTGAGATTGCCAACAGTTGCTAATACTGCCAACCAAGGGGAGAAAAGTGAGCAAAACAATGAAAATGACAGAGATGTACCAATTCATATAACAGATGAAAGAGAACAAAATGGTGTAGATGAACAAGCTGTGAAAGGAGTAAAAGAATCAGTCCAGGAAGAAGGAGACAAGACTGATTCCAATCAGAGGAGGGTGTCCTCGAAGGAGAACGAAGAAGAGGAAACAACAGAAAAAAGATCTGCTCAGGGGAGGGAAACCTCAATAGCAGGTGGTTTGTCCAACCAAACCAAAGACGAGACAAACCCCGCTGGGAAAGGAATTGTGAATAGTCCCGCCCAAGTGAATTATACTCTTCCTGAACCAATTGTGGGAACGTCTAAAGAGAAGAGTCCAAACGCTAGTGAAGATTCAATATTGAGAAGACTATTGACATAAAGAACATTGAAAGGAGAAAATTGGCCAGAGAAAACTGTAGATAAGGGAAGAGTTAATGTGATTTCATCAATACCGGAGAAGAAAGAGTTGCCTGGTGAAGAACAAACAAGTGGAGAATATAGTGAAAGTGGAAGACGACTGAAAAGGAAAAGAGTTGCGAGCAAAAGATATGCTGGATCTGAATAGGCATATTTGAATTCAAGTGATTGGCAAGAAGAATTTTTGAGTTATTGTTTTGACAGAGACTTAGAAAATTCTGACTTCGGAACGTGAAGATCCACAAAAGAGACATTGGGTTAAAGCTGAGAAAGAAATATATATATATTGAAAATTACTGGATGAGACAAATGCTGCAATACCGAACTTGACAAAGGATCTGTCCAACAGTGAATGAATTCATAAAAAAAAAAAAATAGGAGTGGTTTTTGAGATTTTTGATACATTTTTATTTGAAAACTATTTTTTTTTTACTTTTTTTTTATTCCTAACATAGAAAATTAATAACTTACATGACTAACACTGTAGGATTAGTTGTTGTAAAGTGTTTGGTATTGGACTAGTGTTAGTGAGTGTGTTGATATGTTTGTTGTTGTTCGTGGGAGTGTCTGTTTATGAGATTGATGAAGTAAATCAGACTGCGGAAATAAATTCTATAAATTTGGCTGATAAATCATTGACCAAAGAGAAATTGAAAATAGATGTAAAATATCTGCATGGGAAAAAGAGCTTTCTTCTAATGTTTTCTATCGCTTATTGCATTAGTATGTTGAGGTGATGGATGCGACTGATTGTTATATATGTATGCAGATTCCGGCTTCAGTAGAAGGAGGAACTACGTATCATAGTCTACCTGTGACTTATGCTTTAAGCTGTAGTCTTTTGCTAACACGCTTCTATAATCAGGAGTATATTGAATACTTTTCTTCAAACTATGACATGGCATTATCTTTTGTATGTGTCATATGATCTTTGAATAAAATAGCCAAAGAAAGTTACATAGTAATTATGAGACATTTCTTTGAGCATACTCTAACCTTTGGAACTGCCTTTGCCCACAGGAATAACTTGACTTGTTTACTAACGCCAGTAGAAAATACATTTCTAGATAATACAGAGGATAGAAGGAGAGAAATCAAGGCAAAAATGGATAAGGGAATAATAAGTAGAAAACCTGAAATAGATTATGCTTATACTTACATTACTAAGAAGGGTAAACTGACAATAGATGCTGAGCATGTATCGAAACTTTGTGTACAAAGACCTTGGAGTCAGAATTATAGATTGTTTGTTGGAAAGAGTGAATGTAGACATGTTTTTATGTTTAAGAGTAAGTGGGATTTTATGATGAATGGACAAGATCCTCAGATTCCTGGCATTTACTATATTTGTGGAAGAAATGCATATTACCGTCTTCCTAGAGGATGCTATGGGACATGTTATCTGGGAGTAGTCTTTCCGAAAATCTATCAGTTGAAAGACTTGAGTAAGATTCCTGATTTTATGAAATCACAAACAAGACACAAGTAAGAATCAATTCCTGGCATTGTGGGAGACATATTTGGGGCTATAATTCCATCAGTAGGAGTGGTCCTAAACTTGATTAAGATTCAGAAACTGTCCAGGATAGTGGATAATATGTTGACAAGATATTCCGGAGCTATCATTCTTCTGGATACAGAATTAGGTGCTACGAGAGCTATGGCACAATAGAACCGCCTTGCATTAGACATTCTTTTGGTGAAAGAGGGCGGAGTTTGTAAATTAAGTGGTTCTAATCATTGATGTTCATTCATTCATTCCTGACAATTCGGGACATGTTAAAGAATTAATCACCAATGTGACTAACAATAATAATAAAGATTTGAAAGAACTAAAAGAAGTCAGAATTGGGAGAAGGCTGGAAAAGGAATTGAACCTAAGGGAAATTGGTTTAGCAATGTGGGAAGAAATGTTATTATGAAAATTGCAAAGTGGGTGTAAATAATCGTATTTTGTTTAAATAGAATTTGGGGAAGATTTAGAATAGTAAAATGTATTAAACGGAGAAAATTAGAAAGAAATAGACGGAATTTTGAAATGGAAATGAATACATTTTACAAAGAAAATGAAAAAAGGAAGTTCCGAAATTGATGAAACAAAATGTTAAATCTGATGATAATAAATAAATAAATGTATTAAAAGTTGATGTGATGACATGAATAGTCATCAGAAGAGGGATTGTGAGAGTGTGAATTTTCTAATATGTTTATTAATGGTTTTCGTATTAAAAACGAGTGATGAACTAATGTGTAAAAAGCGAAAAAGTTGTTGTTTTTAAGTTCTTGGCTGAGCAACATTATATTCAGATGCTGTAGTTATTTTCTATGATTCAAGCTTCAAAATAATAAATGTTTTCAAGCTTGTGTAGATGTATCCACAGCTATCCCTAGCGGGTTACGGTGACATGTCTTACAAGGTCATATATTAACTGAGCGTTGCATAAGTTGAAATGTTCTATTGTTTGAGAATGTTGCTAATATCTGTTTTTTCTTTGAGGATGGAAGTAATGTAGCAAAGAAAGTTTTTTCCTGAGGACAAGATATGCGAGAGGCGGATGAGACAATGGAGTTACAGACGAGACGGAAGGAGAGTGTATCTACCGAAAGAAAATGTTATAGTTAGCGTAGGCTTGTCAAGTTTAGGTCATCAAATTAGTTGTCGATTGGCCGAAATGAAAACACCCCATAGGTTGACCAATCAGAAGTTGATTAGATTTTAGTATAATAATCTGTGTAGACAGTGGCGTAGCGTGGGTTGTCAGCACCCGGGGCAAGGCAAGTAATTTGCGCCCTCTAACCCGGGGCAAGGCAAGTAATTTGTGCCCCCTAACCCGTGGATTTAGTCTCTTCCAAGATGTTGCGCCTGGTGCGGCCGGCCCCCCCTGCACCCCCCACGCTACGCCACTGTGTGTAGACTAATTAGAGAGAAGAACAGAGAGCTTGGAGTTCATTGGGAATGCGTGAACCGTGGGTTTGTTGTTCCTTGAGAGCAGACAAGTGGTGAGGTTAGCTGTTGTTAGGCCTAAAACTGTTGATGGTGTCCTCAAGTGGAAGCTGATCATTTGCTGTTACTACTATTGTGGTAATGTATGTTTTTAAATGTGAATTGTGTCTCTCTTGCTTTTCAGGTGCCAACTGAAACTGATGATTATATTTCTGCACATTATTAGTTACATATATATTAACATAATTGAGTTACGTGTTTTTCTAAATTTGTCTTTCTTAATTCTTTTCACATGAAGCCCAACATGGAATGCTAATTTGTGGTTAGTTAGGAAAATAATCGTCTATTGCTTATGATATGGCTTGAATTTATTTGATGCTGAACAAATGTATTCTGTACCATCATTACCGTTTTTTCTATTATTATGAAGTGTGATTCTTCTGGAGATAATTTGTTTAACTGTATTAATCAAATTGAGATACGTATGCTGTTTCAATGAGCCGCTATTGATTCTATACGCTTATCATTTGTGTTTGAGAGTTATCTTTGTGACCTTAGCATTGTTAATATAGTTATATACACTTATGTGTTCTTGTTACTAAAATAGTGTGACTATTGACTGAAGCTTTATAATATTGAATATTGTTGTTTTGTTATTGATTTGTTGGTTCTCACAATTCCCATTGGTGACATCCCCTCAAACCTATGTCGTTTCGATCCATCGTCCTCTAGTGCAGGATCCATTGTATAGTATTAATAAAAGTTTGGATCTCGTAATGCACTCACACAACCAAAGGCACACATTTTCTAGCATCAGAATGATAGTTCTCTGACTTCTCACTCAATATGATTTTCTTGATAAAATACAGGAGTGGTTTTCTATTTCCTTTGTTTGCACCGTGCAGATTCCTGCCTTTGATTTTGTAATTGAAGTAATCACCCACTGTCAACACCAACATATACCACTCCTGCCCTATGAAGGTAGTAGGCTTTGTTTGAAATCTCATCTAGGGTCTCTCTGCATGGTTGTCCTAGACAAGAGTTAAACCCCGACAGCATACCTCTTTTGTACACTGTAGCTCTCTTGCTCCGCTATAGGAAGCTGATTTGGCATGTGGTGGGTACCTGTGGTACTTACACCTTATTCCAGGTCCATGGTTCCCCTAGCAGTGAAATGTAGGCAGTGTCTAGAAGCCAGCTCTCTAGAGGAAGCTGTGGATGAAGCAGCCAATGCTTAACTAGGAGACATGCAAAGCTCATGCAATACCACTGTACAAAAATAAATAAAGGTAATTTATTTTAGTGAAACAATTACCAAAAAGTACTAGAGAGGCAACCCTTCATTACAAGGTAAGTAACACACTAGATATGTACAGTAGTAATCTGAAATAGGCATAAATTTGATAGAAAACAGTGCAAATAGCAATAGACAATAGTGACCCTAGGGGAGCCCAAACCATATACTAAGAAAATGGAATGCGAATGCAGGACCCCCACATAGGTAAGTGGAATGTGTAGAGGGGAGCTGAAGGAACTAGGAAACCCCAAAGGTAAGTACCACAGTGCCCCCCAGTGACCAGGAAGAGGAGTAAGTTACTGGATTTCCCCCAACCCACCCAAATGGACTACAATTGAATAAAATGCAACACCCAGACAACACTGTAAGAAACCAGCGGTGGATTCCTGTACAGGGAGACCTGTGGAAGAAGGAGACCAAGTCCAGAAGTCACAGAAGTGTCCAGTGGGGGCAGGAGCCACTACCCACCCGTCTGTGGTTGCAGGAGTTGGTCGACGGTTGGATGAAGATGCTCAGCAATGCAGCCCTGGAGTCGGTGAAGAGTTCCTGGAGGATGCAGTTGATGTCCCATGCCAGATGGATGATTATAGTTGGTCAGTGGCATGGAAAAGACACCTCAGAGGATGCACAGCTGGGGAAATGTTTCAGAAGCTGGAAAGAGCAGTGGAAACAATGTTGCAAGCAGAGTCTTTGTCATTGATGCAGATTGTCGATTCCTGGAGAGTCCAGTCACAGTTCCAGTGCCCAGAAGTGAAGTAAAGGTTTCAGAGGAGTTGTGCTGGAATCTTGAAAGCCGAACCTGAGAACCCACCCAGGAGGAAGACCCTAAATGGCCCTGAAAGGGGGATCGATCACCTAGCCTGGAAACCACCTATCAGTAGAGGGCTCGGATGCCACCTGCCTGACCTGGCTGCTCAGATGCTCCCAGAGGCCCCTGCCCACCTTGGATTAAAAATGGCAGAATCCAGGGGCCCTCTGGAGGAGCTCTGGGCACCACCCCTCGGGTGGTGATGGACAGGGGAGTAGTCACTCACTTTGGCATTGTCCAATTTCACGCCAGAGCAGGGACTGGGGGTCCCTGAACTGATGTAGACTGGTTTATGCACAGAGGGCACCAAATGTGGGGTGTATGTGGTTCAAGTAACCAAGGTTGAAGAGAGAAAGCATAATTATTGGGGTCCGGGTTAGCAGAATTCCAGTGAACACAGTCAAAAACACTGACAACAGGCAAAAAATGGGGGTAACCATTCCAAGAAAGAGAGTTCTTTCCTACATCCACCAAGAAACCATTATGTGAAGGATCAGAATCAATAAGGTGCCTATTTTCACTTTAAAATCTCACCTGCCATATTTCAACAAAACATCTTTTTTCCAAACCCTCTTTATTCATTTTCATCACCAACAAAACAATCCTACAGCATTGTCATGGAAAGACTTAAAATCAATAGAACAAGATGTAAATGTAGGTTTGGGTTATATATATATATATATATATATATATATATATACATATATATATATATATATGTGTGTATATATATATATATATATATATGTAGAATTGTACTGAGAAAATGCTTATATGTATATATATATATATATATACACGTATATATATATATATATATATATATATATATATATATATATATAAGCATTTTCTCAGTACAATTCTATATATAAATCTGTAAGGTGAGTCCTGTTCAGTTTTGTGAAAGGCTGGAGGTCTGTCATTCAGGTGGTATCTCCTTCCTCTCTAAGCGTTTGTATAACTTGTCGTCTTTCTGCATCATTTTCCTCAATCAATAGCCATTCAGAAGCATCTTTATACCACAGCTGTAAGGAAGGGCCCCTTGGTTTTATCCAGTGGATCATTATGCTACATGTTGATGTAGGACCCCTTTAGCACCTAGGTACGACACCTTTATTTTAGCATTAGGCCCATAGTCTGTGTTGTTTACCTTCATATGCATTTTATTAATTTTCATATTTTTAACACAACCAGCTTTTATCTTGTTGTTTTTATATTTTAATCAGCTGCCTCTTTCCAAGAAGACAGAGTTGTTTGCACTGCACATTTTATCAGCCACTTGTACAACATGCTTAAGAATGTGATGTGCAGTACATGATATGGTAACTTGTATTGCCAGTCCAGGAGACCAGGAACTAATCCCTATTCACTAGACACGTCAGTACATAATACCTGTTCTCAGAATCCTGTATGGGTTATTATATAAACAACACATAGGCATAAGGGGAGCAGAGGGCATTCCAGTCTTGATCATTCAGTGATGAACACCATATTGCTGACCATGGTGCTGACTCTTCAGCTTCCCCCAAGGATTTCCATCCAGACAACAGGCAGACCCATGCCATCCTATTCAGGAAAGGGGTCGGGATACTCCCTTAGATTGGGACTGGCAGGAATCTCTAGGCTTTCTAGAATCATACAAAATGGTGTGGTTGTTAAACCTCTTTACACTGGTTGTAATGATGATTACCATACTTTTTTTCATCTGCCTTATTATCACAGCCTGTACTTTTTATACTAGGATGCAATTGCTTCAATAAATACATTGAAATCAAGTTTGCATCTTGTGTCCTGCCTTGGCATGTGTGAGTCACTGAGTAACTAAGCAAAAAGGGTATGATCTGTTTCCAAGACTTCCCTGAGAAGTCAGTGTATCAGGATTAGGTTGCCACAAATCACCTTCTCCTTTCTAGGGCTGGGTGAGGCACTGTGGGCTAGCCAGGAGTTAGACTGACAGCTGTCAAAGTGGTATGGGGCTGACTCAGTCTCTCACACTCAGTGGTGCTGCCACCCTAAACCTGTTATCTTATTACCATAATAGGAACTTCATGACAGTTTGACCAGTCTTAGTGTTAATGATAGAAACTTATAGCAGATTTTCCCTTTTTTGGATTTAGGGTAAGCCCAACATCCAGTGTTTTAGAGAGTAATCTACCTGCATTCCAACAATGTTTGTCCCTGGTCACCAGAAGCCCCAATCTCTGTATCCAATAACACTGCCCTATATAATAGAGACATACTGTGAGGGTTTGGCAACTGTCTGCATCATGGCTGATTCTGGTAGTGGTCCCGGGAATTCCACCCAACAGTGCCTGGCCATGGCTGCTGTCTTCTCAAAGATTAAAAGCAGACCCCGTCCCACTCAGCTGAGCTTGTAGGTTGATCATTTGCATATGTATAGTATTATTTCATAAATTATGCATGGATATTGGTCTGAAGATGAGCCATTAGAGAACATTTCAGAAAGTATTATAATCTTACTCAATGAGGAAGCAGTTTACAGCCAGGAACCTGTGGCTCCACATTTCTGTATAATTTGATATCCTGACCTTTACATGAAAATGTCTTGTTTTGGCTGCCATTACATGATGCATAGTATGAGAAGAAAGCTGCAGAAACTAAGTTCAAAAAATTGGGCTCAACCAAAAAGATTATCCATGCGTTTTTGCCACAGTATCTGTGCATCCACAAGAAAGACCCACAGATGTCCAGAAGAAGCACACACAGATGTTCCCAGCTTTTTTGTGATGAGCTGGAAGTGAGAATATGTGTTAATATATTGCCAGAGAAATACATTGTTTGGGGGGACATAAAGGGGCTAGAAGGAGAATACCTAATCCCATTGAGGATTCAAGGGGATAGGGAATTACAGAAGAACAGGTTGTGCCTCTAAAAATAAGAGCTAATAATCAAAGAAGGTGGCACTTGACCAATAACAAAATGTGCAATTTCAACTGAGCTCTGACTGCTTGCTGAATTTGGGACTGTGTACCCTTATCACGGGCAAAGACTTAAAATATAGATGTGGGAAAGTAACACATAAATTGGGGGAGTACACCATGCTTGGGGTGTTGAAAGAGGGTCTGCATGTGATAAGAGCTAGGTTACCACTGTTAGCACCCATGCCAGGACAACGTTGATTGCTTAAGATAAAAGTGGGTAATACTCACTCTGGCCAAGCCCTGGCTGCAGTGTCATTCCATCCCAAAGAATACTTCTGCCATGTGGCTGTATAGCTTATATGTATCTGTCTGGACATATCAAGCCTCTGTGAAGATTACTGACCACTGATCTCTCTTAATCCCCGAAGCAGCCGCAAGAAGAAGTGATGAAAGAATGCATCTTGCCTGTAAGAAGGTGAATATCATCCCACTGGGCCTAGCAGCACTGCATCCTCTTGATTACTGACTTCTCTATTGTCCTGTAGTGTACACAGTAGGACCACACATGGTGACACCTACCAGAGAGGACACATTTCTCTACCTGAATTCTGGTGCTCTGTCACTTCATGTCTATCTTCAAATCAGATTATAGTCCACCACATTACTGACATCTATGTCTGATACTTTCCTTTATGCCATACAGAACAGACACAATGGCTAAAAGTTTTGTCTACATGTCAAAGGATTAGCAGACATATTTGACCACACACTTGTACTCTCATTCCCCCTACCGATTTATCATGTGTCTACCCCTGTACCTATTTTCAAAGTGGGAATAAACAGCTATCTTATTCTGCATTAAGTAGAGTTTAGAGTACTTCTTTCCTTTGCCTTCCCAGACTGCCCACAGTACACATGTTGCGCACACTTGACCTTCCCATAGTAATTACATTACTTGCCTTCCCACTCGCCCCATAGAGCTCACATCTCCCATTCCTGACTTCCCAGGAGAAATGACATAAACTGCAGATGATTTATTGTGGACAAAAACATTTGGTCTGGCAGATCCTTTGGTCTAACAGAGAAGCGGGATCTTCCACTCTCCTGTCTCTTACTGATAGCAGCCAGAGCCAATCTGCCTTTTATGAGGCCACACACTGTCATGGACATGGACCCCATCATTGAAATGCATTGTGGTGAATGGCAAGTTTTGAAAGTCACAAGAAGGAGCACATATAAAGAGTAATAACAGATTTTAGTTACAATATAAACCATTTATTGATGGTACCATACTAAACTTAAGAATTGTGGTGTGATCTAAGGTGATTTTACCTTGTGAAAAAGCCTTCTGCTGGGATTTCATGATTCATGTTTGAAAGAAAACATTTTTTTCGTGATTTTCACATAGAGGTTATGGAATGTGCTCCAGAAGCTAAAATGAGAACATATTTTCTGTAAATTCATACTGTCTTTCTCAGCCATATGAGAATGAAGTCTGACCATGTACTTCCAACAGGAATAGACAGTCCGTTGATTGCCTTGTGTTCTACTACAGCCTTCCAGAGTGTTCTAAAGAACAACGAGAATGGTAACAGTCTTACTTATGACAAAAGTCTGGCACACCTGAAGCCATCTTGATTGAAACAAACTGGTAAAACTTAAAACATTTAATTTAGAATGGAACAAAATGAGGGGGTTCATTTTGTCAAGGAAATTGTGGTTAGTGCTGTAGAAATAATAATTAGGACAAGTTTTAAGTGAGTTCTCAAATATGTTCCTCTCCTATTTCATTAAAACATTCTTACATCCAGACTGAAACATGCACTTTCAATAGAGCAGTAGACTGCTAGTTTATTCTCTGTTGATCAGCAGTTTTACTACAGTGTTCTAATGTGCAACTAAAGTGCTAACAATCCAAATTTATGCCAAAAGTGTGGCACA
Organism: Pleurodeles waltl; assembly: GCF_031143425.1. Taxonomy (NCBI): domain Eukaryota; kingdom Metazoa; phylum Chordata; class Amphibia; order Caudata; family Salamandridae; genus Pleurodeles; species Pleurodeles waltl. The sequence goes on from NC_090440.1 coordinate 501,862,999, forward strand.
TCTGAACGCCATCTTGATGGAATTGAAGTGGAAAGCTGAAAGCATTTTCTACAGAGGATACTGCCGTTATGAGGAAATCAGAGAGCTTCATAACAAATAAGTCTCCCAAGATAGTCACCAAAGAAAAAAGAGCACAAATATCACCCAAACGTAGCCTAAGTATATCACAATGACAGAACTGTGCAAAACAATTCATTTGTTATGTTTTTCTTTGCAGTTTTTATGTAGCACAGACTTGATCCAAAGGTATTGGAGTGCTTTACCTGAGCATCAGTTACATCACACTAGGACACATTCATTTTGGTATTAAGAATGGGGAAATTAAGTGATTTGCCCAGAATCATAGGATGTCAAGCTGATGCTGAAACTTGAACCTGGTTCCCCAATTGCAAAGTCTGCAGCTCTGACCAAAATGCAACTGGATAAAAAGCATAAAGATAGCAAATAATTTAAAAGTGCTTTGTCGCTTTTGAGAACTCAGAAAATATGTCCTCATTTTAGTTTTTTAGAGCATTAACAATTATATCAATGGGACTCAGACCCTCTCATTGTAAAAGATTTCTAAAGGAGATGCTTTAATAATAACATTTTGATTACATCAAGGTTATATCAGGCGTGCCACACTTTTGTAAGAAATAAACAATCTAGCAATGTAGTAGTTAATTAGAAAACCGTGGGGAGGCAGAGGTCAGGGCCAAATACTTGAATAATTAAGGCCATGGAGAAGAGGGCAGGGGCAACAAGTAGACCACGCTGGGCAGGTAGGAGGGGCAGTGGGAGCACAGCCGACCATGGCGGGCAGGGATAAGTGGGGGGAACAGGGGCAACAAACAAACCATGAAGGACAGCTAAGAGAGGCTGAGGCAGACCAATAAGGGCAGAAGGAAGAGGTAATGGCTGTACATGCCAACATACCCAATTCAGGCAGTAGACTCCCAATGTTCTTAAGCCGAAAAGGGCTTTATTTTATTTGTCTCCTGCCTAAAATGTCCTCTTTTTCAATATAGGTCAATGGAGAAAATCAATTCCCCATTTCTTTTTCAAAATCCCACTCTTACAAAGTTCAAAATGTTGCCAAGTATGGCAGATTGGATCATGGAGGGCAAGAGGAATAGGGTAGGGACATGGACTTGGATACCAGAGGCCAGTAGGGAGATGGGGAGGGCAACCAAACTGACCTTTGAGGGCATGTGTCAGGGGTTGCAGCAGCACAATACACCACAGAGGGCGAGAGGAAGCTGACCATACTGGACAGACAGAAGGGACAGTCCCAGTATAATAGACCATGAAAGGTTTCAAAGGGCGGGCGGAGGCACAACATTCGACCAGACAAGGCAGGAGGGAGGGGATAGGGGACTGCACATGGAAAACAGAAAGCAGGGGGTAAGAGGGTAGGAGCAGCAAGTTGACCATGGAGGGAAGTCGGGATGGGAACTGGAAGCAGAACACACCAAGAAGGGCAACAGTGAGACTATAATGCATAGACACAGAAAACTGAGGGAAGGTGAGAGGGGTCAGGGGCAGCTAGCTCACTACACAGGGCAGGTGGGAGGGGCAGTGGCAGCACAGAAGACCACTAATTGCAAGCTGGAGGGTTAGTGGCAGCACAATGGCCATGGTGAGCAAGAGGGAGAGGGTAGGGGCATGCAGAGAGGACCATGGGACACAGAAGGGAGGGATATGGGCTGGACACAGACAAGGGAGGGCAGAGGAAGGGGCTTCACAAAAGACTATGCAGGTCAGTCAGGAAAGCAGTTCCAGCACAACAGACCATGCAGGACAGAAGGGACAGGCATCAAATTGGACCATGGAGGACAGGAAGGAGGGGATGGGACATGGGACTTGGAAAGGCAGGGTTGAGGTGGCAGGGACAGGCAGTAGCCATCTGACAATGCTAGGCAGGTGGAACATCCAGTGGCAGCTTAATAGAGCATTCAGAGTATATAGGGGAGCAGTGACTAGTCCATGGAACATGGTGGGCAAAAAGAAGGGAGCGGTGGCATATACACAGACAAAGGAGGGCAGGGGGAAGGAGGGTAAGGCAGCAAACTATGTAGAGAAGCTAAGCAGGAGGGCTATGATAGGGCACACAATTGGGCAACGAAGGGCAGAAGGACTGGGCACTGACATAAAGCTAAATGGAGGGAAGTGGCAGCACATCATACCATGCAGGGCAGGAGGAAGGGGGCTGGTGCATGGACTGGGACATCAGAGTGTAGGGAGCACAAGGGTGGGGCAGTAAGCTAGCTGTTCAGGGCAGTTGGAAAGGGCAGTGGCAGAGCAACAGACAACAGACACACAGGGATGTAATCAGGGAACAGGGGCATGGATTTGGACAATGGATGGCAAAGTGGAGGGGGGGGCAGGAACAACAAGCTTGGGTGGCAGCAGCACAATGCCAGGCCAGGTCCTGCACCTAACCACCCACCCCCCCACCATGCATTGCGATGGGCATCTTACTTAACATTTTAAAAAAACAACTCTAGAAAATCATGTAAAAAATTTTTTAAAACAGGTATTACAGGGAAGTTATAGTTAGGAGATAGAATAAAAAAATAGAAATTCACTGAAAAAAACTCAGACCTTCTTGCACCTACTCACAGACCCACTCATGCCCTCATGCACTCACTTACAGACAATCATGCATCCTCTCACAGGCCCACTCAAAAAGTAAGGCATCCACTTATACATCCACTCAGAGACTCCTGGACCCACTCACTGACCCACTCAGAGACCCATGCACCCACTGACAGACCCACTGATGTACTTATGCACACACACACTCAGAAATGCACTCAGAGGCTTCTGCATTCAGGGTTGGGTGGGTATAGAGGCTTGATTGAAGGGCCTGGCTGCAGGCCAGGCCCTGCTGCCACCCCTGCCACTCACAGCCAAAGGCCGTGCAGGGATGGGTAGCTATAAGGGGTTGGCCGCATGCCTGGCGGCCAACCCTTGCCATGCACGGCTGAAGACTCTGCTAGGTGTGGGATTTGGTAGTTATAGCAGGTTGGCTGCATGGCCTGGCTGCAGACCAGGCCCTGCGGCCAACCGCCGCCAGACACTGCCTTTGGCTGTGCGCAGTGGTGGTTGCATTAATGTGTAGTGATTAAAACTACTTCACGTTAAAAAAAAAAAAAACGAAATTCAACGAAATATTAAAGTTGACAGGTAGGTTAAAGTTAGGAAATAGAATTAAAAAAACATAGAAATCCACTTCAAGAAACAAAGGTTACAGGGACATTATAGTTAGGATCTGAATTTAATCGTATAAAACCATGGAAATTCAGTAGTTATAGTTATGGTTAGTTGAAGTAACTATAACTCATGCCGTAAGGTAACTATAATTTGCGGATTTGCCACGCACAGCTAATTACTCCACATACTATATCACTCAATACATCTTTGATAACATCACTGTTAATCTCAATGTAACATTTGCAGCAAAATTATTTCGCAGAAAACTGCATAAAGGGGGGCGAGTTATAGTTACTTGATATATATATATAGCTCAGGCTCTCACTGTCTCTTGCTCTTCTACCTTAGCTTCTCTACCTCTCCTCATCCCCAACACACCTCTCTTCCACCTCGCTATAGTACAAATATATTTTTTACTTTATCATGGGTGGGTGCTAGTTATGCATGACCTCACTTGTGTATTGATTTACTGCCTAACTGAACTGAACTGATTGTTCAGCCCCATATGTTATATTGTGGTTTATTCACAAATCTCAAGAAGTGTTTAAAATGGGGAGTGCAGTCCTGGGAGTCCAGGAACTCAAGGCATCTGGTTCTAGATCTGCAGATCCTTTTTGGGATCTGGAAATTAGGAAACAAAAATAGTTACAACTACACTGCTAAAATATGATTTCTCGGCATGAAGGCTAAGCTCAGGGCTTTTCCAAAAGGCCTTGACTGTGTCCTAATTCCACTATGCATGACTAGAGGGTATGTGTAGTAGGTCTGTTTGGCACATGAGCTGTTTGCAATGCCTGGTCAAAGATCACAAGGTATGCTCAGATACCCCTGTGTATGGCCACAGGACATTTTATTGACCTTCAGTTTTACCACCAGTAGGGACCCATGTAACTCTTCTCTATTGTTTTGGGGGCAATCAACTTCATTTTCAGTGCCTCTTCTTCCAAACTTTAGCCTTATGATGTGTTTCTGCTTTTTAGGGTAGGATGTTTCTGTCTGTGGATTGCTAGGACAAGACAGAGATTTTAACAGTTCACACTCCAAGGCACCTGGAGTCCAGTAGTACTAAAGGATAGGAGGCACTAGGGTCACTTTTTCAGAAGAAAGGGTCCCTCTATTTAAGGCATCAAAACAGATAAGGTCTGGATAGTGGTCAAGAGGCACTATATTCCTCTAGGTCCTAATTGTAGATTCCAAACATTGAGATTGACAAACATAAAATCATTTTATTTAAAAAGAAGATCTACTTTCAGAGGGAATTAGACCTACTATAGTCCTATTTAGTATACTTCAAGTTTAGTAGCTCAATCTGATTCTGTTTATTTATTCATTTGTAAAATAAACCTATCAATTAAAGGTTCTACCAGCCCCACCATCCTATTATCACTCCTCACAAGGGCACCTCCTGGCCCCCACCAAGCTTAGCCCTACCTGGCATTCTCTCCTGTACTTTTTGTCAGCCATTGCTGCAATTCCACTAGTATTAATGGGTCCAGATTCATTCCTCCCTGTATCCCTCCACCACATACTCCTCTTAACCATGGCAACAACACTACCTGCTGCTAGATCACCTTCAAATTGCTTCTCCAAATCAAGAGTCAATGCTTTTAAGATTGCCTACCCTCCACATTTCTCTAAATACTTAAAGAAAAACATGAAACACAAAAAACTAAGAGTCTTCTTGGGAACAATATTTAGAGACCAACACCACTGTGTAGGGAAAGTTGCCATACTCCTCTACACTCATGACACTGACTAATGGTCCACCCCTTCAATATAGGTTCCACGCCACCTCACTGTCTAACATTCCCTATGATTGCAAACTGAAAAGCACTTCTCCTTTTGACTCTGTTATCTCTCAATTTCTATATTTGATAACGGGAAAATAATGTCCTAAGTAAACTATAAGATGTTGGCCTTAATTACCAATATCTTTCCATTCCTTATGTCCTCCCCTTCCATCTGACATACCTTTCCATCTAGAATGTCCTCCTCATCCTCATCTCCCCCCATCAAACCTCACCAACAGACAAGGCTTCTCATCCCACTCTACTTCACCCTTCATCATACCCCCAAACTATTTCAACACCTCCTACTCTTCCCACTGCTTTCTTTCCCCACCAACCTTCCTGGTGTAATTCTTCTCTCACTGATGGCAGGCAATGACCATCCACTACCTAACTAATCACCTCATCTCTTCCTGTCTAACTTCCCCACATGTTACAATAAATATCCCTCCCTTACTCCTTTCTCCTACCCTCCTTCTCAGAAATCCCTACACAGCCTTTCTACCATTTACTCTCTGACAATCTCCCTCCCACAAACCTGAAAACCCACTGCTCATCCTGCCCCTCTGAGCCTTCACTCTCTTAGACAACCTCACCTAAACCCCCTAATCTGTTCACCTCATCTCCCACTTTATCCTCCTGAAATTGAAAGCACAATCCAAAGCACATCAGAAAAGAATATAATCTTCTACCTTCCCCTACTCTGCCTAGGACCATCTGCTGGAACTCCTGTCAACTAGCTTGCTTCTGTCAAATAAAATTGACATCCTTACTCATTCCTTTTTCCACTTTAGTAACTTGATCATACCCCACAATTTCTTTAAACAACACCCTGCGAACAACATTAGCCCTTTGCCAAATAGTACCCTCAGAAATAATTGCTCTCCGACCCAAACAAACTTGTTCACATCCTAATGCCAGTGATATTCTTAATCTAAACAGCTACAAACCACCACTTGTCCACCAGCCAAACACAAACTAGCCTACATATTTCTTGAACTGCATACCCCCATATCACTCAAAAAGCAAAAGACGCATCCCACCCTCATAGAACCTCTCCAGATCCTCAATCATCTGCATGCTACACAACTGCTGATCCGCAGTAAAACTCTGCCTTGAGAACATAGACAAAATTAGAGACTACAACATTGACATCATGGTCCTCAACAAAACTTTGCTAAACGATTCATTAAGCAATGTACTGCCCCTCCTTCTATTACCCCTTTACTCCACTTTGAGATGTGAACAAGATTATAGACAAGGTGGGGGTCCTAGCGATCATTTACAGAAAGTCTCTCAAATATAGGCTACCCTCTTTACCCCACTTTCAATTCTTCAAATCTTTATCTGTTGAAATCTCCTCTCATGCACACAGTAACCTCTGGATGAAAGCCTATTGCTCACCTGGACAAACCAACACCTTAATTGAAGAGTGCAATAAATTCTTCACAGACCAATTGATAGCTCTGACAACATCACCTTTCTCAGGGACGTCAACCTTTACTGGCCTTCACTGGGGTTTAAAAGGAAATAATCCTTTGAATAACTTTGCTACATTTCTCGGTGACAATGATCTCCACCAACCCTACCAAAACCCCACACACTCTAGCGGCTTCACGCTGGACCTGATCATCTCCAGATCTCCAATCCTAGTGGCCAGTGATCCCATCCCAGTAGAATGGTCTGACAACTTACAGATTCCCTTCACAGTGTCTTTCTCAAATACCTAATCTCACGGTCAACTGAAGAAAGAAAACATTTGATTCAGAGACACTATCAACATTGATACTGAAGCCATGGCTAACCTAGCCTTTTCTAACCTCACATAAATAGTTCCTCAAATTGACATAAACAAAACTACAAGGTTTATCAACTCCTACATGAAATACCTGATAGAAGCATTCGCACCAGTAAAGACCAAAAAAGAGCGGATCAAAGCCTTCTTGCCCTTCGTTCTAAAAAGACTTCTATGAAGAAAGGAGGTGTATCAGACAGTTGGAAGAAGATAGGAGACAAACTCCCTCACCAATCAACATGACCAAGCTGCATTCTGCTAGAAAACACTATAAAAGTCACATCTTTAGAGGCAAGGCAGCGCATATAATATCACTCCTGGGCACAGCCAAGAACAGACCAAGACAACAGTTTGAGATAAACAAATTAACAACCCTTCCTCCCCAGTCCCATTCAAGCTATTAGAGGCCCTGCGCATTAGCTTTGCAGAATATTTGACAAAAAAGTCAAATACCTGATCATCTGCCTCCTTGTCAAACTCAACAAAAAATTCAACGAGAACTTACCCTAAAGGCACTGCAGTTGTGATCCCCAATTTCAGAATCAGATCTGCTATTAACTTTATCCAGTGTTAAACCCTCAAACCACCTTTCTGATGCCATTCTGGATCATTGACAGGATATTATCAAGGTACATGCATTTGGAGTTATAGACAGTAAAATCTTGCAATCCTACACATCGTGGATGATGCCCTCCGAATTCTGTACACTAGTAATTCCTGTCTTCTTGTACTCCTGGACTTCTCTGCCATAATCAACACAGTTAATCACCAGTCTTTACTAAACACTGTTGAGTGGCAAATGAGTCTTGAAGGTGTAGCCTAGAATGGTTCTTTTCATACCTTACACATCACTCTCAATTAGCAAAAATTAGGAATGTGATTTTGAAGACAGTTAGTCTACAGCAAGGGGTCTCCCAAGGTTCAATTCTTTTTACAACCCTCCTCAACCTCCTTAGGGAGCCCCTCTATATTACTTTTTCATCTCTACACTGATGACACCCAAATATACCTGAAAGCCTCTTCCCCTAATAATTTCACCTTCTTAAAATTCAAGCTGGGATGACAAACAACCACTTCAAACTAAACCCAGGGAAAATGTATTTCTTATTTATCTCCCCAAAGAAACCTAATGCATTTCTTCAAAACTGGATGTCATTCCTTCCTGATGTGGGAGGCTGTCCATCTATCAATCAGAATGCCAAAATCACTAGGCTTCACCCTTGACAGACGTATCAACCTCCAGAATCATATATCATCCATTGCCAAGAGTGCTTGATTGCAGCTAAAGATGCTTTGGGGAATGAGGTACCTCATTTAAAACAGTACCTAAAATCAGTTGTCCAGGCATTTGTCCATACAGAGTCAACCCCCGAATCACTATACTATCAGGCATCCCCAAAATCCATCTAGGACCACCTAGAGCAGCCTTACATGTAGCAGCGCTCTTTGCAACAGATCACAAGAAATTTGATCTCTTCATTCCTATACTATGCTTAATCCAGTGGCTTCCGATAGAGGCTAAAACCCAATTTAAAATGGACTGCATCATGCACAAAGCACTTCACTCCTCTTCACCCCCATACCTAACTGAGAAACTGAACATTTCAGGCATTAATTGGGATTCAAGAAGTGCTCACTCTCTTTTTTCTTGAACTCTCTCCCCTACCTTCAAGAGGAAGCAGTACATGCCCCAATTCTTCTCCGTAACTGCCACAGAAATATGGAACTCCCTCCCTCAAAAAACTCCACATGACCTCATGCCACAATGCCTTCTAAAAAAAAAACTAAAATCTCTCCTATTCGAACTGCACTTGGGTTAACTACCCTTGTTCCCATTTCACCTTTGAATGTGTCTCAGCCTTTCCCTGCACTGTTTATTAATTAACCTTCCATGGTACAATTTACTCCCCATTGGTTGATATTACCTGTTCTTCATTCCATGGTTGTGTTAGCAGTATATGAATTTCCACCTCGTGAGAGGACCTTGTTGCTCACTCTTCCAAGAGTAATCCTTTGTTTTATCCATTTGTTACTAATCTGTGTTGACTCCATCGTAAAGCATTCTGATTCCCCCAGGCCTAATCCATGCTATATAAAATCACAAAATAAATAAATAAAATAAGTTTGTAGTAGATGCATGTGGGTGGTGGAGGTATGGGGGCATAGACAGCAGGGCAATGGGAATGGGCAAAGGTACTATGCTGTTCCCAGAGACCATTGTGCATAAGCAGAATCAGTGCCAGGGTTAGTTGCTTTGGCAGAGACTAAAGTATAAGATGTAAAGAAAAAAAAACCACTGAAAATACTTTATTAAAGGGTTGAAGTTTTCACAATTATTGTGAATAAATAACCATAACACCATCTCCACCCTCACCAGTTCTCACGACCTCAACATTAATTGTCCATGACGTGGATTAACTTGAGAGTTCTGTCATGATTGCATAAGCTTTATTAACCCCTTAGCTGCTAGTTCCTTGCTCCCTCCACCCCAGTGCTGATCCCTTTTAGTGAATTTTTGGGGTAGTTCACACTGAGGGCTCCATAACTTTTTTCCAAATATGGTATCCATTCCAAATTTATGTCCTTTTTTTCCAACATCATGGAGATCGTAAAGGTACCTAGGGCTTGTCGATTCCCCGATTCCCCTGGAGGGGACTAAGAAAATAGGCAAAATATAGCAACATTTTGACTTTTTGGATAAATATAGGGAAAAGGTGTCTGTTTTTTCGCTAAGAATGGCATCCACAAATGGCTTGCTGTACTAAAGTTACCATCTTCCCAGCTTTTAGTAACATACAGAGTTGAATCCAAAAACCTAATTTTGTACCACAGTTTTGGCGTCTTTTCAAGAGGCAGCCTATTTTGCCTATTTTTTGTATTCTCAGCCTATTTACAGTTTGTGGTGGAAACCAGGGTCAAACCCCTGGGTGATCCAGAAAAGCTATACATTACTGAAAAGTAGAAACAATTCAAAATTCAGCAAGGGGTCATATGTGTAGATCTCACAATGTTTTGCCAAGGAAAATAAATATTGAAAAATGAGTTGGAAAAAAACGGGCACTTGTGACAACATTTCCATCTGTAACTTTTTGTCACAATGGCCGATTGGCAGAAGCAGTATATCATTCCATGCGCTAGACCACTCTGGTTGCGGGAATGTATAGGGTTTGTAGGTGCTCCAGGAACCCAAGGTACCAAGAGCCAACAACTGAGCTGCTCTGTAAAATGGTTTTTCATTGAGTATCAAGCATAGACCAATTCTTACGGCAAAATAGGCAGAGTGAAAAATGGGTATCAAGGAAACATATGTATTTCTGTAATGGGCACAAGATATAGAGTTTAGGAACAGTGATTATTTCTACATCTCTGAATTTGTGGGTACATTTACTAACGTATGATTTGGAGGGTATTTTTCAAAATATAATCTTTCTTTCTACATTGGCTTACATTTGAAAAGCACAAATGCAGTGAAATCTAATAGGTAATAACGAATGTTCTACTATTCTATGCTCCCAGAAATCTCACAATAAAAATGATACCTCACTTGTGAGTGTAGGCGTAGCGTCCACAATAGGAAACGACCCAAAGCATAACATGGATCAGCTAATTTGTCCACCAAAAACTGAGCCTTTTTTTCCTGTGTGAGTAACTTGTGATTTCGGACCTGAGCTCAACAGGCACCTAGGAAAACCTAGCAAACCTGTACATTTTTTAAAGCTAGACACTTCGGGGTATCCAGGGTGGGTTGACTTGCATGGCTCACACCATGTTTTTTACCCAGAAACCCTTGCAAACCTTTAACATTGACCAAAAAACACATTTTCTTCATATTTCTGTGATGTAAAGTGCTGGAATCTGTGGGGAGTCACAAACGTCCTTTCACTCGGCATTCCCCCAGGTCTCCCAATAAAAATTATACCACACTTGCGTGGATAGACCTAGCGTCCACAACAGGAAACAGCCCAAAATGCAACATGGATGCAGTGCATTTTTTCACACAAAACTCGCTCCTAGGGAAACCTAGCCAACTTGTACATTTTTGAAGACTAGACATTTAGAGGTATTCATTGTGGGCTGACATTTTTACCCAGAATCCTTTGCAAACCACAAACTTTGACTAAAAAAACACATTTCCTCACACTTCTGTGATGGGTAGGAATGGACCACACAAGGGTCAATGGTAGTCCTTGCATGAGAGCTACTGTTGATCCTGAGGTGATCCATTCCTGATGCGGGCCCTAGGCACAGGCACACATGTTGGGTAATGTTTTTATCAGGACAAGTGCGGGAACTATAGGCAGCAGGAATTTTGTGAATCCATGCACATTCCTGTAGTTAATGTCACAGAAATGCAAGGGAAAATAGTGTTTCACATTGGCAGGGCATTCTGCGTAAGGAAACTTTGGGGAGTCCATACAAGCCTAACCTCCCTGGACTCCCCTGGATATCTAGTTTTCAGAAATGTCTGGGTTTGGTAGGTTTCCCTATATGGCCGCCAAGCCTGGAATCAAAAACGCATCTGCCCACCTTACAAAACCAGGTTGTTTTGTGATAGATAATTTTGATGTCTCAACAGTACAGTTCGGGCCCTTCCCTGTTGTGTCCACTTGCTAACCCCCACAAGTGAGGCACCATTGTTTCTCAAGAGACTTGGGGGAACGCTGGGTCCTAGGAAATGTGTGGCTGCCCGCAGATTCCAGGACTTTATCTCATGGAAATGCAAGGAAAATGTGTTTTTTAGGCACAGTTTGAGCTTTGCAGGGGATTCTGGGTAAAAAAAAACTTGCAAGAACGACACTAGTCATGCATCCCTGGACTCTCCTAGTTGTCTAGTTTTAAAAAAATTTGCAGGTTGGCCTAGCTGCCAGCTGAGGTAGGGCCCACAGTTATCCATAATGGTAAAAAAACAAGGAGTTCTTAGTGAGGGCCATCTTACCCCACAGATATAAATCTGATACTAATTTTTTTAAGTTAATCTACCACTCACACTAGTTGGTTTTGGCACCTCCAGAAATTGTGTTTTTTAAAGCATAAATACTAATCAAAGTATTTGAATACTTAAACTAGGCCTTCTGAATGTGAGCCATAAAGCCTCTTCATGGCCCCAACTGCTTTATGGCTCATTCACACACCATTCATGTACAACACACAAGACTTTCAAACTGCCAGCCACGGGCCCAATCCAACCAATCAGTCCACTCTCATCAACTGACCACTGCCAGACAAAGGCCAATCAAATTCATACGCCACAGGACGGAATAAGTTTGACTACATTTTACCACCTGTCAAGTAACTGCCTCCTTCTTCCTGAACATTACTGAATGCATGCATAGTGAACCTTTACTAATTGCTCCATTGACAGCCACGTGAGGCTCAGGAAGATGTCTTTCATGTGCCTTTAGCGTACTCACTGTGCTCAATTCAGCTCCTTCCAGTTTGTGGATGCACGTTGGGGGTGTCTGAAGATGCCTTGCAAGGCCTATTCCTCAAACTGAGTGAGCATACCTACCTTTGAAAGTAAGTCAGACATGCTGTGGAATTTTCACAAAGTTTCCTAAAGAGAACATCATAAACTATGAAGAGCTGTAGTTTTTGACACAAATGGTAGTCCGTGAGAAAGTAGCATATGTTCCATCCATCGTTATGTGCAGTGCTGTGACTGTAATGCACTTATTATACAGAAAACTGAACATCTACTAAGTTCTGACAGAGGATGAACATAGCAAGCAGGTCAAACATTGACCCATATGTGTCATGGTAATTCAGTCTGAGCACAGCACCAATGGCTTTGAACCCACAGGTGAAGATGAAGTCATGGCATGTGTATCTGTACTGCTTTACTGTTAGAAATGGGGTCTTTGGTTGTCAGTCAGGTTACCCCCCTGTCCAAGCAAGGACCCTCACTCTAGTCAGGGTAAGTCACACACAATCCAAATTATCCTGTGCCCACCCTCTGGTAGCTTGGAACTGAGCAGTCAGGCTTAACTTAGAAGGCAATGTGTAAAGTATTTGTGCAATAAATCATACAATAACACCATGTAGCACCACAAAAATACACCTCACTATGTTTAGAAAAATATATAATATTTATCTGGATATTTGCAAGTAAAAACGATAAAAGATGCAATAAGAAAATGTAAAGATATCACTGAAAAGTGATATAAAGTGTCTTACGTCTTTTTAAAAGCAAACAAAGTCTCTTTAAAGCACAAAGTACCTGGTTTGAGTGAAAAATCTCCACAAAGGGCTGCAGAGGAGGAGATGCGTGGAAAATGGTGTGTGAGTCAGTTTCGCCCCTTCACACACGGACTTGCGTCATTATTTTCCACGCGGGGAAGACGTTGTGTCGATTTCCGGTGCGCGGACCTATCTCCTCTTCAGGTTGCGGGGTTTTCAGACGCCCCGGGGTCTGTGCGTGGAATCCTGGGCTTGTGACCAGCTGCATGTCGTTCCGGTGGGCGATGCGGGGAAATTTCTCCCTCACGGCAGGCACTGCGTCGATTTCCCCTCTGGAAGTCGGGCGGCATTGTCCAGGCGGGCCGTGCGTCGAAGTTCCGGTCGCACCACAGGTGCTGCATCGATCTTTTCCTCGCAAAGTTGAGCGGCGTCTTTCCGGTTCGGCGTGCAGTGAATTTTTCACCGCGGAACAAGCTGTGCGTCGAATTTTTCACCGCACAAGGAGTGCAGTTGCAAGAGAGAAGTCTTTTTGGTCCTGAGACTTCAGGGAACAGGAGGCAAGCTCTATCCAAGCCCTTGGAGAGCACTTCTGCAGCAAAGCAAAAGAGCAGCAAGACAGCAGGGCAACATCAAGGCAGCAGTCTTCTGTAGAAAGCAGTCAGGTGAGTCCTTTAGGCAGCCAGGCAGTTCTTCTTGTTAGGGTGCAGGTTCTGGTTCAGGTTTCTTCTCCAGGAAGTGTCTGAGGTGGTAGCACAAGGAGCTGTCAACTAAACCTAGCCAGACGTGGATTGTAAGGTACAGAAAGATTTAAGTGCAGAAGAAAGCTCACTTTCTAAAAGTGGCATTTCTAAAATAGTAATATTAAATCCAACTTCACCAGTCAGCAGGATTTTGTATTACCATTCTGGCCATACTAAATATTACCTTCCTACTCCTTTCAGATCAGCAGCTACCACTTTAACAATGTATGAGGGCAGCCCCAATGTTAGCCTATGAAGGGAGCAGGCCTAACAGTAGTGTAAAAACGAATTTAGGAGTTTTACACTACCAGGACATATAAACTACACGGGTACATGTCCTGCCTTTTACCCACACAGCACCCTGCTCTAGGGGTTACCTAGGGCATACATTAGAGGTGACTTATATGTAGGGAAAGGGGAGGTTTAGGCTTGGCAAGTACTTTTAAGTGCCAAGTCGAGGTGACAGTGAAACTGCACACACAGGCCTTGCAATGGCAGGCCTGAGACAAGGTAAAGGGGCTACTAAAGTGGGTGGCACAACCAGTGCTACAGGCCCACTAGTAGCATTCAATCTATAGGCTACCATGTTTAAACGGAGAGAGCATATGCACTTTAGCACTGGTTAGCAGTGGTAAAGTGCGCACAGTCTAAAAACCAGCAAAAACAGTGTCCAAAAAGTGGAGGGAGGCAGGCAGGCAAAATCTTAGGGGTGACCACCCTAAGGCTGTCAGGTCTAACATGTGTCCCCTCCCAGCTGAAAGTAGGGAGAGCTACCCAACCTCCTGGGAGCTCTCATCGCTAAGGCGGAAGTATCTGGAGAGACCATCAGCATTGGCGTGGTCAACCCCTGGGCGATGCTCCACCGTAAAGTCCATCCCCTGTAGGGGAAATGGACCACCTCAAAAGTTTTGGATTCTCACCTCTCATCTGCATGAGTCATCCGAGGGGCCTGTGGTCTGTGTGAACCCGGAAGTGAGTCCCAAACAGGTATGGACTCAGCTTCTTCAGTGCCCAGACCACAGCAAATGCTTCTCTTTCAATAGCATTCCACCTCTGTTCCCGTGGTAATAGTCTTCTGCTAATAAAGACTACTGGTTGGTCTAGGCCCTCCTTGTTTAGCTGTGCTAGGACCGCCCCTATGCCATGCTCTGAAGCATCTGTCTGCACAATAAATTCCTTGGAGTGGTCAGGGGCCTTGTGCACGGGCCGTGCACATGGCTTCCTTCAGGGAGCCAAAGGCTTTCTGACAAGCCTCTGTCCAAGTCACCAACCTAGGTTGCTTTTTGGATGTGAGTTCTGTCAAGGGTGTCACCATGGTTCCATAGCCCTTGACAAATCTGCGGTAATATCCGGTGAGGCCTCAGAAGGCTCTCACCTCTGTTTGGGTTCTAGGTGATTGCCAGGCCTTGATAGTTTCAATCTTGGCCTGGAGTGACTGCACCTTGCCACCACCTACTAGGTGTCCCAAGTACACCACGGAACCCTGCCCCAATCTGGCACTTACTGGCCTTGAGGGTCAGGCCTACCTGTTGCAGGGCCTGAAGCACCTCCTTGAGGTAGAGCAGGTGTTCCTCCCAGCTATCACTGTAGACGGCAATGTCGTCCAGGTAGGCTGCGCAGAAGGCATCCTTGCCAGCTAGGATCCCTTTAACCAACCGTTGGAAGGTAGCGGGGGCATTTTACAACCCAAAGGGCATCACCCGGAATTGGTAATGGGCCTCAGGTGTGGAAAATGCTGATCTCTTTTTAGCCCCCTCAGTCAAGGCGATCTGCCAGTACCCTGATGTGAGATCAAAAGTACTGAGGAATTTGGCAGCCCCTAGTCTGTCTACGAGCTCACCAGCTCGGGGGATAGGGTGAGCGTCAGTCCATGTGACTGAATTGAGACCCCGGTAGTCCACGCAGAACCTAAGTTCTGGCTTGGCACCGGGGGCAGCAGCCTTGGGTACCAGCACCACAGGGCTGGCCCAGGGACTGCTAGACTTCTCAACAACCCCAAGAGCCAACATCTTGCGGACTTCCTCTTTGATGCTGACCTTCACCTTGTCTGACAACCTGTAAATTTTGTTCTTTACAGGGGGACTGTCTCCCATGTCAATATCATGGATACACAAGTGTGTGCGTCCAGGGTTGAGAGAAAACAGGGAAGAGTACTGTTCCAGTAACTGGTAGCAGCCCCCTCTATGGTCTAGGGTCAGGGAGTCAGAGAGAATGACACCCTCCACTGACCCATCATCTTCCTTGGCAGCGAGGAGGTCGGGGAGAGGTTCACTCTCCTCTTCCGCCCCCTCATCTGTCACCAGAAGCATGTTCACTTCAGACCTCTCAAAATGAGGCTTCAGTCGGTTGACATGGAGCACCCTTAGGGGGTTCATAGGGGATTGGAGGTCCACTAGGTAAGTGGCCTCCCCTTTCCGCTCCTTCACTTCAAATGGGCCAGACCAGCGGTCCTGGAGAGCTCTAGGCTCTACAGGCTCCATTACTCACACACTTTGTCTCCAGGTTGAAACTCTACCAGGGTGGCCCTCTGGTCATACCAGTGTTTCATTACCTCTTGACTGGCCTCAAGGTTACTCTTGGCCACTTTCCAGAAGCGGTTCATCTGGTTGCGAAGGGCCAGCATGTAGCTGACCACATCCTGAGGGGGTGCCTATGGAGCTTTCTCCAACCCCTCCTTGACAATGCTTAAGGGTCCCCTGACAGGGTACCCATATAGGAGCTCAAAGGGACTGAACCCTACCCCCTTCTGGGGTATCTCTCTGTAAGCAAAGAGAAGGCGTGGCAAGAGGACGTCCCACTTACGCCTCAGGGCCTCAGGGAGGCCAGTGATCATGCCTTTCAAGGTCTTGTTGAATCTCTCCACAAGACCATTAGATTGGGGGTGATAGGGTGTGGTGAACTTGTAGATTACACCACACGCATCCCACATAGACTTCATGTATGCAGACATGAAGTTAGTGCCTCTCTCAGACACTATCTCCTTTGGGAATCCCACACGGTAAATATCCCCATCAGAGTTCTGGTCACTACCGGTGTAGTTACGGTCCTCAGAGGGATTGCCTCTGGGTAACGGGTGGCATGGTCCACCAAAACCAGGATGAACCTGTTGACTAGGGCAGTTTTGGGGTCCAATGGACCAACAATGTCGATGCCCACCCTTTCAAAGGGGGTGCCAACGACAGGAAGTGGAATCAGGGGGTCCTTAACCCTTTTTCCTGTTTTACCACTGGCCTGGCAGGTAGGAAAGGACCTACAGAACGTATCTGAGTTTGTCCTCATTCTGGGCCAATAGAAGTGGGTGACAAGACTGGCAAAGGTCTTGTCTTGCCCCAAATGTCCTGCCAGGGGAATGTCGTGATCCAGCCCCAGTAGGAAGGTCCGGTAACACTGGGGAACCACCAGTGCAACCGCTGCCCCAATGGCTGGAACCTTAGGCTCACTGTAGAGGAGATCATTCTCCCAATATATGAGGTGATCGCCAGAGGCTTCACCTGCTGCCTGGGCTCAGGCTTGCTTCCTCATGCCCTCTAGAGTGGGACATTCTTTCTGTGCCTTACAGGATTCCTCCCTGGTGGGCCCGCCCTCAACTTGCTAGCCAGCAAGCTCAGGTAGGTCACCTAGGGCGGCAATGTCTTCCCCAGTTGGCTCGGGCCTCCTCCTCAGGAACCCCGCCAACCACTGCGGGAACTTCTGGGACCGGTTCCCCGCGCTCCTTGCCCCACCTCTTGGCAGTTGTCTGGGCCATTGTTCCAGGCTCCAGACGCCCTTGACTTCCCTCTCGGGCAGCCATGGACCGTGTGGTCATGCAGACCCACTCAGGCAATCATAACATCTCCAAGTGAGACCTTAGCTCTACCTCCTTCTAGGTAGTGTGCTCAAGGTCGTTGCCTAACAGACAATCTACAGGCATGGTAGGACTCACAGCTACTTTTAGAGTACCATAGACACCCTCCCCCCCACACAAAGGGAACCAGAGCTACTGGTAGGTGGCTCTCACGATTGTCGGCGACCATGACTTGGTGGAATAAATTTGGGATGACCTGCTCTGCTGACACCAGCTGACCCTTGACAGTAGTCATGCTGCCTCCTGTGTCACGCAGAGCCTCCACCCTTTGCCCATTGATGGCGACCCACTGTCTATACTTGGAAGTATTGGCAGGCATGTGGGTTTTTGGCACCATCTCTGCATCCCCCAGGGACACTAGGGTTACCTCTGTCTGCTCCCCAAAACTGACTGGGACCATCTCCTCCCCGAGCGCTACGCTAGCCAACCCAGGTGTCTGCCCTCCTTTGGGGGGGCTGTGCCCTCTTGGGACACTTGGAGTCGCCCTCAGAGTGCCCATACTTATTGCACGCTGCACAGAGGGGTACAAACCTCCCTGTCTTATGGTCAGTAAAACCTTTCTTTTGAGAATCAGACAGGGACTGGTTACCACTACTCCCTTGGGAACTATTTTGGGGGCCTTTTGAGAACTCCTTGTTTTTAAGTTTTTCTCCCCCCTCTTTCTTCTGATGGGAACCCTGACCACCTTTGTGGGTGTCCCTCCCAGATACCTTTCTGGACACTCTGGTACTAGTCCAGAGGTCCGCCTCCTCAGCAAGCTTCCTGGGATCAGTCAGCTTACTGTCGACTAGGTGCTGGCGCAACTCTGTAAAACAAATACTGAGCATATGCTCTCTCAGAATCAAATTATACAATCCTGTGTAATCATCTACTTTGCAGCCCGCACCCATCCATTCAGTGCCTTACTGGAAAAGTCAAAGAAATCTACCCATGTTTGTGTGGATAGTTTGGTGCTGTCCCTGAACCTCTGACGGTATTTCTCAGGGTTCAGCCCAAACTTGGCAAGTAAAATAGCTTTCTGAAGTGGGTATGTGTTTTGATCTGGTCTGTCCAATGTGAGAAGTGTGTCCCTCCCCAATGGTGGCACATAACTCCACATAGCTGTACCCCATTGCCCTTCAGGCACCTCATGAGCCCTTAGTGCAACTTCATAAGCAGCTAGCCATTTATCTATGTCATCTCCCACCACAAAACTGGGCACCACATTTTTGGGGTATACAAACCTTCTTTTCTCCAGTAGGTCCTGTATGTACGCTGCCACCATTACTGCTGGATTCAGACTGCTTTGCCTTGAGATCCAGCTCCTTGAGACTCAGTTCATGAGCCAACAAAAGTTTATTTTCAGCCAAGGCTCTCTCTGCCCTTCTTTCCTCCTCTTGACCCTCAATTTTCAGTCTTGCCATTTGCAATTGGAACTCCCTCTCCTCTCTCCTTTCCTCTGTGGTCAGGCCTTGATCAGAGACACTGCTCCCTGGTCTGGAAGGGGGCACAATTGCAGTGGTAACATCACTCACTGATGAGAAAAAATCCTCTGAGGGGCCATCTTCTGGCTCATCTTCCTCAGCATCCTCCTCTAAATGGGCTTCTGCCCAGGCCCTCAGCGCCACTTGGAAGTCCTCCTTTCTGGAGGCCCCTTGGATGGGAACACTCATCTCCCTGCAGTACCCTTTTAGCTGTTTGACAGTATATGTCTCCAACAGGACTAGGTCAAAATCTCCTACTTGAGACCCAGCCTGAGACATGTTGAGTGAGGATTTAGGTTTAGAAAATTGTCATGAAAAACGAATTTGCAAAAAGAGATAAAAATCAAGTTGACCTTCAACTGTGGGTAGGTAGTGAAATACTTAGCTACTGTATGTCACTGCACAAATACAAGTCCTATCCTCACCGCTGATCACCAATGTTAGAAATGGGGTCTTTGGTTGGCAGTCAGGTTACCCCCTGTCCAAGCAAGGACCCTCACTCTAGTCAGGGTAAGTCACACACAATCCAAATTATCCTGTGCCCACCCTCTGGTAGCTTGGCACTGAGCAGTCAGGCTTAACGTAGAAGGCAATGTGTAAAGTATTTGTGCAATAAATCATACAATAACACAATATAGCACCACAAAAATACACCACACAGTGTTTAGAAAAATATATAATATTTATCTGAATATTTACAGGTCAAAACGATAAAAGATGCAATAAGAAATTGTAAAGGTATCACTGGAAAGTGATATACAGTGTCTTAAGTCTTTAAAAAGCAAACAAAGTCTCTTTAAAGCACAAAGTACCTGGTTGGAGTGAAAAATCTCCGCAAAGGGCCGCAGAGGAGATGCGTGGAAAATGGTGTGAGTCGGTTTCACCCCTTCACATACGGACTTGCATCGTTATTTTTCATGCGGGGAAGACGTTGCGTTGATTTCCGGCGTGCAGATGGGTCTCCTCTTTGGGTTGCGGGGTTTTCAGACGCCCCGGGGTCTGTGCGTGGAATCCTGGGCTTGTTGACCGGCTGCACGTCGTTCCAGTGGGCGATGCGTGGAATTTTCTCCATCATGGCAGGCGCTGTGTCGATTTCCCCTCTGGAAGTCAGCCGGTGTTGTCCAGGTGGGCCGTGCTTCGAAGTTCCAGTCGCACCGCAGGCACCGCGTCGATCTTTTCCTCGCGAAGTCGAGCGGCGTCTTTCCGGTTCGGCGTGCGGTGAATTTTTCATCACAGAACAAGCTGTGCGTCAAATTTTTTGCCACACAGGGAGTCCAGTTGCAAGACAGAAGTCCTTTTGGTCCTGAGACTTCAGGGAACAGGAGGCAAGCTCTATCCAAGCCCTTGGAGAGCACTTCTGCAGCAAAGCAAAAGAGCAGCAAGACAGCAGGGCAACAGCAAGGCAGCAGTCCTTTGTAGAAAGCAGTCAGGTGAGTCCTTTAGGCAGCCAGGCAGTTCTTCTTGTCAGGGTGCAGGTGCTGGTTCAGGTTTCTTCTCCAGGAAGTGTCTGAGGTGGTAGGGCAGAGGCCCTGTTTTATACCCAAATGTGCCTTTGAAGTGTGGGAGACTTCAAAGAGTGGCTTAGAAGTGCACCAGGTCCCCTTTCAGTTAAATCCTGTCTGCCAGGGTCCCAGTAGGGGGTGTGGCAGTCCTTTGTGTGAGGGCAGGCACTCCACCCTCCCAGCCCAGGAAGACCCATTCAAAATGCAGGTGTATGCAAGTGAGGCTGAGTACCCTTTGTTTGGGGTGTGTCTGAGTGAATGCACAAGGAGCTGTCAACTAAACCCAGCCAGACGTGGATTGTAAGGCACAGAAATATTTAAGTGCAGAGGAATGCTCACTTTCTAAAAGTGGCATTTCTAAAATAGTAATATTAAATCCAATTTCACCAGTCAGCAGGATTTTGTATTACCATTCTGGCCATACTAAATATGACCTTCCTACTCCTTTCAGATCAGCAGCTACCACTTCAACAATGTATGAGGGCAGCCCCAATGTTAGCCTATGAAGGGAGCAGGCCTCACAGTAGTGTAAATACGAATTTAGGAGTTTTACACTACCAGGACATGTAAACTACACAGGTACATGTCCTGCCTTTTACTCACACAGCACCCTGCTCTAGGGGTTACCTAGGGCATACATTAGAGGTGACTTATATGTAGGGAAAGGGGAGGTTTAGGCTTGGCAAGTACTTTTAAATGCCAAGTTGAGGTGACAGTGAAACTGCACACACAGGCCTTGCAATGACAGGCCTGAGACAAGGTAAAGGGGCTACTAAAGTGGGTGGCACAACCAGTGTTGCAGGCCCACTATTAGCATTCAAGCTATAGGCCCTGGGCACATACAGTGCACTCTACTAGGGACTTACAAGTAAATAAAATCGTCCAATTTGGTGTGATCCAAGGTTACCATGTTTAAAGGGAGAGAGCATATGCACTTTAGCACTGGTTAGCAGTGGTAAAGTGTGCAGAGTCTAAAAACCAGCAAAAACAGTGTCCAAAAAGTGGAGGGAGGCAGGCAAAAAGTTAGGGGTGACCACCCTAAGGCTGTCAGGTCTAACACCCAAGGACATCTCAGCACTTCCACCAATTTGAGGATTAAGTTGCTCAGTGAAGCTACAGAGGGTGGGTAAACAGCCCTGCTTTTAGTTGTTTCCTTAAGGTCAGTAGGTTAGGCTGATTTCGTAGGTATCATGGAATTTGATTCCAGAGAAGGCAGGTCGTATAGGAGAAACTTCTGCCACCCAAGGAGACGTTAAGAATTTTCAGAACAGTTAGCATCTTGGCTGTGGCAGAGCGAAGACTTCTTTGTGGTGTGTACTATGAGATTTTATTTTTAAGGTGGACTGGGCTGGGATGTTATGTGTGAGAGTTATGTGTGCGATACAGAGAACTTTGAATGTTACTCACTTGTTTACAGGTAGCCAATGTAATTCATCTCTTGACTTAGAGACTGGTTCAGACTTTCCTAAGTACTTAGGAATGTGGATAGCTGCATTCTGAAGTCTCTGGAGTTTTTTCAGAATGCCAATCTGTGTCCCAGCATATAAGGCATTACAGTAATCCAATGTAGCGTGCACCAAGGACGTAATTACTATTTTCTGCAAATTCGGGTGGAAGAAGGAGAGGATTTTTTTACCTGTTTTTAAGGTGAAATAGCAGGCCAATTGGTTTGGCTGCTCAGAGAAGGATAGGTAGGGGTCAAAAATAATCCCCAGATTCCTGACCTCTGGCACTGAGGTGGGGGGAGCCAAGGAACTGAGGCCATCCGGAAGTGTGCCAAAAATATGTATCACATCCAAAGAGGATCAATGCTGTCTTCTCCAAGTTAAGTTTCAAACAGTGTGGTCTCCTCATCCATGAGACTATTGCAGTCATACACCTTTTAAAATGTAAAGCCACTTCTTCTCCATCGTTAAAGATGGGCACCACAATTTGGGTGTCATCTGCCTAAGAGACCATTATGAAACCAAAAGATCTGATCAGTTTTAAGAAGATGTCATATAAATATTGAAAAGTGTTGGGCTCAGTGACGACCCATGTGGAACCCCACATGGAAGAGGAAAGAGTTTTGATGTAAATTTACAGATTGAGACATATTGCTCCCTTCTGTCAAAAAGCGAGTATAGCAAGTTCAGGGCTGGGCCTTGAATGCCAATCTTGGCCAGCCGATATTTTAAGACAGAGTGGGTCACCATATCGAAGGCTGCAGAAAAGTCTAACAGGACCACAGCAGCCTTCCCACCTCTATCTAGGATGTCCCTGATCTCCTCAGTGACTACTAGAAAGGCTGTTTTTGTACTGTGAGCATGTAAGAAGTCGAATTGAGCAGCGTCCAGGATTTCATTATGGTCTAAATATTCAGATAGAGAAATGTTTAAATGCCTCTGAAGAACTTTAGCTAGCAGTAGGAGTCGAGAGATGTAGGGCAGTAGTTCTTGTCTTCCTGAGGATCTAGGGTTGCTTTCTTTACTAAGGGAAGGAACAAAGCTTTTTCCCATTCTGTGGTCAGGATGTTATTAAACATCAGTGTTAATGGGGAAGAAATAGATCAAGCAATCCTATGTAACACCTTTGCAGGGCACAGATCAGTAGGAGACCCAGATTTGGTGAGACTTAGGAGCTCAGCCATTCGCTCCATTGTCAGAGATGGGAAGTTGTTGAAGATTGAGTGGTAGGGGTCCAATTGGGCATCCTGAGAGGAGTTATCCGACCAACTGGTGTTGAGATCAAGATACACTGCCTCCACTTTAGTTCAAAGAACTCTGCTAAGCTTTCACAGCGTTTGTGAGAGGGAGTAAATGTTTGTATTACAGGGAGTGAGTTCTATGCTGAGTGCATTTTTTTTGCAAAATATGTAGTTTTTTCAATTTATAATCATCTTTTTATATTCCTGAATGAGCAATTCATATTTAATTTTTTCGTCTGAAGCATAATTGCTCCTCCAGGATCTTTCCTGGTGTCGGCATTTCCTTTTCATATCTTTAAGCTCAGGAGAGAACCAAGGGGTGTCGGGCAGTATCTGTTGTACTTAACCCTTTTTTATGGGAGCCAGTTTTTTGGCTGCTTCAGTTATCCAATTTGAATTCTTTGAAGCTGCTAAATTTATATCACCAAAAAAGGTTGTCTGGGAAGCCACAAGGGTTTCAGACAGGGCAACACTATTGATTTTATTCCAGGGTCTAACCCATATTTCCTGTGTGTATTTGGTAATCGTGGACATATTTAGTTTGTTGTCTAAACAAAAGCGTGCTGCATTATAGTCGGACCAACAGACCTGATGGTTATCTTCCAGATGAAGTCTGGGGTAATTAGAGAATATACCATCTAGCATATGCCCTGCAGAATGGGTCGGAGCATTCACAGATTGTGTCCGGCCAAAACAACTAAGGTTATCTAGTAAAGTTAAGGTGTCATTATTTTCTAAAGTATCTAGGTGAAAATTAAAATTCCTCAGAAACGGAAGTTTACATGTTGCACAACAACACCTTCAAGAAAGTTGCAAAGAGATTTTGTGAATTTGCTTCCTGGGACCTATGGGTCTGTATAACAGTAATCCATAGAACGAGGTGTTGTGATCAGCTTTATAGCAAAAGGACATGGCTTCACAATCGACAATGATGACAGGGTTGGAAGAGACTGTGGAGGGACAGCATGACTTCTCATCGTCTCCCTCAGAATTACTGGAAGAGGAGTCAGCAAATGGGACTCTACCAAATGAGAAATCACTCCCAGATTCTGCTCCATTGTCCTATTCATCAGATGCTGTCTCAGTATCTGCTGTCTCAGTCTCCGATCTTGACTCAGAGCTGTCCACCATAACCTGAGTTAGTGCTTAAGCAGCAGTTATCCAACGAGATGCCATCTCTGCTACTCGATAAACCATCCTTCTAAAACACTAGCCTATATAGAAGGCAAATATGTTTTATGCAAAATTGCTGGTGGGTGTGTGTGTGAGTGATGTGTGCAACAGTGAATAATGTTGGTCTCCTTACCTTTGTTCTTCCCTTAATCACCAGGTTCTCTAAAGATACTGAAAAAAAGATACATTATTTCTTCACCTTGCCACATACCCATCACCACAACCTTTAACTCTGGTTGCGCCCAGTCTGACAGTCATTTTTGGAGATCCCCTCCCATGACCTCCTCCTTGTATTCTTTCACTACCACCCAGCAAAAGGGCCTCTCGTCTCTGAATCACCCCTCTCTTACATAAATTTGATTTGTTGTAAAGCACTGGTAAGGGCTGGCTTTACTAATCAACTCAGCTATCCACATGAAATACTGATCTGTTCCTAGCAGCAGACATGCTAACCCTGTAAGAAATGTTATGGCAAAACTACTGCAAAACTCTAATTTATCTTGATGTTTTTATTGCTGCATGAAAGTTGTGTGTGTGTATCTGAAAGTTGTGTGTGTGTATATATATATATATATATGTATATATATATATATATATATAACAATCTGTTCTTTACTTGCCTATATCTTTGCCACCGCTTGACGAATCTTCACAAAATTTCTAAAAGAATCCGACAATCATGTCAGCTGCTGTCAGGAAAGTATCAGGATGATCTGTCAAGCAGAGGATGAGAAAAAGGGGGGCAAAAAGGAGTGTTTCCCATGTTAATTACCGTAAGGATTTTTTTTAACAACAATAGCACCCGAACCACAGGACGGAATTACACAAAATTTGGCAAAAAGGTAGCTCTTGGCCCAGAAAGAGCCCTTTCAGTTATTTGGTGTGCATCTGTTCAATAGTTTTTGAGCTATTAAAGAAAATCGACATTTATACAGGGACGCAAAGGCTTTGCGACCCCTCCCAATCTCGTGCTGAGATCTGATTGACTGCCAACACTTCAACAAAGAAGTGTTGGCAGCCATGTTGGGACTTAACTTCCATCCCATAATGGTATGGAAGAGAGAGAGAGAGAGAGAGAGAGAGAGAGAGAGAGAGTCATTGCAATGGTCTCTCCATGCAATGACTTAAAGGCAAAGTAGGGAGTCACCTGTGGCGAAGTTGTGTGACCCTCACACTGAAAATTGAGGGTTTTAGCCAGGTGTGTCTGTGGTCATTTCCCTACTTTAATTTGTTTTCAACTTCAAAACATTAAGGTTCATAATGAAAGGTGAACTCACGCTTTTTAATTGACAACCATTTATTTTTATTTTTATTTTTTTCGGAAATATCTCATTCTAAGTATATAATTCACCAAAGCCTAAAAATCTCTCCATCTCACTCTCTCTCACTCTCTTTCTCTCTCTCAATATCCCTTTTTCAATCTCTTTCACCCACTCACAGACCCATTCAGACCGTAATGCAACCACTCAAACAATCACACACTCACTCACAGACCCACTCAGATTTTCATAAACTCACTCAAAGACCCACCAAAACCCTCACATACCCACTCACAAACCCACACAGAAATTGACACACCCACTAAGACACTCATGCACCCACTCTCACATCAAGGCAGACACTCTCTCTGCCACTCTCCCCCCAGACACATCCTCTCTCACCTATTCTCGACACCCAGAGAGACAGGCCACTGCCAACTCCCTCTGCACATGGTCATTGGGGTGGGGTGGTTAGGGGGTTGGCAGCAGGGTCTGGCCGTGCATGAGTGATAGTTACTTGAAGTAACTCTGAATTTATTTGGTTTTGTATGAGTAAATTCAGAATGTAACCTAACTGTAACATCCGTGTAACCTTTGTTTTTTTCAGTGAACTTCTACTTTTTGTTTTAAGTAAAGTAATTTTCATTAAAAATAAGTTAATCTAACCACTGCAGCATGCGACCTTCGGTCATGTGTGGGGGTTGTCCACACGGCCTGCAGCCAACCCCCTATCACCACCCAACCTCATGTTGTGTGTGGCCTTTGGTCGTGCGCAGATGGAGTTAGCACAGGGCCTGTCTCTCTGGGTGTGAGAATAGGTGTGAAAAGGTATCTCTGGGTGTGAGAGTGGCTGTGATAGTGTTTGTCTGGGGGTTGGGTGGATGTGAAAGGGATGTGAAAGGGTCTATGGGGGTGTGAGAGTGTGCAATTTTGCTCCAATAAAAGAAATATGCATTCACCTCCAAAATGGATTTCAAATGGTTTTTCAATATGCAATATGGAATCACAGAGTAAACACACTTACTTTGCCTTTGTCAAGCCCAGGAGTTAGGATCCTTTGTTCTTTCCAGAAGTGGAGCTTCAACTAGGGCACCTGCTAGGTTTATATTTGTAAGTGCTTCCAGTTGAGGTTTAATTTCTGTGAAATGAGCATCATAGCCAGAACGGAAGCTCACCTACTCATTTATCCACCAAGAGTCCACAGTTTTGCACAAAATGTCTATCCAACTGGAGCACTTTCTACTGATTAGTTAGTAAGGGCTACCTCGTTGGTTGAATGTCCAGTGTGGGGCCGGGCTCTCCCTGCATACAATAGAATATTATCTCTGGAGAGGTGGTGGTCCCTGGGGTGGAGGGGGTCGTGCAGCCCCCGCTTACTATTGAATTGAAGCCCCAGGCAGGTGGCAATCCCCAGGGCATAAATAAGCCCAGGAGGGGGGCCCCATGCGCCAACCAGGGGCTTTATTAAAACAAGCATGGGAGACCGCATTTATTTTTTTTACCCTCAAATGTGTGACAGAAATTGTTTGAAAGGTGTTTTTTTGCCCTAGTGGGGTCTCTCTGGAACCTCAGCACCAGAGCTAAGGGGTCAGGGAGTCCCCACCCTGGCCCCTTATCTTTTTCTTCAATCTTTTTCCTGGACTTGGCTGAAGCTGAGTCGAAGTGTTGGCAGCCAATCGGAGCTCTGCAGATCTCTGCAAAAGCTCTTATTGTTTGCGAAGTTGTCGCAGAGGAACCGCAGCCCTAGATATTCAGTTTTGGTTTTCCTTTAATTTCTCTTAAACTACTGAACAGATATACACCAAATAACTAAAAGCATAATCTGTGTACCGAAAGCTACCTTTCTGCCAAATTCGGTATAATTCCGTACAGCGTTTCGGGTTGTAGTCGTGTTCAAAACTCCTATGGGAATTAGCATGGGAAATACACGTTTTTGACCCCCCCTCCTTTTTCTCAGCCTTCACTTGACGGATCACCTTGAAACTTCCCATGCACAAGAATCACCAGCACACTTTTTTAAAGAATATTTTGTGAAGATTCGTGCTAAAGAAAGAGATAAGCAAGTCCTTTTTTCCTATGGAAACATGGTTCTAACTATAACTACCAACTGGCGACCGCTGTTAGGTAATACACACACACACATTATTAAATATATATATATATATATATATATATATATATATATATATATATATGTATATATACATATATATATTTTAACTATCTTGTTCTCTCTCTCTCTCTCTCTATATATATATATATATATATAGAGAGAGAGAGAGAACGTTTTTATATATGTTTGGTTTCTCTGGGGGGGGGGGTGCGGTAAGAAGCTATTCCGCAACTCTCCTGGGCCTTAAAAAAAAATCCACCAGTGCTTTTTTTGCACTGGAAAATTTTTCTGAGCCCTCCTTGGTGACTGCCAGTGATCGTGACACGAGATCATCAGCATTTAGAATGCAATACTAATCATAGGTGCTGGAAGTACTGATATGGGGGGAGCTGCAGTACCCCTAAAAAAACATGCTGGTGTTCAGTAGATAAATGACTAATAAAGATAGCTTTAATTGTTGTTTTTATCTTGTCATAGTTGCTGTGGTAAAGAGACAAATGCCAGGTTTATTCTTTTAACTCATAGATTGGTGTTTTTCTTTCTTTCCCCGACTACAAAGTTAGAACATTTTGGGACGTTAACTATACCACAATCTTTCTAAGGTATAGAGAGTATGAAAGGAAAGGCTGTAAAACGTCACTTTTTTTCTAACATACAAGGACATTTAAATACAAGTAAACGAATTATACAAATATTTCTAAACACAGAAGTTGGTAAAGCACAAATGAAGCACATTTTTTTATTCTTTGTCGTGATAGAAACAAGTACTGTAATGGGACATTATTTGGTAATGTTCAAATGATGAATATTTTCTGAAAACTCATTTCCACGCATCCTTTGTGCTCCTCATAGTTTTATAAGTAAAACTACCTCAGTTTGAATTTTGTGGCCACTTTAATGGAAAATGTGCTGTCTGTAAATGTCAGTGCGCTGCCACAGCATGCTTTTGTAAAATATTTGCAACAGTGTGCTACAAAATGCAGCACCACATGGCTGCCAAGTTTCCCGGGTCCGTGCGTGATGTGCTGCTCCAGTCCATTGTGTTTTTTTATTTTTTATTATGGGACTTATAGTCTTGATTTATATTGAAATAAACAAGCATACAATTCCCAAAATTCTAAGAAAAAACTGGACTGGAGCAGCACATCACGCACAGATGCGGGAAACTTGGCAGAGCTGACACCAGTTACTTAACATACCCTTACCACTCCCCTCCCGATTTTTTCACAGTGATTTCACTGATGGAATAATGATGGCAGCACCTCCACTCCCAAAATTCTTTCAGTACCACTGGTAAAATGTATAAAACAAATGTGCGCATTTTGGGATTTTTCCTCCGCATTGGTTGTTTTATCAACCGCCAGTTGTGACCCGCGCCTAGATTGCAGCATTTTCACCGAAGCTGAATTACATCACATATATGAAGCCGCATCTCTCGTGCAAAATTGCTCAGCGTGGAATTTTGGGAATTAAGTCCCCGGATTGGTTAATAAGCGCTCATTGACTTTTGTTGCTCTTCATGATGGAGTAATTTTTCTTACACACAGTACAAATGACCAGTGATTAAGAACCGGACGAAGTGGTTCAAACAGTCCCAGGCTTGGCTGCATATGTTGAAGTGAACTCAATGTACGCCTCTGTTTGAACCTTCACAAAAGTTTCTCTTTTTCTCGCTGTACGCAGCCCGCACCAGCCCCAAGTCCACCCACACACGGCTCATAATTTCTGGATAAGTAGCAGCTGCAGCCCGCCGCTGCAGGCCTTTTCTTCAAATTGGCCGTTAATTGGTGCAATCACAAGCTTGAGTTACTAACTTCACCAAAGGAAAAGTATTTTCCCGAAACCAAAACGATCTTTCTTTTTTAATTAGCACAACTATTAATAACATTTCCGGGGAAGGTACAAGGAAAGCCGTGCACTAGTATTTGCATGCACAACAATGAGCTTAGATTTTATGACGGAGAAAGCACAAAACGTGGCGGATTCTATGAACATATCAAAGTGCGTAAGAGAAAGGGGTGTGACTGTGCAAGATGAGCGAAGATGTGGTGAAGCGCCTGTTATCTTTCAGAGAAACCCGCAATGTGAACATCAACAGAGAAAAGTATTCCTCATTTGATGATGTAGAGAAGAGAATGGGCAGGACCTCACCTAATCCACGAACAGCTGATTCAGTCCTTGGTGTCATTTACCATATAGCTAGTTTTTTTAGCCTCTCCCCCTTCATATCGTAACACAAATGAACAGGGTCATTAAAAGTGTGCAGCAGGGGAGGATCAAACTATGGTTCAGGTTTGACTAAATTATGCATCAAGTCAAAATATGCAAACTGACCTGGCACTTTTTTTAGATGGTGGTAATCCTGTCACTTTTTTCATATGTTAATACTGTCTGTGCAAAGGTTTCTCCGAATTAGTACGAGTTTAACACCCAACAATGGTGATAAGCAAATAAAAGAAGACCAAATCAACCTTTTAATAGGGCCTTCCATTGGCAGCAAGGGTCGCAGCAAGTTTAGTAACTTTTGATCCATTTGAGCTAGAAGCCACTGCTTTTGTTAACATCTGCAGTTTATGTAGCAGACGATGGCCTGCGGCGAAAATGCAGCAAATACATACTTATGCTGAAAATGCAGTAGCCACAGAATCACAAAATTCCAGTGGCCCTGAGCAAGAGTTATTGTGTTTAGGCCACTGGAGAGTGTGGTTGCGCAGAGCCCAGTGGAGGAGGAAGAGACCAACTGGGTTCCCTGGTTAACAAACATGGTTATCTGTTGTAAGGCAGTAGGGAAACTTGATCTAGTGATAAAAAAATATTTATGAATTATGGAGTCCTCATTTGTTGAGACCTGGCTCATCGAATGACGAAATTGGGTGCTAGTGGGAAATTCACGTTATTTTCCTTTGCTTTATTTCCTTTTTCTCCCCACATTGGTGCACTCGAACATATGAAATACTTTGACTATAGGCGATCCGCCCACCCCTGCAATTATTCTCCTGTTTCTAGTCCTCTCAGGTATCCCCTCATGTATCGCTTCTTGACGTTTCCTAATGTTGTTATTTTCTACCTATTGTCTTTTGCTGTGTCCCTTTCGGACCTAGTTACTTTACGTGACTCCTGTCAGTTATGCTTTTCGACCCACCTGCACCTTTTCTACCACTATAAGTTATCTCTCCTTCTACT
This sequence comes from Pleurodeles waltl, assembly GCF_031143425.1. Lineage (NCBI taxonomy): Eukaryota > Metazoa > Chordata > Amphibia > Caudata > Salamandridae > Pleurodeles > Pleurodeles waltl. Next base: position 501,893,916 of record NC_090440.1, read on the forward strand.
TCTCTTTGTTCTGCATACCGTGCCCAGAAGATAAGGAAAACCGCACAATTCGAAACAATTTATATTTTTTTACTCTGATAATTCATTTTTTTCATTTGTAAGTTATTTTAGAGTGGCGTTCTCAGACAACTTGTTAATGTTCCAAACGTTGGGCACCATGTAAAATAAGAGCTTCCATTTTGTTGGTTTAATTCAAGCAGAACTGCTTCAAGGTTTGCTGTAGCATCTTTTTCATAGTAAAAGTATAAAGTTTCCGTTTTATTCTTATTATATTTATTTTCATTAATGTTAAAAAAAAAAGTCTTATAGAAACAAAGTACGAATGAGTCTGTTAGACTTAAGCATGCAGTTTCACAATAACCATCCATGAAACTGAGTATTATCATCTGAGTTCTGGTACTGAGATAAGTACAAAATAATTTTTTATACGTTTTTTTTTTTAAACTTCCTTTTTCATTTTCTGATAGTGTTAACAATAGGTCCTCCATGTAGTTTTACGGAAGGAAGCTGTGTCTCTGCAACATGGAATTTGACGTTGTCGTTATCTGGTCGGCGAAAGTTAGATAGCTAGTTTATTACATTACATAGCCTGGCATTTGACTTTCTCTTTTAACCTTATAGGTAATCATGAATGATTCTTTCTATAAACTCCATTTTTTTTTAAATTGTTTGTGGGTAGACTCGTGCCTTTTGTAATATTCTCAAACACCACACACTCATTCACACTATTTAGTCAGGTATCTTTGGCATTTAAAGTGCTAGAAATAAAAATGATCCGGAAGGTGTTCGCTAAGACAGCATGTTGGTCTACAGTTGAAGGTGTCATTAAAGAACCGTCAACGTTATCTTTGATATTTACTTCAGGGACCTGGGCAAAGTGACAAAGGCCCCTGCCCTAAAATCTGGACTCCAGGGGCTCCGGCCCACAGGGGAGATGCCCAGTGAAATAAAAGGCTTGTCTGGCCATGCTAATCTATATGAAGCTTTATCACGTTTATAGCATATCTCAACTGAAGGAATTTTGATGCATTTACATGACACTCTACATGGCCAATGACAGTAGGGTAGTTTTGGTTATTCAGTCTTTCAATCCCACCATCTCTGTTGCTTTTTCTCCAGACCTCAATGACTTTAAGCCAGGCCAGAAGCAGTTTCTTTGTTTGCCTGTGATTTTCCCTGCTTAGAGCACTTGCACAAGGCTGATTTGCCCTTTATATTGCATTTCAGGGGCTGTATCATTAACACATTGTTTACCTTCACAAATAAACAGGAAGACGCTGTGTGGCCATTTTTTCATGAAATCATACAATTTAGAGAGTATGTATGAACTTGGTAACATTTCCAGGTGGAACACGAGTTGCAGAGAGGACAGCTCAGAACCACAGAGTTGTAACCTCTGCACTAGGTATTTTTTGCTTCTAGAGAATATTTTGTAAAATTTAGGGGACTTTACAGCATGTTAAAATACATTGGAGTCTGCAGCCCCTGTAGCAAAGCTTGCCTCTTATTTCCTTACAATTGAACTGTGTAATAACTCATTAGAGTCAAATTGTGGAGTGATAATGTCTACTGACAAAAACAGCAGCCAAGGAAAAAGGCAAGTCAATGAACATCTTAACAGCTGTAGGGAACAATGCAAACAAGAGCTCACTTTCCATTCTTCTGCTCTATTTTTCTAAAATGAACAGAGGTCACCAGAAAGGAGATATTTATGGTAACATATTTATTTTTTACACAATAAAGGTAATTACACAGAATACGGAATCTCCATGCATGTCCCTCCACATTCATAGCTACTGCATGTTTAATATGAATTAATTTAAACCTAATCACTTTTTTGTAATAAATTACTAAATGCTTTTTGGTGTGTTCCATTTCGCACTATAAATTCTGTTTTCATTCTTCATATTTTCAATATAGTGTCTCTTTCATAGGAACAAGCAACATACCAATGATTTAAGCTGTGTGTGTGTCATGGTGAAAACGTGTTATAAGGAATAAAATACCCTCTGGTGCACATTGAACGGATATTGCATGTCACTTCGGAGTTCCATATCCACAGAAAAGGACTTGGTCTTCGGCCTTATTCATCTGCATGATCACAGAACTCCTCAGTGACTTATAATATCTTTCTAATGCATGGTTAGGCACACTTTATCACAAATATAATGTTATTCAAAGCTGTTTCTCTGTTGATCTGTAATTGAGGTGTTAAAGGTTATAATTATACCAGCAAACTCTAGTGAATGTGACAGTCTTCACATTACCATGATCTCTCACCTTCACAAAACTGCATCTTAGAATAAAATTAGCTACAAAAAAGATTTTGAAGAAACACCCTTATTCTGTCACAGGCAGCAGCATGTTTTGTGGGGTTTTTCTAGGAGTGGATGTACTCACCTCTGATGTCCCCTTCTTTGACTCAGGTCAGGTTCAGCGGTGGCCACCCCAAATCTCAAGGGGAGGGGCTAGAGCGAGAGGTGGGGATAACAAATTAAAATAAATGTATCTAACCGCTACCTCCTGCCGCCCGCTCCTCTTCCCTCCATGTGGTTCCCCAGCATTCACTAGGACACCAGCGCAGGCTCCGTAGCAATCCTGGTGCTGCTTTCATGCTAAACATAGCATGGAAGGAGCGTCAGGATTGGTCTGTGCAGTTTCTCCAGCCCAGCTGTTCAACACAGACGAGATGGAGAAACCTAAGTGTGTATGTGTGTTTGGCCGGCATGAGACGGCCGGCCAAACACACATGCGCACTTAGGTGCACTCTCTCATCCTCCCTCCCACCTCCCGTGGCTCTGTCCCACCTGTACTACTGGCTAAGCCAGCAAATGAAAAAACAATAGTGCCTATGATAATGTCAGTCAAACAACCCAGGTCTGTACATAGCAGGAAAAGTAAACGTGTTTAGGCGTGTTTATATGACAATATATATTTTCATGAATATAGTATTGAGAATTCAGTGCATAAAAACCTTATTCACTGAAAAACAAGGTACAGTTAGTATTTGCCTCTCATTTTTAGGGTCGAGCCTGCGTCACATGCACTTGCGCATGCGCTTCGCTTGCGAGACACTTTAGGAGTTAGAAAAGGGCTCAGAGCCCCGTTCACGTCACGTCAGTTGTCTTTCTTTGGTTCGTGGGCTTGCCTGTTAAAATCTGCTTGCTTTTATTAGCGGAAAGCACGCATACGTCATGCCTTTTCCGGTGGTTAGCCCTCCTCGAGCGCAGCGACCAAGTACTGAAAACATGCGAGGCTCGCTGTTTCCCATCAGGTTTGTGGACTACTTTTTATCTTTTGTTCGCAGTGTGATCTCACTTGGCAGAAGTCGAGCGCTTTGCATAAGGTCAACCCTGTTACATAGTTAATTGCACTTTTGCCGGTGCACTTTTGCCAATAGGTTTCATTACGAGTGAACTGTAGCAGCATGATCGTGCTGTTTTTTTTTTTCAATGTGGAAAGAAAAATCCGGTTGGGAGTTTACAACTGCTAATAGCTGTAACTCGGAGAAATGCGAGACCCTAGTGCATTGCAAATGCTTGTTAGAGACTTTCCCCACTTATGCATGAAAGAAGCCCCTTTTCAGGTTCTAGGCCTTAGCATTAGTCTCATTTGGCACAATGACTGACCTTCACAAACCTCTGCAAACTGAACCCTGCACTTCGCCGAGAGTTTGCAAGCAAGGAAAACCTTCTAAAAAGCTTTGCAGTGATAAAATATTGCTGTGCAATGCATACAAATAAACGTTGTTCATGGAAAATTAATAAAAACCTTTAAGAATATTAGCTTCATACCAACAATTTAATTTTTGCATCAAAGTGAGGTGAACAAATCACCATCGTGACATGTGATTTCTGAAAACAAAGTTGATAATTACACTCTCCAGCACTTTTCTCCCTTTATTTGTTACTGATACTTAAGCTGACAATAGGCTATTGACATAAACACACTAGGACCTAGAAACTAGACCCATCAGTGCAGCAGTACAAATGCAACCCATTCACTAATGCGTTCTAATCGCTTCTTTCTAGTGCACTCTTTTGTGTTGCATCCTTTCTGCTGGCCTAAAAGACTGCTCTCTCTTAATGAAGGTTCGTGTGTAGCACACACGGCAAACAGGAATGCCTCTTTAAACTCCCAGTAAGATACAGGATCTGAGGCAGAGGACGACAAATGGATTTTGTCCATGTTAAAACATTTAGCTGAACTCGGAAAGCATGGATTCAAAGCACATTTCTTGATCCTTTTTTATTATACTTACAAACTCGATTACATTATTCCCACTGCTCCGCATTGCTCATACGTGAAAGATCGAAAGGATGCACAAACTACCCGGTGTTTAAATAGCAAACTGTGCATTTCAAGTAAATCTGCATTTTTTTTTCAGCATGTAAAGACTGGGGCAGAATAGATATGTATGTTTGTTTTCGTCCACAGAAAAAATATTATTTCGTCATATATATTACCTAAATCCATGACTGTTATTTCGAGTTACCTCTTTTATAAAATAAACAATACTAATAGTGTGGGCAAATGAAAAAGCTGAGCATTTCTTTTCCTACACTGCGAGGCAAAGATGATATTGTGTCAGAGTTCCCCTTTACTGTGATACAATGTTAAAATATTGTTTACTTGTTTGCTAAGTGAAACGTGCATTCTTAATGTCTACCATGTCTTTCACTCACTGGTAATAAATACCCTAACATTTAAAAAAAAAAACATGATCCTGATCCTCACCTGAATGTGAGAAAACTCCTACACTGAGAAACAACGCCTAAACAAGAGGGGAGTTTAGTTAATTCAGTAGATTATCTATTCAGACTCAAATTTACCTCTTAAATATTTAACACCTGTGTAACTAATGAAATAGTGGCCGCATCTGCTTATAGCCGGTAAAACTGCAAGGTACTGAAAGTACCCTCTGCCCTATTGTTAGGCTCCCCGGCATTGATCCCTGCTTTTAACATCATAATGAAGGATCCTCTTTAGTGGATTATCTTGAGAAGGATTAACTCCCTCGAGGCTTGTTGGGAGCTATGGTGTTTTGCGCACTAAATACACACCAATTGCCTGCTGAACTTTCCATCCTATTTTGAAAACTTCCCAGCAGGAACCCGAATTCTTATCCATAGAGCTAGACGCTCTCAGTAGCAGGGTTTGGATTTGGGGCGCAGGTGCATCAAATGCACACTATATCCAAATGGTTTCATTGCTTGAGCGAGACATGCACGATGGGAAGACTTAATTAAACTTTGCTGCAACCATTGGGTGCCTCAAGCGCCGTAACTGTCTTCCAACCACACGAGTACAAATTGGGATCCTAAACAGTGCTGCTCAGTTTTAAGAGAAGCTCTATGACTGCTGAACCTAGGGTTTCATGAGACACTCCTCCCAGCATGCAACATGTTTGGTGCAAAAATAATTAGGTGAAAGTTTCTTTTGTATATTATAATCAAGTACTATTCGTCTTTCCCTCATCAGTCATGCGTTTTGGCTGCTCCTGTTTCAAATTTAACTATCAGAGATCGGATTTAACCTTGGCCATTGTTTATCACTGTGTTAATATATTTCTGAGACATGCACAAGAAGCTGAATTATTCAGATTTTTTTTCTGAGTGTTGCCATGTACTACTGGACTGCTCACTACTGTAATATAGTTGTTTTGGCCATTAAGATTCTCCATAGTTGTGCTACTTCCATCAGTCATGTCAATTGCATACAAAACGTGTGTAATAGAAGTAGTCGCGTTCACTCCTCATAGATGAACACTTGTAGACCACCAAACGGATCATTGAGGAATGAAGAGAAATAAAATGAAGAATTTTAGGGTCAGTCTTACGAGTCTCCTGCTCTTCTATTTTAACTGAGTCAGAGAGAGTGTAGCAGAAAATACACATTTTAAAGCCAGAGAATATATTTTTCCGAATCTGCCTAACCACACAGCATTAATCATTTCAGTCAGGCACGGGTGGCTCCAGATATATCCACCTCGTCAGAGCCAGTGCTTTACAAGATGGGGGGGGGGGGTAGCTTGTGCAGGAGCCCAGCACTATTCTCCTGCTTAACTCCTTCCTGTCTAGGGACTATATATTATTAATATGCTGCAGTGGGATGTAATAAAAGCCATTGTGTGTCTGAATGAAAGAAGATAGTGTACACTCACAGGACCTACAAATGTCAGACGGACAGCATAGGACCATTAAGAACTCCGCAGCTAGACTAAAGCTCAACCTCGCAGACAGAACTTACGTCACACCACACCATAGGAAGCTATACTGGCTTCCGAGACACAAATGTGTTCCATTCAAACTCCTCACACATACATTGAAGGCACTACACAACTCAGGCCCCACCTACCTGAACAGTCGCATCTCCTTCCATCAACCACCCAGATACCTCCACTCAGCAGAACACCTACTTGCACACATCCCATGCATACACAGAACCAAATCAGGAGGACCCACATTCTCCTACATCATTCCTAATGCATGGAACAACTCCCAACTCCACATCAGAGCCCCTCCACCTGCCTTCTTGAATTCTGCAAGAAGTTAAACACCTCGTTTTTCAATTCCATCCTACCATAGGCAGGACTAGGCACACACACTTATTCATCACCAGGATACCTTCATGTGTGATAGTCCACTTAACAAAATAAAGTAACATAGGCATAGTATAGCTGCTGACAAACAGGTGTGGAATGGTGTGTGTACTGCATGAGTCTGTACAAATGTAGCAGTATTTTGTGCTCAGCTTCCTCCTTCTCACGCTCTTCTTTTCTTTATTGGAGCCATGTCTGCAACATTCACACCATCAGCAGAGCAGTGGCCCATGCCATGAGCCAGTGCTGCACTTCAGTTTGTTCAAGATTGTAAATCAGACAACATTGTTATTCAGGTCATAATTGTGTGCACTGCTCAGCAGCTCCCAGTCAGAGCTGGTGGCAGTAGTGAACCACACACCACTTAGCAACCAGAGATTCTGCAATAACTTTATATGTACATGCACACCCCAGAGAGCTCAGGTAGTTCAATTACATGTATCTTGTTCACAGATGATACTATTCAGCATCTGGTTTGGCTACTTGTTTTGTGTGGCAAGGTCTGAGTTTCACACCTGTGCTGTCTCTAGACCCCCCCCTTAATCAGTAATGTGCAGCAGTTATAGTGACAGCATGCCTCCACCTCACCATTTCCATAGGCCAGAGTGAGGCCACAGAGAAGGGTCCTCATTCGAATAGGATTAATGTTGTATAGTTGTTATATGAATATAATTTCAAAACTAATTATTTTCCATTAAGACTAAAGTTGGATGTTTGTGTGGAGGGATATAATTGAAGTCGATTTCTGGAGTCATTGATTGCTGAATGAGTGGTTCCACTGAATTCATTGAAAGACATTTGCCTTCTAGAGATATTTGATAATTTCAAATCGGATGAGTTAAGAGGTATTCACATATTAATGTACATGCATGAAAAACCAATTGTGTAGCATTCCCTAGGAGACACCTGTCCCACGCAGTAGGGTTGCTAAATAATCAGCCCTGAGTGTGTAAAATATTGAGTTTGAGTGTGGGATGTTGTCCTCTGGAAGATGAGAGCGAACAGTAGAGAGAACTCTCTATGAAGGTAGACAATCTGAGTTTCAGATGAGGTAACTGGCTGGGGGGTGGATGTTTATCTTAGCATTATTAAGGATGAATCAGACGTTCAAGGGCTAGGGATAGAATCTGTGTCTGACCTCTATTTATTGACTTAATTTTACTCCATTTACTCCATTACTACTTTTAACTCCATTCATCCCATTAAAGCAGTCACACTACATTGACCAATTCATTAAATCAGACACCACAATAATTGACTAAAATCACCATCTAAGTATATGTTTATTACAAATTACCTGCCAGGCACAGTGTTCTCATTAATGATTTGATTTCAGATGTTGCAGTGATGTTATCAATGATGTCATGAAACATGTAATGAGTGATGCAAGGTAATTAGCAGTGCAAGGCGAGGACGAGGGTTATAGTTACTTTAGGGCATGAGTTATAGTTACTTGGGATAACTTTAGATAACTATAACTGGTGAATTTCGTGGTTGTGTTAGTTTAGAACAGTATGTGTTGACTGATGTTTTCACATAACTTAAATGACCCTTTAATCATTGTTTTCTTCAGTGAAATTCTAAGGTTTTTTAAAGGTAAAATAAGATATTTTTACAATTCCTAACTATAGTGTCACTTTAAGCATTGCATTTTTCAATAAAGTTCTATTTTTAAAAAAACATGAAGTAAGATGTCCATCAACATGTGTGCTGGTGGTTTGGGTGTAGGGCCCAGCCACAGGTCAGGGCCAAGGCTAAACCCTACATGGATGTCCAACCCCTGCGGTGCACAACCCATAGAAAGTCATCATCAAGCATCAAAAAATATAGTTTTTAAAAAGCTCATGTAGGGCATTTGGGGGCGTTCTGCAGCTGAAGTAGTGAATGTGAAATGAGTGGCTATTCTGCCCATTTCATGATTAATGCTTATTATTTCACTTTTTTTAAATGTGGGAATGGAGGCATGGGCCTGCCTCCCTGAGCCTTTTCAAGGCCTAGAGACCACTCACCTGGGGACCAAACATTTTTTATTTGGGGAGAGGGTGGGCTCCCCCTCCATGAGCCATTCAGTGGCCCTTGCAACCCCACCCTCCCAGGGTCCAATGGTAAAAATGCCCTGCGAACCCCATACCCCTCGACACTGCTGTTCCCAGCCTGCAAGAGCGCAGGCAAGGATAACTACAACTTCCAGGCAGGGAACCCAGGTTAGCTCTCACCTGGCCGGAGCACATAAAAGCTGCTTCTGCTAGGTGAGAGCAAGGAAATGCAGCCAGCTCCAGCCGCACCAGGGATGAGTGCAGGCAGGGGAGCCTGCAGGGACAGTGGCCCTGGCCCTTGGCCCCGAGGCCTACATTTGCTGTTGCTGTCCCGAGTGGGACCGGGAAACCCATGCCATTTTCATTGAGGAAGAGAAGAATGGTTCCTGGGGCCTTCTGACGGCTTAGGGAGGAGGACCACACAGTACCTCCATATAAATAACTATACTTGCCCCGGGAATGGGGTACCAGGCACCTAAAAATGGCTTGTTTGACAAATCTTCACTAAACTTTCCAAAAAAAGTCTCATCAAATAAGCTCCTTCCTGGAAAGTTTCGGGGTGATCCATCAACCGGGGTTCCAGAAAAAGAGGCCCAAAAATGTGTTTTCCCCATTTATTTTTCCTTAGGAAAATTAAACAGATATATCACAAATACTGCTGAACCGAAGTACACCAAATTTGGCAGAAAGCTAGATCTTGGTTCAGGAAATGTGCTTTTTTGATTTGCTGTAAAACTGTTCAGTCGTTTTGTGGAAATAAGGCTAAAAAACCAAGTCTATTTCACACAGCAGAGGATCTTCGCAGCCAGCAGATCTTAAGATAAGATCTGATTGACTGCCACCATTTCAAAAAGCAGCCAGTCTAGCACTCTGTGACTAAGTCCCCAGGTCCTTGAAATAAGTTCTGAAAAACATATAAGGGAGCAGGGTAGGGATACCCCATCCACCTAAGTCTGGTGTCAGGCTGGGCAAAAGCAAATATGTAAAAAGAATTACTGCAATCCACAGTGGTCCTCAAAATCAACTGTAATATTTTTTTTAAAGTGCTGGCTCATGCTTTAAAAAAAACAACAACCGGTGGGCCAGGGCCTGGGGGAGGGGGCTGCACAATGTTTTATTCTGCCCATGCCTTTATGAGGCCCAGGGACCCCATCTCTCAGGGCCATTTTCAGAGTTAGGAGAAAGTGGTGTACACCCTCCCGAGACTCATGACCCCATGGATGCCATCTCCAGGGACTGTTTTCATACTTAGGGCAGGGGGTGTGCAGCCCTCTTCTCTCTGAGCCACAGTAGGGCCAATTGGATCACATCTCCTAGGGCCATTGTTTTTTTATTTTCTTTTTTTTACAAAGGAGGCCTTGAGCTCCCCTTCCTGAGCCTAGATAGGCCCGGGGATCTCTTCCATCGGGTCCAGATTCAAGCAGTGTCCGGGGTGCCCCATCCTCCGGCGCACTGCTCTTTTCTTCCCAGGAGAAAATGGGCATACCCTGCCCGCACTTTCACAGACAAAAATCACAACTTTTCTCCTGCCGAGGCAAAAGCAGTGAAAATTGCTGCGCCTGCCTGGGTGGGAGCAAAGTGAGTGAGCTGACTCCCACCACATCCACTTTGTGTGCCGGCTGAGGAGCCGGCAATGATCACGGGAGCTTTGAGGGTTCCAAACTATTTTGGGAAATGTAGGTGCCCTGGGTGGGCATCGGCACACCCAGTTTACAAAAGAAAATGCAAATTAGGATAATAAATGGGCAGCGGGAGTTGCACATTTACTATTTACTGCTCCGTTGATGGAGCACCGCATCCCTGCATCAACAACTAATAATAGGATTGAGGGGAATGAGAACTCCTCCCAAGTCTGCAGAGGCTGTGGGGACCTCATCCGCTGGACCAAACAACTAATAATAGGAAAGGGGGGTGCTGTCCCTATCCCTGAGCCATGTTAGGCCCCAGGGTCCCCATCTCCTGGGGCCAAATGCAATAAAAATGGGGAGAGGGCCGCATGGCATCCCCTCCCTGAGCCTTAATTGGCCCTGGGGACCCCATCCAAATGTATTTATTTTAGGGGAGGGCGTATGTGGCCCCACTTCCTGACCCCAAATGGGCCCGAAGACCCCATCCCCGGGGCCAACCACTAATAATAGGGCAGGTAGGTGTTTGGTCCCTATCCCCAGATCTTAAGAGGCCCTCAGGACCCCTTTCCCAGGACCAACTCACTAATATTAGGGGAGGTAAGTGGCCCCCATCCCTGAGCCTTATTAGGCCTCGAGGACAACATCTCCTGGGGTCAAATGTCATAAAAATGGGGGGAGCATGAGACCTTCCTTCCCCAACCTTATTAGGCGTTTGGGACTCCTTTCCCTTTGGTCAACTTGCATTATTAATGGGAGGACTTGTGTGCTCCCCCCGCTCTGGGCCTTCTTGCGTCCCAGAGACCCAATATCAGAAGTGGGTGCCCAGATGCACACGCCGGAGAGTCACAGACCACTAGTTTTGAGCCATGGTGGGAGGCCCAGAGACCCACCATCCCAGGTGGCTGCTGCATGGTGCAAGCATTGCTCCTGCCCGAAGGGAGTAGGTATTTATGTTTGCTTCTTCCGGGTGGGAGCAATAACTGTTTCCCTGCCCACACAGTTTTTGTAAATCTGTTCAGTAGTTTTTCAGAAATTAAGATTCAAAATGTATAGTTATATTGACAGTTGACATCACAAGACTCCTGCAAGTGCTTTTTTTCCTGGTTGGTCACCTTACTTCAGCAGGACTGTGAGTTACCTAATTGGCGGTCTCACTCAGCATGAAAGAAAATGTTGCACCTGCCATTACGAGACAAAGGGTCTTTGTCCTCATGCCCTAAAAGTGTGACAAAAAAATAAGCTAGTAGAGGGAAGATTAGGGGTACCCTAATTCTTTGGCCCCAAACTAAAGATAATTTAAAAAATGTCTTAGTCACAATCCTGAAGAAATCCTGCGGGACCTACCATGCACTCTTCCCCCTAGCTCCTGTGTGACTACTGTAGGACCAAAGCAACATTAAAAAATGAGGGGTTGGAAACTGTTGATGGATGTGCAAGACGAGAGGTTGTCCACAAACATATAATAAGATATTATTTCACGTTAAAAAAAACATAGAAATTCACGGAATAAACAAAGGCTAAAGTGTAGTTATATATGAGAATGGTAGAAATGTTTTAAGTTGCACTACTGTTTAAAAACTAACTGACATAAGTATACTTTGCACCACTGTGATAGACTGCGTATGACCTCGCCTCTTACATTATTATGACATCTGAACTCTATGGCTCTGTAAGTTATACATATGTCAGTTACATGTACATATCCCTGCGGGCATTCAAATCTTGTAAACATATGTATGAATAACAATTATTCAAACATTTTCATTAAAGTAAGAAACAATCCGTTCTTCTGCAGAATATAGAATTCCTCAAAATATCCTAGAACTTTTTCAATTAAACTTGTTTATGAATGGTACAGAATTTAGTTGTTCATTCTGTCGACCATATACTGCCTCTAGCAGTGCTCCCCTAACTTTTTGAACAACAAACTTTTGCAACCTACCTAGCTTTAATGGACATGAGGAGGCCAATTTCTTAAATGTAACTAAAGTATAATGTGGTAGCACACTGTCATTTCCAGATAGCACATTTTCCATTGAAACCCCACTACATTTGCACAGGTATACAGTTTTACTGATAAATTTATATTGCACACAAATTATAATGTGTGGAAATCAGCCGACAGTGAATATTTATCATTTGTGCTTCACAATGTAAAGTGTCTTGATTTGTAGTGATCCTACTCAAATCTTTGGTCCCATCACACTTCAGAATTACAAATAAATGTGCTTCACTTTTGCTTTCCTAACTGCTGAATGTGTATACTTCATTTACAGGTGATAGCGCGCCTGGTCCTTAATAAGTAAACTTACAAGGGGACGCGCATAGGTCGATTAACCTTTTGATTCACATGGAGTATCCTAGCTATGATGTGACCAATGTTTCCCAATAATCAATACACAAAATTCAATAACCATTAGACAATTCATTAATCAATAATCAATGATCATTACACCATGACCTTTCAGTTATGAATAACCATAACTTATTTTACGTTTTGGGTATTTTATTTCCCTATTAGTTACAATACCAAGTCATGAGATTAGTTCAAACTTAATTCAATTCAAATAAAACCTGCATTAATTCATTAGAAGGTGCCAAAAACACAACCTAATCAAAACTTGCATCAGAGTACGTTCTAAAGCATTTGCATAGATCAACAGATGAATCAAAAGTAATATGTCAAATTTCGTCATGGAGTTCAGCAATTTAGTCCGTCAATCCATGTGTCTCTATAACCTGTCAACCGTCATGGAAGAAAAACCCTCACCTAATCCAGATTGGCATCAGCATGTGGGGCTTCATGCAAAACACTTTTAGAACAAGAATTTAGAAAATATCTAACTAAGAAAAGTACTAAGCAGCGCAGTTGGTACCTAGAAGAAAAGGCACAACATATAATTCAGTCACATTATCATGTCTACCTTTCCTCAGTAAGGATCAGCAACAGAGTCAGTCTTCGTCTTCAGGTCATCAGTTGACCAGCATCACATCAGGCTCTCAGTCAGAGAGTATGAGCCCAATGATAGAATCTCAAATCGCATCAATCTCAGAGTAAAGTCTGCTACCCTAACATCTGCTCACATCTGCTGCTGCTGTCTCCCCTCTGTCACGTTGTTATATTGAAGTTACCCAAACTATCCCCCAATTCCTAATTGGTCAATTAATCACCAGTCATGACTCTACCCAATAGTTGTGTTGTTCTAAATCTATGTATTCTAATATTTCACAGTTCACATGTCGTTGATTGGTCTGCTTTACGATGTCCTCATCATCCTGCTCGTCAGGTATCGAAAAAGTTGCATCTTCTTGCGCTTTACACATCAATCATTACATTTCTAGTTCTATCATCTCCTGTCCATCGGTTCACATAGAACTTTAGCTATGCAAATTTTATTGAACAATGAGCAGTTCACAGTCAGTTCATTTGTTCAGCATTTTCCATTAGACGTTATGAAATTCAGCTTTCTGCATGAGGCCTGGTAAAACTAAGCCAAGACATTTGCTAAGTTAAGGCCTACAATTATTGTAAGACATAGGTTATAACTCTTAATATGACACATTACTACATCATTTTAATACGTTTTCAATATATTCATGTATGTTAATCACTTATTTAGTACATTTCGTGGAATCTGGTGGACATTCTCCGAGGTCACAATTTCAAACGTGCACATTATTTTTCTACATTAATCATTTTCTACCAATTTTATCATTCAAAATACATAAAAATTCATTAATAATTTCTAATTAAGACATTTGCATTAACACAGGTATTTGCACGTTGTTTTGTATTACAAAAAATGATAAACACAGACTTTAAGGACATCTTTATTGCTTGAACTTTAACCACCCACTTTGGCTTGTGTTTGGGAAACAATGGCCTAAAGTAACCGCTGATGTAATGTAGATCTAAAAATAGCAATCAGAAAACATTTGAGATTACTTTAACGTATGAAAATAGATTCTAATTGAAGTCTTTATTGACAATGTTATGAGATTCACTACATGTTTGAGTTCTGGTTCCTCTCATTTCATGTGAAGCACTGAGGTTCCTAATTTGCCAAATCGTTAAATCATGGATGAGAAAATGAAGGCCAAACAAGGACAACTTTACTTCAAAACTTTCACGAATTTGACACCATGAGTACAGTTTTTGTATGATAAAGCTGAGCGGAGAAATTCCTACTTCTGGTTAAGCTTCTAAACATCATCCACACTGTTTCCTTTACATAACAAATAGCCAAAGAGGCCCCCCTGATGGATCTCTTCAGGAATGCTTCAAGGTAATTCAGAATAATTGTGGTCCTTGACTGCATTGTGCAACGAATTCCCTCAATGGTTTTAAAGAACTCGCATCTTGGCACTTATTTCAGTTTATGTGATATTTTTAATACCATTGTACAACCCTTTTTGTCATATGAAGTTGTTTTGTGGGTCAAATGGCTGTCTCTTTACAGTTACAGGGACATCTTTTTCTTCCATCATCAAATAACATGGAACATCTGTAATTTTAATGCACTCTTCTTGACACCTAACACTGGAGGTGTGGCTGTTACCTGTTGTGCACTTATTTATCTACCATATTATTTCTACTGTGCATGTCATGTTGGAGCCAGGCTTTTAGATTGTGCTTGTAGGGGCGGTAGGTTACAGCTATCCTCTGACTGTAACCCAACATGCAAGAAGGTGGACTGTCAGTGTATACACGTTTTGAAAAAGCAGGATTTCTTCATTCTAGTGAATATAAAACGTGACGTATCTTTGCAAAATTAGTAAAATTCATAAATTATTCGCCATTTGCCGTTTTTCTCTAAACGTGAATGAGAAAATGTTTGTGTCTGTTGTGATATAATTAACATTGTAAATATGGGTGCAGGAGTGTTTAAAATGCATTTAATATGAGTGTGTCTGGTTTTACAGAGAAGCACCTTCTGCTACATACATTCAAGTTCCTCTACTCACTTATATCACACGTTCCCACTTTTGCACAGCTTTTAGTGCTATGGAAGAGTTTGTTATTTTTGTGCCCGCCTCCCCTTGCATTGATCGAGCCGCAAATGCAGCATCTTGATAAACCTAACACATTTCAGAAGGAATCCTCCTTTCTGAACCTGACAGGGTGCTTGGAAAGGGCCTGGAAGACAAATAAGTAGCTTTTTGGTAGCGGAGATTTCGACTGAGGGGATCCAGGTGCAAAGGGATCCTTTGTGAGTGCGAAGAAATAGCCCCTTATTCTTTTTGGTAATAATAATTGTATTTGAGACTTTGATTTAATTGTAAATAATCCCCCACATTCTTTCACCGTAAACTCTTTAAAGAGTCATGAATTTTATTCATACTCACTCACTCTTTGAGAGTCTTTTGTTTATTTGCTGTTTGGTTCTTTGTGAATTGACACTCCCAGAAGAAAATCCTTCTCTCTGCTTAAGGAATTAGTACAGAGACAAAGGCAGAGATTTCTATAAGCCGGGTTTTGTGCTAAGGGGAATGTTTGACATTTCTGTGGAGAGGTGTTTAGTTTGGATTCATTAGGTCTTAGGGGTTCTTTTCTCCCCTTTGCTCTTTCAGTTTCTGCCACTGTGTTTTTCTGTGTGTTGTAGACTGAAAAGAACTTACCAGTGTTGGTAATTGGGTTTGCTACGTCTGAATAGCAAAAAAAATCAATTTGTGTTCTAAATAGGCAATCCCAATGATGTAGGCCTCTCTCTCTGCACATCTCTAATAGTTTCTCTGCGATGTCAGCTACAACCGAAATAAGTCTCATACAATTCCAGTTTTAAAAGGTAAATTAACGCTACAAACTGGACACCCTTGGCCGGTGGGTCAGATTATGGTGGTAAGGGGGTTCCATTCAGGAATAGTAGCGACTCTTCCTGTTAGATAATCAAATGGCAGTATTAATACTCTATCACCCAAAGGAAAGGATAAGCTTATCTAAATCATAAGTGTTGTGGAATGCAGTCGGTTTGTTACTATAGAAAAATAACTAATTATTTCACCACCTGCCTGCAGTTATTACTGGAGAGATGCTACCTCTCTTCTGAGGGAAGTCATTACAAGCAAAAGCACTGTGTCAAGGGTCAGTGATAGCTGCTTGGAGGCACAATGGCAATAGGCAGGAGGCTGTGATACAGCACAATATGTGTTATAAATCAAAGTAAACCAGCCTAAATTATATAACTAAAATATACAAAAAAGTTAGAAGTCAGAGCATTTCATGTGGCATACTGCCACTTCACCTAAAAAAATAATAATAATAACATATTGCATGCATCAACTGCAGATAAGCAACTTCTGTTCACTGGACACCTGCTTCATGTGGTTAATTTTTGGTTGCATCCTTTCAAATATGTCTAAAATTTCGGCCCAAATATTATTAATGTACCAGACTTTCTCAACATTCTTTGAAACACACATTTTTTCTATTTTTAAGATGAGTCTGTCAATGTTCAGGGATGCAATTTCCACTGTATACAAGTACATTTACAGCAGGATCACCAAAGACACACTCTTGGTTTCATGGGTTGGTTCTCTGTGGTCCTGAAAGAGCTTTATCCTGCTTAAAAGGGCACACTTAAGAAGTATTTTCCAGATGTTTTGGGATTTTTAGGAACTAACACAACCCTGGCACGTGTTCCTTATTGTTGGATTAATTCGAGGTCAGCTTCTCCTTCATAGCACCGGGTTGTGAGGGCCAGTCAACTATGTGGATTGTGATGTTGGCACTCACATTTAATCAAGTTTAGAGCTAGCTCTCATTCTGTTCCTTGGTTCCGTATTTTGCCTTGTATCTCACTTAGATTTCCCTTTCCTAATTTTGTTTGATGAAACAGAAGAGTCTCTTTAACGATGCTTGGATTTAAATGTCTTCCTGTTTAGACCTCCAAAATAATTTTACGAGGTCTGGAGCACCTCTGAATTAAATGACCTCATAAAACAACCCAGACTTTGGCTTCATTCCTTTATATGACCAGGGAACTAATCTGTGACGTGCAATATCCTTATAATGCATGGGAGGGGTACTCTATTCCATACATTATGAGACTTTAGGATGGTGTCCCAAAAATCTTTTGTGGTCATATTCATCTGGCCATTTCTTCATTCTTGCAGTCTCAGTCACATAAAACATTAAAAACAATAAATATATTGCCAACTTACATGCTTGCCTGTACTTGATAAAATATAGACTGGTAGACATGCATTAGGAAGGGTAGGCTAAAGTTGTATGAAATGGCGCTAGGCTAGCCTTAACGTAGGAAAGATGAAAAGGAAAAGTGATAAGATGATCATGCTTTAGAGATATTATGGAGATGATGGATACATTTAACTCCAATTATATAAACCTATTGGAGCGAATCGTGTGGACCACCCAAGTTCTTCACAAAACTTTTTGCTCAAATAGAGAATCCTTAAATATACAAAAAGTGATGGATGGAAAGCTTGAATTAATCTCAGCCACAGGTAGTTTCTCAGGGCCACATCCCGGTCCATCGTTACCTTGCACACTGTTCCAGCTCTGTTTGTGCCCAACCATTTGCACAACAGTTCTGTTTCTGCTCCAATGAAAACAGTCCGGCCCAAACTGCCAGGCCAGCTCCTCTCTCAACTGGAATACAAGCAATCTAGGAATTTTGCCCTAGTTAAGGCTCATCAGCCAGGTATAACTTAATTCCAGTGACACAGTGTGCACTGAACTAGGGGTGGGTGAAATACGCAGAGTTTGATTGTGTGGAATCACATGGAATTACATTAACATTCTGCCAGATTCCTGGGAATTCTGTGAAGGGGATGGAATGGACGTTGGGGCTATTTTCTTAGCGCAAAATGCACCCTTGTGTCCAAAAATGGATGCAAGGATGCATTTTGCCTAAGAAAATAGCACACCCAAATACCACCTGACACCCTTGCATACTCTGTAGTGGTTAAATTTCGTAATCACTGCAGAGTATGCAAGGTTGCTGAGTGGTATGTAGTGGTTTCTAAACTTTAAAAAAACACTGCATACTTTTTAATACCGTCAGATTAGCGTGAGAATTAAAATTTACCAGTAATTCTGTGTTACAAGAATAATGCAGAATTAACGAAATTCCTCCAGTTTCGCCAGCGGAATTGAAAATTCCACCAAGGCCTACACAGGACCCACTTGTGGACAGACCCGTCCCACTTAGGATGACTGTTAGACCTGGCATCCTTAGGTCTACCCCCAGACTTTTTGTCTTTACCTCTTTGTTGCTGTATCTTTTTGTCAGCCCTTGGACTCCCCTCACAGCTCAGCTGCTCATACCCCATCAAATTCAACTCGAGCGACTCCAGCCTTGCATAGCTGCATCCCACTCCAGGTAAGAGCACGACTATGGATGTTGAATGCCTGTGCCAAATAGTCCCCCGCATCATTGTTTTGACCTATTACTCTTTTCTGGCACATTGATCTTACTTCCTTCAGTCTTCAAAGCTCAATGTTTCTATATCATAGTGAACTTGAAAATATCTAGATAAATTAGCTTTATTTTTCTATATACCCTTGTGAATAATTTTTCTGTGGTGCACCCCTATATGATTACTGTATGTGTGTGTAGCACAAGTACTTTACACATTGCCTTCTATTGAGGCCTGCCTGTCCTGAGCCAAGCTACCAGAGAATGAGCACTTGCTAATTTATGATGTGTCACTGATTTGCCCTGACTAGAGCTGTGGTCCCTACTTGGACAGGGTTCATACCTTTGCCAACTAGATACCCAGTTTCTAACAGTGGTGATCAGTGATGAGGATAGGACTTGAACTTGTGTAATACCATAGTGAATCAGTGCACAGTACAACTTCACACTTAGACCTAGTCTCCTCTTTGTGCCTGACCTGTGCCAACTGACACTTTTCTTTTTTCTTTTTTTGCTTCTCCATAATTAGCCTTTTTGGATTTTTCTACTAAATTATGTCTCGCTCTGGAGAAACCGTACCTGCACCTGCAGTAGTTGACTTTGAGCTGGCCAGGTTAGAATCTTACACTGTGCAACAGCTAAAGGATTTCTACAAGGACTTTCAAGTGTCTACCAGGAATTTCACCAGGAAGGTGGAACTACAGAAAGCTTTGAGGGCCCAGGCTACAGGGGAAGACTTGCAAGAGGAGCAGCAGAAAATATTTGAGGGGGAGGACCTGATCTTGTATTCCCATGAGGAAGTGGAACCACCTGTGGAAAGGGCTAACAGTTTGCCAGGAGCAAGAGTGGGTTCTACACCTGTAAGCAGTATGTCTTCCAGGAACCTGTCACAAGAGATGCTAGTGGACATGAGGGAGGAGAAGAAACTCAGGTTGGAACTTGACAGGTGGAGCATGTCCAGGAGGAGAGAAACTGGCTCTTGAGAAGAAATTGACCCATGAGTTTGGTTTGAAAGAGCTGCACATAAGAGCACTGGAAGTGGGTTCCAGCAACGGAAATGGTTGCAGCATACATGCAGTGTCTGCATGTGAGTCTAAAATCCACATACTAAAATATGTAGTGCCCTGTTTCAGTGTAAGGGATGACATGAATAAGTGGCTAGCAGCCTATGAAGTGGCTTTAAGAATGTACAGGGTCCCAGAGGAGTTCTCGGGAGCTAGTTTTTGGTGGCACATGCCCTCGGTGGGGAGGGGCACACTTCTTACTTTAGAGGTGGGGAACCAGACCAACTACCTTGCTATGAAAGCCATCTTAGTCAAGAAGTTTGGCCTGACACCTGGAAGGTATAGGCAAAAGCTCAGGGTCAGTCACAAACTCAACACGCAAACATGGGTATATTTTCTAGACCATGCTGTAAGGCATTTAAGGGCTGGGTAAAAGGTAGCACATGTTTGATAGTTATGCTTCAGAGCTGCACCAGCACCTGGTAGATAGCAAGCTGAGTGAACCCAGGAAGCCTGCTCAGATGGCAGACATTTGGGTCAGTACCAGAGTGTCCTCAAAAGTATCTCAGTGTGAGACTCCCAAAAGGGTTGTTAGGATTCCCACCAGAAGAAAGAGATGGGAGATAAAAAGAAAGAGTTCTCTAAAGGCCCCCAAAGCAACTCACAAGGGAAAGGGTCTGGTTCACATTCCTGATCTGGCCATCATAAACCAAACTGCCCTGACAAAAGTCAGCTCCCACAACACCCAAGTGCTATGAGTGTGGCGAGTAAGGACACTACAAGGGGCACCTCAAGAGTCCAAAAAGACCACACTCCCCAACTGGTTGTATGAACCCAGGGGGGCTGGCATAATGCTGTGGGAGGGGTTTGTCCCAGTAAATGGGAGGGGAAAGTTTAATGTATCTCTGGGTGACAGTGATATGGTTCCTAAGATCCATGTGCCATCAAATACTACCAAGTATAGGCAATGGTCACTATCAATAGGCAAGGTGTTGAGGCTTTGAGGGACACCAGGGCCAGTATGTCTATGGTAAGGAGTCAACTGGTGTCCCCAGAGCAGGTAATTCCCAATGCATTCCACCAAATTGTGGTGTCTGACAACAGAGAGGGTCACTATCCAGTGGCCCTGTTTCAATTTGAGTGTGAGGGGTGTTCAAGTCATCTGAGAGTTGCTGTGAGCCCTGCCATGTCTATGGACTGCTAGTTCGTTAAAGACCTAGAGTCCTCTACCTGGAAGGAAGTAGAACTCAAGGCTCATGTGGAGATGTTTGGGTTACCTGACTGGATCTGTGCTACCACAAGATCCATGGCTACTTGGGAGGAGAGTCAATAAGGGCTGGAGCATTGAAGAATGGCCCAGCCAGCTGCTAAAAAGGGGAAAGGCAGAGGTTGAGGTAAACCAGCCCCTGAGTGTACCCATAGTGAGATGGATGTGGTGCCCACTAAGGCCAACCCGGAGTCCACTGTGGTGGGCACTGCTTCCCTAGGTGACCTGTCTACACCTCCAGACTGGCAGTTGAAAAGAAGACCCACCAAGGAGGAGCTCTGTTGGGCACAGAGGGAGTGTCCAGCCCTTGAGGACATGAGGTGATAGGCCGAAGCCCAAGCAACAGGTGATGTCTCTAAGAGCTATCACATTTACTGGGAGGATGGCCTCCTATATAGTGAGCCTAAAGCTCCTGTACCTGGGACCACAAGGATTCTGGTAGTCCCCAAGTGCTTTAGGGACTTCCTGCTGGAGCTGGCTCATGAGACACCCCTCGCAGGACACTTGGGCCAAGACAAGACCTTTGCAAGGCTTGTCCTATGCTTTTAATGGCCCAAGATGAGGACCTCCTCAGACACGTTCTGTAGGACCTGCATGACCTACCAGCCAGTGAAAAGAGAGGGCAGAAGCTAAAAGCTCCCCTGGAACCACTGCCAGTCATTAGCACCCCCTTTGAATGAGTGGGCATTGACATCATTGGGTATATGGATCCCTAGACCATTTCTGGTCACAGGTTCATCCTGGTTCTGGTGGATCATGCCACTCGGTACCCAGAGGCCATACCTCTGAGGACCACCACTGCACCTTTAGTAGCAAGACCCCTTACGGGGATTTTCACCAGGGTGGATTTCCCCAAGGAAGTGGTGTCTGACAGGGGCACCAATTTCATGTCAGCCTATATGCAGTCCAAGTCAAAGGAGTGTGGAGTAGCTTACAAAGTTCTCCACCCCTTATCACCCCCTAACCAACGGGCTTGTTGAGAGGGTCAACAAGACCTTAAAAGGCATGCCTGAGGAGAAAGTGGAATAGCCTCTTGCCCTGCTTGTTGTTTGCATACAGAGAGGTACCACGAGGGGAGTGGGCTTCAGCCCCTTTCAGCTTTTGTATGGGTACCCTGTCAAGGGACCTCTTAGCTTGGTCAAGGAAGGTTGGGAGCAGGCTCCAAAGAAAGCCCCCCAGGATGTAGTGAACTACATGCTGGCCTTCTGTAGCCAAAGAGCTAAGTTGTGGAAGCAAGTTCCTGCCAATTTAGAAGCCAGACAGACTGTAATGAAGGAGTGGTATGACAAAAACCTTACCAATATAAAATTTCAGCTTGGGCAGAAAGTGTGGGTGATGAAACCTGTGGAGTCTAGGGCCCTCTGGGACTGATGGACTGGGCCCTATCAAATCAAATCAAATCATTAACATTTATAAAGCGCGCTACTCACCCGTGCGGGTCTCAAGGCGCTAGGGGGGAAAGGGGGGGTTATCGCTGCTCGAACAGCCAAGTCTTTAGGAGTCTCCGGAAAGCGGAGTGGTCCTGGGTGGTCCTGAGGCTGGTGGGGAGGGAGTTCCAGGTCTTGGCCGCCAGGAAGGAGAAAGATCTCCCACCCGCCGTGGAGCGGCGGGTGCGAGGGACGGCAGCAAGTGCGAGGCCAGCGGAGCGGAGGGGGCGGGTGGGGACGTAGAAGCTGAGGCGTCTGTTGAGGTATTCCGGTCCCTTGTTGTGGAGGGCTTTGTGTGCGTGGGTGAGAAGACGGAAGGTGATCCTTTTGCTGACTGGGAGCCAATGCAGGTGTCTCAGGTGTGCGGAGATGTGGCTGTTGCGGGGTACGTCGAGGATGAGGCGGGCCGAGGCGTTTTGGATGCGTTGCAGGCGGTTTTGGAGTTTGGCGGTGGTCCCGGCGTAGAGGGTGTTGCCGTAGTCCAGGCGACTCGTGAAGGCCCTATGAGGTAGTTGAGGAAAAGGCCACCTATGTGGTGGACATTAAAACTCCTAGGTAAACCCCAAAGGGTGCTTCATATTAATCGCCTCAAACCCCACTTTGAAAGGCCTGAGGTTACCATGTTGCTGGTGACTGATGGGGCTGGTGAGTAGGAGAGTAAACCTCTGCCTGGCCTCTTAGCCACTGAGGAGAAAGAACGGTCTGTGGAGGGAGTGATCCATTCCCCCACCTTGACTCCTGATCAGCAGAGGGACTGTTGCCAAGTCTTGGAACAGCTCTCCCCTTTTTCTCCCTTACTCCTGGGATTACCCACCTCTGTACCCATGATGTTGTCACAGGAGACAACCTCCCTGTCAAGCACAAGTCTTACAGGTTGTCATATAAGATGAAGGCGAGAATCAAGAACAAGATCACTAAGATGCTGGATTTGGGGGTGAAAGCACTCTCCAGTAACCCCTGGTCCAGCGCTGTGATTCTGGTACCAAAGGTTGCCCCACAGGGTGCCACACCTCAACTGAGATTCTGTGTGGATTACAGAGGGCTCCTTTCTGTGACCACGACTGATGCTTATTCCATCCCCGGGCTGATGAGCTGATCAACAGGTTAGGGGCTGCTAAGTACTTAAGTACCTTTGATCTTGCCTGTGGATACTGGCAGATCACCTTAACTGATGAATCCAAGGAGAGGTCAGCCTTCTCCACCCCAGAAGGCCACTACCAATTCAAGGTGATACCCTTTCATCTAAAAATGCTCCTGCCACCTTTCAGAGGCTGATTAGCCAGATACTTGCTGGGTTAGAGGCCTTCTCTGCTGCCTACCTGGATGACATAGCTGTCTTCAGTCGCAGCTGGGAGGACCACCTCTACCACCTCAGGGAAGTGCTTCAGGCCCTGCAGTGAACCGGCCTGACTATTAAGGCCAAAATGTGTCAGATAGAGCAGGGGTCAGTGGTTTATTTGGAACACCTGGTGGGCAGGGGATAGGTGCAGCTCTTCCAGGTACAAATTGAGACCATCATGGCCTGGAAGCCCTTCAAAACTCAGACTGAGGTCAGAGCATTCTTGGACCTCAATGGGTACTATTAGAAGTGTGTCAAAGGATATGACACCATTGTTGCCCGCTTGACAGAGCTGAGTTCTAAAAAACAGCCCAGGAATCTGAGTTGGACAGAGGCATGCAAAAAAGTGTGACTCCCTGAAGCAAACCATGTCCACAGCTCCTGTGCTCAAGGCCCCTGACTTGTCTGAAGAGTTCACTGTACAAACTGATGGGTCAGAGCATCACAACTCAATGAAGAAGGCCTAGAGCAACCTGTAGCCTTCATCTCTAGGAGGTTGCTTTACTGGGAACAGAGGTGGAGTGCTGTAGAAAGAGAAGCTTTTGCTGTTGTTAGGGCCCTGAAGAAGTTGAGGCCATACCTGTTAGGCACTCACTTCCTAGTTCTTACTGACCATAGGCCCGTCAGGTGGCTAATGCAAATGAGGGGCGAAAAGTCAAAACTGTTAAGGTAGTCCATTTCCCTACAGGGCATAGAATTCAGGGTGGAA
This sequence comes from Pleurodeles waltl, assembly GCF_031143425.1. Classification (NCBI taxonomy): domain Eukaryota; kingdom Metazoa; phylum Chordata; class Amphibia; order Caudata; family Salamandridae; genus Pleurodeles; species Pleurodeles waltl. The sequence goes on from NC_090440.1 coordinate 501,918,305, forward strand.
CACAGACCTGGGTAGACCATGCCAGTGCTGACGGCCTATCCATATTTTTCCGCCTTACTGAGAACTCCCTAGAGGTAGAGTAGATCACCCCTCTTTCAGGTGTGGGGGCACATGTTAGGTCTGGCATCCTTTGGGTGGTCTACCCCCAGACCTTTTGCCTTTACCTCCAGATTTGTTGCTTTATCTTTTTGTTGGCCTTAGGACTGTGAGCATGTTCACACAGCTGATAAGGGCTAAAGTGCATGTGCTTCTCCCCTATTCCATTGTAACATTGGTGCAGCCACAATTTGCATACTTAATTTACATGTAGATTGCTATATCCTATATCCAGGGCCTGTAAATTAAATGCTACTAGTGGGTCTGCAGCACTAATTGTGCCACCCACTTGAGTAGCTCTATAAACATGTCTCAGGCCTGCCACCACAAAGTCTTTGTGCTTGGTCTATCTGCCACCTTGACTTGACATTTAAAACCTCTGCCACACCTTAATCTCCACTTTTCTTATATTTTAGCCACCTCTAAGGTGGGCCCTAGGTAGCCCATAGGGTGGGGTCCCATGTAAGCAAAAGGCAGGAAATATACTTTTAAGTTCTTATGTCCTGGTAATGGAAAACTCCCCAAAGTTGTTTTTCATTACAGTGAGGCCTGTCCCTCTCATAGGCCAGCATTGGGAATTCCTTATATTGCCTTTAAGCTGCAATTCCTTATCTGAGAGGAGTAGCTTTTTTATGTTTAGTACCATTGGAATGGTAATAATAAATCCTCTGTCCTGGTAAGGTCCCATTTATTAGTGCTATTTTAGAAATGCCACTTTTAGAAGGTAATTATTCTACCAAATTAGGCAATCCCAAGTAACCCTTAGACCTGGGTAATAAAACAATTAATGCAAAGATGGTCACCAGGGGGAAGTATATGCCTAGACTTCCACAGCATGTTTTACTTTCATCAACAACAATTTATAACCCAATATACCGTCATTAGATTAGTATACGTTGCATTTTTATTTTTTCATCCAAAACAAATCTTACTTCAATTATAAAGAATTTAAGCATTTTCAACCATAGGTGCTCTTAAAAAAACGGTGCAGTGAAGTGATTAAAGTGATAATTAACGTGCCATTGCGTTTATACACTATTCACAAAATGTGGTTAAAAAACATAGAAAGGTAGTGAACTTCAAATAAACCCATTTATTCCAGGTATGTTGATGTCACCTTATAAATTTAATCCACATTATATAGTCAACGTTTCAACCCTGATAAAGATAATAAATCATCAGTGGGTCATCTTCAGGACTAAACAGATTCCTTATGTGGGAGCACCTAGATAGAAACAAAATAAAGATTTATTTTATAATCATCTCTTTAATGGTTTCCTCCTTAATTGAATTTTGTCTTATTAGAACCCAATTAGGGGTCAAAGGACACCACTCTCCTATTTTTCGAGGTTTTTTCTTTGATTTCCATTGGTATCTCTTAATCAATAGCCGCAAACGTCTGATCGTTTCTCTAAAGACAAAATTAATATATCCAATTTGCAACATATAATAATGAGTAAATATCCCACTTTGAATTTATCAGTAGATACCCATTATTATCTCTTTTTAATCTAGATCATTGCTCTTAGGTTCATGTTTCTATATACTGAATAACTTCATATATTTAAATGTTATTACTTATATGACACCCTATGGCCTTTAATATTAATTTATAAATGTCATCTTACTCACATGAATCTCAACGTATTGAGCAGAGAAATGTAATCGTCTAATTAGGTCCATTTCTTAATTTGACACAGAATCACGTGTGCCATATCTTCCTTTTGATAGCGTTCTGTAAAACAGAATCGTTCTTCCCTAAGGTACTGTTCTTAACTTGAACCATATCGCTGCATTTAATTAGTTAAACTCACTCGGTTATTTTCCAAAAGTCATCTAAACCGCTTGTTAATTTGAAAAATACATGAGCGTACTATGTTGCTCCAACACTGCTTACTCTATAAACTCATGAGAGAGAACTTTTCCACTTTATAGTAAAAAAGGGATACTAAAATGTCAAACTGTTTTAATGTAATGTAATGCTTTTGTATGGGAGAGCCAATGTTGCCCCAGTAAAAAAAAGTTTGGGAGGGTTTTCACTGCCAAGACACATATGAATTTAAGTATACATGTCCTGATCCGTACCTTCTATGCATCCTGTCCTGTCGGCGTTTAAAACATACATAAGGGGTGGCTTATAAGTATTAAAAAAGAAGGTTTAGGACCGGCATAAGGTTTACTTTGCCAGGCCAAAATGTCAGTTCAAAACTGCACTCACAGACTACAAGGGCAGGGCTAGAGACATATTTTACAGTGCTACTTTATTGAGTGGCACAGAGAGTGCTACAGCTCACTTGTAGCGTTTACTTTACAGGTCTTAAGGACATGTAGGACCATAAACTAGGGACTTTTGAGGAAATTAAATGTGCCAATTAGGTTTATGCCAATTTTACCATGTGTAAAAGGGAGAGCATAAGCACTTTACCACTGGTTACCAGGCATAAAGTGCACAGTGCTATGACTAAAAGACACGGGTTCACCTAAAGAAGGCAAAAATCTTGTCGGAATACCTCTCAAAAAATTGAAATTTTCAGCAGACATGATGTGGAAACGTCCTGGAAATGCTTCATTCAGTTATTTCAACCAATCAGATAACTGCAAGGTATTGGTATCATAGTACCATTCTTGTGTATCACATTACTATAATACCATTACTATAATACCTCCGAGGCTCAGACTGAAAGTACTATGACCCCTTCATAGTGAACATTTTTTTTAACTTCCAGGTCCCGCAGGACTCCCTTGGGACTCAGAACAGGAAGCAAAGGCCTTGTTGTAGAGACTCTGCACTTTGGTATTTGCACCGTTGATCCCACCAGAGTACTGTGCTATCTTATGGGACATCAAAAACAAAATAAAATGAAAGCAGTAATTTGAGGCCAGAACGTAAATAGTTGCTAAAACAAGCCCACAGGCTAAAGAAAAAAGGGGCAAACAACCATCACCCAGTGCAACTACTAGCCAGAGCTTAACATTACAATTTCGGGATAAGGATTTACTTATGGTACCCACCACATCCTCAGCACCACCATCGACTTGGCCTGAGAAAAAATGAGTATTTTGAATTTTTTTAACCAGGGCAAAAAAAATATATGCCCGGTCTGTTACTTGCTTCTTGTGTTGTCATATGCTGCACTGAGGAAAGTCAGGGCAGTACAGAACATCTGGAATGGGAAAGCATTTCCTGTCACATCACATCAGAGAAGGAGATAATGGAGAAGAGGAAAGTTCACCACCCGAGGGTCTAGTGCCGGCAGAAGAGGATTATCATATTTTTTTTATAGTAGCTGGGCGGAAAACAAAAGAGCTTTCTCCAGAGCTCTAAAACTTCCCATGGAGGAACAACACAAGGACATTTAAAAACACCGGCTAAAAATAAAAATAAAAAACAGTGCAAATTTGTGTTGTGACATGCAGCAATGAGGAAAGTCAGCATAGGGCGCTACTGCTGAACATGTGTTAAAATATAAATTGATAGTTCAAAAACATACATTACAGACAAAAATAAAAAATTAAATAAAAAAAGGTTCCCCAAAAAGAAAAAAACACAGCTAGGCTATAAAGTGTGCCTAGTAGTATATTCCTGATAAGAAAAACAATACAAAAATGTTACAGAAGTAGAAAAAATAAGTGTCAAGAGACAAACATCTGCTTTAAACAGCTTCTTCACCTTGATACTGACATTGTGCAGAAGGGGTAGATGTAAAGGATTTGATGCACTTTGAGAATGGTAGCCTGTCACTGTTCGCTAAACTCAGTGCACTCATATTAGGTTGTGCAACAAGGTAGTAGCCCCCTTACAGTGCTCATACACGTACACAATTTAAAATATGATCAGAAAACCTGAGAAATCCAGCAAAATAACCAAACATTATATTTATGATGTAGCTAGCTGTGGAAATAATGGCTTTACTTATGTGAAAAAACAGACATTCTCTGAAAAAACAAAGATTAAATTGAAGTTATGGTTAGGTATGGAAATAAGACCTTCTCTTACTGAAAAAAGACCCAGAAATTTAATAAAAACAAAGGTTAAAGTGGCATTATATTTATATGACAAAGTCACGCAAGAGCTAACGTTTAACGCACAAACAACCACTGAAATTCACCCGTTATCTTTCAGTGACATAACTTTAAAGGAATAGTAAAAGTTAGATGGTGCACACTACGAGTAAGGTTTCCAGTGCAAGTACCACTTCAAGAGACTGAGTGCAACGTTTGTGAGATGCAGATGCCTGCTTTAAATAGGCTGTGGTTCAGATCATAGGCCTCTTCCCAAAGGTATATGAGAAGAGCTAAAGTTTGTGTTTACATTACATTCACCATCTGTGGATATTTGGTCATGTGCTGATGCCAAGGAGCTGTCATGTAGTGCTATATACAATTTTTATATAAAACTGAGGTTTATAATGCATGGATGTCTATTTCTAGAAATTCATATACAATTTTGAGACATTTTACATTCTTGAAGAATGTATAATGTATAGGTGATCCAGCTGTATGGCAAAATATCGGGAACAAAATATTGCAATACACACATCACGACAAAGAATCTAGAACAAAAATATCGAGTTTAAATACATATTATGTAAACTTCAAAAATATTGAACCAAAAATATGGACCAGAAAATCAGTACTAAAACTAAGAATATCATCATATTAATACATAACTTTCATAATCTGTCCCCCAATATTTTTGAGTTGACAATATTTTGATAAGATATTTGTGTACCACAATATGTTTGAGGTGCTATTTTTCCAGCATGGCAGTGAACAACTTACAGACTGTTTGTGAATAATAGAAAGTGTTGTTCTAAGTATGTACGTTATTCCATTGATTTCAGGAATTTGTCTAGCGTATGCCTTATCAGTGGCTAATACACATATGTGAAGCTTTTGACATAAAATTGTAAGTCACGGTGAGGTATGTAACAGGCATATCTCACTGAGGTAAATAAAGAACAAACACTTTTCTAGAGGATGTTCTAGACTTTATAAGTTGCTGATCCCAGGGGATGGGGCCAACCAACATGGCCGAATAGTCACAGCTCTCACAGCTCCTGCTGGCCCCTACTCAATATCCTGATTTTTAACCTGATCCCATGGCCATATCCCCCACCCAAGGTTGCCTATCCCTTACTGGTGAGGCGTTGGAAGAGGTCCGGTCCCGGTTGAAGGAACCCCGAGCAGCTGGTGCGGCAAGACTCAGATACTCCTCGCCTGAGCCGTGGAGGAGAAAGCTGTGGTTGTGGCAGGGAAGGAAGCTACAGCTGGCCAGCGGACCCACCGGGGACGCTGGAGAGCAATCCTGAGAGGTGGCTGGGCCCTGGCAGCCTGTGGAATCGGTGAAGGGGGCCGACCACGGGATGGCAAAAGGCCTCAATTTGTGGTGGCAGGCCCCAAAAGAGACAGGGCCTACACAGACAAGTAGCACAGCAAAGTGGTCAAGTCAAGGAGGTGCTACCAGCCATGGAGTGAGTTACGGTACACCAGCACTACATGTCAGCATGGGTATGGTGGCACTGGTGCCCAAAGGGAGGACACCAAAGAGATATGAGAAGCCCCCTACTTGACTGTGACCAGCAGGGGAAAAACACAGTAAGGGACTCACAGAGGGGCCCCCTAGGGACTCTGTATTGTGGGCCTAACCATGAGATGTTTCTTTCTGCCTGCAAATACATAAAACCTGGCTTTGAACATAAAACCTAGTTACATGACCCAATAACCTCCACTCTTCAAGACTGCAAACAAATACTCCTAGGGCTGATCTACAGCAGGAAAATGCACCTATTGCACCCTCTAGACAAATTGGAGAGCCTGCACTCTGGGCCATCGCTCTCCTCACACATATATACCTAATGCATTGTGAGGCCAATGGGGCCGAGAACTGATGTTAATGAAAGGCACCTTAAAGTCTGACACCATGAGGGGCAGCCATTGGGATCACTGGAAGACAACACTCGACTCAGTATACAGTGATAACATCACAAGGACCAGCCTGACGGATTCGGATAGAGGGCACTGGTGGTGATCGGAGGTGACGGGATGACCGTGTATTCGGTGACAGGGGCGAGCAGACCCGGTCTGAAAGGTGAGGCATTAAGAACCACCCAAATTGGGGCGGGGATGACTGGGAATCCCCCGGTCCTGATTCTTCCAACATGCTAAAGGACACTTTGGTACACTCTGGCCAAACCAACAAAATACTCAACCACACACAGGCTGTACAAGCGAGCAACCAGCCTTGTGGCGAACACTCCAAAAAAAGCCTGGGGCTTCCCCCGGGGAGACAACAGACATCCCTCTGTCGCTTGCAGATGTAATGGCTGACATTAATGGAACAAGTGCATAATTAGCTAGTAAGATTGATTCTGTGTCCGTAGACATCAAACTTCTATGTGCAGACCTCTGAAAGGTGGAGGACCAGGTGACAGTTCCATAGAAAAACATGGGGAAATTGTAGAAAGAGGTCAATAAACTGGAGACTGTATCATCTCTACTGAGACTTAATGTGCAGCTGGAAGAGCGAATTGAAGATGTGGAAGGATGTCCAGAAGGAATAACCTCTGCTTCGTGAGGGTCCCGAAGAGAGCAGAGGGACCGTCTGTAGAACTGTTTTTGGAGGACTAGATCACTACCTCTCTGCTACTGCAGAGGCTGTCTAAACCTTTTAGGATTGAGCGGGCCCATCGGACCTTGGTGCCCCCACCCAGGCCAGGCACACCAACCACTTGCTCTTATTGCAACACTATTCAACTTCAGACACCGAAACGCTGTTTTACAGCAGGTGCAGTTACATGTCCCCCCTCAATATGAAGGCCACTCGATCTCCATATTCCCCGACTACGCTGAAAATGTCCAGAATCAGAGGATTTTTAAAGGTGAAAAAAAGAATGAGACCCCTCAATATGAGTTATAGTTTGATGTTCCCTGCGGAACTTTGAGTGGTCTCTGGGAGAAAATAACTATTTTTCTTTACTTCTGAGGAGGCGAGCAGCTGCTGGACACCTTCCCCTGGGGTAGTGGCTGGGCTTTATCTCAGCATGAAAGGGATGCAAAGTCTGATCGGAGGCGCAATATCAAACCGCAAGGAGAGCTGAGGTGAAAAGTGGAACATGACACTCCTGTCCCACTGACAGAATTCTGGTATGTCTAGATGGTACCCATATGGCTGAAGAGGGGCGCATGAGCCCCCAAGACTCCTTTTAGTGACGACAGAGTGACCCGGGCACGGAAAGGTATGACACTAAAGAACATTTTTTACACTGTAATAAATGTGTTGATGAGGCAGAGAAATCCATGAAAAGAATGGGGACTTTGTGCCTCTTGGGGCTGCTGGGGGTCCTCTGGATCCGATGGTGTATTCTGAATCAAGGGGGTGAGATGGACGGTACATATCCTGCTGAATACTTTTTTGTGTGGCAACTGGACTGATGCTAAATGATAATGGCAACTGATGGATTCAAGATTTTGACATGGATTGGAAGAGGTCTGGGCCAGTTGGAGAAGTGCCACAGAGTGCATGCCTACTTAAAGAGATACCGAATTTCCATAACTTTTCTTCAAGAGACGTATATTTGCAGAGAGTGTGTTCTCAGCCTTCAGAGAAGATAGCATGGACAGGCACAAGCTGGAAAAATACGCATACACGGCCTACTGACAGAGGCTTAACGCTCAGGGTGACAAAGTAAGAGCTATGCTAGCCCGTTTGTTAAAACAACAGAGAGATAATGATCCAATGCTTACCTTGAGGAATCAGGCTGGAACACTCGTCCACTCCCAGGAAGCCATTAATGGTGTTTTTCACAAACACCTGAGTGCAATATATATGTCTAATGAAGAGATTATACATGATCATGACCCCACGTTCCTGGTGGATCTGCTACGGTTGTTGACAGAGGGCAGGGTGTGGCTGGAAAGACCGTTTACTATAGAAGAGGTCCTAACCGCTATAAAAAACGTGAATACTACAAAATCTCCAGGTCGTGATGGCCTCGAGGTGGAATTGTATCAAAAATATGCTGAGCAAGTGGTAGAGAACCTACTAGAAGTATATCAAGAAGCCCATCAACTGGGCTCCCTTCCTGAATCTATGCGTGAAGCTCTTATAATTCTACTTCCAAAGCCAGGCAATGACCCACTGCTCGCCTCCTCATATAGGCCGCTATCCCTTTTAAATTGGGATGTAAAAATTCTCAGTGGAATATTAGCAGCACGTTTGCTACCATACCTGTCTATTTTGGTACAGCCTGATCAATGTGGGTTTATCCAGAGGAGAAGCACCATGACCAATCTCCTCTGCCTATCACATGTATACTACACAATTCGCCATGGAGTGGGTGATTGGGCATTGTCCCTGATGGACATAAGAACAAGCATTTGACTCCATGGGTTCGGAGTATGTCTGGGAAGTGCGGAGAAAAATGGGCCAGGGCCCACAATATGTCACCTGGATTAAACTACTATATACTGACTGCGTGCCTATGGGGGGATTGGTCGCTAGTAACTTCTCATTGTCAAGAAGTACGCATCAGAGCTGCCTGTTGTCACCCCTTTTGTTCACCTTGGCTTTGGAGGTGCTGGTGAGAAATGCTCTGAAGCCATGGGTAATAGAAGTGGGAGGCACGACACATGTGATCTCCCTATACATGGTCAATGTCCTGGTGTACCTTAGCAACCCGGAATACTTGATCCCTATACTATTGAATATCCTGCAATGGTTTGGGGATGCTTAAGGTCTGAGAATCATTGCAACAAAATTCCAACTTTCCTTGGGTCACTTAATAACAGTAACACCTGAGGCCCATCCATTGATGGGCCTTTCCTGGGTCTCGGAGGGAATCCGGTACCTCAGAATACGACTGGCTCACATGTCATAGTCATTCCTGGATCTTAGTTTCAGCCACGTGCTAGAAGGTCTTAAAGTATCGGTTCAATTTTGGAGGGACCTCCCTCGGTCTCTGATGGGAAAAGCAGCGATTGTAAAAATAGTGGTTGTTAGAAATGGGGTTTCTGGTTGGCTAGGGTATGCACCTCAGCCAGGCAGAAGCCACCACTCTAGTTAGAGCAAGGGAGCTACACACCCAGGATAACCTCTGCTCACCCCCTTGGTAGCTTGGCACAAGCAGTTAGGCTTATCCCAGAGGTCATGTGTAAAGCATTTGCTCAACACACACAACACACGTAACACAATAAATACACCACAAAGCAGACAAAACAAGTTATATAAAAATGAACTGTATTGCATAAAAGATCATTAGATCAAACACAATGTGTAACAGTAATACCTTGCTACACAGGCAGTTGTCAGAACATAACACAGGTTACTAGTGCTCTGCGAAAGCAAACAAAAGTCAGGTAAACATATAGGCTATTGGTATTCTGCACCACCAGCAGTAGTCAGGTTATCCTTAGCCCCACAAATGCGTGTCAGAGTAAACATATCAGAAATGCCAAAACATCCTCCTGACTGCACATAAAATGAAACAATCCCAGGAAAGCCCATAAAACATCTCCCTACAGCTATGGCAGAAAGCATTACGCACCCCAACACAGGTTATCCCCAAAACATACCCTCCCAATGTCTACAATGTAATCACTGAAATATAGGTGTTGCTCCAACCAGGAGGAAATATTATTCATTAGGGCAGGAAATACAGTAAAAAACACTGAGGGTAGAATTACACCTAGGCCACTATATGCGGACGTCTGCACAGCTACTAGAGAATGCATGGTAATCCTTTTTGACCCGAAAGAAATGGCAGGGTTGGGGCCTCTGATGAGGACTCCTCCACTTCCTGCCTGAGGTTCCAGCAGTCCAGCATTCCTACCCTACAAGTATGCCCCCAGGGGGAATTAGAAGGTGAGGAAGTCTTCCAGACACTTTCTAAGGCAATGTGGAAAAAGTGGGGGAAGAGTGGCTCCTACCAGCTTCTTCCCCTCACGTGAAGGGAACTCTACACGGCAGCCATCTGCATCCTTGCACAGTGCAGCTGCTCTCTCCTAGCGGGGCCAGGGCCTCTGACGAGGTTCCAGCCTGTTCACTCATGCCTGGGGAAGTAATGTCCCATAGAAGGTGTTGTCCAGCACAAGCAGCTCTGCTTACAGCGGGGAGACCCTGAGGGTCTTGTCCCGCACCTCCTATGAGCCCGGTCATCCCGGTCTTGACTCTGGGTCCTTCTCTGGAGCAACACCTTTTCCCCCTTGCTAGTGGACCTCCATGCTGGGAGGGGGAAGAAAGCACGCACTGGCAAAGACAGGAAGCCGGGAGACCTCTCGGGCCTCTGTGCAAACAGGGTAGTCTCAGAGTGGCTGTGCGCACCCTTGTGACAGCGCTTCTACTTGCTTGTGCTCAACCCAGGGTAGCCTGGTCTCAGGCGCATCAGCAGACTCCACCACGAGCCGCTTCGGTATGGGAGACGGCTCTCACGGTCACCATGGCTCGGGCTGCGGCAGGGATCTCCCACGGGTAGCTGGTGTCCCCAGGGACACTTGGAGGGAGCACACTCATCTGCACTGGTTCCTGGCCCATGTGACCTCTCCCACATCCGAGAGGGGGGGAACCATACCGGGTGATACAGGCACCTCCTTGCGCCCAAGCAGGCTCTGGCTTCACAAGACAAAGTGCTCCTCACATGCTGATCCAGAAGGTAAAGCGTTCCTCTTGCACGTTTTTTTTTTTTGTAAAAGGTGTCAAGGAGCGGGACACAGCGCTCCTCATGTGCTGGGCTCCTTGGGACGCACGGAGGGGACACACAGGGGCAGGCAGGCCAGCACACACAACAGGAAGTTTAAGTGGCGGTTCCTTCTAGCTGCTCCTCAGAACTTTGGCAGTCCAGAGTTAGGGGAAAGGCTAGCAGCAGGGCAACATACAGAAGAGAAACCCAGATGAGTCTAGGCCATCCAGAAAACACCAGGCCAACAAAAGAAGAGCAGTCCAGATGACTCCTCTGGCAGAGGTTCGGTCCCAAGTCCAAAAGTGCTCTGAAAATTGGGGGTGAGGGGGGCCTTCCCCCTCTACTTATACTCATTTTGTGCAGCGGGGATTCCAACAGCACTAACCAGTTGTTGGAATGTCCCCTTTCTCCTCCAGCACTGTTTCCAGGCATCAGTAGTGGGTAAACAAGCCCTTCGTCTCAGGCCAGGGCACAGCCTTTACAGATGCAGGTGTGCCCCGTCTTTGCCTCTCCCAGCCCAGGAAGACCATTTATTATGCAGATGTACTCTTCTTACACCTCCACCTCCCTGCGTACAGGCTGTCTGAAAAGTGTGCACGAAGCCCAGCTGTCACTCTGCCCCAGACATGGATTGAAGTCAAGCTGCAAAGAAACATAGGGGGTCCTTACGACCCTGGCGGCCGGCGGTAAGTTGGTGGTAACACCGCCAACAGGCTGGCGGTGTTCCACCAGCAATTATGACCGTGGCGGAAAAGCCACGGCCATACCGCCGGCCCCTCCACTTTCCTGCCAGGTTTCCGCCTGGCGGTCATAATCCCCAGGGCAGCGGTGCAAGCACCGCTGCCCTGGGGATTATGAGTCCCCGACCGCCAGCCTGTCCGTGGCGGTAAACACCGCCATTGAAAGGCTGGCGGTAAGGGGACTTGGGGTGCCCCTGGGGGCCCCTGCACTGCCCATGCACTTGGCATGGGCAGTGCAGTGGCCCCCAGGCATAGCCCCGTCGCGCATTTCACTGCCTGAATTTCGGGCAGTGAAATGCGCGACGGGTGCTACTGCACCCGCTGCACTTCAGCATTGCCGCCGGCTCTATTACGAGCCGGCAGAAATGTTGATGTGACATTTCGCCTGGGCCAGAGGACGGTAACACTGTTACCGTCCGCTGGCCCAGCGGAAATGTCATAATAGGGAGCCAGGAATACCGCCGGCAATGGCGGTATTATGTCTCCCGCGGCCTCGGCGGTCTTATTGCAAGACCGCCGAGGTCGTAATGACCCCCATAGTCAAAGCACACAGAAATGCTCACTTTCTAAACGTGACATTTCTATAATGTTAATAAAAAATCCACCTACACCAGTATTCAGCATTTCTCACTACCATCCTAACCATACCAAACATGCATACGCCACCCCTCATTGATCAGACAATACCACTTAGACATATGGTAGGGCATTTCCAATACAATCCAATGAGAGAGGCAGCACTCACAGTAGTGAGAAACTAGATAGGTCATTTGTCACTACCAGGACATGTATTACATAAAGACATATGTCCTACTTTTTACATACACAGCACCCTGCCCATAAGGCTAACTAGGGCCTATATTAGGGGTGACTTATATGAAGAAAAAGAGCAGTTCCAGGCCTGGCAAGTAAATTTAGATGCCAGGTTCCTGTGGCAGAAACTGCGCTTGCAAGCCTGAGACAGGTTTGAAAGGCTACTTCTGTGGGTGGCACAAGCTGCGCTGCAAGCCCACTAGTAGCATTTAATTTACAGGCTCTGGGTATAAGGATACCACTGTACAGCGGACTTACAGGTAAATTATATTTGCCAATTAGGTGTAAGCCACTCCTACCAAGTTTAGAAGGAAGAGCACATGCACTTTACCACAGAGCAGCAGTGATAATAAATCATTAGCCTTAGTTAGCATAAGTCAAGGCTTAGCTGCCTGGCTTTTATATTAAATGTGTTTTTCTAATGTGCAGTGTGCTGACTTGTTGAAAGACATGAACTCTTGTTTTTCTCCAAACTAGAAGATGAATGTAACTGTAGTAGATCCGTTCTCATGAAATTCGACTTGCCTGTAGAAACATTTTAGCTGAATGCAACAGTGTAGATTAATACCAGGTACAAGGTCGCCTGAACCGGTATAGACAATGGAGCCACTGACTGAAGATGTGCAAAGGAGCACGAGAGTATGAAATCATACCGGCCATTCCACCCGCTAAAGACCTCAATCATAAGGACCAATAAAATACGTGAGAACTGTTATGGGGTGACAAATTTGATTAGATAATTGGAACTCTATTGGAGGGAGATAGTGGGGTGCAACCCCTTATCCAACCAAGTTTTAGGGGAATGTACAATGAAAATGGGATAAAAACCCTTGACACAAGGAAGTGATTTAGAATAGGAGACTAGGAGATAGATGAGAGGGAGATGCTGTCACGTTTTGCTATGACCCAGACACTTTGTCACTCTGCATAGAGACTTTGCTCTTTCGATCTTAAAACCATTCTTGCCTTATATTGCCCGTTTACACTTTACCTCCTTATGAGGGAAGTGCCCCTTTACCCGACTTGCTGAATTCCTGGCTGATGGCGAATCAACTGATGTCCTGAGTGCTGACCCAATACGGAGGGTAACTATATGACAATTAAATTGTAATTGTCTGTTTGCTTTTCCTTTCCTAGGTACCAACTGCTACTTTTGACAGAGACCATAGCTAGATATTTTCTAAATTGGTGTTACTAAATTGTTTTGCATGAAGCCCAACATGCCAATGCTAATTCGAGGTTAGGAGAGGGATTCACTGAACTGACGCAAATAGACAAATGACCAAATCTATGCTTTGTTGAATAAGGTGATATCCTATGCTGACGCTGTGTTATATTCTACTGTTCATGATCCTTGCTTTGATGAAATCTTATCAAAGTTGTCATATTGTGACTATGCTAATGTGTTTCTTGGTTTTGAGACTAATAAACTTGCTAGTAGAATTGTAATCAATAGGGAATAAACTTCATATAATAGTACTAAACTGGTGTGATTATTCATGACTGCAAGGTCATGGTGGTTTACTAGTTTTATTAAATGTCTTTGACTAATTTGAATTGTCGTATTACTGTGAACTTTGATGACATTATTGACATATTGATTGACATGCTGATTAGTTATCTCGTCCTAAGGTGTCTTCAATCAGGGTCAAAAGATTAATTGGCCTAAAACGAGTCCCAAAGTGAGTAAATTAGTCATAAAGGGACTGGAACTATCACATACATTAACATCACTTCTGTCCCTTACAAGTAGGTGCAGGCTAATCTTACAACTGTATAGTTCACTCTGAGATGACATGCCTTAGTTGATAGCGAAGGCTTGTGCTAAATGGGAGGGGGTGCTGGGAGGACTAATACCGACCAAACAATGACAAATTACCAAATCTATGCTTTGTTGAATAAAGTGATATCCTATGCTGACGCCGTGTTGTATTCTACTGTTTATGATCCTTGCTTTGATGAAATCTTATCAGAGTTGTCTTATTGTGACTATGCTAATGTGTTTCTTGGTTTTGAGACTAATAAACCCGCTAGTAGAATTGTAATCAATAGGGAATAAACTTCATATAATAGTACTAAACTGGTGGTGGTTTCCTAGTTTTATTAAATGTCTTTTACTAATTTGAATTGTTGTATTACTGTGAACTATGATGACATTATTGACATATTGATTGACATGCTGATTAGTTATCTCGTCCTAAGGTGTCTTCAATCAGGGTCAAAAGATTCTTTGGCCTAAAACAAGTCCCAAAGTGAGTAAATTAGTCATAAAGGGACGCGTTAACAGTTCTGGTAGCAGAGGACGGTTTAGGCCCTTTGGGGCCCTAAGACGAGGGACCATTGTTTAAAAGTGTTTTCGAGATAATGCAAATTGGAGGTATGATACGTTTCTAAATTCCCCATGACTTTCCCGGAATCTCTGAGCTCGCCTAAGTGAGTTGGGTATGTTCTCGGCATTCTAGTATGTGTGGTGTAGAATTTGCGCTTGCTCAGCTTATGCATATTGCAGGTGTTTTGTGAAGTTTGTGTGGATTTAGGTCAGGTAATGTTGTTTTAGTAGGAGTGGGCGTACTCCGCAGTATGAGAGTAGGGAAGTTGGCGAACTTCATGTGAGTGTGGCGCTTTGTGCTAAAAAAAAAAATATCCACATGGTTGTTGGTAATGTACGGACCCGTCGTGGTCTAAGACTCCGGAGTGTATTGACAAGTGTAGGAGACACTTGGGTTTGTGTTGTAATTTGTGCGGTTTAATAGGTCAATCGGGCGTGGTGACAAGTCGAGTTTGAGTCAAATTGTGTGAATGAAACCTTCGAGGGAGATTTGGCAAGTTCTAAAGTGCACTAGAACAAACCATTGACAAGTCGGGAGTAGGATTTGCGGGTCAAATTCTGCTTGCGAGTGCTGGAGCTGAGAAGGAGATAGTAGCGGCCGAGGCTTCAAGTGAAATCTCTGTAAAGTTCTGAAGCAATTGTGTTACTCTTCCTGTAGTAAACCGGCAAATTTTGGTTTTGTTGTTAATGGTGCTCGCAATATATTGCATTTGTTTTGTGTGAGGAGAACAAGCCGCAAGACTTTGTCAGCAGCAGTGTGTGTGAGTGTGACGTCAGTGGTGCCGCGCTGGGATAGGTCAGTTGCTGAGAGGGGTCACGCACGGATTGGCAGCCATCCGTGAGAGGCAATAGGTTGAGAAAGGTGGGTGAAGTCTGGGAATTAAAGGCACTTCCTGATCAGATTCTAAACAAAATAAAAGACGCAAAAATGAAGTTTTTTAAGGCTCTAAAGAGTGCTTTGAAGGGAGATGTACATATTAGAGCGAGTGAAGGGGAACCTACACCGCCTGAGGGTACTCCAGCTTATATTGTAATGGAAGAGAGGGGAGTCGCGCCATGTCTTTGGATGAAGTGGCAAAAATTAACAGAGAAGGAGGGATGTTTAGCGTTTTCCGGAGTACGTAACGTTTAATACCAGAATATTAGAGAACTTGCGAATGATGTTAAGTGTGCAAAAACCGCCTCCGAGACCAGCTCAGTACGAGGCGCTAGCAATTTGGGATTTAATGGCCATACGACAAAGACAGCAGAAATTTGAAAGGAGAATGAAAAGAGCAGAAAAGACTTTAGCAGAGGCTAGATGGGATAATGAGACCAAGATGTGGAGAAGGGGAATAGTTGACAGACTTAAATTGTTCCCGGCAATAACACAAGAAGATGAGACACAGGGAAAGAAAGCCACTTGTAAGACAGACAAAGGCTCTAGTAAGCCAAAGGAGACTCAGAGGTCTTGGGTAGATGAAGATGATTCAGACGATGAAGAGTTTCTTAACCAGTTGTTGCATGATCGCCCGCCACCATGTGCTATAAATGATAACGTGCAGAGCACTAGTGTAAGTTCTGAAGAGCCAACACAGAGTAAGGGCGTCTCAAGTACAGTGCAGACAAGCGATACAGATCTAATGCAGAATGGTGTCCGTGTACCCACTGCGCCAGAGACACAGATACAGTTGCAGCCACCACAGATTCAAAGGATTTATCCAGACGTCCCAGTACTAGAGACAAATACGAGTCGGATGGTGCCGCCTGATCCGATATATACGAGATCAAAATTAGTGCAGATTGAGCCAACTCCGCAATTGCTGCCCCAGCCGCAGCATCAGCTGGTTCCGAGGTACAATGCAGTCACAGGACCGCAGTCTGTAGCTACAGCACCTATGATGAATCAAGCTACGGGAGTTAATGCCCCACAGGGTTTGGGACTTGGACAGTCACCAGCTGCCATATCATTGCCAATTACTGTTGGTCCACCAGTACCGCTGTATGCGCAAGGTAAGCCTACACGCTCTACAGTCAGAAGTGCAGAGGTTCCGAAATTGCCACTTTCAGGGCGTACCATAAGAGAAGTAGGAGTAGCAAATCAGTTCCTGACGAATCCGATTACAGACCCGGTCCAAATTGAGATTGGCAACTTCAAGGGATTACACAAATTTGTAGTCTGTGATTCGAGTCCCGTATCCCTACTGGGAAGAGACTTACTGTGTAAAACGAGGTGTTCGATTACCTGTTCCAATGAAGGGATTGAGGTGCAGACAAACAGTGATGATGAAGGGGACGATGGTCAGTTTCCAGAGTTAGAGATGGATATCGCAAATGAGGAATACCCTTTGATAACCTTATTCCCAATGCTTACAGTAACAGACTTACCACCTGAGTTGCAGGGGACAGTGACAGAGAAAGTGTGGGACCTGACTGGAAAAGAAGTGGGATTGATAAAGGGGGTAGAACCGGTCAAAGTACAGGTAAAGCCGAACGCAGTGTTTCTTCAGGTACCGCAGTACCACATGGCACAAGATATCCTCATTCAAGTAGTGCAGATAATTGCAGAGTTTGTGAAGCAAGGGGTTCTGAAGGAAGTGCTGAGTAGCCCGTGTAATTCACCTATAATGGGTCTAAAAAAGCCTTGAGGAAAGGTTCGAATTGTGCAAGACTTGAGGAAAATAAACGAGATTGTGGTAAAATGCTGCCCCATAGTGCCAAATCCAGCAGTGATTATGTTTCAGGTTCCGTGTGATGCAGAGTGGTTCACAGTTGTGGACCTGTCTCAAGCATTCTTTTCGGTGCCTCTTCATGAGGACAGCCAATTTCTCTTCAGTTTCAAATTCTTGGATAAGGTGTACAGTTGGTGCAGAATTTCTCAAGGGTTTTCTGAATCACCTTCCATCTTCAATCAGATATTGAAGAAGGGTTTGGAGTCATTAGAACTGCCTTTCAGTTCGACTCTAGTACAGTACATTGATGACTTGTTGATTGCGTCCAGAACAAAAGATGACTGCAGGTATGACCCAATTGCCTTACTGAACCATATGGGAAAGAATGGACATAAAGTGTCCCCAAAGAAGCTGCAATACTGTCAGAAAGAGGTGAAGTACTTAGGTCACCTAATTGAAAAGGGATCGAGAAACATATCCAAAGAAAAAGTGACAGCCATACTGCAGATGAATCCCCGACAACCAAGAGAGATGTCAGAATGTTTTTAGGAATGGTGGGCTACTGTCGTCAGTGGATTCCCAACTTCTCGATTATCTCTAAACCATTGGTGAAACTGACAGTTAAGGAAGTCCAGGATGACCCGGGTACCATAACCATGTCCAAGAAAGAGATGGAGGCATTCATGGAATTGAGGGAAAGCATGTGCAGGGCACCAGCTTTAGGTATGCCTGATTACAGGAAGCCTTTCCTACTGTTTTGTCATGAACGTGATGCTTGTTCTTTGTCTGTTTGACACAGGTCCATGGAGGTGCAAACCGCCCAGTAGCATATTTTTCAGATACTTTGGACCCAGTCGCAGCAGCCTTACCGGGTTGTTTGCATGCAGTTGCAGCAGTTGGTCAAAGCCTCACACAGTGTGAAGGAATAGTGATGGGACATCCTTTAACAGTAATGGTCCCCCATTCAGTTGAAATCCTGTTAACCCGAACCAAGACGCAACACATGACAAATGCACGCCTTACAAAATATGAGACCGTTATACTGGGGTCTCCGAATGTGTCCCTTAAGAGATGTACTGTATTGAACCCGGCAACCTTACTTCTCATTGATAATACAGACATTGACAATACTGAGGAAGTAGAACACGATTGTCTTGAGGTAACAGAACTATGCACCAAACCAAGACCTGACATTAAAGATACCCAATTGGAAGAAAATGACTACATTATTTTTGTTGATGGCTCATGCTTGAGAGACTCAGTAGGAGTACTGAGATCTGGATATTCCGTGTGTACAATCACCGGTATTTTAGAAGCTTCCAGGCTCGAAAGAGTGTACTCTGCTCAAGTGGCTGAATTAATTGCCCTTACTAAGGCATGCCACGCAGCTGAAAACTTGAAAGTCACTATCTATACTGACAGCATATACGGATTTGGAATTGTACATGATTGTGGCCAGTTATGGTCACAAAGGGGTTTCATGACCTCTTCTGGTTCTCCAGTGAAAAATGGCGAAAAGATTAAGGATTTGTTGCACGCGATTCAGTTACCTCCTGAATTTGCCGTGGTGAAATGCAATGCTCATGTTAAATCACAAGACTTTGTGTCAATGGGAAATGGATATGCAAGGTTTTGCGCATTCAACTGTATATCGTTTCGAGATCAGTGGGAATTGTTACCTGAAACTAAAAATGAAACATGCTTAAACTTTGCATTAAGAGTGGTTGACACATTAGATGAGTTAAGATCACTGCAGGGACGTGCCAGCAAAGAGGAGAAACGCTCCTGGCAGAGAATGCTATGTGTACAGAGATCTGATGACTTATGGGTCTCAGAAGAAGGGAAAATGGTTTTGCCAAACTGTCTTCTGTCACAGTTTGCAAGGTTTTACCATGGGCAGGCACATGTTGGGAGAGATGAAATGATCAGGTTGTTCAAAATCGATTGGTTCAATCCAAAATTCAGACAAGCTGCAGAGGTTATCTGTCACAGGTGCATTATCTGTCAGCAGATGAATGCAGGAAAAAGGACTGTGGTGAATATGAGCCATGTTGGGAGATATGGTGGTCCATTTGGCAGAATGCAGATGGATTTTTTTTAGATGCCCGTGTGTGGAGGCTTGAAGTACGTGTTGGTGATTGTGTGCATTTTCAGTCATTGGATTGAAGCTTACCCTACACGTAGAAATGAGCGCCTCAGAGTAGCAAAGCTATTGCTTAGGGAGTTAATACCCCGTTTCGGATTCCCGATCTCTTTAGAATCAGATAGGAGCAGACACTTCGACAATGAGGTGATTAAGCTCTTGTGTGCTGCATTAAACATTGAGCAGAAGCTGCATTGTAGCTATCGCCCTGAAGCATCAGGACTAGTGGAACAGATGAATGGTACCTTGAAGTCGAGAATGGCAAAAATGTGCTCAGCTACCAATTTGAAGTGGCCAGATGCATTGCCCTTAGTACTGATGTCAATGAGAAACACACCTGACAAGAAAACAGGACTATCTCCAGACGAAATTCGAATGGGTTGAGCTATGCAATTGCCCGCAGTGCGTGCAAATGCTCTTGTGAATATCACGGATGATATGGTGTTGGACTACTGCAAGGGTCTGGCTGATGTGGCCCGCTCTTTTTCTCACCAGGTGGAGGCTACCACATTGCCACCGATAAGTGATCCAGGTCACACCCTGATAGCCGGTGACTGGGTGGTTGTCAAGAAACACGTGAGGAAATCGTGATTGGAGCCGCGTTGGGAGGGGCCATATCAAGTAATACTGACAACTACTGCTGTGAAATGTGCAGGCCTTCCGAATTGGATACATGCCAGTCACACAAAGAAGGTGACGTGTCCAACTGATGAGGAACTTGAAGTGTCCAAAACAACAGCTGCAGAGAAGGAAGTCTCAGGGCCGGAGAGTATTCAAAGGGGAACTGAGGCCGAAGGAGAACCCGCTGAGGACGGCTTAGTCACTCAAAGTGAGTTCCAGAGAAGTGACAATGAGCCTATCTCAGCTGAGGTAACAGGGGAACAGACGCAAAGAGAGGTTCTCCCAGAAGCAGACGGATACAGGTTTGAAGTTGAGCCCATAACAGACCCTGAAGGCGAGGGGGAAGAGGCAGAGGGAGGTCAAGGTGTTCTGACTCCTCCTGAGCCGCTTGCAGAGCCATCAAGAGAAAACACCAGTAGAAGATGAGGGCGCTGTTCAACGTTCTGAAAGGCCAAGCAGGAAGAAAACACATAAAGGAGATAACTGGCCGAAGCAACAAGCTGCAGGAGAGAAAGTGGTCCCTAGTGAAACAATAGAAGAAGAAGTTGACACAACCAGAAAAGAGGATCTCAGTGAAGGAGAGTTGAAAAGTGAACGTAAACTGAAAAGAAAGAGAGTTGCAAACAGAAGGTACGCAGGTCCGGAATGGGCATATGCAACATCAGCTGAATGGCAACAAGAATTCTTGGCGTTCTGTTTTGATCGAGAGGTACCAGGCCAACACTACGGCACCTGAATTCAACTCTAGAAAGAGACTGTGTTAAGTTGAAATTAAAATTGAAAGCAGAGAAGCTGAGAAAAGAGACTGATAAATTACCGGATGTGACACTGATAACCTGAATTGACACTGAAAAACCCCAATTATGACAAGCTGTTAACCTGATTTGACAAAGGGGTTCTGGAGTGAGTGAAACGCTGTAAATACTCGCAGAGAGAGAGAGAGACTTTGCACAAGAAAAAAAAAAAAAAAAAGAGCTGTTATATCGTCCTTAAGTTGATTGTTTGCTTTGTATTGTTCTGCTATCTGATTCTTTACAGATCATGAGTTACACTAGAGGTAATAGCAATAAGGGTAGGATGTGTGGTTGGTTGAGTGCTATTCTGGCTATTGTGTGTGCAATAATAATTATAGGTGTGATTGTGGGAATGCCATTGGTGGATAAGAAAGTGACTAACAATGCTTCAAATCCTGAAACTGCTACACTAACACCATGGGAGAAGTTTGAGCAGGATGCAAAATACTTGCATGAGGGAACTAACCCAAAAGGGGAACTATCTACTAATGTCTTCTATCGCTTGCTGAATGAGTATGTTGACACAATGGATGCAAAGAATTGCTATGTGTGCACGAAGATTCCTTCATCAGTACAAGAAGGGGTTACTTATCATAGTCTGCCATTAACCTACGGGATAAGTTGTAGTTTGCTGTTAACAAGATTCTATGATCAAGAACATGTGCAATACTTCTATTCTAACTTAGATGTAGTGTTTTCCTTTGTGCCTGTGATTGAGTTTCTAAACAAATTAGCTAAAGAACACAGCATAAAATTAGTTAGGGGTTTCTTTGAGCCGACTCTGGCATTTGGGACAGCTTATGCGCACTGCAATAATCTAACCTGCTTACTAACACCTGTAGAAAAGAGCTTCTTAGACCACACTGATGATAGACGAAAAGCATTAAAGGAAAGGTGAGAAAAGGGACTAGAAAAACACACGCTTGCAAATGATTATGCTTACACTGCAATAAAGACGCAAGGCAAATTAGCTTTAGATGCATTAAACGTAGGAAGGCTTCATATATATAGGCCGAAATCTGAGCATGACAATTTATTTGTGGGAACGAGTGAGTGCAGGCATGTGTTTTTGTTTCAGAGTAAATGGACATTCATGTTAAATGGACAGGATCCAGCGATCCCTGGGATCTATTATATATGTAGGCATAATGCTTATTACCGTCTTCCAAAGGGATGGTATGGGACATGTTATTTGGGAATAGTTTTCCCAAAGATTTATCAAATTATTGACTTAAAGCAAATTCCTAAAATGTATGAATCACAACATACTAGAAAAAAGAGAGAGACAGCGGCTGCTGTCATAGGTGACATATTTGGAGCCTAATTCCTTCAGTAGGGGTTATCTTAAATTCCATAAAGATTCTAAAGTTGTCTACTATTGTGGATAACATGCTGACAAACTTCACAGGGGCTATACTCCTGATCGATACAGAACTTGCTGCTGAAAGAGCTATGACTCTTCAAAACCGTCTTGCTTTAGGCATTCTTTTAGCAAACAGTGGCGGAGTCTGTAAAATACTTAATGAGCTCCATTGCTGTGCGTTCATTCCTGACAATAGTAAAAAGATTAGAGGTATGCTTACTAACCTAACAAGAGATAGTGCAGATTTGAAAGAGCTGAAGGAACCTGGAGTGTGGGACAGTGATGGGAAAGGGATTACAAAAGTAGGAAACTGGTTTAGTAGTATTTGGAATGGGGTTCTTGCAAAAATATTAGGGGGTCTATTGATTGTCCTGATGTGTTTATTGGGATTATGGATATCATGTAAAATTAATGAAAGAATTAAAAGAAATTTGGCAAAACAAAACAAAAGAAATGAAGAAAAAGAAAAGGAGAAAATGTTCAAAGAAATTTGGGAAAAATCACACAGGGGGGATGATGTTGAAATGCGTATATTGAGAAAAATGAAAGGTTGAGAAGGGAAAGGTTTTGTGTGATGACAAGTCTCATCTGAGGAGGGACTGAGAGAACGTAGCATATATATTCTATATTAACATGAAATGCTTATGAACTAATGTGTAATAATGCATCATAGAAAATGTATGAATGTATTTTGCTAAAACGTGGGCTTGAAATGTGCTCACGGGGAGTGGCCGCCAATATATACAATGACTTATGAAACTGACTGATAATGTTGAAATGTTATATTATGATATGATTTTGCACCAATAATAATAGGTTATATGTAAAGGTTTTGCTAATAAATCATTAGCCTTAGTTAGCATGAGTCGAGGCCTAGCTGCCTGGCTTTTATATTAAATGTGTTTTTCTAATGTGCAGTGTGCTGACTTGCTGAAGGACACGAACTCTTGTTTTTCTCCAAACTAGAAGATGAATGTAACTGTAGTAGATCCGTTCTCATGAAATTTGACTTGCTTGTAGAAACATTTTAGCTGAATGCAACAGTGTAGATTAATACCAGGTACAAGGTCGCCTGAACTGGTACAGACAATGGAGCCACTGACTGAAGATGTGCAAAGGACCACAAGAGTATGAAATCATACCGGACATTCCAGCCGCTAAAGACGTCAATCATAAGGACCAATAAAATACATGAGAACTGTTATGGGGTGACAAATTTGATGATATAATTGGAACTCTATTGGAGGGAGATAGTGGGGTGAAACCCCTCATCCAACCAAATTTTAGGGGAATGTACAACGAAAATGGGATAAAAACCCTTGACACAAGGAAGTGATTTAGAATAGGAGACTAGGAAATAGATGAGAGGGAGATGCTGTCACGTTTTGCTATGACCCAGACACTTTGTCACTCTGCATAGAGACTTTGCTGTTTGGTTCTTAAAACCATTCTTGCCTTATATTGCTGTTTAAACTTTACCTCTTTATGAGGGAAGTGCCCCTTTACCCGACTTGCTGAATTCCTGGCTGATGCGAATCAACTGATGTCCTCAGGACAAAGACCGAACCTGAGTGCTGACCCAATACAGAGGGTAACTATATGACAATGAAATTGTAATTGTCTGTTTGCTTTTCCTTGCTAGGTACCAACTGCTACTTTTGACAGAGACCATAGCTAGATGTTTTCTAAATTGGTGTTACTAAATTGTTTTGCATGAAGCCCAACATGCCAATGCTAATTCGAGGTTAGGAGAGGGATTCACTGAACTGACGCAAATAGACAAATGACCAAATCTATGCTTTGTTGAATAAGGTGATATCCTATGCTGACGCTGTGTTATATTCTACTGTTCATGATCCTTGCTTTGATGAAATCTTATCAGAGTTGTCATATTGTGACTATGCTAATGTGTTTCTTGGTTTTGAGACTAATAAACTTGCTAGTAGAATTGTAATTAATAGGGAATAAACTTCATATAATAGTACTAAACTGGTGTGATTATTCATGACTGCAAGGTCATGGTGGTTTACTAGTTTTATTAAATGTCTTTGACTAATTTGAATTGTCGTATTACTGTGAACTTTGATGACATTATTGACATATTGATTGACATGCTGATTAGTTATCTCGTCCTAAGGTGTCTTCAATCAGGGTCAAAAGATTAATTGGCCTAAAACGAGTCCCAAAGTGAGTAAATTAGTCATAAAGGGACTGGAACTATCACATACATTAACATCACTTCTGTCCCTTACAAGTAGGTGCAGGCTAATCTTACAACTGTACAGTTCACTCTGAGATGACATGCCTTAGTTGATAGCGAAGGCTTGTGCTAAATGGGAGGGGGTGCTGGGAGGACTAATACCGACCAAACAATGAAAATAAATTCATGCGGGAGTGCAAATGGTTAGTTTGAATGTGCAATTTAAGTTAATACAATATAATTTGATCTATCAAGCCTACCTCTCACCAAAAGCTCTACACTAAAGCTATGAACATAGAAAGGATAAATGCAGTTGATACAGTTGTCACTCATATTATACTGGTCAAGGGTGGTGCGGGATCTGAACATAGGTACAGGGTGGCATCTACAATTCACTCCACAAACTGTCCTGTTGGGTCTAATACCAACCCCAGAGAATAATAAGTTAAGCAGAACATTTCTGCTATTAGGTCTCCTGCTTGCAAAACGTTGCATTGCATAAAGTGGATTGACACTGACCTCCCCCCCCCCCCCCCCCACTATATAAATTGACTCTGGGATATGCTGGAATGGGCGTTAGCAGAAAAGTGATGACTGAAGCATGTACAAAGAGACAAAAAGGTGGGAGATGATCTGTCTGCATGAGTAGCAATGCTGGTGGAGCTACAGAATATTCATGAACAAGAGGATGAATCAGGAACCAGGCCGAGTGGGGATGGGATGTAGTAACAATACAAATTATAGGACCACAGTATGAGGGTAAGAACAGGGGGGGCACGGATGGATGCTGTTACTGAATGTGAGAAATTATGTAACCAATGAGGCCTATGCAACATCATATTTTCTAGGTAGAGTACACATAGATGCCACTGGCATATTGTAAGAACTGTACCATCTTTAATACACAAACAGACTCTGGAAATTGCACTTGTCCTACACACTAGAGTGAGAAGAGCAGCGAGGAAGGGTGGGCAGAAGAGTCTGAGAACTGTTTGTTGGTTGTTTTTTATTTTGTTTTTTTTCATACACATATGCTTCAAGCTAATGAAGGATTAGTATTTTTTTATTCTCTTCCATCATAAAATAAATACTATATGAAAAGAAGTTGCTGATCCCATTAATGTCTATTGAGCAATTCTGTTTCTTAGGCAACTAATCACCAGTGAAAAGAGAAAAAGAGCTTCTAAATGTTGGTAAGTTGACTGAAATGCTTCATGCCCACCGTGTTCCAAAAGCTTGCGTCCAAATGGTGTTAGGAAGTTGGTCCTGAGTGTAGCTTGTTGAACCACTTTCAGTCCACAAAAGCTATAAGATACTGTCACATTCACTAGATTATGTCTTCAGTAAATTCACCACTGATGATATTTGAAATGTTACCAGTAATGTCATCAATTATGGCATTTGTCATGTTATGAGCTAATTAATATGTAAGTTCATAAGCAGTACATGGTACATGACTGGAACATAAGTTATAGTTATCTCATTATATATATATATATATATATATATATATATACATATCTATATATATATATATATATATATATATATATATATATATATATATATATATATATACTGCACTGTATACATGGTTCAGCTGAACTTTCCATTGAAACTGCATTTTTTGATTTGCCTAGAATTTTTGACCCACTGGTTTGATCTACACAAAATTTGGCTCAGCTACAGTCGGATAGTCCAATTTTCATGCAGGTGAAAAAAAGTTAAGGGGTGATGAAAAAAGTTGGATTTCTCATTTTAGTTCCAATAGAATATTTTGCTTGCACCTATAGCCCAAACTACAGAAAGGATTTACATTACACTTCTCATGAATGTTTATCTTTATTTAAAAAACAAGCTTTTTTGGTTTGGTATAAATCTGTTGAGTAGTTTTGGTGCACAAGTGTTTGAAAAAGTTTGAGAATGGGCTTTAAATGATGAATACTTTTGTGTCTCTCTGCCATTTGTGATTCACGTATCCTTTACAAGTCCACAAATTAAAAAAGCATAGGAATCTGATTGGATGAAGGAGCCTTTTCTCCTGACAAACCTTTCGGATTCTGCTTTGAAGAAACCACAATGCCTGCACAACAAATTGGACGGATCAAGCAGGATCAAGTCAAAGGCAGTCATTTGCTATGGTAAAGCAGAAAGATGAAGTATTGAAAGCGGAAACAACTTCAAAGTGTGGAAGAGCAGATCATTACAGACAGGAATCCACAGCATGAACATTTTGTACATAACCAGAGAATTCCAGAAAATAAATGCATGAAAACTTATGTGATTTATGCAACCAGGTCCTTCAGCATGGTCATCCTTGGATGTACTCTTTTGGCACAAGTGGAATAATAAACTACGAGCCATGTGCCTCAACGAGTACTCTGGGATGGAAATGGAAAAGCAGTGATGGAATCTGTATCACCGGAAGTACTTCATGCTACTGAGCAGAAAGAAGACCCAAAATTCATATGTTGTCAACATACGGCAATAAAAGTGTAAAAGTAATCTACTCCAGTGAAACAAAATTGTCCTCATTTGTGCTATGAACCAACATCTAAAAATATCGCAAAGCCTTCTTCAAGTTTGGAGAAAGTAAGAAGAGCACAAACTGTTTCACAAATCAGTTATAAAAAAGTTGACAACAAAAAAGTTTTTAAAAAAATGTACGTTTACAAAAATGGGGTCTCACCATAGGAACCTTAAAATAAATTTTGGGCCCCAGTAGGTCGGCTGGGGTTTGGGCCTACACCCAAGTCCTGCTGCACATGGCTGAAGGCTATGCGTAAGGAGGGTTGGTCAGCTGCTCTGGGTCGGCTGCAGGGGTTAGCCTTCCAGAGCCGGTTGGGTACAAGGCTTTGTCAGTTGGGCTTGGCAGCCTGGAACATATTTGTCACAAGGCCTGGCTGTGAGTCTGCCTGCAGTTCTCGCTGGACATGGCCAAAAGCCATGCCCAGTGATGGTTGGTAATTATGTGCATAATGAAAGAAACTGGAAATTCACTTAAAATAAGGTTAACACGTAAGTTATGGATCTGGCTGAAAAATAACAACCTCAGAAAGTCTACAGTTAGAGTTTGCAGCTCAAACCAAAACTAATGCTACCCCACTGTGCTTCTTATGACATCATTGTAAACATCAGAAGTGAAGCCATACCGAAGGCACGCACTGCAGGGGTTAGCCAAGCACAGCTTCAATGCACCAAATTATTATTATTTTTTTTAAATGCAGGGTTTTGGAATCTTAAGGTAATTCACAAATGGTAAAAAGTAGTCAAAGGAAGAGATGAGGTTGTTTAGCTAAGCAAGTAATTTGTTCACTAAGGACCCCAGAAGACTAATCATCCTGCTCCAAAATTCTTCTATTTTTCTTCATTTAATGTGATGCTGATTATGTTTCCTAAATGTGTTAATCCGTACATACAAGAAAAATGATACCATGCTTTTTTGTGCTGCCTTTTCACCAGTGACCAGAACAATGCACACCTTTGTACATACTTCCTAAGAACAGTGGTATGGCGAAAGCAAGCAGACTGAAGGGAAAGAAGGATTTAGTACCCATTTGGCATCATGATTTGGTTCCAAATGGGGGAACGGCTCAAGCGCTACAGTACACCAGGGCACAGGTGGCCCTGGAGAAAGTCATTGGTTTGGAACACGGATTCAGGAATGTGTTTTTTGTGATAGCTCATCCTTTTGACTGTAATTATTGCACTTTGGCTAGTGTCGCTGAAAATTCCTTTTGAAGGTATGGGGTTTTCAAGAGCTACTTGATAGTATGGGAATTTTCAAAACAGACTCAGGAGTAGTAAGCAAAACCATCTATACTTCATGCAGCACCCTTAGAAGAATGAGGGCAAAAAGCTTGTATTCGACAGCACAAGGCAAAATTTATTACAAATATATAAACACCATAAGAGACAGAGAGCCAAAGAAAATGATCAAGCATCACTTTAGCTTCTATAAGTATTACTGAGAATAATAGGAAAGAAAATGCAGATGACATGACATAATTAGCTCCCATCGCATCACTGCCAGATGTCTAATCGATTTGAAATGTCCTTGATGAATTATGCTCAACTGTTTGCTAGTTCTAGCGTTATCAATGGGGGCTGGAAGTGAGGGGTGGAAGGCGGCAGCTGCCAGAGAAGGATTTCTTAGACGCTATGTGTGCAATCGGACACACCAGGCATATCCAGGTACACATGAGATCAATGCAATACCTGCCGTCATGTTTGTGGTCGATCTGCTATATTTACTTTGTGGAAAGTAATGATGTCCTCTATCCGCTGTGGGTTGTGTGATGTCTTTTTGTAAGGTTCAATTATGCTCTCTTTTTCTTTCAAAACCTCTTTCAGAACTGTACTAGCAAGTACAACTGAGCAACATCGTGGAGGAATCATAGGCGAAAAGTTTTACATAATAGGAGATGTGGACAAAATGGAAAACGATTATGAACTGAGAATAATTTGCAAAAATATCTATTAGTAGCCCTAACGTGATGATTGAACATTTCAATTTGAAATCAACAAATATTACATATGCAGAAAGTCACAAGTCGTCAGTGCTTTGGTTAAACCTCTGTCATAATGGAGCAAGGCAAACGTAAAGGAGTCCACTAGAAAAGAGCCATAATCCAATAGTCTGACTACATGCAGAAGTAATGACATTTATCAACAAGCATCAACATAACAACAAAAATATAAATGTATTAATTGAGCAAATACACAGACGACACAGTTCGTGCAAAATACACCAGCAGATCCCCAAAACACAAGGCGAAATTGATGCTGGGTCAATGACATAAGTATAAATGCACTTTTCCTAATTACTGAATAGCACACCCTCGTGTTTTCCACCATATAGTGGCCTCAGTGAGTAGTTGGGACTCCTCCCACCATGAAACTGACTATAGCTAACTGCAAACTTTAAGTACAAAAGTGCAGTATGTAGCTCCAACACAGAAACACAGTACTCTCCTAAACTGATTGTGAAAATGATGCAACACAGCCACCCCCGGTGCAAAGACCTTGCATTCACATATTCGTCCTCTGACATTTGGTCATAGTGTCAAACATAGTTTAATCTGACCTCATGTAGAGTCATCACCGAATAATGGAGCATAGTCAGGCACACAGTCACCACCAGAAATAACTGCAGCCTCCCTGACTCTGAGTAAGGGAGAACGGACACACCCATGAATGAGAATGAACCTACCCGGAACCTTGATCGAGGGGTAGTCATTTTGCTGGTTCGAGTGTCACAGGGTTTGGCAGGAAATGCTATAGAAGCATGTTATTATTGATCTTTCTATTGGGAGTAGAATCCGCAAGAATAAAAGCAATTCAAATGCATGTAGCAAGGGGGACTGAAATGATCACATGACCACTTTGTGAAGGTGCTCTCCAAATGGCAGAAGTGGTTGATTTGAAGGAATGATCAAGTGTACAGGGCTAGATTCATAGAGATCCACGTAAAAACTAGCAACAAGAAGTATGTGGGCAACATTTTTGAGCAGGACTTAACAGATTTAAATGATTCAGAGACTGTAACAGCAAGGGATATTAGGACGAGTTACCGTATAGTGGTTGCAGAGGCATGAGTTATGGTCACAATTTTGCAATTGAAATGTCTGGTGGAGTGAAGGTATTGAGTGATGGTAAAAAAACAGTAGGAAGATTCTGGAAGTCTCCTAGGGTAATAGCTAGTACGACAATCCTTCCTCTCAGAAGCTGTGTCCTCTGGACAGATGTAAGGGCTAGAGGGCACAAATATTGATCAGTCTTTGGGTGACAATGTGCTGTCTACCTGTGTCTGTGCTGGTGCTCACCACAGTGGCTTTGCTTGATTGCAACAAATAGGTTATTGGGGCTTCACATCTACTGTGGAAGCCATGTCTGCACCAATCACTTACTGTGCCACCTACTGCAGTGCATTTTCCTGTTGATCTGCGAAGTACTTTCATCCCTGCACCCACCAGTTCCCTCTTTTCATGCATGTACAACGATATAGAACAGAGATGGGGCTGTGATGCCCAGGGACTACAGTAGGGTGTGGGCAGAGTGAGAAACAATTAAGCACCAGATTTTACTGTGTAATCCTCTGCTCAACATTTGGGGATGTCTTTCCTTAAGACAATTTAAAGTAAAAGAGGCCCAAATAGTATGTGACAACAGTCTGATCCCGGAGAGGAGATGCAGCCCATGGATACTAGATATATAGAAGTCAGCTCATGAGCAACCCTTACAGTGAGGTACTGGGTTTTTCAGAACCGGTACTGATCCGGTAACCCAGTGGTGCCAGGGTACACCCAAAGACCTCGGGTACTTTCCTGATTCAGACCACAGAAACTCAGAGTCTTCTAGGTGAAGTCAAAGATCGAATTTATTGGCTGCAACCAAGTAACAAGCGTCCTAGAAGTACAACAGCACGGTTTGTATGTTCTCAGGAGACTGTGTTTCAATGCAAAGTCAGGTTTCCTCATATACAGTTTTTTAAGCTTCAGGCAAACATTCTTGACATTTTGGTTGGTCATTCACATGTTTTCACTACAAAGGAAAAAACAGTGTCATGATGAAACCTCATATTTCATGTCATCCAACCCATAATAAATTACCCGGCAAGGCCTAGTATTTTACATCAGATAAGTGTGGACCCCCAATAAAAACGGGCACCTCCCCCTCGTAAAGTAAGAAGAAGAAAAGAGCAGGTGCAGGTGTGAGCAAGATTAGGCAGGGTGTGTGAGCGATAATAAGGGTTTTATGGCATGGTGTGCCTTGATGCTATCTGATTCGGCCACTGGGAGAGGGACTGACCAAACAGGTTTGGCCTGAGGCAATGGTTCCAGCTTGCCCAGGTCAGAGAAAAGTCAATCAAGGTGTACGTGTCCTTGGAATCAAATCTGACTGTATTATAAGCCTATGTGAGGGCAACTTTTAAAAATGGCTGCCGTGTATAAAATGGGAGCCACGAGTGCAGGACGAAAATGGCGATTTCGAGGGGAAAACGCTGCTGGAATTGAGCGAAAATGCTCATGCTTAGTGTACTAGTCATTATCGGTCTTTTGATACTAAAATCGTACTGCTGTGGCAAAGTAAATTACATGGGTCCAGAATTTTTAGAACCACAAACCCTCCTTTTGCCCTTACATAGGCAATAAACCTATTCTCATGCTAATCTGAGTCCAGGTCTATGTTTCTAAAGTCGTTGAGATGTTGCTGTAACATCATCCTAGTATTTAGCTCGTCTCTTGGTGCAGGTTTCCTTATGCATGATGTAACACAGAGGCCACATATGGCAGGACAAAGTAAGGAATACCTCTATCTGCAGTAGGTGGCATAAGATCACACACCCAACAATTAGTGATGTTCACTACTAACTAGTGTTGATACAGAAGCTATACAAAAGAATTGCTTACGAATTCTGATCTTCTAACCTGCTCATGTTCAGGAAAAGGGTGAAAAGAGTGCAAAGAAACAATAGTAGGAAAAGACATAGGTTGGGAAGTGGGTGCAGAAGTCAATTGAGTAGAGAAAAACAATCCCACCCATAAATGACAACTTCATGTTTAAAAGACACTAGAAAACACGTTATTAAGAACATATAGACAACGGGAGAAAGTAGTGACCACTATTACAAATGAAATAATAATTTTTCACAACCCTAACCAAAAAGCAAATCCTAAAATTATCTAGTAACATTTTTAGGGCTCCTCTGCATTTCAGTAATTTTGGTATGTTCAGGTGGAACAGTGGTGACTCTCATCAATGCTCTAAGGTGAAAAGGGGGTACTCTTTCCACAGAAAATGGACTTTATTCTGCTTTTACTAAACAGAATAGTACTTTAAAACAATGCCAGCAAAACAATCAGTCTCCTAACACCTAGTCTATACAATCACACGGAAACCTCTTGTGAAACCAACTATGCCCAGAGTCCGTTCAAAAAGCCTCTCTGGCAGGCTTCTATTGTCCATCAAATTTTCTTTTGTTGTTTTCTTTCGCATGGGCCTCTCAATTCAGGCCTCTTCGTGAGAAAAGTACTGCTTAGTTGGAGTGCCCTCCTGGCAAACACCCACAGCTCACTCGAAAGTCTCAATGTCTTAAAGCAATGCTCCAGTGTCTCTCCTC
Source organism: Pleurodeles waltl (assembly GCF_031143425.1). Taxonomy (NCBI): domain Eukaryota; kingdom Metazoa; phylum Chordata; class Amphibia; order Caudata; family Salamandridae; genus Pleurodeles; species Pleurodeles waltl. The sequence goes on from NC_090440.1 coordinate 501,950,853, forward strand.
TGTGGTAGACACTACAAACAATGTGCTCTTCATTGATCAAGGGCACAAATCATCTCGTGCAGACCCAAGCACCATTAATTGGGAAAGAGCTCAAGCTCAGCAGCACTTTCAGACTCCAACACTCATTATTTAGTGTCAGAGGACGCTCAAGCTGCTTTTTCATGGGCACCACAATATAGTGCCTTTTTCCAAACTTGAAATCTCCGGTGCACTGCCCTTCTTCCGTTGGAGCAAAGAAAAGGGGGTGTGTGGCCAAAACTCAGGCCAAGGGGCTCAAGGGATTGCACACTGTCAGAGGTTACCAGCACATGACAGGTAGAGAAATGAAACCTCAAAACAGCTCTGCCATCAACAACAGGAATCCTTCTCTTTAGCTCTTTTACACTGAAACTTTGGTTTTGTGATGTCCAACGCCGTCTAATGGAGCAAGTACGATACCATGCGCTGGTGATCGCTGTCCAGCTTTGCTACTTTCTGGGTGCTGAGACTGTAGGGCCAAAACGTCCGTCTTTCATCTGTAGCTGTCACTGATGGGAATTAGGCTTAAATCAATGTCCTGCAGGTTATTATGACTTGATACCCGCAGAATCTAGTGACGTAGGAAATGTGCCACAGTTGTTAGTTCCCTTCAATTTAGTACAAAAACAGTTCATGGTTTTTAACAAGGGGACTGCAAGCAGGTGGTCTGCAATCTTCAAAGGAGTAGCCATACACCATGGGCATAAAATACAAAGACAAAGGCAGAAGGGCAAAACAGGGTCTCTAGCATCTTTAATTGGGTTCTCTCCATTATTCTCTGCCATCTATAGCTACATGAGAATTCTATCTGAATGGATTTCCTCACACAGTGGCATTGTCTAATGGGGTAAACACATATTTTCCTCAATGATTAAGTCTAGGTGTTCCTCCTTATCTTAGAACATCTCAATAGAGAAATCACATGATACCGATTATCAGGGACATGTAGAACCCTTCCTTTAAAAACTGTGCATCAGGTGCACTATGCAATACACAGGCTAATAGTCAAATGTGCAAACAAAAAGACAAGAACTAGAGGGTCCTGATATTTGCATGATTAGGACACATCTGATCCCACCAAAAATTAAAGTAGCAGGAACAGAAGGGAACCGAAAACCAAATTAAAATAGACATTGAAAATTCTTCATGTTCAAAAAGGTAAACATAAGATATCTCCTATTGAGATGGAAAACTTGTCTTACTATAATTTTGAGTCAGTTAACCAGTCTATCGCTACCCTGACAGTCAGGCTGAAAAACATTGAAGCAGGCCTAAGGCAAATTCTTGAAAACCAGTCTGGTCATACCAAAGGGAATTATACATAACATGGGGATCCCTGGTACATCACTGCAGTCTGGAAATGTGAACCTGAACAATACATCAATAATAATAAAAGGTCTGACTGGTGAAAGGAATTTGAAAAAGAGAAATGGGACTAGGACATAGCTAAAATCTCAATAACTAAGCATGATGCGACATTGGTCAGGGGAAGTAACAAAAGAAAAAATCTATAGGAAGAACAAAAAAAATATTTGGGTGATAGTCAGGCATGTGACACAACACCGAGAGTACGGGTGATACACAAAGGCCAAAGTTACACAAATTTTAACTCTACCGTTGGTGACTACACCATATACGGTACTCCTAGCTAATGTTTCAGTTCCTTCTTCAGGAAAAAATTAAAACCTGGTTTTCTTTTAAGGAACAAAAGCCATATGCTACTTAGGAAACAGAACATCATTAACTAATGTAATATAGAAATTAAGCCACCTTGAGTCACAGATCTATAATTTCATCCTTAGGTCCAATCAAGGCTACATAAATGTAGGGCTGCCTGTTCCTTTAAGGGAAGGGGCAGTAACGTGACTAACTGCAGGTGACACACTTTGATCCTGTATATCTCTTTTTATTTTCCTTCAATACCATTATAGCCAAATAGACATGCACTGGTGAAGTGTTGTCTCTTATGTTTACAGCATGAAATATAATTATCTGTGGAATTTAGTAACCAGAACAAGTTCAACCAACTGTTGCGTAGCGATGGGCATCCTCATGACCATCCCCTCACAACACAGGGGAGCTTGTAATAGTATCAAAAGCAGCAACAAACATGCAAAAAAACCAAATAAAAAATAATAAAAACGCACAAAACGTCAAGCTATCAGATATACTTGCTGTGTATCAAACACAAAAAGCATAGACAAAACAATAGCATGTGTGAATAAGCGGTGACACACAACACCATGTCATGTACTTTATGCACTGTAAACCTGCAGCCCAAAACCCAATATTTGGGCCTGTTTAATTTGTCAGGTTTAAAATCCTTACCCTCCTTTTGACAGTAGATCACCAGGCAATGGAAATCTGCTGTCAAATATAACTTTACTGTTTCTCTTCTAACATACAGGACCAGCAAGAACAATTCATGATAGGACCAAATACACGAAAATAAATTTCCATTACTTAACTGTTACCCTCTTGTCAGTTACTTCGCAACATCAAGCCACCTTAGTTTTACCTTTCTAAAAGTAAAAATTGTTACACTGACACTCCATATTAATTTGGCACCTACAATTTTCACTGTGAAAAATAAGTCTTAATTGGCAAATCGTTCTCATTAAGGCATGTAGCCTTCAAAATTTTAGAAAAGGGCTGCATCTTATTTTCTGTCTAAGACTTAATGCAACACTTCGTTTTCTGTCAAATAAAAGCAACTAGCAGGCATCATTTTATTTTTTTAGAGCGGAGACACAAATGTATCAGTTCTGCAGAGCATTTAACATGATGTTGGGACTTTCGAAGAAACCCCTTTTTTTTATATTTTCCCTTTGGAATTAAGTTCTTTAATTGTATTGATGTTCTTCTGGAGAAACCAGAAATCCCACTTTTAGAGGCCTGGTAGGGTCATTCTGCATTTCACAGAGACAAGGCCCTAATTTAAAAGGTCACAAGTGTCAACATGACAGCCTCCTCCATTGTTTATGGGAAAACTAAAGATAGCATCTCAGCAGCGTGACTTGAGCCAGCCTCTGTAGCTCTCCTAGCTTCTGCCACTCTGAATCTGTCAAAGACAGTAGGCCTTCCTGTTTTCCTTCTAACCTGCAATAATTCACTCTATTTAAAAAAAAAAAAAAAGTCCCCTTTAGGCGCTAAAAAAATTTATCTCTATTTCCAGATTATTAAACTACATTTACTGTGAATAATTCACAAACCTTAATAACACACATACCAGTTGTTAGAATAAATGCTTGTTGCAATCCCATGCAATGGTACATATTTCATCAACCTCGAATGAATGAACGTCTCAGTAGGCCCAGCTGAAGTTAGAACCTTCAACCTCGATATTAAAACAAGCCTTTGTACTGGCACATTGACTCATTGAATCATAAGAAGTCACAACCTGCAAATATATATCAAACCTAAATGTATGCATTTACTGAAGCCTGAGACACTTTAAAAAGTACTCTGAATTAAAGAAAATGCAGTTTAAACGGTGCTTTTGCCCAAAATGGACTTTGATATTTTAGGCATTAAAAATCAGTATCCTACAATTTTCTTGCATAATATGCATTACCAGAATGTCTATTACACAATCCATGAGTCAGCCATTGAAAATATTAACTTAAACTTTATAGAAATTAGCTTGTTTGCTACCTGCGCCAAGGGAAAATTGCACATACAAATGTCATTTTAGCGGTGCAACATAACTTAAATTAAAATTTAATGCTAGGAGGTCATTGTATAGGTATTAAGCTTTATAAATATTAAAAAACGATTTTGAAAGGCACTTATTTTTTAAATAATTTTTCCATAATTTATAATTTTCTTTTTTTTAAAAAAACCCAATTATTCTTTTTTTTGTGATAATTCCACATATAAAAGCAAGCTGCATCCCTTGCCTATTATTTGGGATACATTAACTCACAAGCCTAAGCGCATAAGCCTAACTTGAAATGCGTCACATTTTTGCGCCACTTTCATTTAAAAGGAAGGTTATACAAAATTCCACCCGTGTTTAACTGGGAAAGTGCTGGCTGAATTGAACATTCCTATCAAATATACTGCAGCTGAAAAGTTTGCCTGTAAACATCTAATACAATGCATCTAAGAAAAATGCTGTAAATTTATTTATTTTTTTGCAAAAATAGATAATTTCGTTTTTTTTTTGGGGCCCTATTTATATCTATTGAATGCGTTTTCTAATTTATTAAGCATATAACGGCAGTTTTGTATATGTGCACAATTGCTCATTCTATAAATTAAAGAGCAACATATAGCTATGTTAGCACATCACATGGTTCATTTCTGGATTTTTTCTAAGTTTCTACTTAATATTAATTAACCAACATTTTACTTAACAAACTAAAAACATCAAGAAGACCCACAAACACACATTGAGCTCATTTCAGATATAAACAGAAAACACTCAGGACACACAATACAGCGCGCTTTAGCCATTTTTCATAAATAGCGCCTTCGCAATTTACTTACAGAACCGTTTGCAGATCCTAGTTGTAAGTCATATTTACAAGAGAAAAGAAAACTTTTCTCAATAGTGTTCCAAAAAACTGCAAAAACAGCCTCACAGACATTTATTTTCAAGAATAGCGGACCCATACTTTATTAAACGTGATGGGGCCCACTCCGTGCTTCACATATACTTCATAGGTTGGAGTTCCAATCGGAGGAACCGGACATGAGTCCTCCAACCGGGAGTCCCTTTTACAACCAAGACAAAACAAATTTCCAAGTCTGCTAAGACCAGGCATCTTCGCTCACTAGTCTAGCTTCAAACTTCGAAGGATTATCGTTTACGATAGTCTCGTGAATACACGAGTCCTTCGGCTTTGGTACTTGCAAGTTCCAAATCAAAGTGATCCCGAAGGGATACCAAACCAAATGTCCAACTAAGGACCAAACCAAGTGTCCAACTAAGGACTGGGAGACGCTCCACTTATACTTAACTGAAAATATCGATGACGTCACCAGAAGACTCGTCTTATCGTTTCGCTCTACCAAACATCAAGGGTCCAAATCAGGGCGATAGCCAGGGCAGCAGTCCTTCGTAGCCGTCGGGAAGCGGGGAACCTCGCAGCAAAGACTTTCGGACCACGTTGACATGCAGGGGTCGATGAAGTGGCGCCCTTCCTCCAGAATTTTCACACGAAGCTCCCCACGGACCTCAGGCTTGGACCGGTACCGCTGGTATTGCCCCACGTTGGGCGCCAACTGAGGTACTGGGTTTTTCAGAACCGGTACTGATCCGGTAACCCAGTGGTGCCAGGGTACACCCAAAGACCTCGGGTACTTTCATGATTCAGACCACAGAAACTCAGAGTCTTCTAGGTGAAGTCAAAGATCGAATTTATTGGCTGCAACCAAGTAACAAGCGTCCTAGAAGTACAACAGCATGGTTTGTATGTTCTCAGGAGACTGTGTTTCAATGCAAAGTCAGGTTTCCTTATATACAGTTTTTTAAGCTTCAGGCAAACATTCTTGACATTTTGGTTGGTCATTCACATGTTTTCACTACAAAGGAAAAAACAGTGTCATGATGAAACCTCATATTTCATGTCATCCAACCCATAATAAATTACCCGGCAAGTCCTAGTATTTTACATCAGATAAGTGTGGACCCCCAATAAAAACGGGCACCTCCCCCTCGTAAAGTAAGAAGAAGAAAAGAGCAGGTGCAGGTGTGAGCAAGATTAGGCAGGGTGTGTGTGCGATAATAAGGGTTTTATGGCATGGTGTGCCTTGATGCTATCTGATTCGGCCACTGGGAGAGGGACTGACCAAACAGGTTTGGCCTGAGGCAATGGTTTCAGCTTACCCAGGTCAGAGAAAAGTCAATCAAGGTGTACGTGTCCTTGGAATCAAATCTGACTGTATTATAAGCCTATGTGAGGGCAACTTTTAAAAATGGCTGCCGTGTATAAAATGGGAGCCACGAGTGCAGGACAAAAATGGCGATTTCGAGGTGAAAACGCTGCTGGAATTGAGCGAAAATGCTCATGCTTAGTGTATTAGTCATTATCGGTCTTTTGATACAAAAATCGTACTGCTGTGGCAAAGTAAATTACATGGGTCCAGAATTTTTAGAACCACAACAGAAGTAAAACAACTTTATCAATCTATGTTGAGACACCCATATTTGCTTGTCATTTTGCTCTTCCTTTTGGGGAACAGATGGAGTCCCTGGATTCTAGAAGTACAGAAATCATCTTATCTGCAACATTTAAGAAAGAAAATAACTTCTCAAACTGTAGCAACATCAATACCAAGCTACTGTCTAGCATTTCTCACCTCAATAAACCTCCATCTGCACCTGTGATGCCTAGACCCCTACTTTGAGGTCCTTTTTGAAGTCAAATATCACAATGTATCATAATTTGCTAGACCTGGAATCCTTGGCCTGGTTTCCTCCATAATTCCTCTGATCTCCTGTTTTGCTGACTTTGTTTTTGCTTGCTTTCTGTCTCTGGGCACATTACCAAAGCTAACCAGTCAACTAAGTTGTGTAGACTCCACCGGTTTTCACAATCCTAATTTTGTTACTCCTCATTATCCTAATCATTGCAGCTCATGCTTTTTATTGTAGATTGTGGACTTTCAATAATTGTATGGAAAACTGTCCTGCATCTCTTTTCTTGCCTGCGTGTGTGCGTGTAAGAGACTTGTATGTGGAGAGAAAAGGTTAAGAATTGTTTCCACCACAGTTTCCCTGAGGGTTTTTAAGAGTCCATGCAAGTCTGCCACAAATCACCTTTACCAGTTGGGTTTTGGTGAGGTACTGCTAGTGAGCCAGGAGGGTTGGGCTGACAGCTGCCATCTGGTTTAGGAGTGACTCAGTTGCCTACAACACAGAGGTTCTTCTGCCTCAAATCCAGCAGTCTTGTTACTTTGGGAGAGTCTATATGACATCCGCAGGTCTATCATTGACCATTGCATGTTATGATAGCTACCACTTTTTTAACCTGACAGGTAGACTCAGTGAATAATATTTACAGGATTACCTAGCCATTTCAGACATTCATCTAGCTGAACATCACAAAGACACACCAATCTACACTATAGGCGTAATGCACACATACACTTCACATACAGGTTTGGAAAAAAGATCTCCCCCAAAGAGCCCCCTTGTGGGTGCCAGTCGAGTATTGCTGCATTGGATCGATGAGGAGTAGGCCCTATGATGAAGCATGATACCTATCTGGGTGCGTGAGGGCTTTTCTTCCTACAGGAACAGCCTCTTGTTCCACTATTGGGGTCCTGTTCTGACCTGTTTTTTTGTCCTTTTTCACTTTTCTATATTTTCCATGGCCTAATATTGGCTTGTAAGGAATTGCATACCTTGGTAATAGATATATTTTCCATAGGAGCATGTATGCAGGACCTTGAAGTGCTCCTGGGGCCCCCTTTGTTTTTGTTTTTAAATAGTACAAATACTTTGCACATTGCCTCCTAAGTTAAGCCTGCATGTTCTGTGCCAAGCTACCAGAGGGTGAGCCCAGGTTAATTTGTGGTGTGTAATTGACTTACCCTGACTGGGATTGTGGTACCTCCTTGGACAGGGTCCAATTTCTAACAATTATGAAATAAGAAACTGTCTCTCTTGCCCTTGAACTGGAACTCTGTGTGCATGCTATGTGACTAACCTAGAACATTACATCATATGATACTCAGTCTTCTTGAAACTCTGCTGCTTTGAAGCCATATCTCAGGAAACCCCGTCTGAAATAAGTTGACACATTCTAACACACAATTCATTAAAAATGAGAAAAATGGCTCTCGCTAGTTCTCTCATAAAAGTCCATCAAGAAAATATTAACAAATTTTGGTGATTCCCATCTTGTAAAAAGTAGAGCTGGGAAGCTTGAAGTTGAGGGCTAACATCACATGCCATGTTAACAATCTATGTATTGTTTGCTGGCTGAATGGACTTTATTTTTTGTTCAAATATATGCCAGACCATTTCTATACTTGAATTCAGCTTACTGAGAAAGCGCACTTAGACCCTGATTTACTAAGGCTTAATGCTAGCATGAAGCAAAGTTGTGCAAACCTGGCTTTTTGCATTGGAACGGTCACTTTTTTTACAGCACAAAAACCGGTTTGGTACAGCTTTTTGTTAAGGGAACATTCTGGGACGGATTACCAAAACCACCCATCAGCTTTGATAGAAAGCCTGACCAACTAAGTTGGCTGGAATTGGTGACTCCCCCTTAAAACAGGTGCAAATAAGAAGAAATGTGTTCTTTTTTGAAAGACCAAGGCATTGCCTGTGCTGTACTACCCAGCAGACATCCAGTGCCTAGAAATCTTCTGAGTTTGTCAACAGCATGAATTTGTACTGGAAGGGTATCCCTGTGTTGGAGTGTAGTTATTATAATAAAAAATTAACATGAAATGGTTGCAAATTAATGTATAATGATGCCGCATAGAAATTGTATTAATGTGCTTTTAACATAGCCGCTTGAAAATGTGCCCACAGGGAGTGGCCTCCAATGTATGCGATAATAAATGAAGTTGACTATTAATGAATTATTGATGTACTAATGTATGATTTTGTACTAGTGTTAAGAGTTATATGTTAAGATTCTGCTAAAAATAATTACTAGGCCTTAGTTGGCATGATTCAGGGCCTAGCTGCCGGTCTCATATTAAATGTGTTTTTCTAACGTGCAGTGTGCTGACTTGCTGAAGGACATGTAGCCATACTTTTCCAGAAGCTAGAAGATGTGTGTAACCGTAGTAAATTCTTTTTCATGAGACCCGACTTGCTTAAGGAGACATTCTTGCTGAATGCAACAGTGTAGACTTGCAACAGGTACAAGGCCGCCTGAACTGGTAAAGACAATGGGACTACTGACTGAGCCTGCGAGAATAAAAATTTGTGCCTGACATTCTACCCGTTGGAGACGTCAATTACAGGAGCCAATAAACTACGTGAGAACTGTTTTAAAGTGAAAACCCTAATGAGGTGACCACCAAATTATTGGTTGGAGATAATCATGCACCAAAGTTTGCCCAATAGGAAATTAGGAAAATGTACAACAAGATTGATATAACCCTGTTTCACAAGGAGAAATCAGCCATTCCGAGCCATTTTTTTGCTAGTACCTAGCCGCTTTGTCTTAAAGACTTTGCTGTTTGACTCTTCAAACCATCCTTACCCTTGCCTTGCCCGTTCTATACTTTCCTCCTTATGAGGGAGGTGTTCCTTATTGCCTGTCTTGCTGGACTTTGCTGAGTTTCCTGGCTGATGGCGAATCAACTGATGTCCTGAGGACGAAGACTGGCTCTGTATGCTGACCCATTACAGAGGGTAACTATATTATAATGAAATTGTAATTGTCTGTTTGCCTTTTCTTTCTAGGTACCAACTGCTTCTTTTGATAGAGACCATAGATAGATGTTTCCTAAATTTGTGTTGCTAAATTGTTTTGCATGAAGCCCAACATGCTAATGCTAATTCGAGCTAGTTAAGGGATTCACTAAACGGACGCAAATAGACAAATGACTGAATCGATGCTTTGTTGAATAATGCGCTAATGATGCTCTGCTAAAGTTAATCCATGTTGACGTCGTGCTTTGTCCTAATGTTTATGATCTTTGCTTTGTTGAAATCTTATTCGAGTTGCCATATTGTGACAGTGCTAATGTGTTTTATGGTTTTGAGACTAATAAACTTGCTAGTAGAGTGTAATCAATAGGGAATAAATATCATAAATCTTATTAAATTTTGTGTGATTATTCATGGCTGAAAGGTCATGGTGTGTTCCGATTCTTATTAATGTCATTAACTAATTTGATTGATTTGTTATTGTGAATATTGATGAGGTTGTCGATCTATTGGTTGACATGCTGATTAGTTATCTTGTCTTAAGGTGTCTCCAATCAGGGTCAAAAGATTCATTGGCCTAAAACGAGTCCCAGACTAAGCAAATTATCTAGGGCGGACCGCGTTATCGGTTCTGGTAGCAGAGGACAGTTTAGGCCGTTTGGGGCCCTAGGACGAGGGACCATTGTTTTAGAAATATTTTCAAAATAATGCAAATTGGAGAGATGATGTGCCCCTAAGTCCCAAATGACTTTCCCGGAATCTCGGAGCTTGCCGAAGTGAGTTTGGTATGTTCTCGGCGTTCTAGTGATAGGTATGAGTGAAGTAGGATTTGCGCTTGCAACAGCTTATGCATATCGCAGGTGAATTGTGAAGTCTGTGAGAATTTTAGGCCAGGTAATGTTTTAGTAGGAGTGGGGGTACTCTGCAGTGTGAGAGTAGGGAAGTCAGCAAACTTCATGTGAGTGTGGACCTTTGTGCTAAAAAAATTGTCCACATGGTTGTTGGTGATGTATGGACCCGGCGTGGTCTAAGACTCCGTAGTATATTGATAAGTGTATGAGAAACTTTGTTTTATGTTATAATTTGCACGGTTTAATAGGTCAATTGGGCGTGGTTGACGAGTCGAGTTTGAGTCAAAGTGTGTGAGTGGAACCTTCAATGGAGATTTGGTAAGTTCTGAAGTGCACTAGAACGAACCATTGACAAGTCGAGAGTAAAATTTGCGGGTCAAATTTTGCTTGCGAGTGCGGGATCTGAGAAGGAGAGAGTAGAGGCCAAGGCTTCAAGTGAAATCTCTGTAAAGTTCTGAAGCGATTGTGGTACCCTTCCTGTAGTAAACCAGCAAATTTGAGTTGTTAAGGTGCTCGCAATATATTGCATTAGTTTTGTGTGGATCTAGAGTGAGGAAGCCAAGCAGCAAGACTTTGTCAGCCGCAGTGTGTGTGAGTGTGACGTCATTGGAGCCACGGTGGGATAGGTCGGTTAGTGAGAAAAGTCGCGCACGGATTCGCAGCCGTCCGTGAGAGGCAATTGGTGGAGAAGGTAGGCGAAGATTGTTCTGGGAACTAAAGTCACTTCCTGATTAGATTCTAAACAAAATAAAAGACGCAAAAATGAAGTTTTTCAAGGCTTTAAAGAGTGCTTTGAGTGGAGATGTGTACATTACAGGGAGTGTGGGGGAGCCTACACCGCCAGAGGATACTCTGGCTGATGCCGTAATGGAGGAGAAGGGAGTCGCGCCATGTTTGGCATTTCCAGAGAATGGAACCTTTAACATAGGGGTTCTAGAGAATTTGCGGAAAATGTTAAATGAGCAAAAGCCGCCTCCGAGACCAGCTCAGTTTGAGGCGTTAGCGATTTGGGATTTAATGGCCATACGACAGAGGTAACAGAAATTTGAGAGGAGAATGAGAAAAGCAGAAAAGACTCTAGCGGAGGCTAGATGGGATAGTGTGACCAAGATGTGGAGAAGGGAAATAATAGACAGAGTTAGGATGTTTCTGGCAATAACTCAAGAGGCTGAAACGCAGGGAAGAAAGGCCACTTGTAAAACAGACAAGGGCTCTAGTAGGCAAAAGGAGACTCAGAAGTCTTGGGTAGATGCAGACGATTCGGATGATGATGAGTTTCTCAATCAGTTGTTACATGATCGACCACCACCATATGCCATAAATGACAATAGACCGAGTACTAGTGCAGGTCCTGTAAGTTCGACACAGAATCAGGAGACCACGAATACAGTACAGGCAATAATGTTACCACATCAGCTCCGATACAGAATGGTGCTAGTGTATGCACTGCACCGAGACGCAGATACGGTTGCAGCCACCACCAGTTCAGAGGCTCTACCCTGACGTCCCAGTATTAGAGACGACTACGAATTTGATGGTGCCGTCTGATCCAGTATACACGAAATCAAAGTTACTGAAGATTGAGCCAACTCCACAATTGCTGCCCCAGCTGCAGCAACAGGTGGTCCCGAATTACATGTTGGTCACAGGACCGCAGTCAGTTACAGCACCTATAATGAATCAAGCTATGGGAGTCAATGCCCCACCGGGATTGGGAAATGGACAGACACCAGCTGCGATATATTTGCCAATTACCGTTGGTCCGCCAGTACCGCTGTATGCTCAGGCGAAGCCTAGTGTGTTTGACCAAGGATTAATGACTCAAGAGGTGATAAGAGGAGGGTTCTCAAGAAGCTCCCAAGGGATGACACCGGGAGAACAGACAGTGGAGAGGTCTAGATCCTTATTGGACTTCAGTCCGATTGGGGTTCCATTAGAAACCATGAGACAAGCAGGCTTGGGCCTACTGACTCCACAGGTACTGAGTGCGAATACGTCACAAACTCCGATGGTGCCAGCCGGAAATATCTTGTTGCAAGGCTTGACAGCGCAATAATTGAACGAGTGGTTGGACAAGCTTAACACTCCACAGACTACTCCTGTGACAGCAGAGCAATCAGAAAGAGAGGAATACCTGAATTTTGTGAGGTTGGGAGTGGAAGCAGCTGAGCTAGTTGAAGGGAGCATGGGAGTGAATAGATTAGAATCATACACTGAAGCAGAACTGAGGTATCTGTGCCCGAAAATAACCAAAAAAGTGAGTAAGGTGCACCAGAGGTTAGCGAACTTGGCAGACAAATATGGAATAGACTTGGACAATACTAAGCATCTGAAGAGGAGTTACAGGTTAGACTTCGAACCTAAAGATTTTGATCATATGAGGTCTACTTGAATGAAGGCACACCTTAAAGAGATACTGCAGAGTGCTCAAGTTTGGGGAGCTTTAGAGAAGTGGGAAGGCAGATGGGGGAAGAAGAGAGATAAGAGGAAAAGTGACTGCCTGGAACAGCAGCAGGCGAAAGCTGTGCCAGATACGGGAACAATAAAGATGTTACCAATGAGGGAAACAGCTGGAGGGGTTCTAGTTCATGTACCATGGTCTAGAGGTGACATTTTGTCATTTACGAATGACTTTCCCAGACTGAGGGAAAAGCCGATAGAATGGTATCAGCAGACGGATAGGTTTGTGAAGCTTGCGAAATGCCTTTGGGAAGACTTGAATACACTGTTTGAGATAATAGTCCTAGCTGATTTGTGGCTTGAGTGCAAGAGGAGTGTGGACTGGCCGACAGCAGAACCACCAAGGGACAGGGCTACAGGAGCACTGTCTCCTGAGGTGATGAAGCACTACTATAAAGTGATTGAGTTTTTGAAGGAGAAGGTGTCGCCGAAAGTTACCGATTGGCAGAAAATTGATCGAACGGCACAAGAAGGCAAAGAGTCGATACATCCTTACTGTGAGAGATTGTTAAAGGCGTTCAAGCACTACAGTGGCACAGAGGTCATAGAACCGAAAGACATGAATCATCTTGTGTTCAGGTTCGTTGAAGTATTAAGACCAGAGATTAGCCAGATGATTCAGAATCATTTGATCTGTTGGCAAGCGAAACCGATTGATGAGGTGTTGCAGTACGCAAATTACTGTAGTGATGAGATTGAGTTGAAGCAGAGAAAGTTGAAAGAGAAGGTGATGGTGATGCAAATTAAGGCAGCTCAAGCAGGGATGCAGGGAAATGGAGTACAGCAGATGGTGCAGCAACCACAAGGAAACGGAATGTTCCAGCCGCAAACGAGAGACAGAGGTCGAGGAGGTTTTGTGAACCGTGGTCCAGATTTGAATACGGTTGTGGTTCAAAATGACGTGCAAGGGATGAAAAAGATGTCACCATGCCATGCGTGCAGGGCGTGGGACACTGGAAGCGGGAATGTCCGATGATGGTGCTGGATGGTGTTGTTCAACAAAGCAATGATGTCGGTGCATTTTAAAATGTGAGGGGTCCAAACCCGAACTTCCAGAATAACATGGTTCAGATGCAGGGTCTCCAGCCCATGCAGCAAATGCAAATGCCACGTGTGCAACCAGTGCAGGTGCAGCAAGTGCAACATCAGATTCCCATGGTACCTAGACAGCAAATGCAGTTGCCTTTAGCTCCGATGGGACAGCAACAGGTGATGCTTCCTCAACAGGTCACAGGCCAAACAATGAGTCAAAATAATGCAGTACAACAGTTCCCATTGCGTGGTGAGAATGGAATAAATGATGAATGGTGGGATGACTGTTCAGATAGTGAGGAGTGCAGGCTTTCAGCGTCCCTAGAAGTAGATCAGAGAGGACCTTATGTGCAAGGGAAGGTGATGGGTCACAAGGTTTCGTTCCTGGTTGACACAGGAACTACACGCTCTACAGTCAGAAGTGCAGAGGTTCCGAAATTGCCGCTTTCAGGGCGTACTATAAAGGTGGTAGGAGTAGCAAATCAGCTCCTGACTAATCTGATTACAGATCTGGTTCAGGTTGAGATTGGTACCTTTCAGGGATTACATAGGTTTGTAGTCTGTGATTCAAGTCCTGTGTCCTTACTAGGGAGGGACTTGCTGTGTAAAACGAGGTGTTCAATCACCTGTTCCAATGAGGGAATTGAGGTACAGACCAACAGTGATGATGAGGGGGATGATGCCCAGATCTCAGAACCAGAGACGGAGACCACAGATGAGGAGTACCCGTTGATATGTTTTTTCCCGATGTTCACAGTGACCGATTTGCCAACTGAATTACAGGGAACAGTCACAGAGAAGGTGTGGATCTTGAAAGGAAAGGAAGTGGGATTGATAAAAGGAGTAGAACCAATCAAAGTGGATGTGAAGCCAAATGCTGTGTTTCCCCAGGCACCGCAGTACCACATGGCACAGGATGTCCTTATACAGGTGACGCAGATAATTGCAGACTTTGTAAAGTAAGGGGTCCTAAAAGAAGTGATGAGCAGCCCATGTAATTCACCAATAATGGGATTGAGAAATCCTTGTGGGGAAGTTCGAATTGTCCAAGATCTAAGGAAAATTAATGAGATAGTGGTAAAATGCTGCCCCATAGTGCCAAATCCAGCCGTGATCATGTTTCAGGTCCCATGTGATGCAGAGTGGTTCACAGTTGTTGACTTGTCCCAAGCATTCTTTTCTGTGCCTCTCCATGAGGACAGCCAATTTCTCTTCAGTTTCAAATTCCTGGACAAGGTTTACAGTTGGTGTTGGATTCCTCAAGGGTTTTCAGAATCGTGTTCCATCTTCAATCAGATATTGAAGAAGGATCTGGAATCCTTGGAATTGCCTTTCAATTAGACTCTAGTACAGTACATTGACGATTTGTTGATTGCATCCAAAACGAAAGATGACTGCAGGTATGATACTATTGCCTTATTCAATCATTTGGGAAAGAACGGACATAAAGTGTCCCCAAAGAAGCTGCAGTACTGCCAGAAATAGGTGAAGTACTTAGGCAACCTGATTGAGAAGGGGTCAAGGAGAATATCCAAAGAAAGAGTGACAGCCATATTACAGATGAGTCCCTCGACATCCAAGAGAGATGTTAGGATGTTTTTGGGAATGGTGGGCTACTGCCGCCAGTGGATTCCAAACTTCTCAATTATCTCTAAGCCATTGGTGAGGCTGACCGTCAAGGAGGTTAAGGATGGCCTGGATACCCTAACTATGTCTGAGAAAGAGATGAGGGCGTTCATTGAGCTGAGGGAATGTATGTGCAGGGCTCCAGCTTTAGGTATGCCTGACTACACAAAGCCTTTTGTCCTGTTTTGTCATGAACGTGATGCCTGTTCTTTGTCTGTCCTGACACAGGTCCATGGAGGTGCAAACCGCCCAGTAGCATATTTTTCAGCTACTTTGGACCCAGTTGCAGCAGTCTTATCGGGTTGTCTGCGTGCAGTTGCAGGAGTTGGTCAAAGCCTTAGTCAGTGTGAAGGCATAGTGATGGGATATCCTTTAACAGTAATGGTCCCACACTCAGTCGAGATACTGCTCACCTGAACAAAGACGCAGCATATGACAAATGCCCGCCTGACCAAATACAAGACGATTATATTGGGGTCACCTAATGTATCATTGAAACGCTGTACTGTGTTAAACCCAGCAACTTTGCTTCCTAATGAGAATACAGATGTTGATGAGGCTGAGGAAGTAGAACATGATTGTCTTGAGGTAACAGAACTGTGCACCAAACCAAGACCTGACATTAAAGATACTCAATTGGAGGAAAATGATTACATTATCTTTGTTGATGGTTCATGCCTGAGAGACTCAGTAGGACTACTGAGAGCCGGATACGCTGTATGTACAATAACTGGTATTCTGGAAG
Source organism: Pleurodeles waltl (assembly GCF_031143425.1). Lineage (NCBI taxonomy): Eukaryota > Metazoa > Chordata > Amphibia > Caudata > Salamandridae > Pleurodeles > Pleurodeles waltl. The sequence goes on from NC_090440.1 coordinate 501,966,931, forward strand.
CATCTTGGCTCGAGAGAGTGTACTCTGCCCAAGTGGCTGAATTGGTGGCTCTTACTAGGGCTTGCTATGCCGCTGACAAATTGAAAGTCACTATCTATACTGATAGCAGATACGGATTTGGAATTGTCCATGATTTTGGCTAGTTGTGGTCACAGAGGGGTTTCATTACCTCTTCTGGTTCTCCAGTGAAAAATGGTGAAAGAATTAAGGAGTTGTTGCACGCAATTCAGTTACCTCTTGAAATTGCCGTGGTGAAATGCAGCACTCATGTGAAATCACAAGACTTTGTGTCAATGGGAAATGGATATGCAGATCAAGTCGCAAGGTTTTGTGCATTAAACTGTATATCATTCAAGGACCAGTGGGAATTGTTACCTGAAACAGAAAATGAGACATGCACAGGTTACGCATTGAGGGTGGTTGACACAATGGAAGAGTTAAAATTGTTGCAGGGGCGTGCCAGCAGAGAAGAGAAACGTTCTTGGCTTAAAATGCAATGTGTACAAAGACCTGATGATTTGTGGGTTTCAGATGAGGGGAAAATGGTTTTGCCAAACAGCCTCTTTTCACAGTTTGCAAGGTTTTACCATAGTCAAGCACATATTGGGAGAGACGCCATGATTAGGTTGTTCAAAATCGATTGGTTCAATCCAAAATTCAGACAACCTGCAGAAGTAATCTGTCACAGGTGCATCATCTGTCAGCAGATGAATGCGGGGAAAGGGACCGTGGTGAATTTGAGCCACATTGGGAGAGCTGGAGGTCCATACAGGATTAGCTGTAGTCTGCTACTAACACGTTTCTATAACCAAGAAGAAGTGCAATATTTTTATTCGAACTACGATTTAGTGTTTTCTTATGTGCCTATCATAGAAGATTTGAATAGTGTAGCTAAGTATTATGCTATAAAGCTGATTAAGGGATTTCTAGAATGACAATTAGTACTTCATGTGCGCACCGCAATAATTTGACATGCTTGCTTACATCCATAGAAAAGAGCTTTCTAGATTACACTGACGATAGAAGGAGGGTTTTAAAGAGGAAATTAGAAAAGCGCTTGCAGCAACGATCATTTCTTAGTTATAGCAATAATGGGGTTAGGGAGCAAGGGAAGCTAGCTTTAGATGCGAAACATGTAGGTAGGCTTTGCATTATGCGACCAAAATCATACTATGACAATGTTTTTGTGGAACGAGTGAGTGTAAGCATGTGTTTTTGTATAAATGGACTTTCATACTAAATGCAATTGATCAAGCAATCCCAGGGATTTATTACATTAGTGGACTTAGTGCTTATTACCGTCTTCCAAAGGGATGGTATGGGACATGTTATTTGGGAATAGTTTTTCCAAAGATTTGTCAACTAGATGATTTGAAGCAATTTCCGAAAGTGACAGAACTACTTTGTGCTAGACAAAAGAGAGAAACTGCTGCTGGTGTAGTAGGAGACATATTTGGAGCAATAATTTCTTCAGTGGGAGTTGTTTTGCACTCCATAAAGATTCGAAAGTTGTCTACTATTGTGGATAACATGCTGACAAACTTTACAGGGGCTATACTCCTGGTGGATACTGAACTTGCTGTAGACAGGGCTATGACTCTTCAAAATAGACTTGCTTTAGACATTCTTTTAGCGAAAAGTGGCAGAGTCTGTAAGATGCTTAATGAGGCCCTGTTGTGCCAATATACCTGACAATAGTAATGAGATTAGAAGTATGCTTACTAACCTAAAAAGAGAGTGCAGATTTGAAGGAAATGAAAGAGCCAGGAGTCTGGGAAAAGGTTGGAAAGGGATTTGCGCGTGTGGGAAGTTGGTTTAGTTGTCTTTGGCATGGGTTCTTGGGAAAATTAATACAGGGAATAGTAATTGTCTTGGCTTGTTTATTTGGATTATGGGTACTGAGCAAAATTTGCGAAAAAGGTAAAGCAAAATGGGCAAAACATAAAATGAGGAGGGACGAAAAGAAAAGGGAGAAAATGTTCAGAGCAAAATATGAAAAGGCGAAGCAAAAAGAAGAAATCGAAATGAAGGAAATGAAAAGGTGAAAGGGTTGTAAAAGAATTGATTTGTGTGATGACAAGGGTCATCAGAGGAGGGATTGTTGGAGTGTAGTTATTATAATCAAAAATTAATAAGAAATGGTTGCAAATTAGTGTATAATGATGTCACGTAGAAATTGTTTTAGTGCTTTTATCATAGGCGCTTGAAAATGTGCCCACGGGGAGTGGCCACCAATGTATACGATGATAAATGAAGTTGACTAATAATTAATTATTGATGTACTAATGTATGATTTTGTACTAGCGTTAAGAGTTATATGTTAATATTTTGCTAAAATTAATTACTAGGCCTTATTTAGCATGAGTCGGGGCCTAGCTGCCGGTCTCATATTAAATGTGTTTTTCTAACGTGCAGTGTGCTGACTTGCTGAAGGACATGTAGCCATACTTTTTCAGAAGCTAGAAGATGTGTGTAACCGTAGTAAATTCTTTCTCATGAGACCTGACTTGCTCAAGGAGACATTCTTGCTGAATGCAACAGTGTAGACTTGCAACAGGTACAAGGTCGCCTGAACTGATAAAGACAATGGGGCTACTGACTGAGCCTGCAAGAATAAAAATGTGTACCTGACATTCTACCCATTGGAGACGTCAATTACAGGAGCCAATGATCTACGTGAGAGCTGTTTTAAAGTGAAAACCCTAATGAGGTGACCACCAAATTATTGGTTGGAGATAATCATGCACCAAAATTTGCCCAATTGGAAATTAGGAGACTGTACAACAAGATTGATATAACCCCGTGTTACAAGGAGAAATCAGCCTTTCCGAGCCATTTTATTGCTAGTACCTAGTCGCTTTGTCACTCTGTCTTAATGACTTTGCTGTTTGACTCTTCAATCCATCCTTACCCTTGCCTTGCCCGTTCTATACTTTCCTCCTTATGAGGGAGGTGTTCCTTATTGCCTGTCTTGCTGAACTTTGCTGAGTTTCCTGGCTGATGGCGAATCAACTGATGTCCTGAGGATGAAGACTGACTCTGAATGCTGACTCATTACAGAGGGTGACTATATGATAATGAAATTGAAATTGTTTGTTTGCCTTTTCTTTCTAGGTACCAACTGCTTTTTTTGATAGCGACAATAGATAGATGTTTTCTAAATTTGTGTTGCTAAATTGTTTTGCATGAAGCCCAACATGCTAATGCTAATTCGAGCTAGTTAAGGTGGTTCACTAAACGGACGCAAATAGACAAATGACTGATTCAATGCTTTGTTGAATAATGCACTAATGATACTCTGCTAAAGTTAATCCATGTTGACGTTGTGCTTTGTCGAAATCTTATTCGAGTTGCCATATTGTGACAGTGCTAATGTGTTTTATGGTTTTGAGACTAATAAACTAGCTAGTAGAATGTAATTAATAGGGAATAAATATCATAAATCTTATTAAATTTTGTGTGATTATTCATGGCTGAAAGGTCATGGTTTGTTCTGATTCTTATTAATGTCATTAACTAATTTGATTGATATGTTATTGTCAATATTGATGAGGTTGTTGATCTATTGGTTGACATGCTCATTAGTTATCTCGTCTTAAGGTGTCTCCAATCAGGGTCAAAAGATTCATTGGCCTAAAACAACTCCCAGACTAAGCAAATTATCTAGGGCGGGACGTGTTATCACCTGCAATGTAAATCCAATGCTAGACCATGAACTCTGACCTATGAACCATGTTGTGAAGTTGTGCATCACAGGAAGCAGCCTTAAGCACCTTCAGAAGGAATTACACTAGCAACAAGCAAATGTTTGTAGATATGGCGCTGCACTGTTATTAAATCATAGTAAAGCTGAGCCTAACACTCTTAAACATGGACTAATTAAATAACATTGAGCAGGAATGGCTAGCTATGTCTTACTTTTTGTTAACATCTGGGGTGAGTCATCTACACTTTAGATCTATGAATCTACTTCCGCTTTTTGAAGTAATCCTTTGGTCATTTTTATTAGCACGGTTCAAGCGTCAGACTTAAAACTGTGTTTACAAAAACGTTTTTCCATTGTGCATTTTAAAATCTCTCACACAGAGGAAAGTATTGCCGTTTTCAGAATGAGAGTCGAATCATAAAGGCGCTATAACGTCCGCCATTGCTGACTCTTCTCGGCAGGTATGCCGCCACTCATTTAACATTCTTCTGCATAAACAGTTATTACTGTTGTTGTCTAATGTCTATTTGTGAGCAATAATATACCTCGTGGCACATGCTCAAGGATTTCACAACATGCCCCACGTGTGTTGAGGCGCGAGACCGACGATGTGCTATTTCTGTTCCAGCTTTGAATCTCGGAAGCATTACTCGTGTGTGTAGACAGACTTGGCTGTAACATCAATCTACTGGTGCGCAGGCATCTCCTGCCTCAGGCAATGACATTATTATTTGGATGTGACTATCCAAAAGTAGTTATTGCACTAGTGTGTTGAATAAACTATGATAATGGTTATGTAAAGGCATTATTTTTATGTAATCCCTGAGCAATTTTCAGGCAACTGCAATGCTTGTTTCAGATTGAATGACAATCATGTTTTCAAACATCTTCAGGACTCCTTAAACGTTTTTGTTAACATGAAGGGGCTTTTTAGAACAATTATGCTTTTGGTAGAGTTTACTGTCTAGAGAAGGTTAACAAAGCTCAAAAGTGAATCAATGAATTATAGGAAATAGGGAAAATTCAAATGACAAGCCACTGTAGAGGCACTAGCAAGTGAACATTGGTAAAAGTAAGACATTTTGTTCATGAATATATCCACTTTAAAGACATCTACATTAATACTTGAGCATAGACCAGCTAAGTTTACACAATACTGAGGTGGTCAATTTTTGTTTAGTGGTGTAGGAGCTCTGACCAGAACAGAGAGGTTTTAATAGTGTATTGCAAAAATATCAACAAGTACAATATTATGAAGGTAAGTACACATTTACCATACATAACTTCACATAAATGTACCTTTTTTCATTCTTTTTTTATTGAAGTATGTGCACAGGAGTTATACAGATTGCCAATATCCAGTAATACACTGATGAATTCCAACTAGTGGTCGCAAAAAAATGCATCAGCATAGAACTACTCCACAGTCACCAAAGAGCTGAATATAGAAGTAGCGCAATGAAGCAAGACAACGTGATGCACTGGGTCAAACGAAGAGAGCAGGAATGCACCATGACAAATAATCTATGGTGCATTCCTGCTGCCTCTCTCCACTGGCAGACACAGTGCAGCCTAGCACCAACATAGACATCCTTTTGCCGTGTTGTAAAGGTGCCTAAGTTACTAATATATGCACAAGAGTTATACAGATTGCCAATATCCAGTCATACACTTCTGAATTCCAACTAGTGGTGACAAAAAAAAATGCATCAGAGTAGAACTCTTCCAGAGACACCAAAGAACCAAATATAGAAGTAGCGCAATGAAGCAAGACAACTTGCTGTGTTGGGTCAAATGAGGAGAGCAGGAATGCACTATGACAACTAATATATGGTGCATTCCTGCTGACTCTCTGCACTGGCATACACAGTGCAGTCTAGCACCAACATAGGCATCCTTGTTCCGTGTTGGAAGGGTGCCTGAGTTTACAGCCATGATTATTTTTTGAGCATGAAATGAATGACTTCCTGCACAAAAATAGTCCTCAGAGGCCTTTTCCTCTTTTTGTGGTGAATAATAAGGGGGAAATGAGGCAGCCGGGTCAGGTGCTCCTGCCAACAGAAGTCGAAATACATTTCCTGAGGTGACTGATTTGTATAGAAAATTTGAATCTATTTTGGCCAGTAAGGGCAGACCCTGAACAGTCACAAAACTTCACACATACACCCCCAATGTAAGGAATCCAAATCTTTCTTCAGATCAAGCGAGGTACACATGGCTGATGGGTGTACGTCTGCTGATTCTTCTTTGGTATGCCACAATCTGTGACGGCTAAGGCAGTTATTGTGACCCAGAATGAAACTCGATTGATCCCCCTTTATTAAACAAGGAATCTCTAGCAACATCCAGCAGACCAGCATCTTAGTTAAAATTTTGTCGTCAGTGTTTAGAATAGAGAGCAGGAGGTATGTCACATGGGTCTTTATATGGTTTAATCATGGTGGAGATAATAGCCTCATTTAAGGTAAGGGGAGGGAGCCCAAAGCGATTGTGGCCTCATAAAGTACAGCTAATCTAGGAGCCAATTGTTGAGTAGAGTGTAAAATTTGGCTGGTATGCTTTTGGACCCTGAAGTTTTTTCACAGGGGGAGGTCACAAAGGATAGATTTGATCTCCAGTTGAAGTACCGAACCATCCAAGGAACGTTAAGCCTCTGGAGACAGGTAAGGCAAGCAGATGCTGACAATAAAATAAGCTATGGATGACTCTGGGACAGGGAAAGAAGAGCAACATAGGGTGCTGTACATTTTTTTTGTTTAATATTTCTTTATGAGATTTTTCAACATAGCAGATATTCACTTTGTCCTATTAACATCATGCAACAGAATAGGCTATTATGTTACAAACTTGGTTGTTCATTGATGCCTTTTAACACTTGTACGTGACAGGCAACATCGATGAGGCAGATACATATATGAGAGCCCCCATAGAACAATAGCATCGGAGTGCCTTGCAGGAGTGTGTCAATCTGTGTAACCAGCATAACATAGTAAAGAAGAAAAAAAAGAAAACCAAAACATTGATGCTCACTCCACTTTCCCCAATGTGTATGTGATGGGTGTGTGTACGGGAGGATACATGTCCCCTACGCGGTTCCGATCATCTTGTATGTGAGCAGGCTGGAGGTGTTCCTCCACATCCAGCAGATCAGATTAATTCCTGGAGTGTACCGAGCTAGGAGAGTCAGTAACTTGGGAGCTGGTTGGGTGTTACATTGGTGACTTGGGTCACTGGCAGGGTTTGGCGTTACCTTTTGTACTTCTTATCGGTGTAATGTAAAGTAGTATTCTTGTGCCTATGGCAGTCTGGTATATAATTTACCCTCAATTTTTGCTAGATATGTCTGCTAGTCTGTCTGGGAGGTAGATTGGGCATTTCCTGCACCAGTGGCATGGCGTAGCTGTTGTTCTGCTAGTTTGTTGGAGTGGAGGTCTGATTGCCACATTTTGATGGCTGGGGTGGTAGCCGATTTCCAACTCATGGCGATTTTGCATTTTGCTTAGACCAATGCAAGGTTTATGAATCTGTTCACTGCTTTGTGCGTGATTCTGCGTTTGGTTACCCCCAACAAGCAATGAATGCCATCCCTAATATGTACTGTAATAAGTCTACATTTTTCTGTTAATATCTGATTGAGTGAGAGTGATAGCTCCCGAAGACAGCAAAATGTAAAGGGGAGTTGTATCTGCGATACAGGAGTTATCTAATTGGGCCAACAACCAATTAGATCAATCCCCATCACTGTGAGTCCTAGTTCAATATGTTGAAAAATCATGGCATCTGGGAGTTTCCAATCATCCTGAATAAGTGGCACAAGCAGAGAGTAAATCGTTAATTTTATCAGGAGAGGTCAGGATAAGATGCTCCAATTCAAGAATATATGATTTGAGACTTGCAATTTCTCTGGAAATAGCCTGTGTGTCACCCACTATAGATTTCATGAGAAGACCCTGCTAGCCAAGTTTGGAACTCTTCCATAAGGGATTAGGAATTCCCGCCATTCTCACAGAAGAACGTGTCAATGTGGTCATGGACCATTTGACGAAAAACTGCATATTCCCACATCGAGACCAGAAATCGTCAGATGGTTATTGGGGAAATCAACCTTACCCATGACAAAGCCGTCCAACAGGACTTTTTCAAGGCAGAATTGTACATAAAAAAGGCCGTATCCAAAGCGAAACCATGCGAATGGATTAGTTCCTGCAAAAATTAATAGTGCTTCCTAGTCGCAGGAAACGTAAGTATTGAATGATGTTGGGGCCATACAAGCGAGCACTCCATGAGTCTTACATGTAGTACGTAGTAGGGGGGCCTGATAAGCCCATTCACCCGTACTCTCCTGGTCCCTAGAGAGTAGGAAAGAACGTTGTCGGCATGCGCGCGCTGTAATTAGAAGTAACCAAGAAGGTTACAGCGCGCGCACGCCGACATCGTTCTTTCCGACTCTCTAGGGACCGGGAGAGTACGGGTGAATGGGCTTATCAGGGCCCCCTACTACGTACTACATGTAAGACTCATGGAATGCTGGCTTGTATGGCCCCAACATCATTCAATACTTACGTTTCCTGCGACTAGGAAACACTATTAATTTTTGCAGGAACTAATCCATTCACATGGTTTCGCTTTGGAAACGGCCTTTTTTATGTACAATTCTGCCTTGAAAAAGTCCTGTTGGACGAAACACGTGTTGGCTGTTTCTGCATACATATGTGTCTATGTTTTCAACATAAGGAATTAAAGATTTTGGACTTCTATTCACTGTGGACTATGATCTGGAGTGCCCTGGTATCTCTGTTTTTGAAATTTATTTACCACAGAAAGAGCGCCTGGCCCTTGTGATATACTTGGGTAACACAAGGAGTGGGACAAGCATGACATAATTAACCCTAGTAGGGTCCCATTATTAGTAGACAACAGAGGTGATGTTATTCAGCCAGGCAAAGGAATCACATCTAAGTCAGTTTAAGCATTCAGTAGTACCTAGCATTTCATTCAGACCAGGGCCTTCCCCCTCTGTACACATGTAAAGTAACAACAATGTATAATGCAACAAAGTGTATTGTGAACAGACTGATCCACAAATAGATATCTGCACCTTGATCACACACATCTTCAAGCTATATAGATATGCAGCCAAGAATACTAAATATATATAAATATATATGTAAATAATATATACATGTATATATATATTTATATATAGTTGCCTTCATGATATAGTCATAGTCAATATTTTGATATGTCAATCCTTTTGTCCTCGGTAGTGTGACATACAACCGCTCTTTTGAGGAAACACTGGGTTGATCCACTGTTAGAAATCCTTGGCCTTCTTACCCATCAGTCACAGGGCCCCTGGATGGCAGTCACTGTTCTCCTCACCTATTTAAGTCATCCATCACTGATTTTTCCTGCTCGGGACTACCATGAGTGACATGATGTTCTGAGGTCGGAATGAAGAAACAATGTTCCCGAAGCACAGAGAGAAATTCCATATAAATCAGGAAAATTGTTGGTTTTCTTTTTCAGAAGGAACCCCCAATGCTATTTGTTTCTGAAAACAATAAAACAAGCAGACTTGGACAAAAACATGAGGCATTCTTGCAATCCAGCTTTGCCAAAAGTGCATCCACCATAGTCTCAGATGCTCTTTCAGAAAAGAGATCAGTACCAGGCAGACATCTCTAAAAGTGACCGTATGGCTTGACATTACGTATGTGGTGATATATATTCCAGATAGGTCAGCTAAGAAAGTTGGTAACTGGATATAGTCAGTTACATAATTATACATGCTTACAGCAGAAGCAAGCGTGCACTGATGGAGCAGAGAGGCGTGAAAGAATGCACTCGTCATGTAATGGCAAGCCATGTCCACAAGTTCTCTTCCACACTTCTCTTCCTGGCAGGATAGGGGTTCCAGAACTCACAAATGGCATATTGTTACCACTCCATCAAGTAGCAATGTTCTTAATAGGTGCTTGCCTGTCTCCATGTGATGCAGGAGGGAGAAAACAAGTAAAGTCACAGTGGTAGTGCCTGACTTCCACATAATTCCAACTCCCTGCCTTGCACCAGTCAGCCCTACAAGTGGCAGACTGCCTCTTCCACCCTCACCCTCCCACCTCATTATGTTTTTCCTGGGTTGGATGACACAAGGCATGCAGCTCGTGCCTTTTTGTCAAACAGTACACTCTTTTAACAACTTTGAAGTATTCAGATTTGTAACTATTTTGATTCTCTGGGGCTTATGTCGTTGGAGTATTTTGTAGTAAAGCACTAACACCCTAGCAGAGAATCCGTCCGACTCCTAGCCCCAAACTGGAAAAGGTACAAGAAACCATAATCCATGTGATTTGCACAGAGCGCAGATTCGGTCCCTGCACGTTCCATTTTCACATTGTGTTCATATTTGTATTTTCTATTGAACATATAGCCATGCAGTTTACTTTGAACATAGCATGTCATATTTTGGTATTTGCTCACAGCATATCCTCTTCATTTGCTGTTCCTTCTCAGGAGGCCAAAAACATCAGGCACGGTTGCTAAATGAAATTGTTAAAAATAGAAATGAAATACATTTGTTTTTATAAACGTGTTTTCTGGCTTGAGTTCTGTCCACTTGCTAATTGAAATAACTAGGTCCTGCTTGTTACATTTGTGGAAATGACATGAGAATTAAAATGCTTGTTTTCCCAAAAAGCAGGCAGGTTAAAGTGAGTTTCTCAGCAGACCAATTTACCAGATATGCAAAAATAAGATACACTTGTGATGTCAGTAACTGAGCCCATGCAGACTTTCAAGTGGGGTCAATAAGTGATCTTAATTGAACACTACTGCTACTACTACTACTACTAATAATAATAATATTAATAATAATAACCATTATAAATGTATATATTCTATTCTACAGATCTAAAATAGTATCACCCATTCCATCAGAAACATGAACAAATTCTATTTTGCAGTGGCCAATGCGTACTTGTTCACCCCCGCATTCTTGTAAATCAGACAAGATGGTTTATAGCAGTAATGCACTGATGTGATTATGTCGCATATTTGCAGTTGCGTTCAAACCATTCCAGCCTTGCTGTGAGGTCTGTGTTTCTGGCCGGTCCCTATCTAGCAACGTAAATTGTTTATAGTTAAATAATATGTTTTGGTTGCAAATGGATTCCTGAACTCTGAGAAGTAACTCCCCCTTTTATCTGAAAGATAATTTGCCTTAATTGTCCAAAATAGTGTATAGACACACACACAGACACACAGACTCTCTCTCTTTCTCCCTCTCTTTATTTAGGTATTAGATTATTAGTCATCACTGAAGCCTCATGCAGTCACAGTAAAAAAGTTAAAGTGACAGTATTTTTCCTGGTAAATTGCCTTTACAACAGCACATGTCCTGTAGGTAATTCTGTTTCATCTTTCCGTGTCCGGAAAAGGGCTATAACAGAAAACCTGAAACTTCCTCTTATGAATATATGTCTTTCACTCATCAATGAGATGATACTCCACAGGTTGTCGGGGAAGCACTTATCAGGGACAGATGTTACTGACAGCCACTCTCCCAGAGGTGAGGGAATATCACCTTAAAGTTTGCAAATACTTGCTGGAGGAGAGGACCTGTGGGTCTGCCAGGGAAGGAGTTGAAATGGCCTGCTGAAAGAGAGGTGAGGAAAGGGCACCCCTTTGAGTGGAAGTCTGCCCAGAAGACACACAGCTGTGAAGATCCAGAAAAGGGAACTTGGCTAAAGGATGGATTGACTGGAGAGACAATCAAGGAGCTGGAGTGGGTCTCCCTGCCTCTCCTAGGTTGAGCATGGTGTGCTGTATCAAAGATCCTACACAGAACTGATGCCCATATTCCACTCCAACCAGTAGGGATGTTGCAGAAGCCAACTAAAGTGCTGGAGTGTGCCTTACTGCATCCCCTAGTGAACCTTTTGTGCTCCGTCACTGAATAAAAGTGTGACTTCATTCTGCTGTCTCCTGTGTGGTAGACACCCAAGAACTGTGATGCAAGCTGTCACCACCTGTGGCACTCCCAGTTGCCTTCTGGACTCAACAGAGACCTGTGGGTGGGCTCCCATCACTGTTTGGGTGGAGAATTTGTGTTTGGGCCTGAATTGCACAAGTACAGGCTGCAGTCACCCTACTGAACAATTGTAGAATTTGAGGCTCGACCAGCAGCGGGGCTACACACATTGCACATGCAGAGAAGACTGAGCTCTATGGACCCGCTGCACTGCAGAAGGGTGAACACTACAGCAGGGACATGTGGGGCTTAGAACTGAATTTGTGGGCCAAATTTCTAACCTCTGAAACCGGGTATCATTGATAGACTCACTTGAACATCATATGCACAGTAATTTGCTTGCACTTCCTGTTGTGAGCTTTTTTTTAGAAACTGAACTCTCTTTTCTGAAAACTTAGTTAAGCTTCCTCTACCAAACACACATATACAAGCTTGAAATATGACTAAAGAGTTAAACAGATTACAAGTGAAGAAAAGTATATTCTTTTCAACAAACTTTATTGAGACTCAAGACTGCAGGATGTTACTGATCAGGAGTTGATAATTAGCACAACCAGCTACTAAAATAAAAATATGAGTCATGCTTAAAAGATCATATACAATGTCACATAAAGCGAGCACTATGCGCACTAAGTTTACACTCAGTGTCTGCCACAGCTTTAGGATGACTGGTGTTTTAAGTAGCTGAAAAGTGGAATAGATCCTTTACTACCTAAGACAATGATAAATGGTTGTGTTTCACAGTAACACTGAAAGCATATGCTCTTTTCAGCTCCAACTGTAGCAACATTAGATGACATATCTAATTCAAACAACAGGGCATAACTGAATAACATGTCAAAAGTAACATAGCAGCACTTTTTAAAATATACCAGGGCATGTTGAAACAATGTAGTCAGACCAGTGCGTAACATAACAATCACAGTAACACAAAAATACATTGCAATATTAATAAAACACATCACCACCACAACAAAATACCACACAACAAAAGTGCAAAATTGTTCTTGTCATACATTACCACCATTCACAGCTCGCTGCACTCACAAGGGATGGGGCGGGCGGGTTCGGCACGGGGAGGGTGGGAGAGGTACATTTAATAAATAAAAAAAAAAAAAAAAACTTACCTGATCTGCGTCACCACTCATCTTTCCATCGTTGCTGCAGGCCAGGTGGACAATCCTGACGCTGCTCAGAGCAGCTTTAGGATTGGCTGGGAGCGCCCAGTCAGGGCACTCCTAGGCAGACTGGGAGCCTGTGCATGCTGTCTTTAGCCCGGCAACACAGTGCCGGGCTCGAGAGAGCCCACTGCGCTTGTGTGTTTTGCTGGCCCGAGACGGCCGGCCAAACATACATGTGCACTGAGGAGAGTGCACAGTGCAGTCGCCTCACTGCTCATCACCCCCATGGCCCCACTCCTTTCACAACGAAGGGATAATAAACATAGTTTATTATCCCTTTGTTGTGAAAGTTTTGCAGCTTCTGCTGCTGGCGGGAGGCGATGCTCCTCCGCCCTAATAGAGGAGCCACTGCTGATTAACACCTCCAGACCCCTGCTATCATAGTAAGGAGGTAAAAGGTGTTTGGAGCAAGCACAGCTGTATCAAATCACCAAGGACATGAAAGAGAAGTAGTCAAAAATGTTTTGTGATTTGCCTCAGAAGTCAGTTTGGCTGAATCAGAGGGGCTGGAATCAACAACTCGGAGAGCAACAATTGCTACCCCTAACAGACGCTTAAATATGGATCCATCTGGAATGAGTTAAAGTGAAAATTCGTTCATGGATTATAAGGGTATGGACAGGGGTGGCTCGTCCATTAGGGCGGAGGAGCATCACCCCCTGCCAGAGTCAGAAGCTGCAAACCTTTCACCACAAAGGGATAATAAACTAGGTTTATTAACCCTTTGTGGTGGAAAGGGGGGGCACGGGGATGATGAGCGCTGTGCACTCCCCTCAGAGCGCATGTGTGTTTGGCCTGACATCTCGGGCCGGCCAAACACACATGCGCTGTAGGCCCTCCCCAGTCCAGCAACAAGGTTGCTGGGCAGGGCAGAGCCTGCACAGGCTCCCAGTCTACCAGGGAGCACCCTGCCATGGCGTTCCCAGCCAATCCTGACTCTGAGCAGTACAGGATTGGCTGCAGGGCAGGCTGGAAGCCTGTGCCTGCCTGAAGCCTGAGGAGACGAAGGAGAGGTGTGGTGAGGAGTGGGTACGTTTTAATTTATTTTAATTAATTTTTTGACCCACTCCTGCGCGCTGCCCCCACCACTTGCGCCACCCCTACCCCCTCCTCATTAAAGATTCAAGCTGCGACTGACATGTACCAATTAAATACTAATTCTAAGTGTGTAGTTCTTGGTTTCAGTATAAACTGTGGTTGTCTGGAATACGTTTGCCACTAGTTTACAATAATTTGCTGAACAAAATGTAAAAAATTGAGGTTCAAACAAAAAACATTTACATCCCAAATCAGACAGTAATAAGAATATTCGGGGAGAAATTTCAACTAGAATTCCATTTTTATTAAGATAACTTTATTCTTCCTTTTCAGAGAACTTTATCATCTGGCAATCATGCCTCAGTTATTTAGTTTTTAAATCCGGAGTGTTTTTTCTTCTGTCTTTCGTGAAATATGATAATATTTGGCTCTTTCGCTTCTTTTCTTAGAAATGGAGAGTTTTTCCAACTGCCACAGCACTTCAAACTAAAAAGATGATCATTTATGGTGCATTTGTCTTTGTTGGCTTTATCGAGCTCATTACAAATGATGTATGGCTTGAAGTTTGTAGGAGGGGAAAACAAGCACAAAATCTGCTGCTATCTTATCTTTCATGTTATATCTGCAGCTGGTTTACTTTTTGCACAAACTGACCACCAATTAGTCAGAGGCTGGACTCCCGCTGTGAAGCCATGGGTTTCCTCTAATTAGGACATGTGGCAGTATTGCAGAATATCAAAGGAGATGCCATTCTACAATTTGTAATTTTAGCTACTTTGGATCCTTCTTGATGGCTTCCAAAATGTTGTTTTTTTCTTTTGTTAGCGTGCGTTCTCATACTAAATGGACTTGTTCTAATCAGTGAAACCTTTGTCAAGAAAATGAACTGCACATCTTTAGGCTGTATACTGCTGTATGGTAGTCTGTCAAAGTAAGAAGAGGATATTCTGATGCTAAAACACACAAAAGGAAATAGGAGGAATGCTTGCAAATAGTCGAATCTCTATCAGAAACACAGGGTAAAATTCCAATTCATCATTTTCCGCCATGTGTGTCCCTTTAGACAGACGTCCGCCCTATGGCAACCAGTGTTAACCCTGCTCCTCATGGCAATAGTCTATCCTGAGCCACCAGACAGGGCCCCCTCCAGAAGGGGCCACACGCAATCCCAGATGGGTGTCGGCCTTATTAGCCCTCATTGGTGAGGTATTGCTTAGAACCTTTGGCACAGTGACCAAGTGGCCTACATCTGGGAATGTCCTTGCCTATTTATGGTATGTCTTTGACGACTTACAAGTTAAAAGTTGTGTCTTTCTATGTCACAGCACCACCATTGTGAGGGAAAAAGGATATATGCGACCAAAGTTGGCTGGTGAATATTTACAATAATTCTTAGTTTTAGAATTGCCTTTGAACAAACGTCTTTTAATTTGAGTTCAATGTTTCCTTTAGTTCAGGGGAACCAAGGACACCTTCCAGGAATCTCTTATGCCTAAAGGTGAAGTTCACCCGTGCCAGTACTTGGGATCAGTAGAACTCTACTAAGACATTGTGGATCCCAACACATGCAAAATGCAGCTTTTCCATTGCATGAAAAGTTGCAAATGTTTTCAGAAAAAAATAGTGAAGAGTTTTTACTTGTGTATGAAATTTTCAGCCACACACTGTATGCAAAGAATTGAATACATGAGATAATATAATCTCTGACAAACGTTTAGGGACAATATATCTTGTATACACGAATTGAGTTTTTATGCACACTATTATTTAATGTTTGAATTTCTGCATTTGTTTCCTATGGGTTGTATTAGTAATTTTGGGTTGGGTTATGAAGCATATTCACCATCTAGCAATCCTATGATATAATAAAATTTACCAGTATGTATGGGATTCTGGCTAATACTGTTGTAAATGTATGTATCTTTATATTTCCCAGAACTGTCCATGTCACTGCATTTGGGTCTTGGGTCTCTGCCTCAATTGGTTTGAGATCTGATTACCTTTCTACTTATATAATTGTCAATTAAAGTGATCTGTGAAGGTTCTATTACTTGGTTTATTGACAGATTGATGTTTTCACAACGTATTGCGCTTGATGACGCTTTTAATGCACATTTCAGCTGGTGGTTAGTGCTGTTGAATGATTTTTAAAAATATTTTTTTACAGTGCTTTTATGCTACAAAATGCATCTATGCATATCTTGAAGCCCTGAAAAAGTCTAGGAGAACAAAATGGGATGGCTGTTTAGTTTTGGCTACAATCAATGCAATTTTATTTGAAGAATGGACAAATAAAGAATTGAATGTGCACCATACTTTGGACAAGCGCTTCCTTTTTTCACGACTGGATGTGTTCAACAAATAGTGAATATTAGTGGACTAGATTGACATACACAGTGCTGAGTAATTACACCTTTTGAAACGTTTTTACTGCCTGACTGTTAAGTTACAGTGTTAGCATTACCTCTCCTGCACAGGAGAGGTGATGTATTTTTTGTCCGGTTCTTTTGAGGTCCCACCGACAGCAGACTGCAATCAAAGACCTAATGCAGACACTACCAATATTTATAGTGGGATGTGTCATCCGACTGCTTACGATTAGTTGACTTTCTTGTCAATGCCATTTGCTTTCTTATTAGATGACTTTACTTCCTCTTTCTTTTCTTATACCTCCCCTGGAGCATTGCTTCTTTGTCATCTTTTTGATTGAGTAACTTGTATCCTTCCCCTGCGTACATTCACAGATCTACTTTTTTCTTTCCCTTTAGCACTCCATTTGAGCGCATGTTTTCTTCCTTGCTCCATCATGTGCTGCTTTCCCACTTAAATTTTCTCCCCCAGCCTCTTTGTGTTGCTTTGCCTTTGGCCCCCAAGATTGTCCTTTGCTTCACACACCGCTCCCCATTATGCGTGTCTGTCATAATTTTAACACACCCCCACCAAGCACATCCATTGCTCTTCTGCTGTTCCCTCCACCCAGCAATGTTTACTTCACATACCACCCCGCCCACTCCACCATTGCTTCCCCCCTCAGTCTAATGTGCAACTGGGCAATCCTGTTTTTTGATTGTTGTTTTTTATTTTTTTTAAAGTAAACTTATTTATGTATTTTTATTTTACTCAACCAAGCGGTACGTGGCCATAGTCAACGAGTAATTTTGAAAAACAAAATAGCTAGCATGGTGACGCGAGAGCAGCCGTGGCATCATGACCCCTATGTGTAGATGAGTGAGGGCAGATGCATGCCTGCGGATTATTGCACTATTTTTTTTCTTATGCTAGTGCTGTTCTGCATCATTAATAACCTTTTTTTGCTGATTCTATAGAGCAATGTCACAAAAGCTTGGCAAAGTCCAGAAGTTTAGCAAAACGCGAGACTTATTACATTTACCAATACCTGGTTGAATACAGAGACTGGCTAAATCGTTATTACTGCTGCTTCCACCAACAACAGCTACTGAGCGCACATATGGAGAAGTAGGAACAAAAAACAATACCTCAGTCAAGGAAGAAGAGAAACATGATCCTGCTCCTATAGGACATGGGAAATCCATTGCCTAGAAAAAATAGCATCCAGGAGCAAAAAACGAAACTCAGGACGGCGAAATGCATCATATTCTAGGAGCATTTAACACTCATCTTATATTTCTTTGGCTTATCAGAAATGCAGAAGCATGCCAGACCTGAACATAGTAATGCTTACTTTCCCAAACTCAGTAAGAACATCCTCCCACCACATTTCAATCTATTTCCGAGGAAGAGAAGGTTCTGCATGATGTGATGTGCTAAGAAATGTTTCACAGAAAATAACTTCAGAAAATGATGCTTTCAAGGTTATGGAGATGTATATCATTGATCTGCAGGCATTTTACCCCCAGAACCAACACTGACACACTATCAATGCAGGTTTTTGCCACGCCGTGATTGGTGTTTTTATTTTTTACGGAGGGTGCCACACTTTGGCGATGCTTCACTCCTCACCCTGCCCACAGGCATTTTGCCACTTCCAACTGCAGTGCTGTTTAATTAAGAGCTGCACTGTGCAGGCGGCAACACGTTCATGGAAAGAATATATGTAGCAGGAAGTCCACTCACCGTTCAGCATGACGTACAGAGAGCATGGTTGGTGTGGGCAACACAAGTTGCTGGATGACCACATCGAATACGTCATTTTTCCTTTACCCAGTGCAGTATTGTTTTGCTTGCCGATCTTGTTTCTTTCTGCAGTGCTCTAGTATATTGTGTTTTTATAGCAGATGTTTAGTTTGAAATAGCTCAAAAAATATAAAGTGCAAAACGTTTATTTTCATGTTCATATTTACTAGTCAAACTTTGAACGTAATCTAACCTTTTTCTTTCTCATGGTTTTCTATCTTTATATCAAAAGTCCTGCACTCACCCTCTGGTCTCTGAAACTACTGTGCAAGTCTTAGCCACAGGTTGTGTGCAGCTGTTTGTTAGGTCACAGGGTATGTGCATAGGCCGTTGGTGATGTCAAATGTGATTTATCCAGTGATGTTATTGAAGTTATTTGT
The DNA here is from genome assembly GCF_031143425.1 of Pleurodeles waltl. Classification (NCBI taxonomy): domain Eukaryota; kingdom Metazoa; phylum Chordata; class Amphibia; order Caudata; family Salamandridae; genus Pleurodeles; species Pleurodeles waltl. The sequence goes on from NC_090440.1 coordinate 501,985,423, forward strand.
AATGTCATCTGTGGCAGCTTGTGTGAGGGGAACAGTAGTCCATTTATGTGCCGTACAGTGGACTAACTTTTATTAAGGTATTGTTGTTCAATAATACACATTATTTAATTATCTAAGTGAGGAAGTATACTTTCCATGTACTTTTTCATAGAATATGCTTTACAGGTTTAGTGATAGTGAATCAGTTGTTATGGATGTTGTGAAGCTTTTGTATGAAACCGATTTTCTGATTTACTGATACATTTTTGGCTTTTTGCCAGATCGATATGATACGTGTCAGACTCTTGATTTGTTTGAGCCTTGGTTCTTAAATATTAAATTTCATGTGGATACATGAGGGCTATCTATTTTCGCACTCTGCAATAACAGAAGCTGCCTGTAAAAGTCACCTTTGCATTAAGGTATACCATACTCATTGTATGTCCCTTGGGAATTTGTTTTTCAGTAGTTTTTGCATTTCAAAAGGTTCCGGTGAGTTTCAAAGAGTTAATATTTCATTCAATTAATAAATTGTGCAATATCTACACATCCAGAATCGAGAAGGATACAAAGTTTAAAATGTTAAGCCTATTGCAAAACTGGGGGACGGGTACTCATTTTATTCTGATCTGCTATGTTTGTATTAGTAGGTTTAAAACAAATCTGCAGCTCTTAGTAATCTCTTTGGCTGTGGCCATAGTTAAAAAATAAAAATGTTCTGCAGCTACTCGTGCATCCTGTGTCACAGAAGAAAACCACGGAAACAGCTTAGACAGACAAACACTTTAGCACATCGACCGCCAAGGCGGAATCAACAAGAACCGCAGCGGTAACTGCCAACAGCCAGGCGGAAGACAATGTACCGCCCACCGTATAATGACAGTCCAATCCGCCACCTTTTCCGGGGCAGCACCAATGACATGAAAAACCTGGCGGAAACACTGCACAGAAGGGAAACGATTAACCTCTGGACACTCAAGGAAGAACCACGCCACCATGGAGCCCGAGTTGCATGTCTTCCCCATGCTCTTCTAACTTCTGCTCCACTAAGAACACCAAAGCTGGCGAAGACGACCACAGTGGGTACTGCTGCCTAGCACATGGGGGGGAGGAGAGAGTGACACACACGCAACACCCCCACCCCGAACACCATACACACAAGCAGATGAAGTAACATTACATATTCACCCTGTAACCCTCAGGAATAATGCAAGGACAACTACTATAGTGTAAAAAGACTGTAATCAGATAATTATAGGTGAAATTCGTGCATCCAAATCAAAAAGTATATACATATTTACAATGCAAGGAACACTGCCCAGTCCTCAATGCCACAGGGCCACATCACAAAGTCCAAGGCCCAACCTCACTCCTGCAACAACACGGAGAGAACACTGCAGGGGTATCAGGTCGAAAATAGACAGGCACCTCAGGGGAACGGGGTATGGGGGGCACCTCAGCCGGAAGATGGAACACCACTGGTCCTGGAGGGGGCAACATGCCCTGTGCGTGGTCCTGGGGAGTGCAAGCCACAATCTCTCAAGTGGGTGATTTGCCCACTGACTTGTCCTGGGGAGTGCAAGGCCACAGTCTCTCTTGTGGGTGACTACTTCCACTGTTTCTGGGGGGGCATTGTGCCCAGTGTGCTTCATCCTGTGGAGGATGGGGTGAGTGGATGGCTTCTTCCACTGGTTCTGGAGGGGGCATTGTGCCCAGTGAGCTTCATCCTGGGAAGGATGGGGTGAGTGGATGGCTCCTCGACTGGTTCTGGAGGGGGCATTGTGCCCAGTGAGCTTCATCCTGGGGGAGAATGGGGTGAGTGGATGTCTTCTTCCACTGGTTCTAGAGGGGGCATTGTGCCCAGTGAGCTTCATCCTGGGAAGGATGGGGTGAGTGGATGGCTTCTTCCACTGGTTCTGGAGGGGGCATTGTGCCCTGTGATGTGGATCTTGGGGAGTTCAAGGTCACAGGCTCTCACCTGGGTGTCAGACCCACAGGATTTGCAGGGGCCAGGCCGCACAATAGCCTATGGATGCAGGACTACACACTGTCTGCCAGTGGTGACGGCTGCTCATTGGTGGCAGTGACGGTGCTGGTGTCAGTGCTGGCAGTGGTGGGGGGGGGGTAGTCTCCAGCCCTTCCCCTGCAGCCTCGGACGGCTTCCCACTGGGGCTGCTGCTGCTGGCAGTGGTGCTGTTGGCAGTGCTGGCAGTGGTAGGGGAGGCTCCACCCCATCCACTGCAGCCTCGGACGGCTGCCCACTGGGGCTGCTGCTGCTGGAAGTGTTGCTGGTGGCAGTGCTGGTGGCGGTGCGAACAGTGGTGGGGGGAGGCTCCAGCCCATTCCCTGCAGCCTCGGACGGCTGCTCCACCATGGTTGGTGGTGGGGGCTCTGAATGAGTCCCAGCACCAGGTCTCCTGTCCTTTTTGCCTACTGGTGCAGGCCCTTGCCCTTCCTGCCAGCAGCAGGGGATGGCTCCTTGCTCCCTTTGGCAGCAGCGGGGGATAGCTCCTTGCCCTTCCTTTTACCAGCTTGGGTGCCTCCTTGACCTTCTTTGCAGCAGCTGGAGGTGTCTCCTTGCCCTTCTTTGCAGCATCTGGGGGTGCCTCCTTGCCCTTTCTTACAGCACTTGGTGCAGGCACCCTATCAGTGTGGCTGCCTGGTGCCCAGGATCCTCTCCCACCTGGTGTAGCTGTGGACACTAATGTGCCCCTAGACTGGGTGGCTGAGGTGCTTGGCTGGATTCTGTCCACCCTGGCTTGACGGGGGGAGGGCTAGGGAAGAGGTCAAAAGTGGAGAGGAAAAGCTTCTTAGGGACATGGTTTGGGAGTGGAGGTAGAGAGAGTGGTTGTAGGAAGTGTCTGTCTGCTGTGTTTGGGTGCCGGTGCATGGGCTGGATGCTGTTGTGAGGTGGATGGCTATTGGGTGTCTGAGTGCTTGTGTTTGTGTACTTTGGGAGGAGGGGCACAGACACAGTGGGAGAGGACACATGGAACGTGTGCATGCAAGTGGGAGTGGTGAATGCCAGTGAGGGGTGTGTGCTGATAGGTGTGCTGGTGATGGAGGTAGTGCATGAGGATGTAGTGCATACAGGTGTGAGTGTAGACGAAACTGGGAGGGAGGTGGACGACGAGGAGGAGGGGGCCACAGTGGAGGCAGTGGATGTTGGTATGTCTGCATCTGGATGGTGTTTGTGTGAGTGCCTGTGGGATGAAGTTTGGTGCTTGTGTTTGCCATGTCCACTCTTGTGTGTTGTCCTGGGTGCCTGCTCGAATGCCTGTGTTCTTGGGATAGGTTGGGGTTTAGGGGAATAGGATTGGTTAGAGGAAGTTGGAGGGTGGAGACTAGAAACAGGGACAATGGCTGCCATCAGAGAGGAGGCCAGAGCCTGGATTGATCTATGTTGGGCCTTCATGCCAGTGTGAATGCCCTCCAGGAATACATTTGTCTGTTGCATTTGGGCTGCCAGCCACTGGATGGCATTCACAGTGGTTGACTGCCCAACAGAGATGGCTAGAGGGAGGTCAATAGCCTCCTCACTCAGGGCAGCAGGGCTCACAGGGGCAGGGCCTGAGGTGCCTGGGGCGAAGGAGATGTCCACCCTCCTGGGTGAGCAGGCACGGGAAACACTCTGAGGGGCTGCTGGGAGGGCGGTGCTGGTACGGGGTGGCAGCTGTACCTGGAGCTGGGGTGGGCACAGAGATGTCCGCCACCACCAGGGAGCTTCCATCGGAGGAGGAATCCGTGTCCGAACTGTCCTCTCCTGTCTCAGCCGTGGTGCTACCCTCGCCCTCCATCCCACTGGTGCCCTCACCATCAGTGGATTCGGGCTCCTAGGCCCAGTGGGATGCAGCTCCCTCCGTCGCCAATGCCTCAGCTCCTCCGCCAGATGATGCTAATGCACATAAGGACAGGATGACAAAAAAAAGGGGGCGAAGGGACAAATTATACACTTCATCAATGGTGGCAACAACACCACTGTTGGTGTACACCACACACACACACACACACACACACAGGGAACAGCCCTACGCACTAGGCAATGCACTACCAGTCACAATGCTAGTCACCAGTCCATGGATAGGGACACCTAACACCAATTGCAACATACCTGAGACCCACAGACCCCTGCCCAGTAGTGGATGTCTACTAACTTGGTTGGAACCCTGCCCAACATGGGACCCATGCTGCAATGTCAGATCCGGCCTAGGGGCACCCACAGACCCACATCTCCCACCCGGATACCACCTCACCAGGCGCAAGTTGTATATCGGGGCACTGTACTCACCCCCTTATTGCTGCTGTGATGCCCGCAAGCGCACATCCAGCTCCGGATAGGCCACCGCCAGTATGCAGGCCATCGGGGGGTCAGGGTTCGATGGGCACCCCTTCCTCATTGGGAGGTCATCCCCAGCTGGGCCTCCGCCGTTTTCCGTGCCCAGCGTCTCAGGTCCTGTTTGCGACAGTGGGTGCTCCACCTGCCGTAGACCCCCAGGGTCCGCATGTCCTTGGCGATGGCATGCCATATTCCCTATTTCTGATGGGTGCTGACCTGCAGGTAAATGGACACAGGGAAAGGTATTAGTCCGACCGTCCTGCCTGTCACACTCATGGCCCACAATGCCCCTTCCCATCCCCATTAGCACAGACATGGCCCACCAGACATGCAGCACACTTCCCAGGGCCCATCCACCAACCCCCCCCCACATGAGGCCTTCGTACACAGCACTGCATGCATTCACGCCCCATGCATCGTACTCACGGTTTACCCACCTGTTGGTCTGGAGCATTTGGTACTGGGGTAGGACCCCGTCCACCAGTTGTTCCAACTCCGCCCAAGTGAAGCCAGGGGCCCTTTCCCCAGTGACACGAGCCATGGTCAGTTCCAGGCACAGGTCACAGCAGCAGTGTAGGTCCTCTCCTGTTGAAGGTCAGGTAGGAAGTAAGTGAACAGATAGAAAATGGCAGTGACATCCGCGGCGGTGCATACCATCACTGCCGGCATACATCACCATTGGCCACTGTAGCCCTTAGGGCCCAATGTTAACCAATTAGGAGTGCACGGCGGTTTTCGACTGCCCCCCGCAACGGCGCACAATGTATGCGGAATTACCTCATTTCCACCTGTCCCTCCACACAGGACAGACGGATGCTATTTCGGGGGGGGGGAGCAGGCCATGACTCCTAACTGCATCACAGTACACATATGCACCATTTGGACCTCTTCAAAACAACACTGTTACAATCACGACATGCATTGAAGTGAAGTAGTTGGAAACAAGAGATACTGACCAGCTGCTCACCATTTTGCCCCATAGATTGCAACCGCTGCAGATGAATAGGAGATGGAGACATACCCCCATGTACAGACCCCTGGTGGACTTGGCAACAACGGAGGAAAGGGACATTATCCTCGCCTATAGACTGGACAGGGCCACAATCACAGAGCTGTGTGCCCAATTGGATCCTGACTCCATCTCTGCTATCCATCACCCCACCGGGATCCCCCCTCCTGTGCAAGTTCTATCAGTGCTCCATTTCCTGGAAACTGGCTCCTTCCATGTGACAGTGGGCGTGGCAGCAGGAATGTCTCAGCCAAAGTTCTCAATAGTGCTGACCAGAGTGTTGTCTGCCCTGATTCAACACATGTGCAGCTACATCGTTTTCCCCCAGGTGGAAGATTTGGCCACAGTGAAAGCTGATTTGTATGCAATGGGACATATCCCCAACGTTATTGGGGCTATTGATGGTACACATATAGCTTTTGCCCCCCCTGGGGCGAAATGAACAGGTGTTCAGAAATCAAAAGAGCTTTCACTCGATGAATGCGCAGATGGTGTGCCTGGCGGACCAACACATCTCCCACGTCAATGAAAAATACTCTGGGTCTGTGCATGATGCCTTTATCCTGAGGAATAGCAGCATCCCATATGTTATGGCTCAACTCCAGAGGCACAGGGTGTGGCTAATAGGTGAGCCCTGGTTCCCACCCAGTGGATGTTGGTGTATGGGTATGGTGTGGGCCCTAAAGGTTGATGTGTGGCTAACAGTTGTCCCTCGATATTTGCAGGTGACTCTGGTTACCCCAACCTCTCATGGCTACTGACCCCTGTGAGGAATCCCAGGACAAGGGCAGAGGAATTTTACATGGGCGAACAAGAAGGATTATAGAGAGGACCTTTGGCCTCCTGAAGGCCAGGTTTCGTTGCCTCCATCTAACAGGTGTACTACCCACCCAAGAAGGTCTGCCAGATCATCATGGCATGCTGTATGTTGCACAACTTTGCCTTACGTCACTATGTGCCTTTTCTGCTTGCAGGAGGATGAGGCTGGAGATGGCCATGTGGCTGCTGTGGCCCCTGTGGACAGTGAAGATGAGGAGGTAGAGGATGAGGATGAGGACAACAGAAGCACAATAATTTGTCAATACATCCAATGACACACAGGTAAGACAGTGTAACTTTACATTTAATTGACAGTTTTGTGTTTGACATTGTCACTGGCAGTCTGAACAATAAAGTGAGTGCCAAACAGGTATGGCCTCAACTGTTTCAGTGCCCAGACAACAGCAAAGGCCTCCCTCTCTATGGCAGACCAACGCTTTTCTCTAGGGGTCAACCTTCTGCTGATAAAAGCAACTGGTTCATCCTGGCCCTCAGAATTCAGTTGTGATAAGACTGCCCCTACCCCTAATTCAGATGCATCAGTTTGAAAAATGAATTTCTTGGAGTAACATGGGCTTTTTAGGACAGGTGCAGAGCACATGGCCTGTTTGAGCTCCTCAAAAGCTTTCTGACAGCTAGCTGTCCATAATACCTTTTTAGGCATTTTCTTACTTGTGAGATCATTAAGAGGGGCTGCTATGGGGCCATAGTTGTTATCTCCTGTAATACCCTGTGAGGCCTAAACAGGCTCTCACCTGAGTCTGAGTTGTAGGGGGAACCCAATCCATGATTGTCTGGATTTTCCCCTGTAGTGGTGCAATCTGTTCTCCACCTACCAGGTGGCCCAGATAAACCACTTTTCCCTGCCCTATCTGGCACTTTGAGGCCTTGATAGTGAGGCCTGCCTTTTGCAGGGCCTCCATAACTTTCCAAAGGTGGACTAGGTGCTCATCCCAGGTGGAGCTAAAGACAGCAATATCATAAAGATATGCTGCACTGAAAGCCCCCAACCCTTGCAGGACTGTGTTCACCAACCTCTAAAAAGTGGCAGGTGCATTTTTCAAACCAAAGGGCATCACTTTAAATTGGTAGTGCCCTCCTATAGTTGAAAATGCAGTCTTTGGTTTAGCATCTTCTGACAATTTGATCTGCCAATACCCTGCAGTCAAATCAAAAGTGCTAAAATACTTGGCAGATGCCAGTCTATCAATGAGCTCGTCTGCCCTGGGTACAGGGTGAGCATCAGTTTTTGCTACCTGATTGAGACCTCTGTAGTCTACACAAAACCTCATCTCCCTCTTTAAATCTTTGCTGTGAGGTTTTGGTACAAGCACCACTGGGCTAGCCCATGGGCTTTCAGAAGGCTCAATCACTCACAGATCCAACATTTTCTGCACCTCTTGTTTAATGCAGTCTCTGACATGGTCAGGCTGCCTATAAATTTTACTTTTGACAGGCAAGCTGTCTCCAGTATCAAGTGTGTGTTCACACCAGGATGTTGTACCTGGCACAATTGAAAAGAGGTCTGAAAATTGTCCAAGAAGATTGATGCAGTTGCCTTTCTGTTCTGCAGTCAGACAATCTGCCAAAACTACTCCCTCCACTAAGGCATCAGCTTCAGTGGTGGAGAAGAGATCAGGGAGAGGGTCACTCTCTTCTTCCTGTCCCTCATCTGTTGCCATGAGCAGGGTGATATCAGCCCTGTCATAGTAGGGTTTTAGGCGGTTGACATAAATCACCCTAAGGGGACTCCTGGCAGTGCTCAGGTCTACCAAATAGGTAACCTCATCCTTTTTCTCAACAATTAGATGGGGTCCACTCCATTTGTCCTGGAGTGCTCTTGTGGCCACAGGCTCCAATACCCACACCTTCTGTCCTGGTTGGTACTGGATCAGAACAGCCTTCTGGTCATGCCATTGCTTTTGCAGCTCCTGGCTTGCCTAAAGATTTTTACTTGCCTTTTTCATGTACTCAGCCATTCTGGATCTTAGGCCAAGTACATAATCCACTATGTCCTGTTTAGGAGCTTTTAAAGGTTGTTCCCAACCCTCCTTCACAAAAGTGAGTGAACCTCTTACAGGGTCCTCAAAGAGGAGTTCAAAGGGGCTGAAGCCCACTCCTTTCTGGGGTACCTCCTTGTAAGCAAAAAGGAGGCAAGGTAACAGGACATCCCATCTCCTTCTGAGTTTTTCAGGGAGTCCCATTATCATACCTTTGAGAGTTTTATTAAACCTCTCTACCAGTCCATTAGTCAGTGGATGGTAAGGAGTGGTGAACTTGTAGGTAACACTACACTCCTTCCACATTGCTTTCAAGTATGCAGACATGAAGTTGCTACCTCTGCCTGATACTACCTCTTTAGGGAAACCCACCCTGGAAAAGATTCCCAGGAGGGCCTTTGCCACTGCAGGGGCTGTAGTGGTCCTTAGAGGAATTGCTTCAGGATATTTTGTGGCATGGTCCACAACCACTAAGATAAACCTATTGCCTGAAACAGTAGGAGGTTCAAGGGGCCAACTATGTCAACCCCTACCCTTTCAAAGGGCACCCCAACCACTGGAAGTAGGATTAGAGGGGCCTTTGGAGTGCCACCAGTCTTGCCACTGGCTTGGCAGGTTACACAAGACTTGCAAAAATCTTTAGTGTCCTCTGACATCCTAGGCCAGTGAAACAAGGGGACAAGTCTTTCCCATGTTTTGATCTGGCCCAAATGCCCAGCCAAAGGAATGTCATGTGCAAGAGTTAGGAGGAACTCTCTGTACTGCAGAGGAAATACCAATCTCCTGGCTGCTCCAGGTTTTGGGTCCCTTGCCTCTGTGTACAAGAGGTTGTCCTCCCAGTACACTCTATGGCTGTCACTGGCATCCCCATTTTGCTGTTTGACAGCTTGCTGTCTGAGATCCTCTAATGTGGGACAGGTTTGCTGTGCCACACTCAGCTTTTCCCTGGCAGGCCCGCCCCTCCACCCAAAAGCTCAGCAGTGTCTGCTGCCAGCTCATCTGGTGAAGGTTCTGCACAGGGAGGACATTGCTCTTCCTCAGAAGGGGAATCATCTGTAGAGGGAGGGATAGTGGGTAGGGGTTTACCCTTGCTACCCCTAGCTTTAGGGAGTACTTGGTCCATTGTTCCAGGATCCAAGTTACCCTGTCCTTTTTGCTTTTTGGCCTGAGCCCTGGTTAAAGCAAAAAATATGCCCAGGAATGCCCAGCATTGCTGCATGAGCCTCCAACTCCAGTTCTGCCCAAGCTGATGTCTCTAAATCATTCCCTAGTAGACAGTCTACAGGTAAATCTGAGGCAACCACAACTTTCTTTGGACCAGCAACTCCCCCCCCCCCCCCCCCAGTTGAGATTTACAACAGCCATGGAGTGGCTAAGAGTGTTGTAATGAGTGTCTGTCACTTGGTACTGCTGACCAAGTAGGTGTTGTTCAGGGTGGACCAGTTTCTCTATCACCATAGTTACACTGGCTCCTGTGTCCCTGTAGGCCTGAACCTCAACACCATTTATTAGGGGAAGTTGCTTGTACTTATCCATATTAAGGGGACAAGCAACCAAGGTGGCCAAATCAATGGCACTTTCAGAGACTAAAACAGCCTCTGTGGTCTCCCTAACAAGACCAACCTCAACTACATTGCCAATAGTGAGCCCAGCTGCACCCTTGGATTGGCTAATTGTAGGTTTCCCACCACCACTGCTATTACTAGGGGCACTAGAATTTGCAGCAGGGGTTGTGGTAGTGGGAGGTTTGATGTTTTTCTTTGGACAACTGGAATCAGTTGCCCAATGGCCTTTGACTTTACACAAATAGCACCAAGGCTTTTTAGGTTGATTATTGGAAGAGGATTTGGACCCACCACGCCCAGAGGATTTTTGTGGGCCTAATGAAAACTCAGTATTTTTACCTTTGTCCCCACCCTTTTCAGAAGACTTACCATCCTTCTGCAGCTGCTACTTCTCCCCAGCCCTTCACACCTATTTCCAAAGGGAGAGGATGTAACACCCTTTCTCAGAGGAAATCCTTTGTTCTGCCTTCCTGGGCCAGGGCTGCCTGGACCCCAGGAGGGCAGAAACCTGTCTGAGGGGTTGGCAGCAGCAGCAGCTGCAGTGGAGACCCTGGAAAGGCAGTTTGTCAGTACCCGGGTTCTGTGCTAGAGACCCGGGTGATCATGGAATTGACAATTCCATGATGTTAGACATGTTACACAGCCATGTTCGGAGTTACCATTGTGACACTATACATAGGTAGTGACCTATGTATAGTGCACGCATGTAATGGTGTCCCCACACTCACAAAGTCCAGGGAATTTGCCCTGAACGATGTGGGGGCACCTTGGCTCTTTGCCAGGGTGCCCACACACTAAGTAACTTTGCACCCAACCTTCACCAGGTGAAGGTTAGACATATAGGTGACTTATAAGTTACTTATGTGCAGTGGTAAATGGCTGTGAAATAACGTGGACGTTATTTCACGCAGGCTGCAGTGGCAGGCCTGTGTAAGAATTGTCAGAGCTCTCTATGGTTGGCAAAAGAAATGCTGCAGCCCATAGGGATCTCCTGGAACCCCAATACCCTGGGTACCTCAGTACTATATACAAGGGAATTATATGGGTGTACCAGTATGCCAATGTGAATTGGTAAATTTAGTCACTAGCCTGGTAGTGACAAATTTGAAAAGCAGAGAGAGCATAACCACTGAGGTTCTGGTTGGCAGAGCCTCAGTGAGACAGTTAGTCACCACACAGGGAACACATACAGGGCACATACTATGAGCACTGGGGCCCTGCCTTGCAGGGTCCCAGTGACACAGGGACTAAAACAACATACATATAGTGAAATATGGGGGTAACATGCCAGGCAAGATGGTACTTTCCTACAGGTGACAATCAGGAGAGTCTTATTTCCTGGCAGGGGGTCTTGGCAATAGTCTCTGGCTTCTGCCTTGATCGCAGGTAACGTGTGTGTCATAATATGGTTGGCAGTTATCCGCGGCCACTGCGTTATGTTGGCAACAGTCGGCCTGGCGGTAAGTGGGATTTACCGCCAATGCCATAATGAGGGCCATAGTGTATTACAGAAGGGTATAACCTGCCCTAAGAAAGAAAATTATTTTGCCCGATGGGATTTGTTAATACTGATGGTGCCAACCCCATTTTTGATGACCTGTACTCAGCATTTTTGAGGATCTGTTGTTGAAATCGAAAAACTTGTGGAGGGGTATACAACAGCTGGGGAATATTTATATTACCAAAGAGAGCGTCTATAGATCAAGGAAAGGCAGGCATGACCCTCAAAACCCATGTATTCAAATGGTGACCCATGGATCGGGTTGCACATCACTGGCCCTGATGGATCAAAGAAATCAAACCAACAGCATTCTAGCATAGAGGCCTCTCTTGAAATCAATTAACTCAAAAATATAAATAAACAGAAAGCTGACAGTGCTGAAATGACCTAAGGCATTGTGCAGAGAGAGGTAAGCCCCTCGTCTGCACCTAAAATCCTCTACAATTGCTGATCAAGAGTCACGGGCACTGAGTACAAGGTGGAAGGCCGGGTACACTGGGTTCTGGACACAAAGATGCTTGGCCACACCCTGAAGCTACATCCCACTATTCATATGGGTAGATTGTGTATTCAAGTCTAATGCTTAACCCTCCTTCTCTCCCTACACCTCAATATGTTTGTCTCTTGTAAATACACCATATGTTCTGAGTACTCAGGACGCCATGACAGCTTTCATTATAATAGATCATCACGTGTGACATCCTGATTACTGTATTAGGTGAACCTACATAAAATTCCTAACTGAAGTTTTTAGTGGACTTTTAATGCTTATTTTTATAACAACCATATACATTTCTTTTTAATAAAGACTCATAAAGTGCCTTTAACAAGTGCGAATATATCGTTTGTTATGCTAGCGATTATTTCTTTTTTGCGCTTACAATTCTTTGGCTTTGCTATTTGAAAAGGCCCCTCAAACTGCATGGACTGTAAATGTAAAACAAAAAAGAAATCCAAAATGGCCAAATATGCATAATAACGCATACACGTGGCAATCAAAGAATACATTTCCCGTAAAAGTAGATGTAGGCACATGTGCATCGGCAGACATCTTGCAATAGTTTTCTAAAAGGAAGAATATTTCAACATGACTGCAGCTACATGCATTGTGACACACTAGTAGCCATTACATTTGTTGTTTACTATTGGGCAATGCTATTGAAACCAAGCATTGGCAAAGCGAGTAGCTCAGAGTTGGCCTTTGCAACGTGAGTCCTAATGGTTTGTATAATGCTTGGGATTATTGTTATTTGTACTTTGTAACAAAGACACTTAAATGTATTACAAAATTAAATTCATGAATACTTATTGACTTGTAGTGTTTTTAAAAATGTTATATGTTTAATACTTTCCATTAATAAGCTGGCATGTAGAAAGGAGTAAATATTTAGGCTGTTTCCTTTACAGAATGGACTGTCCATTTGACTGCAGATGTGATGGTCTTGTCGCTTATTCGAAAACAAAAATTGCATTTTGTTATTCTGCTTCAAGTAAAGTTTATAATTGTCAGAAAATACCATCTAGGAGGACACATTCAGTGCATGGTCTGTGAGGAGAATAAGGGCCTGATTTAGAGTTTGGTGGAAGGGGTTACTCCCTCACAAACAAGACGAACATCTTGTCCGCCATATTAATATCCCATTGTAGCCTATAGGAATCTTAATACAACGCATGGGAGTAACCCATATGCCAAAGTCTAAATCAGGCCATCAATCTCATTAAAGTGTTGTACCCTGTGTTTATATGCACAGATATTACGGACATGTAACGGGAATAAGCTAAACTAGAAAAGGGTCACACACAGAGCAGATGATGCATCTCAAATTAGTAATTATCCATAAAATATGTGCCAGCGAGTTAAACTTTCTCTTCCTAAGTATGTGGGTGAACAAGAATGTGTCCCCACCCAAATTAACAGCTACAAGTTCGAGACTGGCAGACCCAAATAACTTGTTTAGTATTCTGGGGATCTTAAATTTAATAAGAATAAATGAAATTAATTGATTTCAAAAGAACATTACTTTTCATTGAAATGATTGTATACGTTTATACCTTTTTTGAGAATAAATGATAGCGAGATTGTTTTTTCAAAGGGATCATAGTGAGTTCTGTTATAAATAAATAATTCACTTTGGATAGTGTAGTGTCGAGCCTGATACATTAGGGCCAACACGTGGAGGGTAAGTAAAGATGACACAGAGACACTGCTTGGGTTACATGCGGGTGCGCAACTAAACTCCTTAGCAATTCGCCTGTGCTTTTATTCCATTATGTGCAGCACACAGGATCGATCCAATACCCATGCGTACAGGGTATCAGCAACTAAACCACCCTACGGGTGTTCAGTGGGGTGGTACATTACATTCCTCCCCAACTTTATTAAAACATAAAACAATTACATTTAATTTATTACATTAGCATGAAAAAATATTACATCAAGGAAATTATCACACTCCAGGCCTGGATCTTCTCTCCGTATAGGTTAGCCCACAGTTCTACTGAGTCATCACACTAGAAAGTTCCTCAGGTCGGTAGAGGGCACTGGGTTATCTCAGAGGTGATATCTTGGATGGCTTCTGCTTCCTGGGGAGCTCTGAGTAAGATGCTGTCTCAGAGCTGGTGTCTTGGCTATCCTCTGATGACCTCAGACTTGACTCCCCTGCGTTTGGGCTAGGAGAGCTATCTGTCTGGGTCAGGGGTGGAGGTGATGACATCACCACCATTTCACTGTCAGACAGGGAGTCAGCATCATGCAGAAGTTGGCAGTTTCCAGAAGTTCTCCTTGGGCTCCGTCCACAGGTGACATTCAAAAGGTAGTTTAAACTTACTTCCAGGGTTCCTGTCTTTAGTAAATAAAGAGTCTCTGGGCTCATTGTCAGAGGGCTGAGTCCTTCTGTTGGTGCTGGCTCACTTGTTTGTCTTCATCCTCCTGTGAAAGACCCTAGCATTGTTACTGGGGCTTTGTGTTCATGCTGGGTGGTGTGGATGCTGTCAGTGACTATTGCCCCTGTTAGAAATGGAGTGTCTAGTTGACAGTCTATCCAAGTAGGGACCCTCATTCAAGTCAGGGTAGGAAGTCACAATTCTAAGATAACCCCTGATCATCCCCTTGATAGCTTGGAATAAGCAGTCAGGCTTTTACCAGATGAAATATGTTCAGTATTTGTACCCACACACAGAGACAAAGTGAAAACACTACAAATGAACACCACAACAGTTTAGAAAAACAGCCATTATTTATCTAAGTAACACAAGACCACAACAATAAAAATCCAACATACACAAACAAAGATATGAATTTTAAAAGATTGAATCCCAATAAAAGCACCTAGAAACACAATAGCTCCAGCTGAGGCAATCAAAACCTTGTTGACTGATTTGTTTCCAACAGTCCAATGCCACTCATGAGGTAGGTCAAGGAGTTGCACAGACCCCAGGAAGAGTACCTTTGAAAACAATGAAAAAAAGACATTGCACGGAGTCGGGGAGGTGAGGCATCACTAGAGCGGTTGTGGTGTCGGCTCCTTACTGTTGCAGGGGAGGTGATGCAGCGTTGGTGGCAAGGCGTCTGTTCCTTACATGTACTAAAAGGGACGTTTTGGGCCTGGCAAGTGGGTGCACTTGCCAGGTCGACATGTCAGTTTAAAACTGCACACACACACACACTACAATGGCAGGTCTGGGACATGTTTGCAGGGCTACTCATGTGGGTGGCACAATCAGTGCTGCAGGCCCACTAGTAGCATTTGGTTTATAGGTCATGCGCACACATTGTGCACTTTACTAGAGACTTACTGTTAAATAAAATAGCCCAACCATGAATAAACCAGTCATCAATACAATTTAGACAGAGAGCATATACTCTTTAGCACTGGTGCAGTGGTCTAAAGCCAACAAAAACAGAATAAATAGGAGGAAGGAGGCAAAACGTTTTGGGATGACCCTGCAAAAAAGGGCAGGTCCAAAACGACCCATGCTATATAGCATACACTAAACAAGGTTTGTAATTAATCACAGAAAATACAGTAAACCATTTCTTAGAACATATTTATTACAATTCATCAGACTCACTCAGTAGCCTATTGCTTAATGTACCTGGTACCTGAAATATGGAACCATCACTAATACCTAGGATGTATCACAACATCAAAACACTCAGAAAGACAAAAGACAGACAAACACTGTGCCAGAACCTCTGGCTGAAGGTACAAATACAATTCAGTGCAGTCTTACTCCATTCTTCCAATTTCACTCAACTTTGTGTGGCTGTAGTTCTGAATTTAAGAAATCAGTCCACATACGAGTTAGTTTGAAAAAAAGAATGCATCGAGGGAACATTTCCATCTGCTTTTTTTCAAAAGATCTAATTCCTTCAGGCATTTAAATGTCATTTTATTTTCAAGAAATTTCTGAAAATAAGGTGTCAACGCATTTCGGCCCCTGTCAACTACAGGCCTCCTCAGGACCATGGAAGAAAGAAGTACCTCAATCAGGCAGGGTGAGTATTCAAGCTATCCACTCAGGCATAGACATCCTAAGCCCACTCCTCGTAATGTAGCAGGGCACAGAGAGCGGCACAGGGCTGCATCCACTTCTAGAGAGGAATAATCAAATTAGACCCTCATATAATTACTGTGGTACAAAAACACACCAGTTTTCAGAAGTGGTGGCAAAAAATGTGCCATAAACTCAAAGTAGATTGCTCCTGTATCCACGGAGGGAGCGATGACTCCTGCGTCTTGTGGAAGATGTTTATGTGCCCCAGGCTAGCATGTCCTGGAGCTTGACCCATGGTGGAGTGAGGCATTTGCCAATACTCTCATAAGAACCCATAGATTCCCCTTTCCATGGGTTGTTGGTCTGCATGAGCTATGGGGATCATTTTGTTCAGGGCACACATAAAGCGTTCCACCTCTCTGTTGGCTGTGGCCAGCGGGCTTTCATCTTGAAGTGCTGGATGCCCCAGGATAGCACATAGTCAGCAAATTCCTGGCGCTGAAATGATGGCCCTTTATCTGTCCATAATTCTCTCATGAGACCATGAGTGGCAATCATCTTCTCCATCCTTGCAATGACTTGACCAGCTCAATCTCCAGGTATTTGGTGTAATCATCAATCAATACCAGGAAATGGCACACACACATGACTGCTGCAGGCTGGCACTTTTAGATATTTTTCATTTTGGTGGCTTGTAGTATGGTGTCAAATGATAGCAGTAGTGGGTGGACTTCTCAGCAATGTACCAAACGTACTCTTCCATCTCCTCTGCCTTCTCCATTTCCTTGGGAGTTGGCACACGGGGACAGTAGAAAAGGTAGTACACTTGTTTAGTGGCACCTGGTCTGTACTGAACACAGCAGTCATACTCTTGTAACTGGAGCATCCATTTTTCGATGCCAGGGAATGGTTTAGATGCTGAGCCCTGGAACAGAAACACCAGGCGTTTGTGGTCAATTGTGACCACAAGAGGGTGTCCATACATGTACAGATGAAAGTGTCCGCAGGCCGAGTGGATGGCTATGGCTTCTTGATTTGTGAGTATCATTGTTCTGTTCCTGTGAGAGACCTGCTGGCATAGGTGACGCGGGCCCAGGAGCCCTGCCATTATTGCTGAGTGAGAGCAGCTCTGACCCCATTTGGACTTGCATACACCACAGTGGTTGTTGGTTTCTGCGGTTGAAATTAGCCAGTATGGTATCTGCTGACAGGGATTCATTGGTCTTACAGAAGGTTTCTTCATGGACTGCACTCCAGGTCCTTGCCATAGTCATCTTAGTGAGTTCCCGAAGGGGCTGGGTGAGATTTGTGAGGTTTGGTATGAACCTCTGCAATAATTCACCAAAGCTGGGAAGCTCCGTACTTAAAAAATGTTGGTGGGCCCTGGGACCTGTTGCCACACATTTTCTGGATCTGGTGCTACTCCGTCCACAGCGAAGGTGTACCCGAAAAAGCTAATCTGTTGCTTCAGGAATTCACATTTCTCCTGATGGAAAGTTAACCCTGAGTCTTGGGTTCTCTAGAGGACTCCACAGAGATGGCTGTGGTGCTCCCTCACTCACTTTGCATATATCAAGATATCATCTCTGACATTACTGACTCCTGGTAGGCCAGCAAGCATTTCCTGGATAGTATTCTAGAAAGGCTTTTATGGCACTGGGCATTCCAAAATTGAGGCAGCGGTATGTCCACAGGCCTGTTACCTTTGCGATTATGCCAGCGTGTTCCAGCTTCTCCAACTCTTTTTCAACCTGGGGTGAAAAGCGATGCAACGGTGTTGGATGGCTACCAGCTGTATGGACCTGTCAATGTGCAGCTTCACTTCTTTCCCTTTTGGACAACCGATTCCTTGGAATGTTCCTGTGGACTCCTCAAGGATAGTTGACAGTTCTCCAGGAGCTCCAAAGGAGAATGCAATTAGTTCTTATGCCTCTGCTGTGTGTCCACTGACCACCATATCATGTCCTCCAGCTACTACATAGATGGTGGAATAACGCCTACCTCTTTGTGTGACAGTGATGATTTAAACACCCTACCGGGGGTAATGTTCTGCTTCTCCATACACAAAGGCTCTCACTTGTGCCTTTTCTAGCTGTGGGGTTTGGGAAAGGCACCGTAGGTATACGCGGATATGAGGTTAATGGATGCCCCTGTGGCGATCGTTGCAGTGATAGTATGAGGCCCCACTTTAGATTGGCATTGAAGGAGTGGGCAGTGGGCTGACTTGGCTGCTCCTACTGCAAAGACTCTGTGGAATGTGTACTCTTTGATATCATTGTCTTATGTCTTCTGGCTTGCTAGGAGTTCTGATAATTTGAACTTCTTTCGGAGGCCTGCTGTTTGATGACCTGCAGACCTTCGAGAAGTGGTTGTTTTTGCCTCAGACTGAGTGTTTCCTACCTTTGGTGGGGCACCCGTTTAGTTTGTGGGGTGCCCTCCACAGTATCTGCAGACCTTGTTCTTTCCATGGGACCTTTCTGAGCTGCAGGGTTGTGGCGTTGTTGGATGGCATTGACTGGCTCTTTCTTAATAGTTTGGTACATGACATCTTCTATGTGAGATGCCCTTGCCTTGGATAGCTCTTTTGATCTCCTTAGGGTTAAAATGTATTGCAGGGATTTCCCAGGCCCTTGGAGAATGGTCTTCCTCAATTTTGTTGAACAACCTTGTATGATTTGGCCTCTTATTTCTTCCTGTTCATTGTGAAACCTGCAGGTACTCACAAGTTATTTAAGCTGACTATGGAATGTGTTGAGTGATGGATAGGTTTGTCAAAAAAAAAATCTTTCATAGTCTTTAATTGCCATGGGTTCAAAGTGCAAGTTTAGAGCTCTGACCAATGTTACGTATATCTTCAGCATCGCCTCTACTAAGGTCTTATATATTTTGTGGATGTCCCTTCCCTCAAGATGTAATAGGAGGACATGGCACCTTTAAATTACAATGTCAGTGCCTTCAAAATAGAATTAGAGGTGGTCTACCCAGTTTTTCCAATTGGATGCTAGTGATGAAGGGGCACCTTCTACAATAAACGGTTCTATGGCTCGGATCCTAGTCATCGTTGCATGGAGGTGTACTGTGGCATGGTTGGTGGTTGTTGAATGCACTAGCAGGGCACAGGGGATCAAGGCATGTAGTACAGCCACCTGCCGAGGGATGTTACGTAGGTTTGGTGGTGGTTTTAATGCTCCTTCTCCTCTCCTTGCATGTAGTAGCTAGTTGACTGTTTCACTTTTCATTTTTTTGTCTTTTTCGTGTGCCTTTGCTCAGGTGTTGCATGTTCGTTTTAGCCTTTCTGGCTTATGTTGTGTCTTTGAGGGTTTCCTCTGGGCAGAGAAATGAATAGTCACGTCTAATTTCCAATGAGTTAGTGCCTTTGCCTGTGCGGTGATGCTGATGCTAGGTTGCACGGCCACTTGGGTGGCATGTCGGGTCAGAGGGTTGGGACGGGAAATTACCATCTTGATGGTGCTGATTTATACCATTCCACAATCTTGCAGAGCTCTTGTGTGAGAAGACTGTCCAATGCTCAGGACACTTTTCCATGTTAGACGCACCACTCACTGTGATTGGCGGGCTAGGAACTGGCTACAGGCTTTGAGTTCTCTGCCTGCATGGACTGCGATTGTACAAGGAGAGCTGATGGGTAGCTGCAGCTCTAAAGACCACTTGTCCTCTGGAGAGGGGGACCGTCTGGACGAACTCCCCTCTCGTCGCCAGTGTTGTGTCCGGCCCGGTACATTAGGGCCGACATAGAGGGTTACATGCAGGGTGCAACTGAACTCCTCACCAAGGCCTCTGCGCTTTTATTCCATTACTGTGGAGCACAGGAGCGAACCATAACCTCTGCATACACATATAAAAAAACTAGACCACCTTGTGAGGTACAGTGGGGTGGTACATTACAGGGAGCAGCCATCTTTTAACATTTTATGCATGCAATACATTTGAAAAACTTGGATTGCCTCCGCAGGTGCCAAAAGATCACTGGGCTGTTCCTGAAAGGTAAATTGAAAGATTTGGAAAAAATGTAACAAACTCAGTGGCATAAGTAAAATGATATACAAAGACAAAGGACTTACATTAACTTTCGAAGTTCTTGGCTGAAGATAGGGGCATATTCATAATGCCCTAGTGCCACATTAACATCATTATTTTTTACGCTAATCTGAGCCAATGAGGCTGAAGTCCCCACGCTGTATTTACAGAGTGGCGCAATGCACACATTGCGACACTCTGTAACCCTTTGTGCTACATTATGCCTGCGCCAGGCATAATGTATGCAAAGGGAGTGTTCCCCTTTTAGGGGAGCCTGAAAAATGGCGTAAGGAAATCTATGAGATTTCCTTGCTCCATTTTTTACAGCACTAATAACACCTGCTCAAGAGCAGGCGTTAAAAGGGGACTTCCATTCTTTAGAATGGGGCCCTATGTACTCTGCAGGAGTAGCACCAATATTTTGGCACTACTCCTGCAGAGTACTTCAATAGCGTCATGAGAAATTATGCTAATGCCCCCTACCCTGCACCATGGTGCGCCGTATTTTAAATATGTTACACACATGGTGGCGGTAAGGGGTGCTAAGGAACGCAGGGAAAGTGCAGCGCCACTTTCTATAAATCTACCCCTTAGTTCAAGACAAAGTAACACTATTTTACACCCTTTCACTACTGAAATCAGCAAGCAGTCTTACATGCAGCTCTTTCAAATTTCATTCTATTGCTCAAAGAGCACTTCCTACAAGTTATGTAGCAGTAAGGAGTTCTTGCAGACCATGTGATAATACTACAATAGCAACAAAGTTTCTCATTAGGTCATTGGTACTACGTTGATGAATACAGTGATCAGGTTTTAAAGTAATGATCAGCAAAAAAGTATGTATAGGAAGTTGTGGAAGGGAAGACTAATAATTCTTATCCGGCAGATTAGAGACATCCCCACATGCATTACTACACATGGGTTTCAATTACGCATGTGTAATGCCAGCCAAAAGTGTATTGGTATATGCTAAATTGTTTTTTTCTCTATGGGTACATATTTTTCACCATGTGGAAACCCTTTCCTCTACGTCACCACACATTTTGGGTATGGGGTTCCTTTCCCGTATTTACCCCTCAGTGATATTTACTGGGAAGCCATATCCAGGTAGGAAAAGTTTGTGAATACCTAAAAGATTTCATGTCACTAACACCTTGGAACACCCACTCCTTGATCCTAGAAACGGATTTAATAACACAGGATTACGCATTTATGTATTGATACACTATGGCAGTATTATGTGACAGTAAATGGAGTGCAAATTCATGTTTTGAGTATTACAAAAATGAGGCTGCAGGTATGCTATTTACACACCTAAGTTTATATTAGGTGAACATACAGCTTCACAAACCAGGCACTATATCCTTAAAAGGATTTGGCCTATAAATGTATTCATAAAGCCAAACCATAAAACTTGATGATTTTAGAACAAAAGGAATATTCCCAAACTTGATACAAAGTTCAAAGAAAGTAAAGTATTTGTTTAGCGAAGCTGTGGGGATGAGGCAATGGAATGAGAATGTAGTAAGTGTTGCCCATAGATCACAAATTATTTTGAAGTGGTGCAGGAGTGTAAGGGCCAGAAAGGAAAACAATTGTGATCATAATTATATTGCAGAACAGGAAGTGACATATTATTACGTTTTTTTCTTACTTTAATGAGGTTTTCCTTCATCCCAGAGAATACAAGGGCCTATAAGTGATGGGTTTAATGGGGTGGGAAAACAGCCATGGCAATTTGATCAAAATAAATTGCAGTGATGAAATGTCAAATATTCTAAATATAATATAGCTCATGTTTTGAGAGGGTTTTTGTTTAGAAAGAAACAGGCAGTACAAAACATGTTAAAAATTACACCAAATAGGTAAAGATCTGCTTGAGCAGATACAAATACAAGTTGGGATCAAACCAAGAGGAGAAATAATGTAGAGAACTGGCTAAGGACAAAGGATGCTTCCAAGAGCTTACTCAACCCTCTTAAGTCCTCTTCTACTTTTAATGTAGGCCAGAGGCCAATATCACCAAAGTAAATGCTTTGTTCTTATTGGACAAGCTTCACTTACCAATCATAAGTAAGATGAAAATATAGGTGGGGTGAGTGGTGGAAGAAGCCCAGATGACTTCACATCAATCCTTCCCTGGCCAGGAGGCAGAAGTAACAAACCAAGCATTTCTTAGGTGCTCTGTTAGAAATGTTTCAGGAATCACTGGGCAGGGGGGTTAATGGGCTCAGAATTTGCCACAGTATTTTATCATTGATGTTCTGTGGCTTAGCCATATTTTTGAACCCAAAACTAAGCACTAAAAGCACCCCTGAAGCCCTTGCCCTTCAAGGAGCAAAGTCGACCATACCATAACTTACTCAGGAAGGTGGTATGGTGTTAGAGACTCAGAACTCAACAGATCAGTTTATACATGTTAATAATTCAACATCCAACCACTGCTTACTCTTTGAAAGTTGTATTTACCTACATCACACACAATGGAATACTGTACATACAATTTCAGAAGGCAGCAAATTATATATGTTGTTCTTGTATGCCTACTGTGGATACAGCCTAGGCTGTGCACATGGGATAACCTCTAATGGTATCCTTCCTACAAAAAGTACTGAGCAATCTCCATTTTGATCCCTCTGGGGACCGTGAACACTGTGTGTCTTTGGGGAGGATGGACACATTGGGGTCCTCACTTGCAGAAGCTCCCTCCCCATCTGTATAGGCACCTATTATCCATTGTCTGATAGTGTGGCCAGTGGCGCCACTCTCTTTGTTGGTTGGCAGGGCAATGCTCCTCTTGTTGAAGTGAAATATGTGTCCCACAGAGTTTGGAGGACAGTGACTTTTCCAGGTCCAGATGATTTGCAAAAGGCAAGTGCCCACCACTTGTCTTAGCAGCGAGTATTCAAATTATGTTGTAAATCTCTTCACTGATGTAGAATTTCTACAGGAATTCTGATTCTTCATTCAGAGATACTGTGGGATGTGATATAGATTCTTCTAGTGCTGCACTGCTTTTTGGTGCTCACCTTCACAATAGAATTCTAGTACAGCTGAGCTCCACGGAACCCTTTCATTGCTTATGTGCACAGCTTCTCTCATGCTGCAGAGACACCTCAGGTTCCCAGGCCTTACTGCGCCATGCAGTGCAGGTCCTTCACTCAGGGAACTATGGACGCCTTCAGGTCGTTCTGCTGAGGCTCCTTCATGGCCCCTCCCCTTCTTGTCTTGCCACGGAAGGGAACCTCCAATGCCCAGTGCATATTCTGAGTTGTTAGTCATCTCTCTCCCTTCTGCAAAACCTTAATGTTGGAGTAGGAGCCAGGCCATTATTCTAAAAAAAAACATTTGCCTTCTTTTTTCATGGTTTCAAAAAAGCACAAAGTACCATAGCAGTCCCTGACACGGAAGAGGACTACTTTGTGTGTGAATGTGCTCCTTTTGAAAGTTGAACCCGGCTGATGAGCCCAAATCAAGGTGAAACAGGTCCAGGGGTGCTTGTTTTCTGCTACTGGGAGGACCTGACCTAGCAGTAAGGGCTGCACTGTTCCTATGGGAGCAGGGTCAAGACTCATTTGCATATGGCTGAGTCCAAACTGAGGTGATAAGTTGTGCAGAATAATGATGAACTGGGATGCATCCCAAGCAATTACCAGTGACTGAGATTTATTCAAACACTATATCCTTCACGTTTTTGTATGCTTCCTTGTGAAAGGGCAGCATGATGTAACTCAAACTGAAATCAACCAGTGGCTGTGTTATGTTAATCCAGTTCCCCATGATGCATGCTGCAGTGGCAGGAAAAACACGCAAATGACACAACAACAGACTAAGGATGAAGTCTGGCTGAAACCCCCTATAATGCACATAACTGTAGAAAAATCTAACTGTAGAAAAATCAAACTGTCTTGGCTAACATGAGACCTAAAAAAGCAAATTGGTTAGCTGTTGGATGCCAGCCTCTTAGCCTCTTGCCTTTGGTAATATGTTTTTGTAACATCCTTGTAAAACTTTCTTACAAACAGACAAAGAGGCTTGCACAGGCAGTCAGCTAGATACACTTCAAGACAGACAAACCGAGAGGATTTCAAAGACAGAGAGGCTTCAACAGACAGACAGAGAGGCTTGCAAAGATAAACAAAGAGGCCTGCGCAGGCAGAGACAGGCTTGCACAGACAGACAGAAAGGCTTGCCAGACAGACAGAGAGGCTAGCAAAGACAGGTTTGCACAGACATACAGATAGAGAGGTTTGTAAAGACAGTTTTGCACCAACAGACAGAGAAGCTTGCACAGACTAACAGGCTTGCACAAACAGAGAGACGGAAAGCAAACCCTAGACAAGACAGGCAAAGGTTTGTACAGACAGATGGAGGAGCTTGCACAGACAGACAGAGGCTTGCACAGAGAAAGGGGCTTGCACAGAAACATGTCGAGGCTTGCACAGACGCACAGACAGACAGCGGCTTGCAGAGACTGACAGAGGCTTGAACAAACACAGAGGCTTGCACAGGCAGACAAATAGGCAGGCCGACAGAGGCTTTCACAAATAAGCACACAGAGGCTTGGACAGACCTTCAGAAAGCCTTGCACAGACTCAGACAGATAGACAGACAGAATTTTTAAGATAGATGGAGTTGTGCAGAAAGATAGAAAAATAGGGTTGCAAATCTAGATTGGCAGATAGATAGATAGATAGATAGATAGATAGATAGATAGATAGATAGATAGATAGATAGATAGATAGATAGATAGATAGATAGATAGATAGATAGAAAAGAGAAAAATAACAAAGGCCTCCACAAAGGAATTTACAACACCATTAGCAGGAGATAGGAACTGGTAAAACTGAAAAGCCCTGTGCTCCACATGGAAGAGCTGGTAGAAAGTGTCTTGCCATCATATCAGATTCTAAACACAAAGGCAACATCAGCGAAATAAAGTAAATACAAAAACACTGACACTGAACAGAGCTACCTTGTGTGTGGAAGTACACCTTGTGAAAGAGGAAAATTCAGTCACTCATAGTGGTTACCCAGAAGCTGAAGTGGGCTGAACCCTTATCCCATGCTATATGCTGTATTGGCTGGCTGAAAGTCCCTTTAAATTAGTATAATTTAATAATATATATTTTTTTAAATTAAAAGGTCTTGGCTAACGCCAGACCTCAAAATTTGGAAGGGGACCATAATTAAACTATTCTGACAGGGACAGGTAAAGTGGCCTGCCCTGCCATTATAGTTTTGTTTGCTGCCACCACTCTCAGTCCTCTACACCCTGCTTGTAACACTCAGTAGGTTGTGCATGTTGTCCCCTCATGACAACAGAGCCTTGCTGTGAGTAACAATGCATGTACTATAGATACTGCAAGACTGCAGTACTGGTATAAATCCATGTGCCGGAATATAGAATATATGAGTCTCACATTTACAAACACGCATACACAGACACACATACACACACACAGACAGACAAAAACATGTACACAAGCACACAGACTCATTCGTAGTGTCAGGCGAGAACTCTGCACAGTAACAAAGTAGCAAACTTTTAGAACAATTAGGACCTGGAACTATACTGACTTTCATATGCAACCGGAGCACCACTTCCCCTCTCAAAGGTTGATTTATAGGGTGATTATGCAGAAATGATATCAGTGTAGCCTCAAGTGGCATATATGCATCCCAGTCAGCTTTTAAAAGGGGGGAAATTCCCACCCACAGGTAGGTACAATCTGACCTAACAACAGTGTACCACTACTGGGAGAAGGAACACAGTTACTGCACCCTCTCAAAGCTCGTCTGATGGCACATTGTCGACCAACTTACAGATGACAGATATTCAGCATGTACCTCTGGGTCTGGTATGACCTTGTGCATAACTGAAGTTGGCCTTCATGGCCTGTCTCATATATGCACCAAGGTACAGAAACATGACAAAGCTGGTCATCTCATCTTTAGTGGCTCTGGGTGAACAGCACATCACCTGCTTGCCTCATTTCACTGGAGGTCCGCCACACTTTACTCTTAATTCATTCAATCATAAAATAATGAATCTTTGTACAAGGGAACTACTGACCAAGAACGAATACACTCAAATGTTTAATATGTGAATCCGGGGGCCTGGGACTAGCATGTCATACTAGAGCCAGGTGCATCTTATTTCCTAAATGTTGGGTTTCCCTGAGTTTTACCCTACTCGAAGATATCTCTAAAACTAAGTTGGTTCAGGAACAGCACAAAGTTTAAATTTTAATTACAATAGTCACTTTAAGTAAAGTGAGGAAAGTGCTTAACAAGTAGGTACAGCAACATCTAAAGAGTAGGCAGCGGGTCCACATCGTACAATTCAGGCATGTTTTATATGTACTATGCCATGGTGATCAATGTAAAGGCACAGATCATATTTTTCCAGTAATCCCATTGCAAAGGCACTGGCATACACATTCATGGACATTTCCACTAATTTTGACAAAGTTGATAGGGACTGTTAGTAGTCTACATTAGATTAGTGGGATATTAGAGCACCACCAACTCCCTGATATTTGCTGCTCATAATTACCATGGACAGCTGTGCACTTGGATAGGGCAGTCGTCCCTCCCGTGCTTAATTTCTACATATCCAATTTGGATGAATTTGCTGGGGCAATTCTTTCACACCAAATATGGGGTGAAGCACATCCTATCCCTCTGTTATGAAGTAGATAATACAAACTTACAACACACAATAGGAGGGCTACAAAAAGTACTAAATCGGCTGTCTTACTGCTGCCTTAATTGAATACATGTTAAACAGTTAACATGAACTTGGGTCATACTATATAAGAGGGGGGCTACTGGCAGCCTTATGAAATTATATATGTAACTACCATTACCTGTGGATCAAAATTAAAATGGCTGCCTTTGGTAATGAAAAAGAAAATACATGCAATGGCAATGATCAAAGTTTCTAATTGCTTAAATACTTTCTAAGGTGGTTAAACATTTATTCTACTGACAAAAACACATACTGCCAAAATGCAGTTGGCACCAGTAAATGGTGGTTCATTTAAATGGTATCAGTGTGAAAGAGATATAATTATGTGGCGATACCCTTGGGAGACCAAATTATTTGAACAGGTTCTCTTTTCAAAAAAGGAGTTGACATTATTTAAGTGTGAATTTCTTTTAAGACATTAGGGCCCGTATTTATACTTTTTGACGCTAAACTGCGCTAACGCAGTTTAGCGTCAAAAAATTTTGCGCTGGCTAACGCCATTCTGAAGCACCATGCGGGCGCCGTATTTATTGAATGGCGTTAGCCGGCGCAAGCAGACCGGCGCTGCCTGGTGTGCGTGGAAAAAACCCACGTACACCAGGCAGCGCCGGCGTTGGGAAAAATGGCGTTAGGGCGTCTTAAAATGGCGCAAGTCAGGTTGACGCTAAAAAATCGTTTTAACCCGATTTTCGCCATTTTAAACGACGCCCAGACGCCATTTACATGACTCCTGTCTTAGTAAAGACAGTAGTCATGCCCCCTTGCCCAATGGCCATGCCCAGGGGACTTATGTCCCCTGGGCATGGTCATTGGGCATTATGGCATGTAGGGGGGCACAAATCAGGCCCCCCTATGCCAAAAAAAAAAAAATAATAATAATAATTATACTTACCTGAACTTACCTGAATGTCCCTGGGGTGGGTCCCTCCATCCTTGGGTGTCCTCCTGGGGTGGGCAAGGGTGGCAGGGGGGGTCCCTGGGGGCATGGGAGGGCACCTGTGGGCTCATTTTGAGCCCACAGGCCCCTTAACGCCTACCCTGACCCAGGCGTTAAAAAGTGGCGCAAATGCGGGGTTTTTTGACCCGCCCACTCCCGGGCGTGATTTTTGCCCGGGAGTATAAATACGACGCATTTGCGTCGCCGTCATTTTTTTAGACGGGAACGCCTTCCTTGCATCTCATTAACGCAAGGAAGGCGTTCACACAAAAAAATGACGCTATTTGCCCATACTTTGGCGCTAGACGCGTCTAACGCCAAAGTATAAATATGGCGTTCGTTTTGCGCCGAATTTGCGTCGAAAAAAACGACGCTAATTCGGCGCAAACGGAGTATAAATATGCCCCTACATCACCCAAAAGGGCCACTCTATTGGTATTACTACCAAGCAAGATTTTGGGCTAGATTTAGACCCTGCCAGGTGGAGTACCATCCATCAGGGTGGCACAGGACTTAATATCGGTCACCCTGATGCGTGGTAGTCAGTCCTATTTAGGGATAATGGGCGAACCAGGGGTCTTCTCTGTACATCGAAAGAAAGTACTGTCATGGCAGTTTCCTTCAAAGTGCAAAATGCTTGATGGACTGCCTTTTGATTCCAGGGTGTGGGATTCAATTTTTTTTCTGTCCCTCACCACCAGGTTTTCCCTGCTGGTGATGGACAGATATAAAACTATCAAACCATCCATTCTAAATAGAGTCAGTAGAGTGACAGTTTTATTCCAACTGCCCCTATTGCCTTGGGGCTGTTGGAGGTTGCTTTCTGTTAATGGAGGCAACTGCAGCTTTATTGAAAGAAAACTTATGGTCCTACTGACTGTCAGCAGAGCAGGCACAACATCCGTTTGGTGGACAGGGTACGGTTCCCTGTCCCCCAAACTCGAAATCACCCCCTTTGTATTTAAGTGGTCAGTCAAGAACTGTAGTGAGGGATTATGTGGGTGGTTCAGTCAGAAAATGGGAGTTACTTTACTAACAGGACACTGCAAATCCCAAGGCAAATGGATGTGTGAGTGAAGTAAAGGAATGGGTATTTAAATATGTTGCCAAAGCATGTAACAAGTTGTCTCCCCAGTTACTAGGATAGTGTTAACAATTAGCAAGTATCCAGCCTCATGCTGGTGAATTACAGGACCAGAGTCTGACTATTTATGCAATTCTGACCAAATTAAATGTTGATATTGGCAGTGTCAGCGGATTTGGGGGTATATTGTGCTGTCTAATGACGATTCCTTCTTAACTGCATCCACGATCACTTCGGCCCCAATTACAAGTGTCACAGAGAAGGCTGATTTATTTACAACACCTGATAAATAACATCATCCTAGGGTGACACAGCCACTGAGTAGTGTCTCCAGCCCCCACCCCTCCAAAAAAATAGGAGTTTACATGTGAAATTGTTCCTTTTTCCACAACATTTCTGGGCATTTCTCCTTCTTTACATTTTAGCAGGTTTGGGGAAGTGCAATAATAGCCACCATACTCAAAACTCTTATATGCACCCTTATTGACATTCAGCATGACTCTTGTAATAGAAGACCGAATAATTTATTGACTTAGTAATAAACATATTGAGGAGTCCCATCGGTCTACTTTACAGAAATTAAAAATCACTTTAAACATGGAGCTGACTGAAGCAAGAATAAAATGTATATAGTAATTGTACGTTTTGTGTGTATTTGCAGATGATTTCTCCCAGTTAGATCTCTTTTTTTAAAGTTCAAAGAAAATATCTATAAACTTTATCCATAACCAGTATTTTTCAAGTCCACTTAACATGAAACACACAGCAACTAGGCAAGCTCTATTTTATGTGTGTTCGGTGAAGGTTTAGCAGGTAACTAAATATTTGCACTGAGACACATCATTGTTATCTGTATTTAGTGTAGCCGTTATTTAATGGAGAACATTTTAAGCTTTATTCATTAAGCAAAATGTAAATAAATCAACTCCTGCCTTGCACAGTTTGCAGATCTTTATAAATGTATGCACACATTTATTAACAGTTTGTCTCACTATTGTAAAGCAAACCTACCATAGAGTATTGTGATTGTGCTTTCAACACAAATCCTGAATTGTGTTGGAAAGTTGGCCAAAGTAACGCAAAGTAGCGCTACCTGCTAATTTGTACTACTGTGTATTAAGGGGACATTACATGGGTGGTACATGGGCGTTCACATGCAACTACCCATGGGTTCGGGTGCAAATCCTTATCTGCTAACATTGGTAAATAGGGATTTGCACAAAAAATGTATGTTTCCTTAAAGCATATTCCAAGGTTGTGTGCACTGGTGCACAGCACCATAAAGTGTACCGCTTCAGGAGGATGGTAAATCACCACTATATCTAGATAGAAATGTTTTGTTTTTGGTTTGCTGCACTGCGTTGTTCCAAAAGTTAGCAAATCTGCCCGTAACCTGTAGTGTCTTAACATAGGAATGTTGGATGTCATGGGAATCCTGTATGTGTTTAGGAAATGCTATCCATAACAATTCATGCCCTGATTAATAGCATGCCCACTAAAAAATATTTTACTGATGTTTGCATCTTGCTAAGTATACATTTTCAAAATGTTTACCATTTCTCATTGTTATAACTTCTAAGACTCATTCGGAGTTTCTTGGAATTCCTGATTTAGACTAGTGGAGTTACCAGCAGATATAAGATTCCAAGATGTGTGGTATTACCACTCCCTCTGGGTTTTCCGCGGAGGGTTTCTCAGGTAAATCTAGAGGCATTTGTCCTTCAAAAATAGCCTAAAATGTGGGGACTGTATGAGCAAATAAGTGCACAAATACAGATTTCTGCCTTAATTCCACAGTCCACTGAGCAAATCGCTTAATGGTGCAGTATGAACTGTTGAGACGTCGAGGCTCGGTATCATTCCATCGTCAATCCCGTGATGAAGGCCTGAGGTGGAGGTTTACTGTCAATACAAAGAAGAAATGCATGGTTTATGATAAAGACGGTTATATAAGTAACTGCCAACGCAACATTGGCAAATGTGTGAGCTAACTAACTGCACGGGGTGTCATAGAACTGCATTCTGATGCGGGAGAAAATCCAGTCCAGACTGAAAAGGGAGCAGCTGCTTCATCATCCTCTTTTGCATGTCAGCTTCTTTAGGAAGGCTCAGCAGAATCCAGAGGTCACGTCTGAGACGATACATTAGCTCACATGACAAATCAGCAACCTTGTCACTGAGAAGCCAGGCAACACGAGAGGGAAGTATTTTAGAGGCCGTGACCTATGAGATCTTGAGAGTCCAAAGTGTCTTACTGGAGCCCTTGAGGTGCCAAAAACGAATCCTCATTTAGATGGGCACGTTTCTAACCTTCTAAGCCTGGTTAAAGCAACAGCACAAGCCACCGTGTTATAAGAAATGTCATTGCTCTGTCGTTCTATTTGAAAGGTTGGAAAAGTCTGAAGCTTTTATTTTGGGCAAACAACCAGTGTTATTGCATTATTTACTTTTAGGCCATTCAGGTAATCTATGTAAATGAGGCGCTAATCATAAAAGTAAATTCAGTCGGAAACATAAGTTTATGCTCAAATTTAACTTTTTACACCTGCCAGGCATACACAAAGTCATTGTTGGCATGTGTAAATGGTGTGACAAGTGCAGATTTTTCGCCACAACAGCATAAGAATCCACATTCCAAAATTCCATTAAGGGGTGAGGAAATTGCAATTCCAAGGAATGATTTGCTACGGAAGTTTGTGAATGCCCACAATCATGTTAATGTTTTGGCATTTGGATTCTCTCTGACTCTTCTCCTAATGGAAACGGAGCCACCAGGGACTGCGATTAAACCGGCTGCACTAGTCACAAACATTTGTAATACCTGGTCTGATATATTAGCAGTGAGAAACCCCATGTGTTTGACTCTAAGAAAAATAATCAATCTTCACCCATAGACATTCTCCTATGTTCAGGTGCACACTGCTTCTGAGAATGTCTTAAAACTTTTCCAAAAGTTTGTATTCTGCCTGTGACACGTTCTTTATAAAGGAGAACTCCTCACAGAAAGAATAGGAAGAACATTTTTCGTGTGGAGAAAATACTTCCCCTACGCCACCACTGAAACTGGGGGTGATCCCTTCCCTCTTCCATCCTGAAAGGAGACTTACTACAGCCCTTAGCTACAGTAAACCCGCAACCATTTCCAATGCAAAACTGAGATGGTCACGAATTCGTGACTCAAGTCTGCATACAGTGTTTCATACAGTTCCCAGGAGTATGGTTGTATGACAGAATATTGTTGACAAAAATACGGCAGTACAAAATATTGCCCAAAAATATTGAGGGCACAAATATTAACCATAAATACTTTGGATACAAAGCACACAAATATTAATTGCAAAAATATAGATTTATCAAAGTTACTATTCCCACTCCAATTTGAGTAATGGTAAGGAAAGTTTTTAATTTTGGAGGGGTAACATTTACTATATCACTCAAAAGTAAGCAACAGGAGGGAAATTGTTGGGTTTTGGAGGGCTCCGGCTTACTATTCTCACTCCAAACTAATCAAGAGTAGAGGAAATGTTTACATTTGAAGGGGTCAGATTTAGTATTCCCATTACAACTGAGCAACAGTAGGGAAATTGTTGGATTTTGGAGAGGTCATACTTACAATTCCCACTCCAACAGAAGCAATAGTAGGGAAAATATTGGACTTTGAAGATGTCAGATTTACTAATCTCATTTAATCTGAACTGCAGTGGGGAAGGTGCTGGAGTTTGAAGCAATTTTATGTACTATTCCCACTCCAACATAAGCAACAACGGGGAACGTGTTAGGATTTGTAAGAGTCAAATCTACTATCCGCAGTACAGCCCAAGCAACACTACTGAAACTGCTAGACTTTGAAGGGGTCGATTTAGTATTTCCACTACCAGCTGATCACCAATAGTGAAGATGTTCTACTTTTGAAAGATCATATTTCTATTCTCACACTAATGTAACCAACAGTAGAAAAATGTTGTACTTTTGATGGATAGATTTACTATTCCCACTCGGACCTGAACAACAGTAAGGAAAAGTGTTGGGTTTTGGGGGTGTCAGATTTTATTCCCACTCCAGCATAAGCAACAGTAGGGATTTTGGATAGAAAATAAATAAACAGAAAATATATTTACACACACACAGTGAAATTACAAAATTAATAATCAAAAGTATAAAAAAAAGTTACCAAGTAAAGAACATTTTTAAATGATGATAAACACCTCCCATCATTAGCCTAAAAATCCAACATCCACAAAAGGAAATTTAAACAATGCTACAGAAATTAGCAATATTCATTCAATAAATAAATGCTATGACATTAATTACCTAAAAAACCTAAAACATAATTCAATTAAAATACAGATTTTTAAAAACAATTAAACAATGTATAGAATCAATCTTACAATTAACCAACTAACTGATCACTTTTTAAATGTCTACAAATTAGTTTACAAATAATATGCTTAATTATTACACTTTAAAATTTAAATAATAAAAAAAAAAAACTATTCTATTTTTAAACAATGAAAATAATAAAAAACAATCCCACACTATTCTCCTACACGCCTCACATGCAAACAATAAATAAACAAAAATCCATGTACAATAAATATGTTACCAAATCAACAAAATAAACTACTCTAAAAATTAATTACACCTAGTTAACATTAAGATAATAAGAGGTTATAACACAAAAACTAGGAAAAACAAAAACACAATCACAAAACAATATTATATTCAACATTATAAAAAAAAATAAAGTAATGGAAAAAAAGTATATTGTTCCTTGCAATATTCTGGCCCAAGATATCATTGACATCACAATATTTTTGACATTATATTTGTGTCCCCGATATTTTTGAAACACTATTATGGTCACATGCCAGGGGTATGTCCCACATTCCTTGTAAGTCATTTTGAATTGACCTTACTGTTTTCTTGACTAATATATCCCTGCAACTGCAAAGTGACTACAGACAAGTGACTTGGACTTCTATGCTTATGCATAATTTTGCCCTGTGTAGCACCTGGAAACCTTGCTTGTTATCTAGCTTGTTAGCAGTTTATTGTTTTCTTTTTTAAATCAATTGTCACCACTTTTACATATGCTGCATATTTACTGCTAGCATCTGCATTTTCCTTTCTTACATTAACCACACTGGATAATTCAGAACAGTATTCAATATACTAATCCAACTTGATACTTTCCAAACATGGACAAACTTGATTGTATGTCCTTACTGACTTCTGGCAAGCTGCATTGAGGGTGTAGGGCCTACTAGACACACAGTTAAGCTTGTATTTGGACCTCTGCGTGCAATAACCGTGTCAATATACCACTTGTGACCATCATTTTACAGATACAAGCATCTACATTTGGAGGACTCTCCTAAGTGTTAGCTGTTCCATTGGCATCCAGAAGGCTAAATATGCCAAATATGTTCTTCCGTTGGAGTTTCGAATAGTGTCTTGTGAAGGTTTGCTTTTACTACAACACTTAAGCCCAGGGCCTCAGTGCATCAGATATCCCAGCCTCTGTAGACATTGACCAGCTTTTCCTGGCCATTCCATAACACCTTCCAAGGTTGTTTGTAAGAGGTGGGTTGTTGGAGGTGTAGGATTGCTGCATCATTGAGTCAAATATTCCATTCTATTCTATTCTATTCCATCAGTGGTGTCTTCTATAGTACACAGCTACCCCAAAATTCTTCCTGGCGCTGAGACAAGCACCTGTATATTCAGAACAAATCTATCTTTGACCTAAAATAGATAGGTCTTTATTTGTTTCCAGAAGGAAGTTTCTCGCTGTACTTGTCTTTATTTGACAGGAAGACCATTCTACAACTTGACAATGAGAAAGGCAAATAAACGACCAACGTTTATGGTCAACAGAGCAGAACTCTCAGAATGTAATGATCTCATAGGTACGTATGAACACAACATTTTTCGAGTCAGAAGGGGAAGCTGAGATTTCTTCCTGGAACCCATATGTGCAAGGAAACTAGACCAAAGGGCAGGCTCATTATTTCCTGAACTGATCTCTTCTTTCACAATATATGAAACAAACCAAACCAGCAGAAAACCTGCAGCTGTTTACAGCCAAAGAGTGGGATCTGAGGTTTACACCTTTGTTGAAGTGTCCCACAGATTTACTTTATTTAGCTCCTGTCTATTCAGCTTGGAAATTGCAATGCAGTATTACTGTAAATAGTTTTACTGTTACCAGAGGTATACGAACATTAGGATGAGGATTTTTTTTCTAGGGAAATTCCTATAAGTTTTACTCTGAGGATGTGTCCTATTTTATCTGCATGCAGTGAAACTACATGTTGTATTACCACTATGGTTGCCACCTTGGCAATTGTTACTGGAATGGATAGTATTTTTATGTTTCACCTGTACACAAATTAAGAAAATTACCTAAAGATGGTAATATTCTGCCTTCTCAGCACATACTTTAAACAGTAACCATATGGAAAAAATCACTTGCTAACTGAATGTGTGCAGCCCGAGTACCTGCTGTTATACCTATGGGCTTCTCTACCGAATTAGAAATGCACTTAATTTACCTTACTGGCTGGGTCATCTTAAAATGGTCCTTTCACGTGCTGTAACATTGTCAAAACATTGATACATAATTAATGAAATGACTGAAGAGTTAAAAGATGAAGAAAAAAAAGTAAAAAGAAACGCTAAAATTATTTGATCTTGTCAGTTAAAGGTGTGTCCTTGATAGCAGATTTACGTTTGTGGTGTGGACGGTCAAAAATCTGATAAATCTACAGATTGACTGCGGATCATGAGGGTCAAACATTGACATCACTGCTGGCCGACAAGAACGAGTCCCATTCCTCTCAAAAACTGGTTTTAACAGTTGTCGACATGCTTCTTTTAAGGCCGGGCAAATACAAATCAGGTGGACCATGTCTTCCTTGGGGCCTTTACATAACCTACAGGAAGATTCTCCTCCGTTCTTCCACGACGGTTGGTCTGCTCTAGATGGTAGAGCTCCTAGACAAAGAGCCAGCAAACGATGCTTTATATATAGTGCGAAGGTTGAGATCAGGTATTGTGATGGGGCCAAAATAGTATAAGTGTGCATGAGAAGCCAGGCGTGTGAGCGTTGTGCAAACTTGGATTTATCATCTAAAAAAGACTGCAATCCTATTTCCTTTTTTAGCGCTCGACACAATAGTGGATATGAGATGTTGGAGTCCCATAGGTACGTCGTTTGTGTCTCTTGCAGGGAGTTATGCAGATACCTATTGTATGCTGATTTTAAATTGTTATTCACTGAATTCCATAAGGCCACGACTAGAGGGCTGGTCGTGTTTTTACTTATTTTGTACCAGGTCTTTATTGTGTGCGCTTTCCTGCCCAATTGCTGTTGTATTAGGACAAATTCTAACCTTTTATACTTTTGATTCTACCTTGTTCAGTAGTTTGTCGAATAGTAGTACTTTCCGATGTTTCCGCGGATGGGCATAGACATTGAAAATGATTAGCGGGGCGTGCTGATTATTACTAGAATTGATTTTAATAGCCTACAAGTCGGTCTTTGAGAAAGCCAGCTGCTCTGTTGTAACAAAGAGTGCCGTAGAAATTTACGTGGCTAGACCACCACTTGGCCTGCCTGATTTCTTTGATTTTTTGGCACTAATATGGTGCAGTGAGTAGCCTCCAGATTCGATCGGGTCTTCCAGCCAGGTTTCTTGTAATAAGATTATGGAATAATTGCAACTGGTCATTGCTGTGAACCCGTCTGTTATTGTTTTTGCACCAGCGATATTCCAGGACATAATGGTGACAGCCAAGCTTTGATCTATATTTACTGCATTACGTGTACTACGTCAATTATTTCTCCTCGAATTTAAAGTATGAGCCATCCATCTCCATTCATCCTGTACACCATTCGATGCAGTTGGGGGGTCACTGGTAGTTTTTGAGTTGAGTGCCTCCCATTTCCATTGCCTCTGTTCCAATTCCCCCATTGGCTCCAATTTTTTATTTAATTTTCCTCTAGGATTTAACAAAAGGGGGAAAGGATAGCATTGACTGGTTGGTTCTGATAACCATATGCCCCAAATTTCGAATTGCTGTTTGGCTGCCATAATTAATGTAACGATTTCACTTGTTCTCCACATTGTTGATGTTTGTTCCTGCCCATATTGAGTGCTGCCGGAGAGGAATTTCAATGATATTAAATCTGCGGATACGATTTTCTTAGTTAATGGCAGCTCAGCAAGAAGCCTCAGGATGTTACCCCTATTTAAGCTGTCTTGTTGGCCCCGTGATTTATATTGCAGGGTAAAAAGGATCTGCCTTAATTCCCGATCCTTCTCGGTGGCAGTAATGTGTTGTATTTGATGGGAGTGATCTGTGATTCTGTGTGACGATGGCCTTCTCAACTGGCCATCCTCTTACTGACTACTGTATGGTGCCATTTCTAATATGGGTGTTTGCTTGATTGAGGAGATTTTGTTTAAGAGGTCGATAGCCGTAGTTTGCATGTTTTGAAACGTAACATTGGTTTTTATTAGCCCTTGCTTGTTAGTGATTGTGACCACCCTAGAGGGATGGCTATAACTTGGGCTTGTTATCAAATGCGTTTTGCTGCTGATGTTATTAATGCCGGATTGTGAGCCGAATGCTGAGAGAGAGGACTTACGACTCTGACTTAAAGACTGTGCTGTAACCTCATCAGTATTTTTTCTTGAGTGTGGTTTGTGGCTTGACCAGTTGCCCGACGTTGTATTTGGGGAAGTTTCAATGACTTGCATAGCACCAGCTTGGGTGGAAGATCCTTTCCATGGGTGTAATTTGAGGCTCGACATGATGCCCAATGTAGTGTCCGGGAGGGTTGCTGTTAGTTGTGAGGCAGCGGCGTGTGAAGCGATAGCTTGGCAAAGTGATGCTTGGGAGGCTGGTTGCTTTTTATTCCTATCGAACAGAGTGGTACCTGATGCGGCTACATGTGGAACATCCTTTGGTCTTCAAAGCCCAGCTGTTATTGACCCTAATTGGTCCTTTCCCGGTATTTGAGCGTCTGATTGGTTCGTACAGTTTTCGCTGCTCATGTGCGTTTCTTCCGTTAGACACCACTGTCGGGGAGCCTGATCCAGGGGATCCTCCATCCTTGTTTCCAAAGCATGCGGGTTAGACTGCGATTGTACTGTCGACTGAGACATGTTGTGCGCAACTGGCGTTGATGTAGGAGCAGGTTGAACATCGCCAGTTGGTAACATACCTGAACCATTGACTGCCCCAACCCTTGTGGCTTTCACGTTATTTGTGGCTTTCAGATTTCCTAAAGGCCCGGAAACCTGTGTATGTGGTTTCTGGAACACTGAAAATATTGGGTAGAGATTGTCATTAACAGCTTTGGCCTGTGTTTGTTTCCTTGCCTTTCTGGCTTGCTTTTTTTGTCTCTTAGATAGGGGTTTCGGTGTTGGAGCTAGCTGCTAAGCTGTACACTCCGAGTTGGTGGGCACTATTTCTTTCAGCTGTAGTGATTCATCTGTACTAATTGAGTATATACCCTGTGTATTTGCCTCTTTTTTTATCGGACTACTTGCCGCTGAACCTAGTGTTTTTTGAAGTGTGACTATGTAACCTGAGTCGTGGTTTGGATTCTTGGGGGTTGCTTCATCGGTTTTGCCTGTTTTAACTTGCTGCAATATCTCAAAAATAGTTGGTAGCTTGCTCAATTTATCTATTACTGGGCCACAGTTGCAAAAAGCTTGCTGATGACTGGATGTTTGCTCCGTTGGCCGGATGGCCAGCAGATACAATTTACGATTGATATTGGCGATGTGGATAGCCATAACCTTCATTAGATCCATTTGTAAGTCAAGCTTATCCGACTGCATGTTAAGAACCGTCGTTGAAGTATGTAGAGCATTTAACAGAGAGGCGTGTAATCGAGTGAGATCTTCCATCTCGCAAATCGGGTAACCTGCGTGAGTGAAACTTTTGGAAATAATTTTACTTTCTCTATTGATGGTCTCCAGGGGAGAAGTAGTCAGATTGCTTCTTACCATTGCTTCGGCATCTTGTTGTAATTTGCTCATACCACTAGAAATGTTAATGGTTTTTGCGCACCATTGGGCTGCTAGTGACCCCGAAGATGTTTAAGCATTCATGAACTGAGAAATCATCATACTCTTCGGGAACTAGGCACTTTGACCCTTCCTGGACAGGGCGATCCACCCTTGATTGTTGCGTAGGGTTTGTTGACACCTCGAGCCCTAACTGCCCTGTGGCCGTATTTGTGGAACCAATGGGGTTGGCAGGCCCTCGCCGGTGTCAGGATTTGAGAAGAAGGCTGCAGCTGGATCTTTTAGAAAGGCAAACTTGTTGGTAACTCCTGTTTCCTTGAAGTAGCCATGTGTTGTCTTACAGGTGTGAGGAGTTGTCTTTACCAGTTCTTAATTTGAGCTGGGGTTTGCCAGTGGGGTCCGTAGGCACTTATTCTTGGGGACTGACATTTATTTTTCTGCATCAGATATTTAGTGAGTGCAAAAGAGTTTGGAGGAAGAGAAAGATGGAAAAACTGCCACAAAGGGAGAAAGCAGGAACCTGCAAGAGTGAAGCAAAGGGACAAGGAGTGTCTGGTAGTGCATTAAAGACCACCAGCCTTGGAATTCTGTGCACTGACATTTAATTGCACCGGCCTCCTGCTTCTGAGCAGAGCTTTTGGGCACCAACACTCTTTCTTTCACAAATGAAACACTGGTTTCTGCACAATAATGCATGGGTGCTAAACATCAAAGGAGATGACCCAAAGTCTGGCAAGAACGACCAGAATTACTTGCTGTTCCCTTTGCCAAGGCAATTATCCTGCATTCTCGCGGAACTTTCATGATTCAGGATAAGGGAGAAGAAAGATGTGATCCAGTTATGCAACAATGATCCCAGTTTGCACCTTGTCAGGCCTCCTTTTAAAATCATGCAGCTCAAAATGACTATTGCACAAGGTAATTGATGGGCTTAGTACTACTGTAAGCAAAGCATGTGCCTTGTTGTGTTTTCGAGCCCAGAACCATCTAACACCAGGAACAGTACCGCCTCGTGAGATCGCACAATTTGAGTGATCATAACAGGCAACTACAAGAAAGCTAATATTGTGTGCCTTTAGGCGGCATTGTGGGCTTGGCAGATGCATCTGGAACTGCCATAAACTTCCAATGCAGAAGGGCTACAACCTTCAACAACTACTTATCAACCTCATAAAAGAGACAGACGTGCTTGAAGTAGGAAACAAATTATGATACAATAGCGTGTATTGCTTCACAGACATGTGATGTCACTATCCATTTTTTGAATTACTTGACAGATTAGGGAGTAATGTTCATTTTTGAATTCTGCTTTACTCAAGACCTGTGCAAAATCTTAATTATGACGCAAAACCTAAGTTTGTGTGTTTTCTCTCACCCGAGACTGGTCCACAGAAAAGATGAGACCCAGAGACATATTCTGCTTGAATCTGTCTCCTGGTATCTCATATGATTTTTTTGTGCCGTTTGCCTTCACATTCAAAAAAGGCAAACCACATCTGGCTCAGAAAGTGTAATTTCATGAAAATGCCATGAGATTTCACAAACGTTCACAAAAAAACTCAATTTACAATACCCTGCATTTCTAACACCTGGTATGCATATAATGTTAATATGTTTTGAGGCTAACTTGTGACATACTGGCCTTCAATGATTAATCTACTTGATACTGACAAGTTTATTGATACTTGCATATTACAGTGTCATAGTGCAATAATGTTTAGTGGAGGTAAATACAACAACAGAAACAATAGTAATGAGGATGTAAGCTTTAAAGCAATAATAACAAGCATTTTCAATGCAACGGGTCTCGTGTTTGCTCGAGTTAGAGCTATTAGCGTTGTAAACTCCTAACTAGACTTTTCTTAAACTAATAATGAAAAGTAAAATAGTGCAATTATCCACATAACAGGGTCGATGTCATGCAAAGTGTTCGACTTATGCCCAGCAAGATCGCACTGTGCAGGAAATGAAAAGATAAAGTAGTCCAGAAACCAGCTGAAAACACGGAGCCACGCATGTTTTCAGTAGTTTACCAGTGCGCTCGAGGAGGGATAAACACCGGAAAAGGCATGACGTATGCATGACTTTCACAAATGGAATCAATCGATTTTTAAAAGGCAAGCCCAAGAACTAATGAAAGTGACGGGCGTGACATGGGCGTGGTTAGAAATCCACATAGAGATTACAAAATGGTCCAGAGCGCTTGAGCGCTCCACCCTAAACTTTATAAACATCCCACCCCCAGCTCCTCCTCCCTCCCTCCACCCCCTCTTAATGCAGGTCGCTGCACGACCGCGCCGATGGCGCGCCAGAGGCGTGCCAGAGGCAAGCCCGTCTGCACCCGTCCGCGCCCAGACCGCGCCCAGCACCAGAATCCCTGGTCCTCGCCCGCCGCTCCTCACCCCGCCCAGGCTCAGCTACGACGCTACGTCCCTCCACGCACTCAACAATGGTCGAAACCAAAACCAACACTGCTACCAAGCCGCACCGAAGTACACCCACGGCCCGTTCACCTGCCGCACCTGCCACTTCTCCTGCGACCGAACCTCCAGACCAACGACCACCAGACCGAACCTCCTCCGCTACATACTCCTCAACACCCGCTCTGCATGCAAACACGCCGTAGAACTCTGGGACCTGCTCGACAGCACCGCCCCGGACGTAGCCTTCCTGACCGAGACATGGTGGAACGAATCACCCGCACCAGACATCGCCATCCCAGACGGATACAAGATCTCCCGCAGGGACTGCACCAACGGCTACGGAGGAGGACTCGCCATCATCCACAAATCCTCCCTCAAGGTCACCACCCACACCGACGACCATTTCAACACCGCAGAGCTTCTACACTTCCGGATTCACACCGACCCCAACACCACCCTCAGAGGCACGCTCGTCTACAGGCCCCCCGGACCACAGGCCCAGTTCTGCGACTCCATCGCCGACCTCGCAAGCACCCACGCACTCGCCTCCACGGACTACATACTCCTCGGGGACCTCAACTTTCACCTCGAGAACAACAACGACCACAACTCCACCATGCTGATCAACAACCTCGCAAACCTCGAACTCAGACAACTTGTCACGTCAACAACCCACGCCGCCGGACACATCTCTGGACGCCATCTTTTCCACCAGCGACCACGTTACATTCAATGACACCACCGAACCTTACTGGACCGACCACCACCGCATCCATTTTACCTACAACAAAAACACTGCACACCTCCACAGCCGCCAACTCCCCCGCCGCAATTGGGGCAAAGTCACCAAAGAACAAGTCAGCACCCTCTCCCAAAAACCACCGAATGAGCCCACCGACCCAGACACCGTGGCCTACAACTTCAGACAGTGGATCAACGACTGCGCCAACATCCTCGCCCCTCTGAAAAAAACCCCTAATAACCCCACCAGCAAGAAAGCCTTCTGGTTCACAGACGAACTCCTGGCCTCCAAACGTGCCTGCAGGAAACTAGAAAAGAAATGGCTCCAAGAACGCACACCGGTCAATCAGGATGCCCTCAAAGACGCAACCCGCCGACACCACCACCTCATCAGGACCACCAAGAGGTCCTCCTTCAAAGACCGCCTAGACAACAACGCTCACGACAGCAAAGAACTCTTCCGCATTGTGAAGGAACTATCCACCCCTAGCACCAACGTCAACGACATCCCGCCCTCCCAGGAACTCTGCGACTCCCTCGCCGCCTTCTTCTACAACAAGATCGCCGACATCCACAGCAGCTTCAACACTCCGACCACACCCTCCTATGTCACCACCTCGTACCCTAGCATCACCAACCCCATCACCACCTGGTCCAACGTCGACGACGACACAACTCGCACAATCATGAACTCCATCCACTCCGGATCACCGACTGCCCCCTGCCCCCACCACATCTTCAACAAAGCCGACTCTATCATCGCGCCCCAACTCTGCAAGATTATCAACGCCTCCTTCGAAACAGGCACCTTCCCAGAAAACTGGAAGCACGCAGACATCAACGCCCTCCTCAAGAAACCAAAAGCCGACCCCAAGGACCTCAAGAACTTCCGCCCCATCTCCCCACTCCCCTACCCAGCCAAAGTCGCAGAAAAGATCGTCAACCTTCAGCTGACACGCCACATCGAAGACAACAATGTTCTCGACCCCTCACAAACCGGATTCAGACACAACCACAGCACCAAGACCGCCCTCATCGCCGCAACAGATGACATCAGACGCCAACTCGACCGCGACGAGACCTCCGCCCTCATTCTCCTAGACCTCTCAGCGGCCTTCGACACAGTCTGCCACCACACCCTGCTGTCACGCCTCCAAGAAGCCGGAATCCAGGAAAAAGCCCTAGCCTGGACCTCATCCTTCCTCTCTGGCAGAACACAGACCGTTCACCTCCCACCCTTCCGCTCAGAAGCCAACAACATCATCTGCGGCGTCCCCCAGGGCTCCTCCCTGAGTCCAACGCTGTTCAACATTTACATGGCCCCCCTCGCACAAGTGGCCCGCCGTTTTGACCTCAACATCATCACCTACGCCGACGACACCCAGCTCATCCTCTCCCTCACCAACGACCCTGCCACCGCCAAAGCCAACCTCCACGAGGGTATGAAAGCAGTCGCCGACTGGATGAGAGATAGCCACCTGAAGCTCAACACCGACAAGACAGAAATCATCCTCCTCGGGACCTCCCCCTGGAACGACTCATGGTGGCCAACCTCCCTCGGAACCCCCCCCCGACGCCCACCGACCACGCCCGCAACTTGGGATTCATCCTCGACTCCGCACTCTCCATGGACAGACAAGTCAACGCCGTCACCTCCTCCTGCTACAACACCCTCCGCACCCTCCGCAGGATCTACAAGTGGATCCCGACCGACACCAGGAAGACAGTAACCCACGCCCTCGTCAGCAGCAGACTGGACTACGGCAATGCACTCTATGCAGGAATTCCAGCGAAACACCTACAATGCCTCCAACGCACCCAAAACGCCTCAGCCCGACTCATCACCAACGCACCCCGCCACAGCCACATCACCCCTCACCTCAAAGGACTCCACTGGCTCCCCGTCAACAAAAGGGTCACCTTCAAGCTCCTCACCCACGCACACAAGGCACTTCACAACGCCGGCCCCTCCTACCTCAACGACAGACTCAACTTCTACACTCCGACCCGCCAACTGCGCTCCGCGAGCCTCGCCCTCGCCAACGTCCCCCGCATCCAACGAATCACCTCCGGCGGCAGATCCTTCACCTACCTCGCCGCCAAGACCTGGAACACGCTCCTTACCTACCTCCGACAGACCCAAGACCTACTCGCCTTCAGAAGACTACTCAAGAACTGGCTCTTCGAGCAGTAGCAATCCTCCCCCCCCCCCCCCTAGCGCCTTGGAACCCTAACGGGTAAGTAGTGCGCTCTATAAATATCTGTGATTGATTGATTGATTGATTCCCAAAGCAGTCTAATTAACTGTTGAAAAACTAAATCTTACTCAGGCAAGGTATTCAAATTAAATCCAACTGCATTTCTCGCGTAACATAATGATTTCTTGTTTATCCGGAGGAATCACTTTTGTGCTTTTCTACTTTTGGAAATGCCATGTTTTTTCATATTTACATAGTACAACAGGGAAGGCCTCCTAATTTGCCAAAGCACTCCCTTCAGCACATTAAGCAGTTTAACTTTAGACGAAACAAAGATGTTGATTGAAGTGGAATCCCAAATGCCTTTAGGGAAGGATCAATATAGAAATCGAATCATGTATCTGTATTAATTGAAAGCAGGCCCTACACAGAAAAAAGTTTACAAATGAAGACTTTAGCTGGGCATTTTTTTAGTTTGCACATATTAAAGCTTGACAGGCCACAGTGATTTTACACAAAAATAAAAGGCAGTCAGTC
Source organism: Pleurodeles waltl (assembly GCF_031143425.1). Classification (NCBI taxonomy): domain Eukaryota; kingdom Metazoa; phylum Chordata; class Amphibia; order Caudata; family Salamandridae; genus Pleurodeles; species Pleurodeles waltl. The sequence continues at coordinate 502,029,884 of NC_090440.1, forward strand.
CCTTGACTTTTGACCCTGGCTTATCAAGTGGTTGGTGTAATCCTGTTGATCATCCAGTCACACTAAGGAAGGTCTTATTACAGCCTTTATGGACTTGTCATTTTCAAATGGCTCATCTTGTCAACAATAAGTAGTAGAAACTTACAGTTCAGCGGAAATAGTGAACTAAGCAACACATTGGAGAACCGCATATTCCAAAAAACAAAGATCATTCATAGTAAATGTCAACATTAGTGCCGTCTATTGATTTTTTCCATGTAATTAAATTAGAAAGCAGCCATGCATTTACCATGGATGGCCGTATTAAGACTTTTGATTTCTATTGTTTGACGATTTCATGCTATACTTAGGGACACTGGAATTATGCAATTCTGTGGCCGCAGCAATGTTCACATAATTAGGAATATGCTATATTTGCTGAATACCCCATCACCTGCAGCATTATCTGCGGATTTTAACAAAAAATGTTTCTAGATGAAACAGATCAAAAGTTACAAAAAATATGGCATCTTGGGTTCCAGCGAACCGGAATGAATTTCACAAAGGTTGACTTGTCATCTTTCAGTTTCCTTTTGCTATATTCGGTTGTTTAATTCGTACTAATAAGGAGAACTATTTTCATAGACACTGTTACCAGGTGTAACAAGCATTGGCAAAGCCAATTGGTCTCAGCAATCCGAGATGTATTGAGAGTTACATGGAATCCAGTCTTCCACCTCTAAGAAATGGCAGTTTGATTATGCAACCCACTTGCCCCCCCCCCCAACCCTCAACACAGCCTCACAAGTAGCAGGAGCCGACTTGAAATAGTGGTGCCCCAATACAGCAATAGTGATAAAATTACACTAAAGGACTGAACACATCTAGAAAACAAACTAAACGATCACAATAACAAACTATAAATCTCAGATATGTTCATACAGCTTTACAGAAGCATACCGATGTGCTGGAGTATAGTGTGACACAATAGGACACTGATGACGCAGAAAAAGAGGGTTCGACATATATTCATGTATACTGTGTAACCGACATATATATTGAAGTGTGATTTTAAGTAAAAGAAATAATGTACAAGGGAAATTGTGCCCTCGGGGCAGTTCGCCATCATTATAAACGAGCTTTATTAATCATGAAGTATTAAAAATGTATTAATCCGTCATAATCGCAAATGTATGCTATGATTTCTTGTTTGAAAACTGTTTTGCTTAGCTTAAATTTAGTACAGGCTTTGGCCTAGTTGCTTGGTTTCAAATTCTAACTGCGTGATTCTTTTCTTCCTTGAATTAATGAAATATATTCTTGCTTGAAGTTGTATTTTTCCAATAGAAACTGGCTGGTACACTTATCTCCAAGGTTTCGTGCTAGGCCGGTTACATCCCCTTTGATACAAGGTCAGTCTCTGCAGGTGCGACAATGAAGGTACAGATAGTAAAATAATTGGCAAACCATGATACAATTTGTGTTCCAAGGCGCCAAGGACAGTGTATGCATAAATGGGCGCTAGTAAAAGACAATTTTTGATTGGACAATTTGAAGCCAACCTATGAACCCTCCAATGGAAGACCCTACAGAATTTGGAATGTTTCTTACTTAAACCCACCGGACAAAGAGAAGTCAGCCATTTTTTCCTCGATGCCAGTTTGAAGCCTGATGCCAGACTCCATTTTGGACGACACCCTGATGCCCTTTTCTCTATCTGAGAGAAAGAGACTTTAAGAATTCTCACCCTAGAGACTTTAACTTTGATTTGCCCTGCCTTGCCCATGCAGTAACTTTGCCCTATTCTCCTTGCCGTTGCAAGGAAGCTTGCCCTTAACTTTGCCCCTTTGAAATTTACCCCATGCTGATCAACCGGTACCTGAAGGACGAAGACTTTTCTTGAATGCTGATTGTATTTGGTAAATATGAAAGGATAAATGTATTATGCATTGTGTTTTTTTTTCCTTTTAGGTACCAACTGCTATTTTGATAGGATCCTAGCTAGAACTTTTCCAAATTCGTGTTGACTAAATTCGTTTTGCATGAAGTCCCACATGCCAATGCTAATTAGAGGTTAGTCGAGGTATTCATTCAATGTATCATGAAGAATTGAAATCTTGTTATGCTGACCGAATGTATGCAATTAGTCAAATACAGTTAGTCACATTGGTGATTTGCTTTGCTATAACAGTGTATCATTATTCAGATTTTACGTAGATTGCGTTTCTTCCGCCGTTATGGACAGCTAGTAATGTTCATATACATATATCAATTGGTTTTGAGACACATATATATCGTGCTAGCTTTGTTAATATAGGGAAATAAATTCACTAACTTTTAATAAACTGGTGTGGTTATTCATGACTGAAAGGTCATGGTGCGCCGAAATACCAACTGTTATTGATTTCTGATGTGTTATATTGGTCTATTAAGTGAGTGCTGATAACCGATTACAACAGTTATTGATTATTGATCTGAGTGACTCGACTATTGAGGATGAGGAGAGCCCGACTCGGTTAAAAGATTCACCGACCTCCAACGTGTCCAAGTACAGGTAATTTATAAGGGCTGGACGCGTTATCAACACACACAACAAATCCAAAGTAGTAACATAATGAGCTTAATGATGTGGTTTCCGACAAAGAAGGTTGTTTAGTACACGTGGCGATGTCACAGACCTGGAAATGTTAGAAGGGTTGCTTACATATAGGAGTTTTGAAACATATGGGAAAAGGGCCACAACTCATATCATCAAAAGAGTTAAAAGAAATGAGCATTTTTGGAAGGGCTCTGGTAGCGCTGATGTGAACGGTATATATATGTCCATGTCAAGCTGCCTTTCATGACAAATACATACGATTTACAACAGTACCTTCTCAGGGAAATTGAAAAAGGTTTAAAGAAACACGTTTGCCTATTGGCTGTTGTACTGGATTATTTCTGTCAGTGGAACCTCTGTGGTTATATACATTGCTTTTGCACTCCGGCAATGCCACAGGCACTTCAGGACAAGCCTGCTTTTGTGCGGCTCAGCTCCACTCCTAACCAAACACAACCTGCCAGCTAACTGGATCCACTGCTCTTCTCTCCCCCATCCTAGGTACTTGTTCTTAATCACAAGAGGCCCGACACAATAGCACCGCCACTAGGGTCGCGCAACTAATATACACACAAAACAATATGAAAGATAAGCTGCGCCAAGCGCCAAACTGAAGCTATAATATTTACCAAGAAGGGGTCGAAATGGGCACTCGTTTATTGACATTATGCTTGGAGAACAAGAGAAATTGCAAAAAAGTTTAAAGTGACATTGTCAGCAAACCTTGCTGTCAAGACGTATCTCGGACTGAGGTTGCATTGCTGTTGCCGAAGTTTGCTTTGAAGTACAAAAGCAACCTCAAGAGCATCAGTTAAAGAACCAGATAAAGCCATTAGGTACGTGAATGTAGGAACAGAAGCAAGCAGGCAGAGACTCAGACTGCGTATGGTTTATGTAAGACACGCAAATGGCTCTCCTTGTTTAAACTCCTGGAAGTAGAGCAACTGCAATCCAGGAAAATCCTACCCCTTGTGATGCAGAAGAATTTTTAATCATTAGACTGCAGCACTGACAAATAAAATATCAGTAAATACTGGACTGACAATGCTAGCGCACCTAGCCCTTAGTAAGTAAACTTACAAGGGGACGTGTATAGGCCGATTAACCTTTTAGATCGCATGGAGTATCCTAGCCATGTAGTGACCAATGCTATCAATATTCAATATATCCAATCAATAACCACTAAGAGAATTATTAATCATTAGTCAATTATATCAACATTCCATGAATAACCATAACTCAATATATGTTTCAGCTATTTTATTTTCCTATTTGTTACAATTCTAAGTCATAAAGTTAATTCAAACTTTATTCAATTCACTCAAGATTAATTCATTAGTGACCACCAATAACATAATCTAATCAGAACTTGAGAAAACATATGCTTGAATGATTCAGCAGAAGTCAAGAAAGATGAATATAAGAACATTAATAGCAGAGTTCAGCAATCAGTTTGTCAATCATTTGTCACTAAATCACAAATGTGAGTACGGTGTTCTGGTAACGTAAGTAGTTCCGAAGTGTACTAATTGTGACACTAGACCACTCGTATACCTCGACTAGAGGTGAAAAGAGGGTGTGCTGTGAAGTGGTGTCAGGTCTAAGGGGGGGGAAGGGGAATTTCCTTTACGGACTAGGTGGTCTCACACACTATGTAGTGTCATGCTTCATCATATGACCACCTAGCCCCACCCAGGTAGGACAGTGCCACCTGGGCAGACTCAACCTCACTGTTAAAGGAACAGGAGGGAGTGCGTAAATTAATTTAATTTCTGGAAAATGGGATCCAGCTATGCTAGGGAAATAAAAACACCTACTCAGATACCCGGGTAAATTTAAGGGAGGGCTCTGTGTGGTGTGATTAAAAAGGAATGGGGGAACCGGTGTGAGAGCAATGACTCACAAGGTCACCTGTCTAAAAGGAGTAGCCGACATGTTTCTGCCCTTATGATTGAGCTATGGAGGGTCTCTGGGCATTCATCAGAGCGTTGGATCCCTGTTGCAATTGCTTCTTAAGCGCTGCAGCAATAATCACATTAAAGAAGGGGAAGGGCCTACCTTTACCAAGGGATTACCTGGGGAGGACCCTAACACTTGAGGCTAGTAGCCTCTGGTATCCTGGAGAGGGAGCGTCCCCTTATAGTCAGCCTTGCATCAAAGGCGGGCGCTCTCTGTGCGCCTATACCGACCTCTTCTTCAGGACCGCTTGGAGCTATAAGGGGACGCTCCCTCTCCAGGATACCAGAGGCTACTAGCCTCAAGTGTTAGGGTCCTCCCCAGGTAATCCCTTGGTTAAGGTAGGCCCTTCCCCTTCTTTAATGTGATTATTGCTACAGCGCTTAAGAAGCAATTGCAACAGGGATCCAACGCCCTGATGAATGCCCAGAGACCCTCCATAGCTCAATCATAAGGGCAGAAACATGTCGGCTACTCCTTTTAGACAGGTAACCTTGTGAGTCATTGCTCTCACACCGGTTCCCCCATTCCTTTTTAATCACACCACACAGAGCCCTCCATTAAATTTACCCGGGTATCTGAGTAGGTGTTTTTATTTCCCTAGCATAGCTGGATCCCATTTTCCAGAAATTAAATTAATTTACGCACTCCCTCCTGTTCCTTTAACAGTGAGGTTGAGTCCACCCAGGTGGCACTGTCCTACCTGGGTGGGGCTAGGTGGTCATATGATGAAGCATGACACTACATAGTGTGTGAGACCACCTAGTCCGTAAAGGAAATTCCCCTTCCCCCCCCCTTAGACCTGACACCACTTCACAGCACACCCTCTTTTCACCTCTAGTCGAGGTATACGAGTGGTCTAGTGTCACAATTAGTACACTTCGGACCTACTTACGTTACCAGAACCCCGTACTCACATTTGTGATTTAGTATTGTGTTTCTGTGGGAGTTGAGTACGGCGTGTTGTTCCTCTTGCTCCCATTTACTCTCCCTTTGTGTAATGTAATCATTTGTCACTGTGAGCATCACTCATAGGAACCCTACCTAACCTATATTAGCATTAGCATGTTGGACTTCATGCGAAAAAACAATTTAGAACATGAATTTAGGAAACATCTAGCTAAAAGAAAAACTATTTAAACAGTGCAGTTTGTACCTAGAAAGAAAGGCACAAAGTTAACAGTACATTGTCATAGCTACTTATCCACAGATTGGATCAGCAACAAAGTCAGTCTTCATCCTCAGGTCATCAATCAACCAGCAACGCATCAGGCTCTCAAGAGCATGAGCCCAATGACAGAATCTCGCATCAAATTCGGCAAGGTCTCTCCCCGATCATCTGCCTCTAACGACTCCCCAACAGTTCTGAATTTTTTGCCCCTTGTCACGACATTATATCAAAGTTGCCCAGTCCATCCCCTAATTCCTAGTTGGTCAGTCAATCACCACTTATTACCCTAACCAATAATGCTTATTTTACGAATTTATAAGTTCTAGGATTACGCCATTCTCAAGGTGTTGATTGGTTCACTGTACGAGGTTCTCATCATTCGGCTCATCAAGTATCGAAAATGTTGCATCTTCTTCTCCAGTCAGTGTCTCTATTGTTCAAGTCCTGGGAAAGTAAATCTTGTCTGCTTTTCACCGGGTTTGATACAAATTTGATTCCCCCATCTCCTGTCCGTCGGTTCATTGCAGAATATTCTAGCTAAGCAGGGTGGTCAGGGTCAGTTCAACGCTTCAGCTTTTCTACATTGCACGATTATTCAGCTTCTGCATGAGGCCTGGTAAAACTAGGCCACAACTTCGGCTAAGTTAGCTCTACAATATAATGCAAAACATACGTTATACATCTTAATATGACATATTACTACATTGTTATTGCACATTATTAATATTTCATACATTTTTAATCATTTTAGTATAACTCGTGCATTCTGGTAGCCAATCTCCGTGGGCACATTTTCAAACGTGCACATTCATTTCTCTATGGTTAATTATAGCTATCATTTTCTAGTTAATCAAAATGCATAATACTCATTAATGTTTCTAATTAACATATCTGCTTCAACAACAGCATGTGGTACTCAGCTGTCCTCATTCCGATGATTGCTTGGGTAAACAAGAAACAGGGACAGAGGTCAGGAGATCGGGATAAAAAGCAACAAGGAATGGGGAAGGGGTGTTGTGGGACAGGAAGAAGCAACATTGACATGGGGAGGTGAGGGGTGGGGGGAAGAAACTAAAACAAGCAACAATTCAGGAGGGGGTTGGTGCACAGAACAGGCATCCTGGGTAAACAGCGTCTGACATTTAATCTCGGTCTTTGAATGAAATCTGAATAAAAAAAGCAAAGTTTTCACTCTCCCACACCATATTCAAGCAGTGAAATAGGTTAATTGGGGACATTTGGCCTTGCTTTTTGAATGCACAGTAAATGTGAGGAAGTAAGAACAAGATTTACAGGCATTTTTTCAGGAGTTTGGAGCGAGTGAAAACACTTGCACTCCTGTTAGGTGCTCTTTAACAAAGAAAAAAAGTAGTTCCTGAAACAGATTCTGAAATGAAAGCAGTTGAGGGATATTATAATGTGAAGTAACTGTGACTTGCCAATCCCCTTCAGGACATTCAGGACCACGGGAGCACCACAGAGCATCCAGTAAACATTCTAGTCATCCAAAGTGTGGCAGCCAATCAGCTTAAGTGGGGAGGAGACAAGAGTAATAGTGGAGGAAGTGGGAGTTTGGGAGAGAGGAGCACAGCATTAGGAGGACAAAGCACTGGTAGACTGAGGGCAGTATGAGGAAATGTCGATGGAGGAAGAAGAAGAGACAGGAGAGCAGAGAATCTCTGCTGCAGATAATGTTGGAGAAGGTGGTCGCAGATGCAGCTGGACTGAAACAGCGACGTAGGAGGGAGAGCACAGCTGTGACCCAGGGGAGAGGCAGTGTGGATGGGGATGCCACAACTTGTGGACAGAGCCGTGGCTCTAGGCAAGTACACTGCTGGGGATTGTAGCAGGGGTGGGTAGCAGTAAGGGAGGGATTAGTGAGTTTATAAAGGGATTGTGGTCACACTGAGATGCACATCTTGACCTCACCGAGCACCAAAAAGACACGTTTTTCACTGAGTGAATCACTCATCTAGGCACAAAACACCACGGGCTGTTGGCATCCGATTGTATTAAAGAAAGAAGAGAATTAATTGCATCCCAAAGAGAAAAGTCACTTTTATATATAAAAAGAGCACCAGATGGTGTGGGAAACGGGTTTAACAAAAGATAGACTAGTGGTCTAATCCCTATTTTTTCATCCTCGAGGATACATCGTAAACAAAGCCAGAGAGCCCGCCTTCTAGCCAGTGATGCACAGGAACCAAAGGACAGGGACTAGGAAAAGGAAAGGGAGGAACATTCTTGCACGGCGGTATCTTTAAACTGAGACTCCCTCTTATAAAATCTATTCTTCAATAAAATAATTATACTTGGGAAATACACCTTCGAATAGTCGTTCAGTTTGTCAAGCCCATCGTCCTGTTAAATGTAATTGATCCATGCTCTTGGGTAAGGCTAAACCAAAGAAGAGGCTTAACCAATACATGCCATTGACAAATGGGGAGAAACAAAATGAGAGTGACAATTGAACCAGCAAATGGAAATTCTATGGGTGGAATGAAGCCCACAGAGTATATACAACATGTCTCAAAGAGACAGCGGAAGCGCTGTGTAGCCGAGACCTAAAAATGACAAAATAATACCATCACAAAGTGTGCCCCAATTATGCTGCATAATTTGCCTTTTCTTGCTGTATAATTTAGTCAGCCCTGCCTCATAATTTGTTCATGCTCCGCTGCACAATCCAGTGTGTTATGCTTAGTACAAGGTCCAATAAATGCATTTCCACTTATCACTGGGAAACTTTTTTATTTTCTCTGACTGTTTCCTTGGTTTAAAGCATTTTAAATCTCTTGGACATTTAAAAACAATTTAATGATGAATTAATCACTGGTTTCTTTGCATCCAAAGTTCTCAATTATTGTAGCCTCAATTATTCTATATCCCATTATTTAATGCATTAATAAAGGGACTGTACATCCACAATGTAAAGAGAAGGGATGGTGGTACTTTCCTCAAAAGCCTTCTAGGCTGACCAACATGTTGTCTGACTTTGGACCCATTTTAGCATTTTAGTGCTCTTAAAGACACTGCAGAAAACTGAGAGCTTAGTCACAAAGCCTTCTTCATTTTCATCCAGCTCTTTCAAAGAATATGTTATGGCACAGGCACTGACTACTACTCTGTTTCTGGGTCTTTACCATGAGCTTCTTCAATGAAGGCTCACACTGTTAGCAATGATGCCTATTTCCACTGCATGGGAGCCTTCCATTTCTAATATATTAATTGATCATTTGGCTATGTGGAAAAGATGATGGATCACACTTTGGCAGCTTCCTAGCCTTTATGACAAATTCTGTTTTACTTGCAGAGTGCTGCTGCATTCTCCATTGTTACCAAATCTTTTTAATATCTGGCTTGGGCCACACTTCAGCACTATTAAAATAGCCTCAGGTCTGCTCAGTTGGATTTTGACAAACAAGAGACATACGCTAATTTGTCTTTCTCAGCAACCATTTTCCATTCATGCTTTTACAAACATCTTGTCACAAATCCGATTTTGGATTCACTCATTCCTTAATTAAACAGCTCCAAGACCGAACTAATTGTATTTGGCACCTAAAGTTGAATTTCTCTTATCTGAGTGAACCTCCTCTTCATTTAAAAAAAAGGTGTTCCTGTAACTTCTCTTTTGGATTGTATAGTCACTTCCAAAGTGGTGCTCCTTTTAACATAAGTGACTACCATCCAGATTATTAGGACATGAACAAATAGCTGTTGGCAGCAGACATACTTAGTCATGTGGTATATGGTGTTCTACTTTTACACTAAAGAGGGGAAGAGACTGCCTACTTGCCTTCCATGTTTAAAACACCATCATATGTCATGAATGGATGTTCACAAGCAACCCTGAGTGTAAAAGGATTTGGGAAGTAATGTAGTTGAATGAGGGGTGGGGTACCCAAGAGTACACATGTATTTATGGGGTCCTAAGTTTGAAGAGGGCTGCCTATGTTCAGAGTAAGTTAGAAGTCTGTGGTCTAGCCATTGTACACCAAGTACTTATCTTCTTTTGGAATCACATCCTCATCTATGAAAGGAGGAAGGTTTCTTTGTATCCAACATTTCCGGGTCAAGCCAGCACCAGAGGGCGAGTCTGACACCAAATGGATAGCAAACCTGAACAAGTGACTGTGATCAAGGGCATGGCCCCTGCAACACACCTGCCCAGCCTCAATATCATGTGTTCTGATCTGCCCAGAAATAAAAGTCCCAGATACAGCCCCTGATTAGCCATCTGGTATTATGCATAGTGCATGTGACCTTACAGAATGACTTTCCACCTTTAAGGAAACTAGAGCGACTGTGCTCCTGCTAGTGTCCACAGAACTGCACAACACCTACAGGAAGAATGCACTTCATAATTATTGTTGCCTCCAAATGTTTGGGGAGCACTTTGAATTTGAGTGACTAGTTTACTTGGGTCCATTTGCGGCTGTGTCCCCTAATACGCTGACATTGTGAGCCACATCAGAGATCACTGTTTGATTTGAAGATACTGCTCAGTAGTACATGAAGAGAAAGCATGCATTCCCATACGTTTGAGTACTAAGGAATGGACCTCATGCAGTTGTTACCTTAAAGAGAAGAAAGAAAACCTTTTGGTGTATTAAGAATAGAGATGGGCAGGGAGAGCCAAGTCAGACCCGAGCCAAGATCCTGGCTTGTTTTTAAGAGCCATCAACATGTTTGCGACATGACTCATGAAACAAATGTCATGTAAAACTATGATAAGAACTCTTCAAAATTCAAAAAAGAGTATTTTTGACATGCAGAAGTGTTTCCACTTTTGCCCCTTAGAATGTATAATTAAATTGTGTGGCATTTTTTGGAAGTAATAGTTCCTAACCATGAATTTAGAAACATTCATGCATCTACCTCCCCTTGCCCTAACGGAAATGCAATTAGTAAATCAAGACCCAAGTCAGTAATCATGTGCATCCTATATGTGTCCTAGTTTTTCAATATAGATGAAGCAATGTTATAGTCAAGTAAAACATATACAAGGGAGGTTTTACTTGAGTTCACATAGCTTGGTCAGGTAGGGAAGCCTCGATTTATCTCAGACTCCCTCACTATGCTGTTCAGCTTCTAGATGAATATCTCTTTCTCCTGTTTTACATTAAAGGTTAATGTTTTGAGAGACACTTCAGTACATTGGGTTAAACAAGTACAGGTACTACACATCAAATCAAGTTTCAACAAGAATACTTTCTAGAAAATGGTGAGGGTGGACAGCAGAAACAAAACAAGGGCTCAGTTTGTTTTGGAGTTGAGGCCCTAAGAGCATCTCAAGATGAGCCAAATCAAGGTATGTGCCCCAAACCTAGCTTGAGCTTTCCATATCTTGCCCACCTCTAGCTAGGATCTTACACTATCTCAGTTTCAGAGCTCCAGGCTTTGTTGATTCATGTGCTTCATTAAAGAACTTTAACATACAAGAATGTGATGGATGGAATGGTTAATCAGCAGAACAATTCCTTTTTTTATTCATTTTTGGCATATTATCATGAGTAAAATTCTGCATTAATACAACCAGACAAAATAACAAAGTTGTTGACATCCAGGATGAACTTCAACAATCTCTCGTCTTACTAGAAGTATGAAGTGAATGCTAAATATTCCATCTGGGGCCAGATGCAGGAAACACTTTGCGAGTCGCAAACAGCAAAATTTGCCGTTTGCGACTCGCAAATGTGTGTTTCCAATGCAGAAATGCATTTTGCGAGTCGGGACCGACTCGCAAAATGCATTTCAGAATCGCAAATAGGAAGGGGTGTTCCCTTCCTATTTGCGATTCGTAGTGGTATGCAATACCATTTGCGACCGCATATGCGGTCGCAAATGGTGTCGCAGTTACCATCCACTTGAAGTGGATGGTAACCCACTCGCAAATTGGAAGGGGTCCCCATGGGACCCCTTCCCCTTTGTGAATGGACCCAAATCTATTTTTTCAGGGCAGGTAGTGGTCCAAGGGACCACTACCTGCCCTGAAAAAATACCGAAACTAAAGGTTTCGTTTTTTTTTTAAAGTGCAGCTCGTTTTCCTTTAAGGAAAACGGGCTACACTTAAAAAAAAAAAAACTGCTTTATTTAAAAGCAGTCACGAACATGGAGGTCTGCTGACTACAGCAGGGCTCCATGTTTGCGAGTGCCTATAGTCGGTATGGGTCTCTGCGACCCCATACCGACTTGCAGACGGTGTCTGAGACACCGTTCTGCATTGCAAATTGCGACTTGCAATTTGCGAGTCGGAAGGACTTGCAAATTGCAAGTCGCAATTTGCAATTTTCCTACATTTGGCCCCTGGTGTTTAATTCACAACAGTTCTCCAACATAGCTATGGTATGTCATGATGTTCATTGGCCTATAATTCTGATTGTGAGAATTGACAGCCATGTGTGTTTACATGTGAAAACTAGATGCAGTATAACACTGAAAACAAAAGAAAATTCAACTAAACAAAGAAACAATAAACAAGGTATCCATCCTGTTGTTTGTGGACCGATGTGCTTTAGATAAGGCTGTGTGTGCCCCAGAGGGCAATGAAGGTCAACCCAGATATGGGCTGGGAAGGGAGGAGACTGCAAGAGAGAGGCAATGGCCGAAGAGGGCCCAGCAGCACTAATTTCAGGAAAGCCAAGGGAGAGGAGCACCCATTGGGCCTATTCCTGTTGGCCAGTATGCTCCATCACAAGTTTGCCAAGTGCTCCTGGGAGGAAATTCCAGATTTGTGCCACCTCTTTTATGCCCAGACCCCTTCTAGCCATACAATGCAACACAAAACCTTCATAGTCCAGTACACCCATTTCATTACATCCCTCTGCCACTTGCTTATTCACTGAGCACCAGGTGATTTCCAATTCATAGTGATCTGTCTCTTGGCCAAGAATAGACACAGGAGTATGAATCTGCTAGTGACCTTTTTCCTCTTAAGATGGGTATACGCCCTGAGCAGCCAATTAGCAGGGAAGGTAGAATTTTTCTATCTTAGTGTTTATCAGGTGTACACCATTGTCTCAAAAGAGAATTAAGTGCAGACACATCCACATCATGTGTTACTATACAGTTGTCCTCTGTTTTGCATCTAAGGCAACATGCTTGGACACCCCTAGGAAAAATGTATTGATCTTTCCATATATAATATATGCCTTGTAGATTTAGTAGAAATGAATCAATTGGAATAAGGTGTTTTTGGAGATTTTTGGAGGCCCATTGTAATATGTCTCCCTAGTCACCATCTGAAATCAGCAATGCCCACACTTAAGTATGACTGTCTTGTGAGTACCAGTCTTGGTGAATAGCAATTTAGAACGTGTTGCAGCTTCAGTCAGTCTCACCCTCCAAGTGTGTTGCCATGATTGCTTGATGTAAAAGGAAATGGTTGGGAGGTATTTCAAATATGTTATACAGGTCATCAAACTCTAACAGTACAGCCTCTTCATACAAGTCCCCAGTCTTGAACTGCCCCTCACCCCTCCTTATGAATAAAGCTCCCTAATCATGACTCAAATATAGGGTGTGCAAGCAATCTAAAGGGAGGAGAGGTGAGACTGGATAACATTTGTGTCTTCCTCAGGCAGCGGCGCCGACAGAGTGTGAGTGTACCATCTAATGATGCATAGCTGGTGTGGTGAGGTAGAAATATCATGAGAAGTAGCTCAATTATCATTTGAAAATAAAGGGGGGTTTTCTCCTATGTATGCCTTAATTGTTGCTACTCTGCATGTACGCCACTACAACAGTACTGTCAATTATTATCGTCCCAATTTGGGACAGCCTAACTGAGACCTATCTGCCTAACTGAAAATAAGTAATGGAAGCTGAGTACACCCTCATTACTGATGCTTAGCCAGGACTACTCTATGCCTGTTAGTGCCCCAAGTCAAGGTCGTGCGCATGATGTTTAACTCTTGAAACCAACCATTCAAAATTAGTACAGGTAAAGTCACATAAGTTTAAAGTAGCTTGGGGAGATATTCTTCCCTTGACAAATAAGGGGAATGATTACCAGAACTGCACACTCCTGTGCAATGCTGTTATTGCCTGACTGATCTTAACGTCCAAGAGGTCCTCTTCAATTCAAACACTTGGACCCCCAACTATTGATGGTGGTGACTTCTCAAGTGGGGGCCTGCAATGTGAGTGAAGGACCGCAATTTGCTGCAATTCACTTGATGTACAGACATCTAGCTAAATCTTTCCAATACTTCCTGGCACTTTAACACTCCTCAGCCATGTCTTGAATGTACAACAGATGAAGCTGGCTGGTCTTAGGGCAGATTTTTCCTAGTCATCCATTGGGCACTGAGTGTGAGTGAGGTTGTGGCAAAGAACAAAAAGGACAGAAGTGGTGGTTGGCAGCTAGCAAATACATAATGGCCAATGGCTCCTGGAAGATCACCGTTACCTATTCTGTGAAGAAGGTAACGTGATGTTTCCTCTCCAAACTTTGCGATACAGGGAGCAACCAACCGGGTATTGGGTACCTCGTACTGCGTTACAGAGCTTCAGAGAATGAGTGCTGTCAACTGCGGATCGTTGAAGCCTCTTACAAGATGCCAGTTGGCCAGGGGCTCAGTAGGTCCCCAGTGGCAGCAGGGTTTAGAACCACAGAGTATACTTTGCATTTATTTTGGAGTGGCACAGACACAGCAGTGGCAGGCTCAGGGGTTGGCAGGACACGGAGTTCAAAGGATAGGCAGGTGAAGGTCTGACTGTTACAAGCACTATGTGAGATTGAGCACATAAATGTTCTGGTATTCATTTTTCTCATCTTTTACAATATTCTCCTGCCAATGCAGGGGTAGGACATGATGAGGTGATGTGGCTGCTGGATACTTCATTGCCTCCTGTCAAGTGGTGTTGACGCAACACAGGAGTGAAGGCTGGATATCAGCTGTTATTTGCAGTCAAGGGGGCTCTGCATGGCCAACTGATCCACTACAATATACAGAATGTTGCCCCGGAGGTTTACGCTTCCTGGATGGTAAATGTGCAATTGTGAGGCAATGATTTGACCTAGCTAGTGCTAAAAACGTATTTGAACCAATTATATATGGAATGTGTTGGCAGGAAAATGGTTATCCTGAGGCCATTAATAGCATGTGCAACATTGTCCTGAATTTAAAGGAGAGTGGTGGATCAGTGGGTGTACGGGGTGCCCAACAGAGCTATTCCTAGGGCAGCCAGCCCCTCTACACAGGTGCAGTGCCCTCAATAAGGTGGCAACATGGTTGAATGGGAAAGTTGGTAAGTTGTTGAACCAAGCTAGTTTATCATCTATACCTCATGGATGCATCAAGGGTGAGCGTGATTTCTGTAGTATGGGGCGCACTTATAGAAAGAAGGGTCTGCAATGTTTCTGGAAAACTGGCTGGCTTGGCCAGGCCAACGCACAATGTATGGGGGGCAGGTGAACTATGCTGGCCTGTGCAGAATGCTATTTTTTTGGTTGTTGGGTTAAGTGTTGTGCTGGTTGCAAAGAAGAATGTTACTCATGATGTATATCATTCAGTTAGTTCATGGAGGCAGAACCAGTAGGGTAGCCTTGAGCCTGTAAGGGGCAGCGCTAGAACAGGGTCAAGTGTGATGTTAGTGTTGAAGGTGAGTGAGGTAGTTGTATGCAGGCCGGAAGCATGCCTGAGGTAGGCAGGATTCAGACTTGCTTTCATGCCACAACTGAATCAATCAATCAATCAATCAATCAAGGATTTATAGAGTGCACTAATCACCCGTTAGGGTCTCAAGGTGCTGGGGGAAGGGAGCTACTGGTCGTAGAGCCATGTCTTGAGGCGTTTCCTGAATGTCAAGAGGTCTTGGGTCTGGCGAAGATGAAGTGGTAGGGAGTTCCAGGTCTTGGCGGTTAGGTGAGAGAAGGATCTTCCTCCGGCGGTGGTGTGGCGGATGCGGGGGACAGAAGCGCGGGCGAGGCTGGCGGAGCGAAGATTGCGGGTGGGGGTGTGGAAGGTGAGTCTGTCGTTGAGGTAGGCTGGGCCTGTGTCGTGGAGGGCCTTGTGTGCGTGGATGAGGAGTTTGAAGGTGATCCTCTTTGATACTGGTAGCCAGTGAAGGTCTCTGAGGTGGGGGGAAATGTGATCGCGGCGTGGGACGTCCAGAATGAGGTGGGCGGATGCGTTCTGGATTCTTTGCAGCTTTGTTAGGAGTTTGGTTGTTATTCCTGCATATAGGGCGTTTCCGTAGTCCAATCGGCTGCTGACCAGGGCGTGGGTGACAGTTTTCCTGGTTGCATGAGGCATACTTTAATAAAGATGACCACATACTAGGCTCTTTTTCCCTAGCTGTAAATAGTTTGACCTAAGGCCATTTCCTTACAATCATATCTGAATGTATTGGATGTTCCCTAGGGATCCCCTTTTCACCCAGTGTTCCAACATCCTCATTGTGCTCCCATGAACCTATCTGAATCCTTTACCTGCTCTTCCTCTCCTTTGTTGATGACATGCATTTCTGTATTAATGTCTGTTTCACATACACTACAGGTGCCTCACAGGCAAGCAGTTAAAACACTGGATGCTGAAGATATTAACATGAAAAAAACAAAGGAACTAATTTTAAGCACACTGTATGTCTACTCTAGTTCTAGTATCACCGACCCTATGTTTTTCTTCATACAAATGTCCTGTGACCATTTACGGCAAACTATCAACCTAAGAATGATAACTTGTTTCAATGGTGTCAATGGTGTCACCACTTTTGCACTTTCTTCCAGCTATCCTAATTGAGTTAAGTCTGGGGTAGATCAGTCATAGGGAGCCTGTCATCAGCACCATTACCAATGGGAGACGACATTGTGACAATTTCCTGTACTCACTACTCCCCAAAGTTCATGAGAAGAAACATGAAAAAATGCAGAATACTACTTGTGTACCCTCATGCTAAGAAAAACAAAACCATATAATCCCTTTCATGGCTAAACTCCACTGGCTGCCTTTAATCCATGCATACATTTCCAGTACTCTTCTTCAAATGTCTAATGGGTACCAATCTCTCTTGTCCGAATAAAAATATATATTAGCAAAGACTCCAGAATGACCACCATGATCTACCAAATTATATTTCTGGTAGTAACTTAATTCAACCAACTCAGGTAGATGAGACTGCATTATCTCCATCAGACCAGCTAAGCCGAATTCATGTCTCACCTACATCGCATAAAGGCCAGTCCTGATATCCTATTGACTCTACACTGAATTAAACCGGGCCCCTGTGATGTTTGTCTTTCTGTGCTGCACCAGACCAGTTTCTGCTCCCTCAATTGGCCTAACACCAGCACCAGCCTAGTATTTGTTTTTTAACAATCTGAACATTCCTTTTGTTTACACTTTATCCTAAACCCTAAAAATATCATACGGATCTGGATCATTCCAACTTCTTGCAACTTCCTGTTATACATTAGTACTTTAAAAAAAACTAATTATCATGCAACATTCACCTTATTTCCGACCATTACTTTCTATAGAAAGAACACTGAAGTGCGACAGATCAGTTAAAAAAATATGAGCACTGACCAGTTCTAACAAACTGTGCTATTTCACCAATAAAAACACAAATAATATTGCCGAATGCTATATGAAAAATAGTAAAGTACTCCCCTAGACAGGTGAGGAAGATTCCCAAATAGACCCTGATGTTACAACATGCTTTATTGTACATTAGGTACCCATTATTAATAAACAGATTAATTATGTTGTAGAATTAACCTGAACGTAGGTGCTATAACCCTTGGTTTATGCACAACCCTTCTCTAATTCATGCATTTCGAAGTCACTAAGTCGTGTTACATTTGATAAGAAAGGAGTTTCTACTTTAACATATGCAAAATGTGACTTTACTTGATAACAAAAGAGAGCATTCATCTTCAGAAAAGTATGTAAAATGGACCAAATTTAGTTTTGGAAATACTTTCATTGTGTTTCTCTTGTACAGATCATTAAGTGCCCTGATACAGAAAGGTAATCTAATGAAACACATCTTGACTTAAAGATGGAGACGGGGCATATTTTTGAAATTTCGAGTAACAAAATGTACATAAAATTACTGAGATAAAAACATGACTCCACATTGCATAATTTTATGGAGATATTGTAATGCAACTGTTAGAAATTGAGTTTCTTGGTGGCTAAGGTAGGTATCTAAGCCCCCACCACTCTAGTCAGAATAAAGGAGCTGCACACCCGAGATAACCTCTGTTCACCCCCTTGGTTCCTTGGCCAGAGCAGTCAGGCTTAACCCAGAGGTAATGTGTAAAGCATTTGCCCAACACACACACTCCAGTAACACAATACATACACCACAAAAGAGACTCAACACAAAGTTATGTGCCAATAAAGAAGCAAAAGACAGCCAATGCCTCCTTTAGAAAAGATAAAACAGTTTAATACAGCCTTTTCCCCCTCCATTGAGCTCCTGACCTTACAGCAGCTTGCACAGGCCCCATGACACACTTCATAAGTGTTTAACAAAAGAAGAAAAAACAGTGCATCCTTACACTTCCTAAAGCCTAAACATTTTAAAATTGGTTTTACGAAAGCTTGAAATGAACTCTAAAAAAGGTTAAAAAAAACATAAAATGCATTATCGTTTGCTCCGAATTATAGTTATAGGGACAAACTGTTCCTAATGCCACTATCTGCGTGCCTAGCCCCGAGAACATTCAAAAGCATCATCAAAGTGCCAGCACTGAGACGGAAAAGAAGAACCCTTTCCCATTGTGACAAAGTGAGGGTGAGATACATACTCTCATGCACAAATTCATGAAGGTCATAATACCTTTCTACTTTTTTTTGTGCAACTCGCTTTCAAGTCTCTTAAAATGGCATTGGTCTAAAAATAACATTTTGGTCCTTCACTTGTCAAATTTCCTGATGTTTTCTGGGGTTTCAAACAAAGTTGACGAATTTAAAATTTCTCATTTGTAAGATAACCAACAGATGGTGGATCCGTTGTCTAAATCCAAACAGTCCAAAATATTTTCCCTATTTATCTTAGCCTCATGGTTAAACCAGATGCAAATCAATAATAAAAGTGGTTCCCGTTTGATCAAATCACTAACATACAGAAGTTTGAGTTTCGTATGCAAAATGAAGTGTTAATTTGAAGGCGGTTAAGGGCATAATCTGCCTACAGATACAATTTTCTTTAACCTGTAAAGCATCAATGATACCATGGCCCCAGAACCCAGTCCCATAAAGAGCAGTGGAGACACATTGAGCATTATAAGTATTAAAAATTGGGATCCATCTCCCAAAGGTAAATTAAGGACTGATCCAGCTACTCTGCTAATATTTAAACACACACTTTTGATATGTGAGTGCCACATCTCTACATTACTGAAGATAACCCCTAAATAACTGAAATCACTCACAGCTCCGAGGGCATATCACTTGACTATTAACTTTGCCAGGGGTTTCTTTCTCAGGCCACAGGCCATTATATGTGATTTCCTGTAACTAGTGACCAAATTAACTTCACTAATAAAAGGCAAAGTTTCAAGTAACTGAAGGGTCCCCAGGGGTCCTGGGCATTACAACCATAACATCTGCGTAGAGCAGTGCTGGTACAAAAGTTGTCTTGATTTTTGGAATATCAGTTGTCGCAGCAGCCAGGTAGGAACACAACTTGTTGATATGAACCACAATAAGCAGTGGGTCAGGATGTAACCTTGGTGCACCCTCGCTTGCCAGCGAGAAGGGATCTGATAACTCCCCAACCTTCCATACCGAACCTTGGCAGCTAGATTTTCATGCATGGAGTACAGAGGATTAACTAACTCTACCTCCACCTCCCAGATATAGTACCACCAACCACAGCTTAGTCCTATTGGCGCAGTCAAAGGTGGTTGATAGGTCCATAAAGGCCAGGTACAATGGAGAGTACTTGAATGTGAAATGCATTTCGCATGGTACTCATAATTTCACATAATTTTGCTGTAATTTTACATTATCAGACTGCAGCAAATTACACAAGTTTCACTCCCCCCTATTGAAAGCAATATTGTTCGACAGAGCCTGGAAATGGCTTAAATATGGAGACTATACTGTTCTAATCATCGTGAAGTTTCAGGGAATTTGAATAAATTGATTTTATGAAAAAGTAACTAATACTTTACAAAGAACTTTGCAGTGGTTGTTATTATTCAGATTTTAACTCTTAAAGAATGCCCAAATTGATGTCCAAGATCTCATACTTTTCCTGGAGCTGTAGCTTATGGCATGTTAGAGCTATCTGAATAACAAACTCTCCTGCAGTTTTCCTTCAAATTTGAATACATGCAAACAGAAAATATTTATCTAATATGCTCAATGCAGATTTAAAAAAAAAACTATTCTTAAAAGCAAGTGTTATGGAATAGCGTGAGTACCTGATGAAACATCTGTTTGGGCCTGTTAGTGACAGGAAAAGCATTTGCCCAGATCTCCTCTTCCTGTAAGTACAAGTCACATCTCTCCCACCAAGAACACACATGACCCACCATCTTCAAGACTTTAGAAATTACCCTCACGTGTCATTCATAAAAGGTCTGATAAGGAATACCCTTTTTAACAAACAATATACCTGTGTTACATCTATTTATAGCCCAAGAGCTCCTCAATTGTTTTTATGTGGACCCAATGATCATTTGTATGGCTCCCAGCAACCAATGCACACTATGTGCTGCTCCCCTGTCACACCTGGGAGGATCCAGTGGAGGCTATTCTGGCTGACTGTAACAAGTGAATGTAATGTGCTGCTTCTCTGTTGCTCATGAAGCCTGTGTTTGCCATTTACTTTTGATGCCAGTAACCAGTACATGCCACAATAAGGTCTGAAATCTGCATTTCACTGCCAATCTCTGATGACATGGAGATGGATGATATTTGCATGAGGCTATAGCTCCAACTGACCTTTTGCCCTGATTCCTGTCTTTTCAATTCTTCCTCACTGTCTCTTCTTGTAACCTAAAACAGTCCGACCTGTCTAATTATTCATCATTAGGTAGCTTGCAAATAGTGATCCACTCCAATGTGTCACAGTTATAAAGATGGTTGTTTGCAGAGGTCAGCAGATCATCATGCCTGGGATTACTTTTAAATAAAGAAAACTTATCTTAAGCATCCCATTTTCCTTAAGGGAAACAGGACTGTTTATTAAAAAAGAGGTTTTCTTTTTTTAAAGTTTCAGTAACAGTTGGCAGTGGTTCTCAGATGTAACCTCCTCTGACTACTCTGACTACTGCATTTACTTAATAAGTCAATAATTCTCTAGTCAAACCACAGATCACCTACTGTAGTGGCTCTGTCTCATCTAAATAGACATCATGGTATCACCTGGTAGATTAATTGTGTCCCAGGGAATAGGAATTTTCAGCTCCTGTATTGACTCCATGTGTTTTATCCTGGTGACACCACACTACAAAGAGGCTAGAATTCTGTCGCTTTTGGTATTGCTGCATTAAGTGATTCATTGGTACCACTCATGCCAGATGGCAGCTATATGCTTGCACGACTGATTGGATGACCACTCTCATGATCACTACTCAAAGACATGTCACTGACATGAAAGACTGTATCACCTCTTAAGAATGTATGGTATGACAGCTTGCCTAACAGTTTGTGACAGTTTAATTTAACAGACTTCATGACACATTTCCTGGCAAACTACTAGCAAACAATGTGGAAAATGTCTGAAAATCACAATAATAACCTTTACCCCAATTTTCATTACAACTTTATCTAATGGTGTAAATATCCCACAAAGTGGTATGTACTCCATCAACAAAATGTTTCAGCACTTCATCGGGAGTAGAAAGTGCTGTGAAAATCCTACTACACTACAATGAAAACTTTCCTAATTGTGTGCAGGTTCCCATAAAACTCAAAAACACAACTTTAACCTCCATATGTTAGGAAATGCACAATAAATCTGCATATTGCAAAAATGCAAGACGGCATAAAAGAAGCATTTCAAACAGTCCTTATGCAAGACTGAATTACTAACATTTGACTCCCATGGAGTAGTGTACTATCTGTCCACAAAAGCTTCAGCACTTCGCCAGGTTCTATATAAAATCATATATATGTGTGCAATAATAGACAATACACGATTATAGCAGTATTCCTATAGGCCTAAACAGACATGCATGTTTGCACAGTCTCTTGCAGCCACCATTTACAGTGTTTGAACAAAATATCGAGTTTTTAAAATTGGAATACAGAAATTTCACAGAAAAAAATATTGTGATACAGAAATATTGTGATGCAGAAAGATTGTTGTCAAGAATATAAGGGCAAATTTACACGCGCCTTGCGCCACCTTGCGCCGCTCTAGCATCTTTTTTCTTTTTTTACGCTAAGGCGGAATTAAGGAGGCCTTTCTCCCACGCCTTATTTACAAAGTGGCACAATGCATGCAACTTTGTAAAGGTGAAGGCTGCTGGCATTCTAGGGGTATAGGGTGGGAAGTTAATTAAGTAGTAATTAGCCAACAATTATTAATGTATTATTAATGAATGAGTTATTATTAATCATGTAAAGTGTGTAATCATTACATTGTTTAGTTATATTTTAGGTGTTGGTTGCTGGGCCTTTAGGCGTATAAAGTGGAAAGTAAATTAAGTACTAATTATCAATTATTTATTAATGTATTATTAATTTTTAATTAGTTATTAAAGATGTAAATTGTGTAATGACTTTACATTTTAGTTATGTTGTAGGGATCAGCTGTTGGGTTTGTAGGGAAATAGGGTTAATTACACAAAAATGTATTAACAAATAGTTATTAGTATATTATTTTATTGGTATGTATATTACGTAATATTGATTTATTTTAGTTATATTTCAGTTGCAGGTTGCTAATAAATTTTGTGAGTTTAAAAAAAATATATAATACAATAAAACATAACATTGGTTATATTTCTGAGATGCAGGCTTAGCAGACATAATAGAAAAAATTATTTAAAAAGACTGTAATGATGCAATACGAGAGAAACAAAAACACGTCTAATAAAGAATAGAAGATACCTAAATAAATAGTGTAAGAGGGTGTTTGAATAATGAAGAGCTTCAGGTTTTTTTTCTGGCTTGGCAGTGCAGCTGTCTGTCATAAAATAGAGGAGCTTTGGTTCCGGCCCGTTGTTACTCTTCTTCATTACAGCATTTTGATTTGTCTGCAATTTTGCAAGCAAGCTAATATATCGTATTCATGTTGATAGCTGATAGAGACATTTTTAATGCAGACCTCCTAGGTCAAATACAATAGGAAAGTGTGTTGCTTGTATAACTTGTGAATGTGTGGACCCTCTGATAAAAACAAAAGGGAGGATTACGTGAGTTTTCTAACAAATACAATAGGAAGAAGTTTTACATTGTAAACTCTGTGACAAATGCAATGGGAGTAAGTTTTGCATTTTGAACTCAGTGACATGCGGCATAGGAAAGGTTTTTAAATTGTTTGACACACATACATTCTTACACAGATCTCTAGAGCTATAGAGGTCTGTTTTTGATTTGTACATATGTAATTGTATGTTTACTGTTTTGTTCTGCATTAAAGTACTTTTTCATTTAATAAATAAATGTAATTGATTTAGCAAATGTTAGTTTGTACTTTGTAGAGTACTGAGTTGCTACCCCCACCACCATCTTCAATAAGCCTTCAACTGCTCTACCTCAAGGGCCGAAAGGGTGTAGTTGAGGTGAGTTTGGATGAACTCAATACTAAGGTCATTCCAAAGAGCTGGCTCAGCCCATTTGTTGATCTTCTTTACCAACATTTTTTGGACAGCAGCTGTATTAACCCATCAATAAAGCAATTCCATTACTCATAACTGATAGCAACATTGTTAATGCAGACCTGATGCCAAATAGAATAGGAAGTGGCTTTTATTGTGCACCCTCTGACAAATGTAATACAAAGGAGTATGCCTTCTGAAAAGTATGGCAAATGCAGTACAAAGTGGTTTTATATTATGAACACAAAAGGATGATGGACGGAGTGCTGACAATGCAGACACTCACCCCCAGTCACAGATCTGGGTTTAATCCATTGTTCTTTTGCTCACCATGCCACCCCAGTTTGGACCCAGCCATATGCAAATCAGTCTCGACCCTGTTCCTCATGGGAACAGTCCAGCCCGAACTGCCAGGCCAGGTCCACCCTGGACCGGAAACAAGCATCCTGGGACCGGTTTCAGAGTTTCAACCCTCATTAGCCAGGCTAGCTTGATTCCAGTGGCACAGTGAGCAAGGGACCCACGTCTGGGCATACCCTTCCCACTTAGGGCAACTTTAGCAACACAAAAGGATGATGGACGGAGTGCTGACAATGCAGACACTCACCCCCAGTCACAGATCTGGGTTTAATCCATCGTTCTTTTGCTCACCATGCCACCCCAGTTTGGACCCTGCCATATGCAAATCAGTCTCAACCCTGTTCCTCATGGGAACAGTCCAGCCCGAACTGCCAGGCCAGGTCCACCCTGGACCGGAAACAAGCATCCTGGGACCGGTTTCAGGGTTTCACCCCTCATCAGCCAGGCTAGCTTGATTCCAGTGGCACAGTGAGCAAGGAACCCACGTCTGGGCATACCCTTCCCACTTAGGGCAACTTTAGCAACACAAAAGGATGATGGACGGAGTGCTGACAATGCAGACACTCACCCCCAGTCACAGATCTGGGTTTAATCCATCGTTCTTTTGCTCACCATGCCACCCCAGTTTGGACCCAGCCATATGCAAATCAGTCTCGACCCTGTTCCTCATGGGAACAGTCCAGCCCGAACTGCCAGGCCAGGTCCACCCTGGACCGGAAACAAGCATCCTGGGACCGATATTATGAACTCCATGAGACTCATCAGGAAAGGACTTCACATTGCTTATCACTGGTGGAGCGTCTAACATACACCTCTATTTCAGAAGGGGCTAGAGGTGCATGGAGTTCATTATGTTCATTTGTAGCTTTATGTTTTGCACTTGTGTACACTTTAACGTACTTTTCATTTTAAAATTAATGGGACTTGTTGAACATAGATTTATAAAGCATTATTGTGTACTTTGCAGTGTTCCGAGTTTCTACCCCACACCACCATCCACAAGTTAGGCTTTGACCTCTTTCTCTCACAACCATAAGGCTCCAGTAAAATTGGCTTCTACTTAGTGCTCAATTAGAGCCCATCAGTAAGGTGGCTTCAGAGTTTTGGCCGCATTTCTTTGCTGGTGTTCTTTACAGGCATTTGATTGTGCAGCAGCTGTTGAATCTGCATATGAAATAATTCAATTGCTCATGATTAATAGAAGAAGTGTTAACACAGACCTAGGGTCAAATACAGTTGGAAAGGACATTTCCTGGTGTAATTCTGTGACAGGTTGAACTCTCTGCACTCTTATAATTACAATAGAAAGGGAATTTACATTGTGAACTCTGTGACAAATGCAATAGTAGGGAATTTTGCATTGTAAACTTCATGATTACCACCACAGAAGCAACACTGTGAGATCTTCTGACACACACCTTTGTTTTGAGAGGGACTTGAGAGTTCTGGTTCTCAGTGTATACAGTAGTCATTTTGTGTTTTGTATTAATATGGATTCACACATTTTATCTTTGGACAATCTTTGTAGATCTTTACAGGAAGTTGATTGGGGAGCAGTTGTGCGAGCCTGCCTATAAGGAACTTCCATTTCACGTAACTAATAGTAGCATTATTAACACAGATTTGGAACAAATTTATCAACACTTTGCACCAGTGCAAAGTCACCAAATGTGACTCACAAATGCACAAATGTTGATTTCACATTTACTTTCCAGTGCAAAACATCTTCAGCATTAAAAAGTAGTCCAAAAGTAAATCAAAGTTGCACTGTGCACTTCTTTGTTCTATTTGGTGTCAAGGGGGCATCCAGTGGGTGATACATGGGTGATCCTATGCAACCTTTTGTGTCTTTTGACGCTGAGCCCTATCGCCCAACATTTGTAGACAGGGTTTGTGATGTATACCTTGTTGCCACCTCAACACAGGAGTAAAGTTGGATAAAAGTTTATTTTTTCTCCAAATGTTTCTAATTTTGCCTGTGTGTTGTATGGTACAGCAGACAAAATAGGGTGGAAAAATGTTTGACTGTCCTGTTCCTCTCAGTAGAAAATGTATGTAAAATGCATGCAGACGTTTCTTCACTATGGTGCAAAGGTGTGTGTGTGGTGCTAGACAATAAGTGCACCACAGCAGATATTGTTAAGGCATGTTCTGGTTCATATACAGTAGGAATGGGTGAAGCATGGTGTAACCCACTGACACATACAGTAGGACTTAGTTTTACATCTTGTACTCTCACACAAATGTAGTGGAAGGGATTTTACATTGTGAATCCTCTTATAAGCACAAAAAGAAGGCATGTTACTTTGTGAACTCTCTGACAAATAAAACATAAGAGATTGCATTTTGTACACTCCGTGACAAATGATATTGGATGTGGTTTGACATTGATGACCACCTAGATGCCTCCTCACACGGATGTCTACTTTAGCAGGGATTAGAGAAGTTTTCGATGTGTACATTTGAAATGTTAACTTAAGTCTTTAAATGTATTTGTTTTAGAGTAAAGGGACATTAAAGTGTTATAGTGTGCTTTTACAGAGTTCCGAGTATGTAACTCACACCACCTAAATAGGAAAGCTTTGGACAGATCAGTCTCACTACCATGAGGATCATGTGCTTAAGATGTTTTCTTGATGCTCAGTTTCTCTCCAGTAGTAATCAGTTCACAGGGCTTTGCAGCAACCAAGCCACATACGAAGTTGTCATTTTGCTCATAACTGCCTTGTTAATGCAGACTCTGAGTAAAATGCAATAGGATGGAAATTTGCATGGTGAAACCCTATGGCAAATATAGTAAGAACGGATATTTACACTGTGCACTATCACAAATGCAATAGAAAGAGTTTACATTGTGATCACCCTCACAAATACAAAAGGTAGTGTTTTATACTGTGAATTCTGACAAATACATTGTAACCTCTGGGTCAGACACCATTAGAATGGTATTTACATTGTTTAACACTGAGAGACAATCTTACCTCAAATACACTGAGAGACATCTTATCTAGATTTACTAGTTCAGGGGGACTGTAGGAGTCAATTTTTAACTGCACATATTTCAAATTTTATGTTTGGTATTTAGTTGTGTGTGAATTAAAGCTCTTTTTATTTTGCAAATAAAAGCACTGGCTTGACATTAGTGTTTTTATTAAGTTTTATTGTGTGTTTTGTAAAGTTCTGAATCTCTAGCTCACACCACCTCCATGAGCAAACCTTGGACTTCTCTGTCTCACTACCTTGAGAGTCGGGTAGCTGGTACGTGCTACTGTGTAGCTGTTAACCTAATCCCAAAGGCAGAGTCCAAGAGCAGAGTGTGACTGTCTATAGGCACTAGTGGATTTGGGGTGGTGGCGTGACAGAGACTTCATTAACTACTGTAACTAGTTGTTAGTTATGCTACTAAACACAACCGATTGTGCATGTGATATGGGTGTTAATGATTCAGCAATTACTCAAAAGGGGATTGGTGTTCAGCCTTGGTCTCTTAAAAGTTCTTAAAAGTAAATAAATGCTGTTTTCTGACTGTTCTTGGCGGTGAATCAGTGAACCTCACCATGGTGTGATGAGGTTGGAGTAACCCGATGTAAGTATTGTAAGAAAAAGTTACTACCATGTCTATTTTTGCATAGGAGTATTGAGAAAGCTCCATCAGAAGACTATTGCAGTGGTGTAGTTCAGTCCATTGAATGCCAGTGAGCTGATACGTGTTTTGACTGTATTGAATGGAATGTATTGAATGGAATGAATGAATGGATCTTGAGAATGTTCAGTGGTTAGATGTGATCTGCTGTTGTTGTATAAGTAATGAAGACATCTATATTTATGAGTGGGCTGAAAAGATCCACAAGGGTTCCTCTGGGTCCAGATGAGTTTGTGCTGTCATTCATGCTTCTTAGTCAGCATCTTTCATGTTTATTGCTGGTCTCACCAAGAAAATAGACCCACTCTTCCACTGGAAGTTAGTCACTGCTCCTTGCAGATTCAGTTGAGTGACTTGTAAGCCAAAGTCAAGCAGGCCTTCTTCTGCTCACAGCTGGGCAACATGAGTATTTCAAGTGTTCCTGGGCTTTTTCTAGATCAGGAGAGGGGCTTTTTCTAGATCAGGAGTAGGAGTGTCACTCTTGCATCTCAGTTCTTCTCAGTTGCACAGCGGCCCTGGGAACCTGTTGGATGCAGGCTGCAGCCAACTGTATGGCGTGGTGGCTGGGTGCAGCTGGGAGGACCTGGTGTGACCTCACAGCTGTGACCTAGTGTATGCTGATTATTGCGCTGGGGTGTGAGCTGCCTGCGGCGTGTTACATCCTAGCATTCTCTGGTGGTAAATATATAAGCAAGGACTGACTGTGGATTTGACCTGCCTGACAGATGACCGAGAGAACATTGAGATGGGTGGTTCTTCATTGCAGCTGCCAGGCCGCTCCCTCCCGCCCCGGCCTATCAGTTTCAAGACTAGCACCCACCTTTATCTCACAATGCATGCAAACTGAGCATCGCGCCCTTACTACTCTGTGCCCACTGCTTGATGACAGTTTGAAAACAGTAGTGCCTACACACGTTGGGCATACTTATTTACAGTCCAGTACTGTGTTGTGCCTCCCCCACTTGAGCCACAGGGCCAAAGATGCCTCAAACTTGATCACAAACCTCAGACATTGAAAACTCTGGCAGCCGACGGATATTCCTGGACCTTCCTAGAAAGAAAACTAGATCAAGTAACAATCGATCTAAATATACTTCACTTCGGCCATCGTCCGAGTCAAGGCTGCGGGGCATCCTTTGGAAACCTTGCTGCCACAGGCTGTAGAGGCGAATGACCAGTTTTTGCATGTGACTGAGCATTTGAAAACACTTGAAAAGAAAGAGAGAGAGAGAGAGAAAGAAAGTGAGAAAGAGCTGAAGACATGGAGGGCTGAAGACATGAACAATTTAGAACTCAGAAATAGGGTGATAAAAAATGGACTCAACTAAAGTGTCGAAAAGGTTGCTTTTATTGAAACAGGTGTACATTAACGATCACAAACCTAAGCCAATGGCCTTATAAAACTAATTCCTCACAAAAAATTAACTTACTACCAAAAGAACCCCTCCTCACTAGGTCTCTCCTTGTTATAACCCCATGTCCAAATTTTAAGTACTGTTTCAACTTCAAAGTGTAAATCTTAACTCTTAATAACTAGCCTCTAATGAACTACCTCTTAACCATAAATGTCCTGGCTACCCCCCATCAGTTGCGTTCTACCAATGTAAAGTCCACATAACATTCTGTAACCTTCAGTAAAAACTTTCCATTCCACTGCCAACCAAAAAATGGCATACCCTGCACCTCTTTTTCAGCTCCTTAGGTTCAATGCTCTGGCTACCACTTCATTATTGCCAACAAGCATACTGTCATTCTCATCCTAGATAGATGACCTCCATCACTGGAAAAAATTCCACGTTGCCTATGCAGCATAAACCCTAGTCCATAGCAAGAAAGAACCAGACCACTGGGCCTAAGTCCTTTTTCATGACACTCATCAACACCACACCTTTTACTTGTACCAAGTGCAGAATCAAGTACCCCTCCCCACAATACTATTCAAACAGCAGATCAATTCACACCATCTCATGGCACCTTTCCCATTCCAACGCATAGAAAGCTTATGGTACTGCAAACCCAAGATGGACCCAGTTCCTCTCTGAGTCGCCTGCCGTTACTGTCAACATCAGGACAGTGCGCGCTCTACGGGCAACAAAAATGCAAAAACCCAGTCTTTATGCAAGAGAATAATTCATGCATTGTGTTTATATGTAGTATATTAACCTTTTGCATTGCAGAGTTTAACCTTGAAAAGCACTATTAATGATGTTTGCAATAACTGTTCATTTGCAAGGTATTGCTGTAGGCTTACTGAGTGTGTTAGGGTGTGGTCCCTTTCTAGGACCTTCTGGAAGCTTTCCCTGCAGCATGACTGGGTGTGGTTTGTGGTCTGGGCTTGACTCTATATAAGGGAGCCAGCCCAGCTCCACGTGCTCACTATTCAGAGGTCCCGGTGCAGAGCACCTGAGCTCCTATTCCGGAGGCCTACCTTGATATTCAAGGCCTGCCCTCATTATCTTGGTGATCCTTGAGCAGGGCAGTAAGGCAGAGGTCGGGCTGGGCCCCCAACCCCCGTTCTCAAAGACATTCAAGTTTTGGGCCTAGTTGTGAAACTCTCTGTGTGCGTGAGTGTGATTTCATGGCATTTGCATATTCTTGTTTGAATCGGCAGAGTGCACGATTCATTTCTAACATGTAAACCTTGGCATTCAGATCGGCAACAGTTTGCGCGATCATTTCATGGCATTTGCATATTCATCTTCGAATCAGCAGAGTGCGCGATTCATTTCTAACATGTAAACCTTGGCATTCAGATCGGCAACAGTGTGCGCGATCATTTCATGGCATTTGCATATTCTTCTTCAAATCGGCAGAGTGCGTGATTAATTTCTAACATGTAAACCTTGGCATTCATCTCGGCAACAGTGTGCGCGATCATTTTATGGCATTTGCATATTCTTGTTCGAATCGGCAGAGTGCACAATTCATTTCTAACATGTAAACCTTGGCATTCAGGTTGGCCAACAGTGTGCGCGATTATTTCATGGCATTTACATATTCTTGTTCGAATCGGCAGAGTGCGCGATTCAACCCTCGCATAAAACGCTTGGCTTTTAGATCGGCATTGTGCACGATCATTTCATGACATTGAAAACTTTGGTGTGCCGTGTTTGCTGAGGTGCACACAGTTATCCTGAGCTTTTGGATTTCTTTGACACGCTTAATTCAAAGTGGGACATTCTTTGTGCATATTAAGTTCCTAATACAGTTCCTTTTGTTTCCAGGGAATGTTCAGATAGCCTTTTGTCCTCATGTAAAAATGCAATGTTTATTCTGAAACATTATTGATGAAGGTTCTTGTATTCTAGACAGTATGTGACATTTCCTGAAAAGCTCACATGAAACATTGTATTAACCCATTCTTGATTTTTCCAGGTGCCTAGATTTCTTGAGGTCTAGTTATAGTCGTTTCTTAGGTTATCCATGATTACAGTATAAGAACTCTTAGATCTATAGTCTATTGAAAGTCAATGTGATTATATCTTGACATTGTGCTGTTTAACCTCTTGCTTCCTACAGGTCTCCTACCCAGCTGTTTCCTACCTAATCCCCTTTTCCCCCACTTGGACTCTCTCAGGCTCTGTGGTATATCTATCGGAGCTTCGGAGCTGTCTAGTGGTGGACATGTTGGGAACGTGCGCAGGCCCCCAGGATCTGGTCTCCCTGACAGTTACGCTGATTTGATGAAGGAGTAGCCAACCACCCAAACTAAAATCTCCTCTGTCTCTGGCCCGAGCCAGAACCTACAACAGAAAAAGAGATAAATATCATGCCGAAGAGGAGGGATTTCTGACATCCTCCCCACCAATATGCACATACTTCCTAAAGCAATATGAAGACCAGCGGCCCAGCCTCATGTCCTTCTGGTCCCAACCAAATCATCCTGCCTCAGTTTCTGCGCCAATTCTAAATGAATGTGCCCCAAACATCAAGGGGGAAGACCTAAGCTCGCAAGGGTCTTGCGCAATATGGAAAGCAGCTGAAACTTGGTCACCTTCTGTCTGGTCTGTCGCCAGAAAAACACCTCCTTGCGCTCCCTGCTCCATGCTGCTCCCGAAAAAAACAGACAAATCTCGGCATCTCAGAAGCCCTACTAAACCACATCCTTGCTCCAAGCTCTCCAGTCCACATTTGAACTACACAATCGCACCACCATGCTGGCTCTATCCATGGACACATCCTCCCACAACAGCCCATACCTATCCTTGTTACCCAATAATTCAGACACTTGAAAAGCCCTGAAAAAAATCCACAACATAAGCTCGGAAAATCCGCATACCTCTTCCTCTCCTCTGCATATCTGGGGCAACCCATGGAGGATGCGTTGAAACAGTGCCATAGAAATGGGCCATCAAAGTTTCCCCAAGAAGCCTTCCTCTCTCACCCAGCCTACCATCATCCTGTGACCCAGTTCCCTGGCTAATGGGGCATATCCTCACAGCAACTTCCCCATAAAGTGTACACCTGCAACCTTACTAGCAATGGTAACTGAGACACACCTTTGTCTATCAATTCAAGAATAAATTGAATCATGTACTTAGACCTTCTCCAACCATCCGGCCTATATTGGGACCTGGATGCTAAGAATTCTGCTCAATCCTGACTGTATGCCCTTCCGGTTGATGCCACAAGGGATCCTACCATCAATTGTACCACCCTTTGTTGCCTACTCACCACAATTTCCTCTGCAATGGGTGTCTTGCAAAGGTCTTTACTTGTCCAGCCCATGGCATCCGCCATGTCATTTTCAACCCCCAGCACATGAAGCAATGTTGTAACGCAGGCAACACAATGTGAAAAGTCTTAATAGGTTCAATACTTGCTCATCCCTGCCTGTTGACCACCTGCACTGCAGCCATGTTGTCCACCCTGAACAGCACCTTGTGATGAGCCAATTCTTCCCCCACAAGGTGACTGCTACCACCAGTGGGAAAGACTCCAGGAATGCAATGCCCTTACCCCCTGTCTTCCACTATGCTGGCCACTCTTCCGTGCAGCACCTGCCTTGCCAGTAAATGCCAAACTTCAGTCCTCCCCCCACATCAGAAAATATCTGCATATCCCAGTCCATTTCCACCTATCCAACTTTGGATGCCATTAAAGGTCTCTAAAAAACAAGAACACATTCTGAGATCTTCTTTGACCCCTGCAGACACTCGTACATGGTGATAAAGCAGAGAAACCCTTGCAAGTGCTAGACCTAATCGCCTACAGAAAGTCCTACATGCCTTGACCACCCTACATGCAAAATTAAGATGTCCGAGCAAGACCTGTACATTCCTCACCTTCTCTTTTGTCAGCATGGAAGCCACCACTCTAATCATTGTCTCTTTCTTCCCTTGCGGAAGCTGTGCCTTCATGTGTTCTGTGTCCAGGTCTATTCTTCAGAAACACAAAACTGTGCTGGGGCCTTCATTCTTTTCCGGTGAAAACAGAACCCCCAAATCGTCCATGAGCTCTTGAAACCTTTCCACTTAAAGCTGGCAGTCCGCTGAGCCGGATGTCCCCACATAAAGAAATCATCCAAGTAATGTGTCACCAGCCAATGACCCTTTCAAATAGCGCACGATACCAAACATCCCAATGGCAAACCTTTGTCTACATACCATCTTCCCTCCCACTGCATGGCCAGACCAGAAGTTGAAAATCATCAGGATGCACTGGAAGCAGCCGAAAAGCTGACTTCCCATTGCTCTTTTCCAGCAATGCCCCTTTACCTACTTCCACGACTAAAGCCATGGCCACATCCACCAGGAAGTATGATACTGAGATCAACTCCTCGGGAACAAAGTAATTCACTGACCCTCCCTCTGGACAAAACAAATGCAGAATAAGGCTGAACTGCCCTGTTTCTTTTTGGGCGCACCACCTATTGGTGACACTATAAAATTCTCCAAAGGCCAATCCTAGGAGCCTGCCATCCTCCCTTCTGTAATTTCTTCCTCAATTTTGGCTTGCACCACCATTTTGTGTTCTCTGGCAGATAGCAAATTGTATGCCCACCTATGAATCCGAGGACCTTGGTAACCCCGTCAAAAACCACATCTGAAATCTTCTTTCAGTATCCCTGCCTCTCCTGGGCAGTCATAAAAGCCTCTGTATTTTAACCGGAGTACTGTATGCTCCCTTACCACCCATAGGTCCCTGTTGTCCTCTACTCAAGAAATGCTGCTGAGGCTGGTGTGCTACCTGCCCAACTACGTAAGGCTGCCATTGGTTTGTGGGCTGTCCTTGAGTACTCCCTGTCTGTTCAAAACAATTGATAAGTGTGTTCCGGCCTGTGCACCCTGAGCACTCGTGCAGGAATTTATAATATTCTCGCAATCACAAACTTTGATTGAAATCCCAGCATGTCCCTCTGGACCCATCAGCACTTTTGTTCACCTGTGCTGCTCCACCCCAGGGTGCAGCACCCCTGAATGGGCTTATAAACTCTCTGTAGCCCACTTGTAGTTGAAACTGTCTTCCTGAACTTGTCCGAGCACATGGTGTGCTGCCATAGATCAATGTCCAGCTCCTATCATTTTGCCTTCAGATCCCAAGATATTCTTTCTCTGAATTCCTCCTCATATTGGGCCAAAGCATACCCGCCAAAGGTCAATTCGACCTTGCATATAACGTCCATGTACTTGAACAGTGCAACACAGCATCCTGGAAATTTTACACAATAGACTCTTGCAAATATTAAAAAAGGTCCTTGTCCATTTTTCGATAGTCAGGGGAACTTTTAGCCTCTTGGCCAGCTCATATTCTTTCTCCTTAGACCCTTCCTTCCACCTCATTTCTCTGTGGAGGAGTTTAAACATCTCCACATACTCCCTTTCCAAATAATTTCTTTCGTAGTCAGCATCAAGTGGCACCCCCAGCCTCAACATCATCCCTATGTAAGGCAGCTATTTTATTTTCAGTTTCTATTTGCCCCCTTCTTTTTGACTTCCCGTTCTGCCATCTGTTCTGTGCTGCCCACTACCCACTTAACATTGTTTGCCTGTCCCCTTACCTAGTGTCTCTCCTTTCTCCATCTCTTTCTACAACACCGATGCCGTGTCACTCCCCACCCAATATCTACCACATACTTGCTTCTCGACAATCACTGCCCTGCCCTTCTTTACCACAACCTGCATCCACCTCAGTGGATACAAACACTGGGCCCCTGCCCATCACCATGCCCTTACCTGGCTCCTGTGCAGGTGGTGCCACCTCGCTAGTGGCCTCCCCATGCCTTTGACAATCCTTTTCCAAGCCTACAATGATCTAGACAACAAAACGTTAGCAGAACCACCCCATGACCCTGAACCCCCATGTCTAAATCCTCTCTCACTTCACCTTCCTCAGAGCTCTCTTCCCCATAATCCAGCACTGAAACCTCCATGGTGTCTACCAATCTGGCCCACTTCTGACTCTCCCTCTTGTGTTGCCTAGACTTTTTGTGACCCTTCTAATGTGGGGGCCAACACCCAGTGCCCAGGGGAGCCGCATGGGACTCCTTATCAATCTATTAGCACCCGTGCCCATCTGCTGATCTATACATGCTGGAGGTCGCCGCAGGTCTACCGGCCATTGGAGGCATTGAGGTCGTTCTGGACGTACTTCTGTTGGGGGTGCTGTGATCCTGTGTCGATGTCCGGTGAACCGTCCTAGGCTCAACCTTCTCTTCTCCTCAGTGCCCATAAGCCCAATGAGCCCCACCTCGTTCTGCTAAGCCTTGACCCTGACAACGTACCCCCCTACAAAAAAGGGGAGAGGACTGGTGTGCTGGAAAACCTAACCCTTCCTGAACCTTGAGTGTCTATCTTGCATAGGCCAGTTCCCCTGGCACTCCCCCAGAGACCTATACTTCTTCATTACGCCACTTTCAGCTCTCCCAACATTTCTCTGCCCCCTGCTGGAAGTCCTGTTGTCTCCATGTTGCCACGTTCCTCCTCTTCTTCCTCTCCACCACACTTTAGCATGGCCTCCTCAATAGCAGATGCTGCTCCCGGTGGGACTTGACCTCCTTCTCTATCTGGGCCGTGACTGGTCACTCTGCTCTGCTCCTGCCCCAGCCCACTGCACAGGTCTACAAGTGGGGCTCCCTGGCACTAATTCCAGCACCCAATGTGTCAGCCCCCATCCATGAGGCATCTCCCACATTGTCGACCTCCCTGTCTGGGGACAGGGTCTGCAAATGTGCCATCTCCTTCTAGGCCCTTCCTTGATACCTTAAGTCTTCCCCACCCCAATTGTGTTCATTGGAGGTGCCTCTCCTTGCCCTTTGCTACCAGTGGTACCAATGTCCCCACTAAAAACTCCGGGGTCTGACAGCCTGGTGCGGTGGGAGGCATCATTGCGACCTCCCTTCCATGTGCTTCTTTGCCTTTTATTGCCCTATACATATGACACAGGTGTGCAGGGGTATCTTCTTCCCCCACCACATGCCATGCGGCTGCCTCTACAGTGGCCACCCCCATTTAAATCCTGAAGATAACTCTCAGGGGAGGCTCCACTGTTGACATCGCTTGAGCCTCCCACTCGACATGCCCCTTTGATATGCTCCTCTTCCAACGTAGCTCAGAGACAGGCCGCATAGGGGACAGGCCCTGCCCTGCCTCCAGAGACTCTGATTGCTCTTGAGGGGCCACCTGCATGGGAGCTAAGCAACCCCTCCTTACCTGAAGTGCCTCCAATTTCATTTTTCTTGGCAGTGAGCAGGCGGCCATGAACACTGCAACTCGCTCTGAGGCCCACTGCATGGGCCTCCCTTCTCTCCGCTCAGTTTCAACCTCTTTTAAGTGGTGGAGCCTGACAGCCTTGCACGGCAGGTGCAACGATTCTGACATCTTGACGTCACCCGGTGCCATTTGCGATATTAACTTGCACTAATGACTCCAGGAGTGAACCAAAAAGAACCTACTCTAAAGAAATGAAAAAAATGTCCCTACACCTATTGGTCACCAGCCACCAGGACACCAATCCACAAAGTGGTGGTGAGGAAGCCTTACTCACACACTATGGGCTTCATTATGACATTGGCGGTAAATGCCACGCCAGAAAAAACACCGCCTACCATCTCAAGAGCCATGATATGGCCTGGCAGTGTTTTTCTGGCGGACACTGCTGCTGGCAGCAGTGCTGCGTCCCGTCTCCTGCCGGAGGGCCCCATGCAAGCAGGTAAGTTGGGTTCTCCGACATGAGAGGGGGATGGAGGGTGTTGTGTGCGTGTGTGGGGGTGTTGTGTGGGGGTGTGTGTCTGTTTTTGTACGCATGCATGCGGGTGTGAGTCGCATGGAATGCGTGCGTGAATGAATGAATGTGAATGTACGTGTATGTTGCGTGTTGTGAATGTGTGTGTGCTAGAATGTATGTTAGTGTGTGTTGCGGGGTGTGGGTGTGTATGTGTGCATGCATGGGTGGATGTGGGTATGTGTGTGTGTATGAGTGTGTATGTGTGTGGGTGTGTGGACTTTGGGGGGGTTGGGAGAGGGAGGGGGAAGACTCTGGGGAGGGGGAGAGGGGCGTGGGAGACCCCTATATGTTCCAGGGAAGGAATTCCCTGGCACTGATAGTGCCTACCGCCATGGTTTTCGGGGCGGTAGATTTGCCACGAAAACCATGGTGGTAGGTGGGGTCATAATCCTGAGGGTGGGATTGTGACAGCCGCCTGGCTGGAGACCGAAGTCTCCAGCCCGGAGGCTGTTACCACCCTGGCGGATGGAATGGGTCATTGGCGGTTTGGCTTGAGCCAAACCGCCAATGTCATAATTTGGGAAAAGTTACCGCCAGCCTGTTGGCAGTGCCTTTCCCCAAATTACCGCCGTCCGCCAGGGTCATAATGACCCCCTATATATGTAAAGTGGGTTACTTTGGGCTCCCATGTAGCCCAAAGTTCCCAGGGTATCCCACGTATCCCAGAAGTGGGCACTCATGACTGACTGCACCACATTTTCCTCATTGTATGCAGTCGCCCCCAAAACCCCTTTCTAGCACAGATGGCCAAGCCCCGATAACATATCTGGAAATCTTGATTAAAGTTTCATGCATCCCAACAATTTAATTCCCTTCTTTACCATCAAATGGACCCACAGTTGCCTCCGCCCCCGGGCTTTGCATCCAAATCTATACAGGCAAAACTTCTACATTATAAAGATTATGATGAATTTTATTCAAAACCCACAGACAGGACACTCTCATCATTAACAGCTACCGCATTCTGCTGCTTCCACATTACTCAATAGTGGTGCAGTGCCAACATTCTTTATTCCTGAAAGTTAAATGTAAACTATGTGAATTCGGTCCTACCTACTTGCTCTTGTTTCCAGCTAAATTGAGAATGGTGACAGAACAAAAAACATCATTTTTCAATGACCTGACAAAGACATGGGACTGGCTCAAGAAACAAACACCTGGCAGCTTGCAGGCCTGCACCCAGGATTAGACACTGATGTTGCATTACAGTCGCAGGTACAGGCAAGAAGGGTGACAAAAACCTCAATTCTTACATCAGAGGAAGTAGCACACAATAAATGCTCGGCTCTAGAAGCCACAGTGTCCTTTAGAAATTCAGAAATCCTGTCAAACCTAGGATAACTGAGATCATTTAGTAAAGAAGATGAAACATTGTCACCACTGTTCCCAACAGACACTTCAGTTCTGCAGGGCATCATACCATACACAGCAGATGACCTCCTTTAAGTACTGAATACACTGCAAACACTTAATGGAAGGTGTGGGAGAAGTGAATACACTGCCTGACAAAATCATGTACTAAAACAGCAAGAGAATGTACCCCTTCTCTTTTGGTTCATGATTGAGCTTCAAGGTACTGCCGCACTGGCCATATATTACTAATTCTCAAAAATTGGACATTGCCCCCATCTACTGGCTGTGCCATAACTTCATGCCTAAGATGTTGCATTATTCCTACAATAAGCCTATGCAAAGAATAACATGCCTAATAGGCTGTAACAAGTGTGCTTTGGCACAATATTACTTGCCAAGCCCTGCCTTGCATAATTTTTCACATCACCTCAATCTTTGGACGAAGGGAAGTTTGCCCTTTGCCCTATGTATTGAAATGTCTGTTTTTCTTTTTTCAGTTTGTTGTAATGTCAACTGCAATTAGACACTGTACATGCACTACTAGTCTGCACTCAAGGTCCTCTACTAGGTAATGTCAACACAATTGATTGGTAACTTGGAATATTAGAGATATACATAGCGCAAGTAACCATTATGCATGTATTCTCATACTTAAGAAGGAGAGGTATATATGTTGCATTCCTACAAGAATCATATATCATTGAACTAGAAGTGACAAAGCTACAAAAGAGATGGAGAGAGCAAGTAATCACCAATTATTCATCCTTTTCTAGTGGTGCACTAACATGGATCAAAACTGGCTTTCCTTTTTATATCAATGTTACAAACATAGGTAAAGCAGGTAGGTTCACACTAGTGCGGGGCACACTTGATAGTAGCCCAGTGATCTTGTGTAGCACATAGGCACCCAAAACTAATCAGCCAGACTTCATGAATGACCTGTCCACCAACATCCATGAAGTCTGGATTGATGGGTGACTGTACCCTGGTTATTAGTTGGCAATTTCATCTGTGTCCTGGGTGTTACCATGGATAGATCATTGCCCCTGCTCCAGCAGACACCAACCACAAAAAATACGTAACATCTGTCACAATGGCTAGAACAGTGGGCACTGACAGACATCAGAAACAAAACAACCCTGGGATCAATGCCTAATCCTTTTACTCTCCTCCGCATGGATTACACATTAGGCTAGACAGCATACTGAGTTCACTGTCGCTGGCGGCCTTGATTTACACAAGCGGACTACCTAGGCAGAGTTCTTTCTGACCACAGGCCACTCAGGGTGTGCATATGTTTGGCTACTATACACCCCCTATCCTGATGTGGCATTTGCATTGGAAGATCAGGTTTTTTAGAGCACCCTTTTTGAGAATATTGATTCTTTTTTTTAACACAACCAGGTTACTGCCTCCACCACAGCAACTGAAAGGGAGGCTCTCAATGTCACAATCAGGGGCCACTCTATACACAAAGTAGTTGGAAGACTCCCTCTCACATTTGAAGTTGTGTGCAGCCGAAGATAAACAACACCTAATCGTGCTCACCGAAGAACGTGCCAAACACACAGCATTCCTAACACTAGCACTCCTTTGGCAGCTTGACTTCTCTGAATATGCTGCAAAAACCCAGGCCAAAGCCGATAAATTGGGAACCTTACGGGCTTGGTTATTAAAATATGAACTATCATTCCCTCCAGTAAAGAGTATATGCACTCCTCTAAATAATGCAGTAAATACCCAGGATGAGATCCACTTTATACACCACTCTATACACCAGAGTGGAGGACCACCAGCCTAGTATCATTGGTGAGTTTAAAGCACATGTTCAAATACAGCAGATCACACAAGACCAACATTAATAGGTGGAAGTACCTATAAACAGTGCAGAGATTGTTGAGGCACCTTAGAATCAGACAAGACCCCCCGGTCCACACCAACTACTGACTGAATTCTGTTAGACTTATGCTACTATATTAATCCTGCACTTAGAAACTATGCATAGTTGGGAAGTGTGGATTGTGGCATTCCCCAGTCCTTGGTGTGGATTGTGGCATTCCCCAGTCCTTGGTGATGTATTCCCCATCATTTCCATACACAAGCCGCAGGTGAAGAAGCATTCTGTTGTCTGCTGTCCATACTCAATAGGCAAAACAAAATACTCAGCAAAGTTCTGGCCAACCGACTACTGCTGCTACTCCCGTCGCTGGTACACATTGACCAAATTGGTTTTATGTCTGGGACGCGTTACCTACTTGAATCTAAGGTGCCAATTACATGTCAAGGAATGTGTCCCACACACATGGCCCTGGGCAACAGTATGGTATTAGACCTTGAAAAAGCAATTGACTAGCTACAGTGGGATTACCTTTTAGCAATGATGAAGCAATACGATTTTGGTAAATATATTTTAAACCTGATAACATTATTCAATGTAGTTCCAGTAGCACATGTTAAACAAGATGGCTGTTCATTCCCCCCTGTTTTATTTGCACTTACAGTCAAACCCCTGGCAATGTCCCTGTGACGAGATGGTGAGAATTGGGGCATTACAATGACAATACTGACTCAGTGTCACTGTCAGCGGATAATATATTGGTGAACCTAAGGGAGATAGATGCAGTACCTACCATGATTAAGTCTATCAGACGTCAATTTACCGTGGCATCTGGCCTAAGGTAAGTTGGCGCAAATCATGCCTGTTTCCTCTCCTTCTTGATATACCTCGGAGGCACCTGACTACTGTACAATTCTACAGTGACAAGGGGTCAAATTTTGCGACCGAGGCGTAAACATCTATCACCAAGAGAAAGATCTCCTCGACTGAAACATCACCAGAGTGGTGTCAGCAATCAGAAGCCATATATCCTTCTGAGTGACATTTCTGCTCTCTGTGGTGGGATGTATAGCCTTTTCTAAAATGTACTCACCCTCCAACTGCTGTATTATTTCAGTAACCTCCTATTATACATAGCTGTTGATTTTTTTCACACATTAGACACTATGCTCAGCAAACTCATCTGGCGCGCTGGTCAACACAGGGTGGCACTGGCAAAACTAAGACCGCCGATAGAGAGGGCAGGTTGGGGGCTCCAAATTTTGATTACTACCACTTGGCAGCACAACTGCTGTGGGAGTACAGATGGTTATCTGAAAACCATCCAGACAATACACCAACGCTGATCCCAGCCCTCTGACTCCCACAAATTGCATGCCTTACCCCCCTTACAAAGCTGTCTCCTATTAACTCATAGCACATACATATGTCCCATCATTGCTTTAAAAAGTCTTTACATATTACCGCTGACCCATATGTCCCTAGTATCCTGCTACTGTGTCTGGCTGACAGCTCACCTCATAGGACACACCCTAATTTCAGACTCTATCATTCAATGACTTCATGAGCTCATATGACCTACACAGTGGGCAATTCTTCGCCTGCACAACACTAACCCACTTACTGTGTGCCCATTGGTCCATACAGTCAACGGAAGCGCAATCCCTCATAGATGTACAATATATGCCCACTATGGGATGTGGACAAAGACCGCTCAGTTGGTTCACTAAGCCATAGTGGAGCACAGTGGAGCACTCCTGTGCATCGCTAACAGCGTTGAAAGATAAATGGGAGACAGCAAGGGGTAGAGCATTTAATGACAAGGAGTAGGACAGGGCACTG
Source organism: Pleurodeles waltl (assembly GCF_031143425.1). NCBI lineage: Eukaryota > Metazoa > Chordata > Amphibia > Caudata > Salamandridae > Pleurodeles > Pleurodeles waltl. The sequence continues at coordinate 502,071,583 of NC_090440.1, forward strand.
CATATCTTACAGAGGTGTTCAAAAATGTAAGATTTCAATTTATGCAGTTCAACATCTTTCATAGGGCCTACCTCTCATCAGCCAATATCAATGAATATTTTCCAAGTGCCAATGCCTGCTGCCCATGTTGTACCAAACCCAGTGCTGACCTGATGCATATATTATGGATAAGTTTATGTTCTAGTTATCGCCTTGACAAATAACATCATGTTAAGAATATGTTGTGCTTGCACCACTGCATACTGGCAAACATACATTATGTTGTTATTTACAGTGGTATAATGCCTGAAAGAAATAAGATGCAGTATTATTTCAATTACAAACTGTTCTGACATGCCTCCTGTATCGCACACCATTGGAGTTAAGTTGATTGTTTGCAGAAACATCATTAAACTAATAAAAAAGGGAGGACACTGGGCATGCATGGTTGTTGGTTTCAGGCACAGGGCTATTCCTATTCATCGGAGGAGATGGTCACATAAATTTATAATGTTATGCAGAGGACTTTTACCCCAACAGGATTGACTCCTAATTGGGTATTGAAGCTGAAGTATTATTGATGCTGTATTTTAGTTGTGTATTATCTAATTGTCTCTTGCCTGATACATATTCCTCACAGCTTTGGGATTTTTGGCATTCTTGAGTCTTGAGTGGTTGTGGCAATGATATGGATTTAGTGAAGCAGCACAAAAGTGACTGATGTCAAGGACTGAACGAATCTGAACCACTCATAATTACTTTAACTTCTCTGTACCATTTTTTATGGGCACCAGGTATACGTAAATCCATCAAGTCCCACCTCAAGTATGACTTTCAAGCCAATATTGCTGTATTATTTCCATCTAAAGGGAAATAGTATCAATCTCATATAAGGTGGTGTCACATTTCTTGATATAATAATTTATTAGGGCCTTTTGATGAAACATATGCTCAAATTAAACTTTACTCAAACTTTATACCATGGACTAATTTTTTATACTGATGATTTTGAAAGGATAATATCCCAGTCATAGTCTTACTTATAATACATCTTTATTTGGTTCTGGTGGATAATGCAATGCTGATTGTCCTATTTGATGATAAGAATGGGGTAGTGACTGCTTTCTGTACTAGTTGATGCTTTTTTTTAAATTATGAATTTCTTTATGTCAACTAGAAAAGACTTATAGTCAGATTTGCAAAACTGACAATATATGGAGATAACCACAAAGCATCTCTTACGAAGCGGGTTCCCCTTTTGATTCTCAGGCACAAGATCTAAGGAAATCAAACTTTCACCATACAACAGGAGCAGGGTATAACAAGGGCTTTTGGATGCAATTCAGAAATTGAACCTTCTCTAATTATGAATATGTACACATTTATATTAATTGTGTACAATAGTCTTAAAAACAAAATTACTCCCCCACCATTGTACAGCAAAACATTCATTCAGTTCTCTCGTCTTTACCCAGTCGGTGTTCCACAGGTAACAGAATTTCTGTGTGAGTCATTAGTCAAAACTAGTCAAACATTTGGAGCCTTAGGACATTTTTCAATAAAGTGCAGTAATTCACACAGTGTTCAGTGTTCCAAAGTTCAACAGTTGCCATAATGGGTCTAGGTTTGTGAAGGCATCAGTACCAGTCTAACACTTTCATGAAATGCTGACCACCAACATTATGGGACCAATGAAAACACTTGGTAGTACCATCTTAAAACCTTTACAACTGTAGGCATTACATAGCATATGGAAGCAATCAGCCTCAACCTCACAACAAAGGGAACCCAAGCCATCTATCTGGCAGTTTTAATCAACTTTGTAGTAGCATAGTAACCTAGATAAGTTGGAAGTAAATGAAACTTGTAATGCTTGACAGCTCTAAACTCTTTCCCAATAAGGACAAATTCCCTCTTGAGGCCCTAAAAACAAACGTTCCATGTTCAGTTAACAACAATAGAGGCAGAACATTTGTTCTCTTAGGTATTCTCACCATCACTCAAAATTTCATACCTCTGCAAGACTTGATGGTTCACAAATTCTTCCACATATTGCAATCTATTATAGACTATTTTAAGATAATTGTTCACATCAACATCCTCGAAAAAGATCTATGTTGGACCTAAGTCAAAAAAGGCAAATGTGATATAGTGTTTGCCCCTTCTTCATGAAACAAATGCATTTCTACCATCGAGTGAAAAGAGGTCACAATTCTTCCTGAACTTCTCAGCCTTTTGATGAGCCATAAATAAAAGGTAATTCCAAGATACTAATCACATTTGAGATCTGGAAGATGCAGAGTACTTGAAATAAACATCAGACCTCCAATCACATAGAGCATATTTATAAAATAATTTTAAGGTAGACATTTTTTAAAGATTTATGGAACCAGAAACTAAACAAAAAACAGCAGGAGCTCAGGGCTTGAAGCATCTTAAGGAATTTCAATGCACATTTTTAAAGGGCATCAATGGAACAAATATATCTGAAAGAACAAAATAATTTCCCAAGCCTGATCTCAAATGCCCTCCCTGGTGGATTTATTGAAATAGTTCTCTATGAGATATGCATATGCTCTTTTTAACTAACATACAATTGTTTGTGATTCTACATTATTGCAAATCAAACAAGAAAATTAATTGGAACATGCTAGAACAATAAAACAAAACTCAGAGAAGAATTGACATATTTTGTAGTTCAGTCTACTACTGAGACATAATGACACATATTGATTTCTATCAAATATGTTTTTCAAATATGTATAGAGTTGGCTTGATATGGATCTTCATTTGCTTACTGTATATTTACCCTGAAAATCCTAGCTTTAAAAAGTCTTTTCGATGGTCCCACCACAAGTTCCTTCTTGTTCCATCACATAGCATTTTTTTATGTTGATCTTGTAGCAGGAGAGCTTACAAAATAGTTACAACTTAGAATTCAGCACCAATGTAATTGCCAATAAGTTTCAGTAATCACCAATTACTCACGAGCTTTATCTTGATGCAAATGTTATCGACCTCAAAGGAGCCAAAGAGGCGTCTAAGGGATGTTAAAAGCTGATAGAACACATCAGCTGAGGCAGTTAAATGAAATCACACTTGAACCAGCATTGTCATCAAGAGGGCCACATTAGCTTGTATAATGTTGTTACAGGCTAAAAGGTTGAAATACTTGTCACCATTTTCACCCTGAGCTAAAATCAAACTAATCTGGATGAACAATGCATTTCAAACCCTTATCCAAACTGAAAGTCAAACATTAGCAAAGATCTTCATGCCACAGTTCAGTATAGGAATGGAACAGTGCAAGGCCAGAAGCATGGGGTCTTTGTGTTTTTTAGGAAAAATGCTAATTATGGCATTACCTCATGATACAAGGGTCTCTCTTGGATCCCAAACTACCCAAACCATCAGAAGATGAAGATTAAGGATAGTGGAAAGTATTTTACATGAGTTGGATATCAAGGCATCATGGCAACTAGCCTTTCTAATCCTCATGTCCTACACAGCTTCCTATGCCTCTGATAGTCTGATCCAGGCAAATAGCCCTTATTTTTATTCTCTAGTCAGAACTGAGAGATTTCGCTTTTCTATACACCTCTGAAATGTCAGCTGGCAAAGGTTACTCTTTCCTGTGTACAGGTTAGTGTGGAATTCAGGGAAAACTGCCATATCAGGTCCTCAGTATCCAGGTTGGCACATCAACACAAGGCTTGTTGATGCTATTTCTAACCTCCATTGCCTTTGTCTGCAAGGCATGGTGAAAAACTCAGGAGGATTCATGATGTCTTACTCAACTAGCCTTCCTATCAAGATTGCTTTGTCTTATAGAAGAGCTTTTTTTTAACACAAATTTTATTGGGGTTTCCGAGCATGAAACATGTGTTGTCCCGTAATATCCTTGTACAGCCATACATTAATAGCAACAATTGTATAGCTAATTGTTCGCTAAAGACTGCATCTTCCAATTGAGATGGTTGTAAGCACCAGGCTGGTATCAGGTCAGGATATGGTCCCATGCAAGTGTCAGCTCTAGGGGATTACGATCAGAGATTGCTTTCCCTAGATATAAAGTGTCAAGAATAGAGGATAAAAGATGTGATTTACACAGATTCCTTTCTAGTCTGGAATGCAGAGCATGGGGGGATATAAGGAATATTCTCTATGTCCTGTGTGCCTTTCACACCACACATCCCGTAAGTCCTAGCCATTCATCCAGTTCTTCAGTGCTGTAGCCTAGTGCACTGTCAAAGCACCTGGCAATGGGGGGTGGGAGCAGTCCAGGGTAGTATCAATGATGGCATTAAAATCACCACCCAGCAACCAAGGATAAGCTGCCCAGTCCATCAGCACCAAAGAGAGCTATGCCCAATCTTGCTCTATATTTGTTGAAACATCCTATCACAATAGGATCTAAGTAGCCCCTCAATAAAACATAGTGATCCTGATTATCTATTTTGGATTCTAGCAGCTTGAAGGGAACGCTAATACGGAGCCATATTGCTTCACCACGTGCAAACCCAGAATCTGATGTGTGAAAAAGTTGTCCTCACTATTTCCTGCACATTTTTTGTGCTTCGTGTGTGGTGAGGTGCATTTCTTGGAGAAATACTGTATGTACCTGTAACCGTATCAGCGCGTAGGAATCACACATGAACCGGCTGTGCTATATACAAGGTGTTTATTTTTGATTGTGTGGGTTAGAGTCCGAGTAGTCTTTAGGTCTTCCTTCTGCTGGCTTGGTTATGGAGGGTTTCAATATTGAAGTATGTTCTTCACTCTTCTCCTTTGCCTCCTCGTCTCACAGGTTCCCCGGGAAGCGTATGTGGAGAGAAAAAGAAGAACAGAGGTAAGTGTTCAGGATTTGATACTCAGGGTTTTTGTTATTCTCTTTTCTGTCTCCTTTCTCGCTGTCCTCCTTTTCTTTCCTCTCCACTGTGGTGTCTTTTCTTCCTGGTACTGTTTCTCGGTTCTATCTCTTTTTAATAAGATTCTTCCTAGAGCTATTCTTCTCTCTCTTTCTTCCTTTTCTTTTCCAACTTATCAGTCTATTCGTCTCCTTTAATCCTATGTGCCCGGTCGACCCTGTGCGCGGTGCCTTGGAGTGATCTCTATACTTGGTGCTGGACATTTAGTGCGTTTAAGTGGTAGTGCCCTTTTTCTCCCCCCCCTTTCATTACCCTTTCTTTTGTACTTCTTCTCACCCCCCTCCTTCTTCTGCTTTCCTCCCCCCCTCAGGGCAGTGCCTTCACACACCTGGTACTGCCACGCTTCTCCCGAAGCGTGGCAGGGTGTAGCGTTCCGTCCTCCCGGATTCCTGCTGTTAGGGTTCCCTTCGGAGGTCTCTGGTCCTCTTGCTAGGATGAACACCGTTTCCCCGTCTCTGGGCTCCTCTCATGTCTCCGTCTTCCTTCGTCCTCTTCCTTGTTGTCCTCGCCGTCTGCTTCCTTCTCACCGGTTCCTTCTCCTTCTCCTCCGACCCCCACTCGTTCAGTACCTGGGATATTTGACCTCCCGGCGTCCCGCGGCCACGGTCCCTTCAGCCAATCACGGGAAGGGAGGCCGGGAAGGTCCGGAGTAATACCGGCAGCACCAGCACCAGTCAGTTCCATGTGCGGGCGATCCATAATTAGCCCGTCACAGTACCTTACACCTATTCATATGGGCAAGTACTCTATGCCTTTTGTAGACTGATCCTAGACTCCTCGCATTCCAAGTAATAATAACATAATCACTCAAAGAACATTTCATCTAATGGCAAAGTCATCCGAGCCCCTCCCACTCCAAGCACCCAACTCCATGGTCAATCATCCATGAGCCTCCCATCTCAGTAATCAGTGACAACAAAAGGCTATGCTGTGTCTTCTCCAAAACATCTAAAACAAGTGACAAGGGCCTCTGCCTAATGGGGCGGTGGGGGCCAGTCGCAGTCAAAGTGGTAGTACCAATATATAAACTGCTAGAAATGCTCTAATTTTGTACCCAGTGCACCCGGTACTACCAAAATTGCATGCATGTGCGGAGCATTGCAAAAGGGTCCCCCGCCACATCAGTGTTTGAGCACATTGCACAGAAAACACCCAGCAATACCAGTCCACATTTCCAGTCATTATCATTTACTTACATCAGGAAGATGGGGACAGTGTCAGTGTAAAAAGTTAGTCTCCTTCACCTACCTGATCATACACCAGTTGTGGAGTAATGGCAGGTAACATAGCCATACTACCACCAGAGTCTGAGTCTGATCCATTGCCATGTGAGGAGCTTGAACTACTGGGTTTCCAAGAAAGACTCATGGAGTTCACCGAGTGGATTGCCTCTTGATGGCCCTCCAGGGCCTGCTGCGGGGTAGGAGCAGCCCTGGTCTGGATCACATGAATTTGTCACAGTCTGCACCTCCTTGGGGTTCTGCGAGCTGGAAGAGGCAGATTTTGGTGTGGTGGTCCTTGTAGTCTCAGGGAATTCTCCATACAGCCATTCACAAGCTTCCTCTGGTTTGTAAAAGAACAAGTACTTCAAGTCGTGGAGGATTTTCAGTCTGGCTGGAAACACCAAGGCATACTTCAGACCGCAGGCTCGCAGTTGCTTCTTGATGTCTTGTAAGCTAAAGAGCTTACGCTGTACCACCAGGGTGTAGTCCAGAAATAATGAGATCCCAGAGTTTGCCAACATACAAGCATAACAATGTATCTTGGTCTCTGTAGTTCAGGATTCTGGCCACCATGGGGTGCGAGGGAGCCCCAGGCATTGGTTTTCTCGTAGGCACTCTGTGGACCATATCCAGGACAAACAGGGGTGAAAGTTCCAACGGTGTCGATAACGACTTCAGCCAATCCTCTATAAATTGGGTGGGTCTGGGCCCTCCTTCCCCTCGGGCACTCCTACAAGCAAATGTTATTCTGTCGGGATCGCCCTTGGGCATCCTCCAGCCGATCTAGGAGGTATTTCACTTGATGTGACAAGCATGCAATCTGCTTGGTGAGGTTGGATTATACTGGAGCAACAGCCGCTAACTGGTACTCCGCTGACTTTTTCAGCCAGTTTGCACTGACCATCTTTTAGTAAAGTAATGTCTGCTATGACAGTCCCCAATTGTTGTTCCAGTGAGATCCTGGATTCCTCTATTTCTTGTAGTATAAAGTCTAATTTATCCACTTGTGGATTTAAGTCTGTAGGGGCGATACAGTCCTCTGGGATAGGGGTCAACAAGCTCTCTGATGGGGTTAAGCAGGCATGCACCAGGGATTTTTGACCCCTTGCAGAGGATTTCGTTTGCCCCATATTGCTGGTTTAGGATCACTGATTATAGAGACAAGTTGAGGCAGTAATCACCAGTGCAGGGCACTACAGGAGGACCTGCCAGTGCCAAACCATGCCTGCTGCGTTTTGTCCTGACCTGTCTTGGAGGGAGTATCACCATATACACCACCTCAGCCAAGGCCGCTTGGTCCCTCTTGCTTACACTTGTGCCTGCTACAATGGAGCAATGGGGGAGTTACTCCTCTAGTTTACTGCAGTCTGGCCAAGCCCCCACTGCTGGCACCACTTAGCATACTTCACAAGGTCCTAGCGTAGTATCCGAACAGCCTATGTTCCAATCGTACTGGCTCCTGCATGTGGGGTTATCTGGTAAGTCCATGCAAGGGGTTGAAGCCAGTGTTTTAAAATGGGGAAGGGGGGAAAGAGAGGTGCTCCCTGTCAACCCTCCATCCCCTTGCAACATCACCAATATAATCCAAAAAAAGGGGGGTTGCGCTCAGACCACTGCCAATAGGTGGATTGAGGGGGTGCTCAATAGCCCAGGCTGTGCCCAAGCAGTATGTCCCACTCACCCCAAGGTCTCAGTCCATGGCCTCTGCGGGTTCGAGGCGTCCAACCTTGGGAAAACGCTTTCTGTGTGGGCGGGCTGTGTCAGCCAGGGCCATCCTCTTCCGTGGCCCGAGGCTGCTGCACCACTACAGACCTATCAGCAGGTCACTGTGTCACTCCCAAGGCCTCCATACCCTGGTCTGTTGCGCTGCTTCTTCGGGGCCTTTCACTTAGTGGATGGGGGGAGAGAACCCCAGCCCCACATTGCAGCTGCCACCACGTTCCACTCTTGTGGGTCTCAGCCTCTGTCCTCTCACGGCAGCAATCGCCGATCTCCTCCCTGCCACACCTCAGGCACGCTTCTGTCCCTCAAAGGGGACAGCAGCATAGCACAGGACACTGTAGGCCCCTCCTGTGTTACTTGCCCGCTTCAGACCACGTCTCCATGACTCCTCTTTCCACCGCCTTTGGGCCGCAGGCTGCTGGGATGTCATCAGGCCTGGGAGGCACAGTTCGATGAATAGGCCCTAGGTGGCCTGAAGTAATGGTGCTCTGGGACTATTCCCAGCTACCAGGTACCACATGGCTGCTCCCCAATGCTCTGCAGGTCCTGGTGGCTTGTGATCAGGGGATTGCACATACATTTTTAGGCCCTGGTCTGGAGCACGCTCGTTTAAGCATCCACCATCTTTGGCAGTTAACCACGCCCACCTGTAGAGGAGCTTACAATTCACTCCGGCTGGCCTGGATGATTTTGACCTTCATCAAGTTAGCAGTTATATGTTCACTTTCCCAATGGATTACCAATTTAGCAATGTTCTGAACCTGAGCCTTCTCTGAAGCATTGTTTTCACTCCCAACTGGGGGGAAAAAGTATTATGATATAGGCCGTAACCATGGTTCAGCAGAACCAGTGCTATGTAAAAACAATCTGCAAATTAACACATTCTGTATTTTGGAGAAGTCCAGTCACACATGTAGGACCTGCTGTCTTTCCCTTTGAGAATAACCACTAAAGACTTACACATCAATCAAATAATCACTCCTATTTTATAGCTAAGAACCAAAATATGCACAAAGCTCACAATGCGCAATGCAAATGTAGGTGTCATACCTGGCTTGGCAGAAAAATAACATAGCTAGGATCTAATGCATGTTGCTTCTGCTACTTGCATTTATGCCATAACATGGTAATTATTTGTCAAAAAGGGGTGCAGGTACTAGTGCTGCCAACCCCTTGGCTTTCTTATCTGCTCTGAACTCGTAATGTGATGTTGCAGTCTCTAGTAGCAATGTATAGACCTCCTGTATAGAGCTACATGCTTATAACTGTATTGTGTTATTAATATTTAGACTGTAAAAGCCTGCAATTATAAAACATATGGCAGAAAGACCCACTAAATCTACTGCCATTGACATCTCATTATGATAGGTAAGATGTTTATTAGGATCATTTAGCTGCCTGTTTTGGTTTATATAATGATCTAAGTAGTAGAAATAATTATTATCTCTTCATCTGAACATGGGGCCAGATGTACTAAGCATTATAATGGTTGCAAACACTCCAGTTCTGTGTTTGTGACAGTTAAAGAATTTCCTTTTCAATGTACTAATCCCATTTAAAACCCCATTTGACTCCTAAGATAGGATTGCAAAACCATATTTAGAAGGGAAATAATGTAGAAATCCCTTTCAAATACTAGTTTGGTATATGTATCAAGATTTTGCCGACAAAATATGGTTGCAAAGCTTTGAAAAATTACTGACTGCCAAGTTGGAGTGGTAACACATTTGCAAAAGGTAAGGGGTTCCACTGGGACCATGTAGGAAATCTACATTTTCTGCATGTTCACCCCAGAGTGTTTGCTTTTTCGTCAACCATATATTTTTTCTGGCTATAAAACTGTGTGTACTTTATCCCTGCTAACCAGTGATGTGGTGTTTGTGCTCCTCCTTTAAACATGATGAAACCGGTATAGTACTAATTGGCACATGCAACTGACCTATAAAACCCTAGCACTTGGTACAAAGTGTACCCAGGGCCAGGTTCAGTAGACTGCAGCACCTATTGTGCCACCTATTGTGCCATACACTACAGTGGCAGCAGAAAACATGATTTATGGCCCACCAGAGAACTGAAGAGTAAAAACTGCAATTCAACCAGTCAAAATGAATCTTTTGATAGGTCAAAACCTCTTGTCTAAATCTTAGTATGCCACCCCTATGTATTCCATGGAGTCAGCAAGGCAAGGTGCATGGTATTTAAAAGTAGATATTTAATGTTAATATGGCCTTAAAGTGTCCACTGTCCAAAAGCTATTTTTCACTGTGGCAATGTTAGCTATCCTATTTAGAAAACGAGAGTAAGCTTAGTGGTATAAAAATAACTAAACAACTATTTTTAATAGTTATTAAAAAGCATTAAGGAAAAGTAACTTTTAGGAAGTTATAATTTCCCTGCTTAAAGTTCCTAGAGCCTAATTTGTGTTTGCGCTCCTTCTCCTCCCAGCCCGTAATGAGTGTTTAAACAGGCATGAAAAAGTTTTGAAATGCCTCCTAGAAACAAACAATAGGCCAACCTGAATGGGCAGAAATGACTCCTCTGAATCTCACAGAATATGTGGGGTGGGAGATGTGAACATTATTTTTGACATTACAGTGTAAAATCCCCCTTAAGTGCCAGAACCTGCTTGACAGGCCTGCTTGGTTTACATACAGCAATGGGGGAGCACTTAAAAGCTACAGAGCCAGATGCCTAGTCAGTTCTTGTGTATCCACTGTCTGGTTGCTGGAAGATACTGGATGTTGTTCTATCAGACTTCTGTCTCTGGGTTTATTGTGGGTGCATTAGCTGCCTCAAACTGGGTTTTAGTATTAAATGAGGAAAGTCATTCAGATTCTCAAAGTACACTTCACACACACCCAGCCCACAGAGCCTACGTTTAATGGCTGAATACTTTTAGCAACTTCAAAATGCCCAAAGTTGGTAGTTCGCCCAGGGACCTTTAAACTCATGAGGAACTGTGGTACTCTTGCAGGAACCCAGAGCCAGCTTCAGCCCATAGTACTGTGGTACCACGCAAACTTCACCAAGAAAGCTTGAATGGTATTGCTGCACCATAACGTGGAAGTTTGCTAGGCGGGTACAGTGAAACCACCATAGTATCCTATATCCATAGTTTAGTAAGGGGAGAAGAAAATACAAGATGGACATAGGCCATGCCTAATATACTACCCTCATTGTGCATGGCCAAACGTCATGCACAGCCAGGGTTGGGGGCACATGGAGGTTGGCTATCGGTCCAATTTAGAATATGATCAAAAATCCACAGAAATTCACTGAAAACAACAAAGGTAAAAGTGATGTTCTAGTGAGGTGTTCGAATGAGACATGAGGTAACATTTCAAAACTCAAAAAAGACTAAACTACAGTATAGACAAAAAAATATATAAACTTTCACCCCATCCTGCATTGCTTAGGATCTAACATATTACATCCCTTATGACATGTTGTGTTATTGGAACATTATTGTGATAGACAGCACTATACCCTGAGATGCCAGATTGCTAGCGGAAAGCACCCATTACCAAGCAGAAAACAGAGGAGCAGCCAACTCTAAGGGAGATGAAAAGAAAAGAGCCAAGTTTTCAGCTGTTTTTTAACACAGCAAGAGAGTCAGCTTCTGAGATATAGTTTGGCAGCAGCCATCGAGATGGACCGACCTCCCCATCTGGCCTTGCGGAATCCACTTACGAAAGGAGAATCTAGGAAGCCTTCTTGGGGGGCACCAATGAAAAAGGGAGTTGAGTTGGCTAGAGCATTTTTGGTGCAAAGCTAGAAAAAACATGCAGAGAGCCTCAAAGATAATCCTTTTTTCAGGAAGCCAATGGAGGGACTGAATCCCTTATCTGAATGACACATGCCTTGGAATTTTAAGGATAAGTCGGGCAGCTGCATTCTGGACAACCTGAAGTTTGTTAACAAGGGAAGCATTTATATTAAGGTATACAGAGTTGCAGTAATCCAGTAGCAAGGTCATAAGTGCTATAATGACTGTTTGGAGCAAGTTCTCTGGAAAATAAGGAAAAATATTTCTCAAATCTCAAAGTCTAAATAATGAGAAAGCATGTTCTAGTAGTATGGCTGACCTGAGTATCAAAGTTCAAGGTGTTGTCAGATAAAACACCCAGGTTTTTGGCTGATTTGACCGGGGTAGGAAGAGGTCCACAGTCCACCAACCACCAGATGTTAGAACAGACAGACTTCTGAGTGCCACAGATCAAAACCTATGTTTTGTCAGCATTAAGTTTACAGCCATTGTCTTTCACCTACCTACCAATGCTAGACATGCAGTGATGGAACTTTTATGTTACAGTGGTAAAGTCATGGGAAATCGACACGAAGAGCAGGGTATCATCAGTGTACAACAGTACTTTGAACTTGAAAGAGCACACCAATTAAGCCAATGGAGCAACATACACATTAAGGAGAGTCGGATTCAGGGTCAAGCCTTGAGGGACTCAAAAGGTAAAACTAAAAGCTTCCTCCTTGAAACCTCCACAACTGAACATTTGAACTATTTTGGTAAGAAAAGAGCAGGCCCCAGCCCTATAGACACCAATTTCCTGTAGCCATTGAATCACATGTGCTGGCCAAATGGTGCTGAAAGCTGCAGATAATTCAAGCATCACCAGAATGTCTGGCCCCCCAAAACCCTATTCCACCTGTCGGCAAATGCTGTCAGACACCACAATAAGAGCAAATTCTGAACCTTGGCCAGACCTTAAGCCATTTTGGAAGGGATCAAGCTTATCATGACCCTCAATGAATTTAACAAGTTCCTGGTTGACAAACTTTTCAAGGATCTTGGTTGCCAAAGGAAGCACGGAAATGGGACTGACGTTTTTAAAATACTCAGGGTCCACATTTTTTTAAAAGCAGTGTAAAGAACGCTTCCTTCCAGGTGATGGGAACATTGATTGCAGAATGAGTGCAAACACATTCTGCAGGAAATCAGCAAAGGGTTACGGAGCCAGATGAAATATTTTGGAAGAGCAGCGTTCAGGTGGAGATCCAGATTTAACACTCAACAGCAAATGTTTGGTTTGCTGCAAAGAAATGAGAGGAAATTCCATGACCTGTTTGCGCTGAATGCCTGGACTGGCAACTTCAAGCAGGAGTCCACTATCCAAAGGCAGATCAAACGTTGAATAGATATTCAATATTTTGTCCCAACAATGTAGTGCCATTCTATTACAGAAATCTTGAGAAGAGATCTACAGAGCCTGACACAGGAGGGTGGGGGTGGGTGGTGGACAGATCATTAACTACTCTAAAAAGTAATTTAAAAGAATTATTAGCGGCCCTACATTTCAGTGAAAAAAGCAGCCTTAGCAGATCTAATGGTAAGCTTATAGCACAGAAAATTGGCCTTGTACTTTTCTTTTTCTATTCTTTTTTCACCCAGGCCAAGGATAGACCTCCACCTCCACTCTTGTCAGCGGCAGTCCTGCCGAAGATCCCATAAGTTCAGCCGAGAACCATGGCGCAGAGGGTTTACTTCTGGCCACCTTTATGACCTGAAACAAGGCTATATTATCCAGGGAAATAGTCACCAAAGCTTGAAAGCCATCTGGAGAATAGCCTAAGGTGTCAACATGGCTGGCTTTGGAAATACTGTGTGTCTGTTCCAAATTAGCGGAAGTTATTTTGCTCACATTTTTACAAATTATGGTCTTGGGAGGAGCCCTGTTTACCCTGGACATAGAGTGAGGGAGAAGAATGCTAAATGCAATAGCCTGATGGTTTATCTAGCTAAGGGAATAAGTGTAGTTGACCAACAAATCTTCGTGATTTGAGAAGATAAAATTCAAATTAAGAGTGTGACCAGAAGTATGGGTAGGCATAACCAACTCGTGGAGAATGCCAAGGTTAGCCATAAGTTCCAGGAAGGAGGTTGTATCCTTACAAGAGGGGTCATTAAGATGGAAATTGAAATCCCCAGAAAGGTGATATTTTTATGAACCAAGTATGGTTTCACAATCTGGCCCAAGGTCTCTTGAGTACTGGCCCTGAAGCCAGAAGGCTGATATACCAGGAGGCTGGAAAAAAGTATTATTGGCTAAGATTTAAACCTAAAAAAGGTGGCCTCCATCGCATCCTCTTTGCTTAAGGGCACAAAGTCTAAAGTGCACTTGATTTAATCCTGTGCTATAACTGCCAACCCACCTCCCATATGACCCTGGCGGTCAAGTCTAGAGATGATGTAACCCGGACAGATGGCATCCACCAGAGTCCTCTCTGGCCCAAGTTTTTGTTATGAAAAGACAGCCGAGGGCTAATGCCAGAATCCAATCGTTGGTTTCAGTAGGACTAGTGGCTTTATACAAATAAGAATCCTCAGTGGGCAAGGAAGAAAGGACGTGGGTCCCTCATAGATTTTAAGGTGGAAGTTACAGCTAGGCCAGTTGTTAACTTTGCTATTGCAGACATCTAGGGAAGACTGGCAGACCTCCTTAGGGCCCCGATGCTGTAGGTCCATGAGTTGGTCATGGGAGTAACACCTTACTGTAGCCAATCTCTGATCGAACTCAGAACCAACAGCATCCCTGGCCGCTGGCACTGTCCAGGTGCGGACGGGCGCAAATGGGTTTGACTTTGGTGCACTTTTAGCACAACAGCGGCACGCCAACTGCATGCATATGCTGCGTGTCAGTGCAGCCATGTGCCTTAAGTAGGTGCTGATTGAGGGAACTCAGTAGAAACTAGCCCACCAATCACCAAAATAGTGGTGCAGTATTCAGCCAGCAGGCTGTGAGGGAACCAGACTTCCTGTGCAATGCCAGAACCATCTCTGCACAATCAGTCAAGAAAGCTGCAGCAGACCAGAGAGAGGGGGCCAGAAACAAGAAAAAGAAAGAAAGTCCCATCCACCCAATACAAACCCCCCAAAAAAGCTAAAAGTATGAATATGCTTTAAAATGAATTTCCTAGCGGCGAGAGCCAGCCTCTGCTATATCTGCACTGCCATGTCCCTTAAAATTGTTAAATTGTTAATGTTAAAAGTAAGAAAAAAAGGGATGTGAGTGTGAGTTGAACATTTGAGCAAGGATGGATGCAGGGCCTGTCTGAAGGCCAGAACATGATGGGCAATGCCTTATTGCCAAAACAGAGGATGCTTACTTTTTCACTGAAATAACTTTTGGCACCTCAATCTGGGAGTTTGCATCTGTCTGTGCATGAGCTGGAGCTTGGAGACATGGATAAATACTAATATATATTATGAAATTGATGTATGTATTGCATGGGGCGTTGTGTATGAGCCTTGTGCACAAGTTTACAGAAGACATTAACCATACGGATGCTTCAAGTATATTTGATGATGGAAGACAGCAACATATTTCGCCATGTATACTTCATAAATGGGACCAGGGACGTGGTACCCACTTCTGTGCAGGTCATTCGCCACCCTAGGCACATTACGTGAGGGGTTTGGTGTCACAAACAAAGAAACAACAGCTCAATGCTCATGACGTAGAAATGATGCAGTGGAGAGTCATACACCTGTGGCTGAGACCTAGCTAGTACCAGACCATCTAGACCTTTTGCCCCCAAGGGTCAGGTTTACCCTCCTGGAAAAGCCCCTCTGCTCTCTCACTCCCCCTGCATGTAGATGGGATTTTCACTGTGATTCATTTTCTTCTAGAACACTGACACTTACATTAAGCACTCTTTCCCTAAGGTAATTGAAAAAACACAGACCATCAACATTCACACATGTACCTCCAATGGCTCAAACCTCAGGGGATTGGCTGATAGGATAAATGGTCACTCCAGCACTGTAGGGAAGGGAGTCCCCTGCACCATCTGTATTTTCTTACACTTGCAATTAATATGTTTCTACATGTGACACTAGTAAGTGACTTTTGAAAGTTGAAAGATCCTAGGTTCACTGGAGTAAAATCTATGTACATTTATCCAGTGCTTTAAATGGAAAAATAGAAGTGCAGGTACTCTGTACCAGAGTACCTGCTTGTTTCTGAGAAGTGCCGGTACTCTCCAATTAAAAGTATTACGTTTTTCTTGAGAATTGCCGGTACTCTCCCTCGCAAAATACAAAAGTGCCGGTACTCAGTACCGGAGAGTACCGGCCCATTTAAAGCGTTGCATTTATCCACACTGAAAACCGATATCTGTGTTTATTAGCTATCAGTTCCAAAATGTTCCTTTAAAGTGGGGGAACAGAAAGAATACATTGCAATGTCATACTCTGCTTCGTTTGCTAATGGATATGTTATACAAATCGCTATTTTTCTTCTTGTAATTGCTGAACACTTAAAAGCTGCAGAAGTTAATGAAAAATGCATTCTTCTGACAGTTTTATTCCTATGTCTGAAACTCATATACTGTACATGATTTCATTATGTTCTATTCGTCAAGAGAGAAGACAGTTTAAGGGCGCTATCAGGGTTTCAGAAAAGAGGCTTTCTAACACATGGAGACACGTGAACGGCAGGTTTATCAATTGTTCTTTTATTGCACATACAGCATAATTCTTTAGAATATATGACGTTGGAATTTTATTATCAAGATAATTCAGTTCAGGGGCTGCAATGTCACCCTCTTGTGAAGCAAGCACGAGTCTTTTAAAAGAGAAAGAAGAACAATGGCTTTAACACACGAACAGGCAATTAAAAGGTAATGGGTTTGCATAAAAGCGGAATTTGTATTGCGAAAACAACCTATGCAGCTCACCAAGAGATCTGCCATGTTATCTTCTTTTTCGATAATGATTTTTCTGATAAATATATTAATATTGGTTTCATTAAAATAATGTAACGTGCCCTAAGGTGGTTCATGCTACTGACAAAACACTGGCCGTGCCATGAGATTTTGCCTTGTCAAATAAAAACAATTAAGGAAAGGAGAATGACATAAAGAAGACAGTATTACCTCGAATGATGGTCATCACCGCCATAAGGCATGAGTCAACTGGATGGATCTGGTAATTGGAAAAGAACTTTGGGAGAATTAATGCTGCTTAAAGGATATCGGTTTTAAGCAACAAATAACACTAGACGTGAATTAGATGTGTTCTATGTTGCTTAGGGAATGTGATTTGTTTTTGCTGGAGAACCCCCAAATCCAATTGTCTGCCAAATGCATCTGTTTAATTCAATGAGCTAGACTAGCAGTATTTTAAGATTACATAATGTTCATATACTGGAACTGATAAGCGTCCCGTCTTAGATAATTTACTTGTCTGGGACTCGTTTTAGGCCAATTAATCTTTTGACCCTGATTGAAGACACCTTAGGACAAGACAACTAATCAGCATATAAATCACTAGGTCAACATTTTTCTCAATATTCAATATGTGAAGGTAAACCAATCTAGATAAATGCATCAATAAAGTTTGGCCACACCATGACCTTTCAACCATGAATAACCACACAAAACATAGTAAGATTTACGTTATTTTATGCCCTATTGATTACACTTCTACTAGCAAGTTTATTAGTCTCAAAACCAGAAAACACATCAGCAATGTCACAATGTGGCAACTAGAATAAGATTTCATCAAAGCAAAGATCATAAACATTAGAACAAAGCACGACGTCAACATGGATTCATTTTAGCAGAGTATCATTTGCGCATTATTCAACAAAGCATTGATTCAGTCATTTGTCTATTTGTGTCCGTTTAGTGAGCCCCTTAACTAACCTCGAATTAGCATTGGCATGTTGGGCTTCATGCAAAACAATTTAGTAACACAAATTTAGAAAACATCTAACTATGGTCTCTATCAAAAGGTATCAGTTGGTACCTAGAAAGGAAAGGCAAACAGACAATTACAATGTCATCATCATATAATTACACTCCGTAATGGGTCAGCATACAGAGTCAGTCTTCGTCCTCAGGACATCAGTTGATTCGCCATCGGCCAGGAAACACAGCAAAGTTCAGCGAGACAGGCAATACAGGACACTTCGCTCTTAAGGAGGAAAAGTGTGAATCGGGCAGGACAAAGATAAGTTAAAGTTAAAGATAAGGATGGTTCGAAGAATCAAACAGCAAAGTCTTTTAAGACCGAGTGACAGAGTGTCTAGGTAATAGCAAAGGCATGTAATGGCTGATTTCTCCTCGTGTCATACGATTATATCAAAATTGTTGTACAGTCCCCTAATTTCCAATTGGACAAAATTTGGTGCACCATTATCTCCATCCAATAATCAGGTAATCACCTCATTAGAATTGTCACTTTAGAACAGTTCTCACGTAGTTTGTTGGCTCCTGTAATTGATGTCTCCAACGGGTAGAAAGTCAGGTACAAATTTTTTGTCTCTCAGGGTCAGTCCGTAGCTCCATTGTCTTTACCAGTTCAGGCGACCTTGTACCTGTTGCGAGTTTACACTGTTGCATTCAGCAAGAATGTCTCCTTGAGCAAGTCGGGTCTCATGAGAAAGAATTTACTACGGTTACACACATCGTCTAGTTTCTGGAAAAGTACGGCTACATGTCCTTCAGCAAGTCAGCACATCACACGTTAGAGAAACACATTTAATATGAGACCGGCAGCTAGGCCCGACTCATGCTAACTAAGACCTAGTAATTAATTTTTAGCAACATTTTAACATATAACTCTTAATAAAATCATACATTAGTACATTAATATTTCATTGTTAGCCAATTTCATTAATCATCGTCTACATTGATGGCCACTCCCTGTGGGCACATTTCAAACACACGTTTAGTGAAACACAACAATATAATTTCTATGCAGCATCATTTGTCATTAATTTGCAAGCATTTAATGTTAATTTTGATTATAATAACTACGCTTCAACAATCCGTCCTCTGATGACACTTGTCATCACACAAATCCATTCTTTAACAATCCTTTACCTTTTCAATTCCTTCATTTCGATTTCCTCTTACTGCTTTGCCTTTTCATATTTTGCTCTGAACATTTTCTCCCTTTTCTTTTCCTCCTTCCTCGCTTTATATTTTGCCCATTTTACCTCACTTCTTTTGCAAATTTTGCTCAATAACCATAGTCTGAATAAACAAGCCAAAACAATTACTATTCCCTGAATTAACTTTCCCAGGAACCAATGCCAAAGACCACTGAACCAGCTTCCTTCACGCGCAAATCCTTCTCCAACCTTTTCCCAGACTCCTTCAGTTCCTTCAACTCTGCACTATCTCTTGTTAGGTTAGTAAGCATACTCCTAATCTCATTACTATTATCCGGTATGTAGGGACAACAGTGGCGCTCATTGAGCATCTTACAGACTCCGCCACTTTTCGCTGAAAGAATGTCTAAAGCAAGCCTATTTTGATGAGTCATAGCCCTCTCCGCAGCAAGTTCGGTATCCATCAGGAGTATAGCCCCTGTGAAGTTTGTCAGCATGTTATCCACAATAGTAGACAACTTTCGAATCTTTATGGAGTTCAAAACAACCCCCACTGAGGGAATTATTACTCCAAATATGTCTCCTACTACACCAGCAGTAGTTTCTCTCTTTTCCCTAGCACAAAGTAATTCTGTCACTTTCAGAAATTTCTTTAAATCATCTAGTTGATAAATCTTTGGAAAAACTATTCCCAAATAACATGTCCCATACCATCCCTTTGGAAGACAGTAATAAGCACTAAGGGGGTCATTCCAACCCTGGCGGTCATCGACCGCCAGGGTGGATGACCACGGAAGCACCGCCAACAGGCTGGCGGTGCTTCATTTGGGATTCCGACCTCGGCTGTAAAGCCGCGGTCGCCCAGCCGGGTCCGGCGGTTTCCCACCGGATTTCCCCCGGCTGGGAGAATCCTCCATGGCGGCGCTGCAAGCCATGGTGATTCCGACCCCCTTCCCGCCAGCCTGTTTCTGGCGGTTTTTACCGCCAGGAACAGGATGGCGGGAACGGGTGTTGTGGGGCATGGGCAGTGCAGGGGCCCCCTAACAGGGCCCCAGCATGATTTTGACTGTCTGCATAGCAGACAGTGAAAATCGCGACGGGTGCAACTGCACCCGTCTCACCCCTGCAACACTGCCGGCTCCATTCGGAGCCGGCTTCTATGTTGCAGGGCCTTTCCCGCTGGGCCGGCGGGCGCTCCTTTGGCGGGCGCCCGCCGGCCCAGCGGGAAAGCCAGAATTGCCTCCGCGGTCTTTTGACCACGGAGCGGCCAAATGGCGGGACCGCATGGCGGGCGGCGCGGTCAGAATGACCGCCTAAGTCCACAAATGTAATAGGCCCCATCGCTTGATCCATTCCATTTAGCACGAAAGTCCATTTATTCTGAAACAAAAACACATGCTTACACTCACTCGTTCCCACAAACACAGTGTCATAATATGACTTTGGTCGCGTTATGCAAAGCCTACCTACATGTTTCGCATCTAAAGCTAGCTTCCCTTGTTCCCTAACCCCATTATTATTATTACTAAGGAATGATCGTTGTTTCAAGCCCTTTTCTAATTTCCCCTTTAAAACCCTCCTTCTATCTTCAGTGTGATCTAGAAAGCTCTTTTCTACAGCTGTAAGCAAGCATGTCAAGTTATTGCGGTGCGCATATGAAGCACTAATTGTCGTCCTAGGCTCAAAGAATCCCTTAATCAGCTTTATAGCATAATACTTAGCTACACTATTCAAATCTTATATGATAGGCACATAAGAGAGCACTAAATCATAGTTTGAGTAAAAATATTGCACTTCTTGATTGTAGAAACGCGTTAGTAGCAAACTACAACTAATCCCGTAGGTTAATGGCAAAATGTGATATGTAACTTCCTCTTGGAATGAAAGAGGAATTTGTGTACACACGTAACAAGCCTTCGCATCCATAGTGTAAACATACTCACTCAGCAAGCGACAGAAAACATTAGTAGACAGCTCCCCTTTTGTATTAATTTCATCATGCAAATACTTTGCATCTTGCTCAAACTTATCC
This sequence comes from Pleurodeles waltl, assembly GCF_031143425.1. Taxonomy (NCBI): domain Eukaryota; kingdom Metazoa; phylum Chordata; class Amphibia; order Caudata; family Salamandridae; genus Pleurodeles; species Pleurodeles waltl. The sequence goes on from NC_090440.1 coordinate 502,092,320, forward strand.
CACGGTGTTTGGGTAGCAGTCTCAGAAACTGTAGCACTGTTAGTTTCACTCTCATCCACCAAACGCATTTCCACAAACAGAGCTATAATGAATAGCACACACACAACACCCAAAGCAATACCCAAATATTTACAACGCTTATTCCCCTCGACTTCATCTCCTGACCTGGGCATGATCTGTAAAGAATCAGAAAGTAAAGTACTACAAACGCAATCAATTAATAGGAGGATGGTTAATAATTTTTCCACAAAAGCTAATGCAAAAGTCTTTCTGCAGCAAGTATTTACAGCTCTCTCATTCACTCCAGGGTCTTTTGTCAATCCAATTAGCAGCTTTTCACAATTGGGTTTTTCAAAAGTCAGTTCAGGTTAGCAATGTCACATCCTGTAATATATCAGTCTCCTTTCTCAGGTTTCCCTTTATTCAATTTCAGCTTAAAACAGTCTCCTTTATTTGTAGCCAACTTCAAGTACCATAATATTGACCTGGAACTTCACGATCAAAACAAAATGCCAAGAACTCTTGTTACCACTCGGCTGACGTTGCATAAGCCCATTCAGGACCTGCGTGTCTTCTGCTGGCTATTCTCTTTCTTTTCAACTTGCGGTCACCTGCAATTCTCCTTCACTCAGATCTTCTTTCCTTGTGGTATCGACCTCTTCCTTTATTCTTTCATTAATGACCACTTTCCCTTTCTCAGTTTGCGATTCTGGCCACTTATCTCCTCTCAGTGTCCTTTTACTGTTTGGCTTTTCAGGTTGCTGTTGAATGCCCTCCTCTTGCTATGGTGTTTTCTCTTGATGGATCTGAAAGTGGCTCAGGAGGAGTCTGAACACTTTGATTTCCCTCTGTTTCACCTCCTTCGCCTTCCAGGTCTGTCAGTGGTTCAACTTCAAACCCGTAACCATCTGCTTCTGGTAGGACCTCTCTTTGGGTCATTCCTCCTGGTGCCTCAGTTGAGATAGGCTCACCGTCACCCTTCTGGATCTTGTTTACTGTTTGAGTGACCAAGCAGTCCTCAACGGGCTCTCCTTTGGTTACTCTCTGGCCCTGAGACTTCCTTTTCTGTAGCTGTTAGTTTTGACAACTCAATTTCCTCATCAGTTGGACACGTCACATTCTTTGTGTGACTGGCATGTATTCAGTTTGGAATTCCCGCACATTTCACAGCAGTAGTAGTTGTCAGTATCACTTGATACGGCCCCTTCCAACGTGGCTCCAAACATGACTTCCTCACGTGTTTCTTGACAACAACCTAGTCACCGGCTTTCAGATTGTGACCTGGATCATTTATCGGTGGCAGTGTGGTTGCTTCCACCTAATGAGAGAAAGAGCGAACCACGTCAGCCAGACCCTTGCAGTAGTCCAACACCATATCATCTGTGATATTCACAAGAGCATTTGCAGGCACTGCGGGCAATCTCATAGCTCGGCCTATGAGAATTTCATGAGGAGACAGTCCTGTTTTCTTGTTGGGTGTATTTCTCATTGACATTAGCACTAAGGGCAACGCATCTGGCCATTTCAAATTGGTAGCTGCACACATTTTCGCCATTCTCGACTTCAAGGTACCATTCATTTGTTCCACTAGTCTTGAGGCTTCAGGACGGTAGCTACAATGCAACTTCTGTTCAATGTTCAGTGTGGCACACAAGAGCTTAACCACCTCATTGTTGAAGTGACTTCCTCTATCTGATTCTAAAGAGATTGGAAACCCAAAACGTGGTATCAACTCCCTAAGCAGCAACTTCGCTACTGTGAGACTGTCATTCCTACATGTAGGGTAGGCTTCAATCCAGTGACTAAAGATGCACACAATCACCAACACGTACCTCAGACCTCCACACACAGTCATCTCAATAAAATCCATCTGCATCCTGCTAAATGGACCTCCAGCTCTCCCAATGTGGCTCAAATTCACCACGGTCCCTTTCCCGACATTCATCTGTTGACAGATGATACACCTGTGACAGATTACTTCTGCAGCTTGTCTGAATTTTGGATTGAACCAATCGACTTTGAACAACCTGATCATGGCGCCTCTCCCAATATGTGCTTGCCCATGGTAAAACCTTGCAAACTGTGACAAAAGACTGTTTGGCAAAACCATTTTCCCCTGCTCTGAAACCCACAAATCATCCGGTCTTTGTACACATTGCATTTTAAGCCAAGAATGTTTCTCTTCACTGCTGGCATGTCCCTGCAACAATTTTAACTCTTCCATTGTGTCAACCACCCTCAATGCGTAACCTGTGCATGTCTCATTTTCTGTTTCAGGTAACAATTCCCACTGATCCTTGAACGATATACAGTTCAATGCACAAAACCTTGTGACTTGATCTGCATATCCGTTTCCCATTGACACAAAGGGCCTAATTCTGAGTCTGACGGGCGGCGGAGGCCGCCCGCCAGACTTCCCCCCTCCGAAATACCGCTCCGCGGTCGAAAGACCGCGGAGGGTATTCCGAGTTTTCCCCTGGGCTGGCGGGCGGTCTTCGCAAGACCGCCCGCCAGCCCAGGGGAAAACTCCCTTCCCACGATGACTCCGGCTCGTAATAGAGCCGGCGGAGTGGGAAGGTGCGACGGGTGCAGTTGCACCCGTCGCGTATTTCAGTGTCTGCTTTGCAGACACTGAAATACTTTTAGGGGCCCTCTTACGGGGGCCCCTGCCGTGCCCATGCCATAGGCATGGGCACGGCAGGGGCCCCCAGGGGCCCCGTGACTCCCCCTCCCGCCATCCGGTTCCCGGCGGGAGAACCGCCAGGATCTGGATGGCGGGAGGGGGAGTCGGAATCCTCCATGGCTGCGGAGCGTGCTCCGCAGCCATGGAGGATTCCTACGAGCGGCGGAAAGTCAGCGGGAGACCGCTGGCTTTCCGCGTCTGACCGCGGCTAAACCGCCGCGGTCAGAATGCTCGTAGGAGCACCGCCAGCCTGTCGGCGGTGCTCCCGTGGTCGGTGGCCCTGGCGGCCACCGACCGCCAGGGTCGGAATGACCCGCAAAGTCTTGTGATTTCACATGAGCGCTGCATTTCACCACGGCAATTTCAAGAGGTAACTGTATTGCGTGCAACAACTCCTTAATTCTTTCACCGTTTTTCACTGGAGAACCAGAAGAGGTCATGAAACCCCTCTGTGACCATAGATGGACAAAATCATGGACAATTCCAAATCCGTATCTGCTGTCAGCATAGATAGTCACTTTTAGTTTGTCAGTGGCATGGCATGCCCTAGCAAGAGCAACCAATTCAGCCACTTGAGCAGAATACACTCTCTCGAGCCAAGATGCTTCCAGGATACCGGTGATTGTACATACAGCGTATCTGGCTCTCAGTACTCCTACTGAGTCTCTCAAGCATGAACCATCAACAAAGATAATGTAATAATTTTCCTCCAATTGAGTATCTTTAATGTCAGGTCTCAGTTTGGTGCACAGTTCTGTTACCTCAAGACAATCATGTTCTACTTCCTCAGCCTCATCAACATCTGTATTTTCATTGGGAAGCAAAGTTGTCAGGGTTAACACAGTACAGCGTTTCAATGATACATTAGGTGACCCCAATATAATCGTTTCATATTTTGTTAGACGAGCATTTGTCATGTGCTGCGTCTTGGTTCGGGTGAGTAGTATTTTGACTGAGTGTGGGACCATTACTGTTAAGGGATGTCCCATCACTGTGCCTTCACATTGAGTAAGGCTTTGACCAACTGCTGCAACTGCACGCAGACAACCCGGTAAGGCTGCTGCAACTGGGTCCAAAGTAGCTGAAAAATATGCTACTGGGTGGTTTGCACCTCCATGGACCTGTGTCAGGACAGACAAAGAACAAGCATCACGTTCATGACAAAACAGTACAAAAGGCTTTGTGTGGTCAGGCATACCTAAAGCTGGAGCCCTGCACATACACTCTCTCAGTTCAATTAATTCCCTCATCTTTTTCTCAGACATAGTTAGGGTATCTGGGCCATCCTTAACCTCCTTGACAGTCAACCTCACCAAAGGCTTAGAGATAATTGAGAAGTTGGGAATCCACTGGCGACAGTAGCCCACCATTCCCAAAAACATCCTCACGTCTCTTTTGGATGTCGGAGGACTCATCTGTAATATGGCTGTCACTCTTTCTTTGGATATTTTCCTTGACCCCTTCTCAATCAAGTGGCCTAAGTACTTCACCTCTTTCTGACAGTACTGTAGCTTCTTTGGTGACACTTTATGTCCGTTCTTTCCCAAATGATTCAGTAAGGCAATAGTATCATACCTGCAGTCATCTTTCGTTTTGGATGCAATCAACAAATTATCAATGTACTGTACTAGAGTTGAAATGAGAAAGGCAGTTCCAATGACTCCAAATCCTTCTTCAATATCTGATTGAAGATGGAAGGTGATTCTGAAAACCTTTGAGGAATTTGATACCAACTGTAAACTTTGTCCAGGAATCTAAAACTGAATAGAAATTGGCTATCCTCATGAAGAGGCACAGAAAAGAACGCTTGAGGCAGGTCCACGACTGTGAACCATTCTGCATCACATGGGACCTGGAACATGATCACGGCTGGATTTGGCACTATGGGGCAGCATTTTACCACTATCTCATTAATTTTGCTCAGGTCTTTGACAATTCGGACTTTCCCACAAGGCTTTCTCAGTCCCATTATTGGCGAATTACATGGCCTGCTCATCACTTCTTTTAAGCCCCCTTGCTTCACAAAGTCTGCAATTATCTGCGTCACCTGTATAAGGACGTCTTGTGCCATGTGGTACTGCGGTACCTGGGGAAACACGGCATTTGGCTTCACATCTACTTTGACTGGTTCTACTCCTTTTATCAGTCCTACTTCTTTTCCTGTCAAGTCCCACACTTTCTCTGTCACTGTTCCCTGTAATTCTGTTGGCAAACCGGTCACTCTGAACGTTGGGAAAAAGTGTCAACACCAGGGCAGTGCTCGCTCTATTGGCGAGTAGAATGCAAAAACCCAGCACTCTCAAAACAACGTAATTTATGCATTGTGCTGATATGTTGTTGTTTAACCTTTTGCATTGCAGAGTTCAATCCTGAAGACTTATTTTGAATGTGCTTACAAATGCTGTTCATTTGCAATGTATTGCTGCAGGCTTTCAGAGTGTGTTAGGGTTTGGTCCCTTTCCAGGGCCTTCTAGAGACTTTCCCTGCAACATGCCTGGGTGTGGTTATGGGCTGGGCCAAGGCTCTATAAAAAGGAGCCAGCCCAGCTCCAAGTGCTCACTATTCAGAGGTCCCGGTGCAGAGCAGCAGCTACTTCCTGAGCTCCTGTCCCGGTGGCCTATTTGATCTTCCAGACATCTGACTTTCATTCTTCATTTGGAGATCCTTGTTCTGGGCGGTAAGACACCGTTATCGAGAATTCTCATCTTCTTGGGCCTAATTCTTTTATGATTTGACAGAGTACTTTGCGCATGTGAAATATGCGCTTGAGTGTTTGTGACATTTGCAGGGTGATTTGCGAATCGGCAAGACGTGCGATTCATTTCATGATAATTTAATCTTGTTATTCATTGCACGCTACCATTTCTTGACAGTTGCATGGTGGCTTAAGAATCGGCAAGACCCGCGATTCGTTCTATGGTGTTTTAACTTTGTTCTTCACTGCGCGCTACCATTTCTTGACATTTACATAGTGGCTTAAGAATCGGCAAAAGACACGCGATTCGCTTCATTGTACTTTGATCTTGTTATTCATTGTGAGCTGTTATTTTTTGGCATTTACATCGTGGTTTACGAATCGGCAAGACGCGCGATTCGTTTAATGATGATTTGACTTTGATATTCATTGCGTACTACCATTTCTTGGCTTTTTACATGGTGACACCCGAATCGGCAAGACGCACGATTCTCTCCTCGAGTTTAATTCATGTTGTTTATTGTATGCCATTATTCTAAGATATTTATCATGTAATATTCGAGTTGACAAGTTATGTGATTTGTTTTTCCTGAATCCATATTGTGTTATTCATGGTGCACAATCCTTTTATGGTGTTTACTATATATATATATATATACATATATATATATATATATGTATGCATATATATATATATATATGTATGCATATATATATAAATCTACAATATGCGCAATTTGTGTTGAAACATTTTAAGAGTACACAGAAGATCAGTGTCTAGATGCAATATTGTATGGTCCTAATGTGCATTCTCAAAAAAGGATTTATATGACTGGTTTAAAATTTAGTCTGAATGTTTTTCTGATTCTCATGTAAAGGAAAGTACTTGAATGAGAAAGTTTTCATTTAATCCACCTTGATTCCCTTACAGGTATACAGCCATCTTGAAACTTAGTCATTTTAAATGTAATTCTTAAATTGTTCATGTTTTCAGAATGACTATGCCTAGAATCATAGTCTAGTATTGATTTCAGGAGATATAATTTTCATATTGTGTGTTCTAACCTTTTTCTTACTACAGGTCTCCTTCACAGCTGTTTCCCTTCCTAATCCCCTCTTCCCCTCTTGAACTCTCTTAGCCTCTGTGATTTATCAATCAGAGTCTTGGAGCTGTTCAGTGGTGGACGTGTTGGGAACGTGCGCAGACCCCGAGGATCTGGTGACTCTGACAGAATAGTGAGCCCACAAATTATTATCCTCCTGGTTTGTGTATGTTCTCAGCATGGCTACGCTGGACGAGTTAGTCAAGGCTATCACCCAGCTCCAGGCAGAGGTGGTATCATCCAAAGAATTGACAACTAGCTTAGCTGAGAGAGTGAGTCAGTTGCAAGATAAGGTAGAGGAGAAGGAACAAAGTCCCACAGGTGTGTCCTGGCCAGGTACTTCTTCTCAGGCTTCTGGAAGTAATCCGACAAACATTTCCCTAAATGTTCCTTCCGCAATTCCTTTAGCTCCCCCAGAACATTTCTCAGGTGACCCTTTTTTAAGCGCAAACTTTCCTGGTTCAAGTGGCACTACACTTCACCTGCAGACCACATACTTTCCCCGATGCCCAGTCCAAAGTAGCTTTCTTGTTATCATATTTGGCTGGGGATGCAGCTACTTGGGCAATTCCTCTTGTGCGTAAAAACAGTCCCATGTTGTACAACTGGAGAAATTTTGTCCGTGAGTTTGAGAGAGTTTTTAATCGTAGAACTGTAACACAGTCAGCAGATCGTGAATTATTAGATTTACGCCAAGGGAATCAAGACCTAGGGGGTGATTCTAACTCTGGCGGTCGGTGTTAAAGCGGCGGCCAACCCGCCAACAGGCTGGCGGTAAAAAATATGGGATTCTGACCCTGGCGGGAACCGCCAACACAGACAGCCACTTTAACACTCCGACCGCCACGGCGGTACAAACAAACAGCGCGGCGGTCACCGCCAACAGCCAGGCGGCAGACAATGTACCGCCCACACTATTCCAACTCCCCAATCCGCCACCTTTTCCGGGGCGGGAGCACCGCCGATAAAAACACGGCGGAAACAGACTACGGACGGGAAAACGCTCACCACAACGCACTCCAGGAGGAAGGAGGACAGCATGGAACCCGAATTAAACATCCTACCTGCTCTCGTCTACCTTCTCATCTACCACGAGTACGAAGTCCGGCGCAGACGACAACGGTGAGTACTGCACCTACGACACACGGGAGGGGGAGGACGAAAGGTTACGGGCACACACATATGCGCCCCCCCCAACTATGTACACACCAATGCAGAGCAACAAGTCACAGTGACACTACCCAAACACCCCTGAAAAATGCTAGGACATAATCCAATTTGGAATAAATATTTATGTACCAAAAAGCTCCAGAAAATTATCGTACAACCATGAAAGATATTCACAACAAAACTAATTACATACACATCAGTGTATAACTGAAGTACCAAGTCCTGCACATCCTACAAACTCATCTTGTCCGTGGGCCAAAGTCTTGAGAAATAAGGGCAAAGCCCACACAGGAGACCTGAGTCCTTTGGAGAGAACACTGCAGGGGCATCAGATGTAAAAACTACAGGCACCTCAGGGGGAAGGGAAGGGGGGGCACCACAGCCACATGAGTCCACGATGCCAGATCCACGAGGAGCCACCATGCCCACTGTACCATCCTGGGGAGTGCAAAGCCACAGTCTCTCAATGTCTCTACAGTGGGTGGCTGCCCACTGTACCATCCTGGGGAGTGCAAAGCCACAGTCTCTCAATGTCTCTACAGTGGGTGGGCTGCCCACTGGACCATCCTGGGGAGTGCAAAGCCACAGTCTCTCAATGTCTCTACAGTGGGTGGGCTGCCCACTGGACCATCCTGGGGAGTGCAAAGCCACAGTCCATCAGGTGGATGACAGTCTACACTGGTCAAGGAGGAGGCATGGTGGGCACAGTGAACCATAAACAGTGATTGAGACGGCGGTGCCCAGCGGAGCGGTGCTTGAGAAGAAGGGCCCAGCGGACCGGTGCTTGAGACGGCGGTGCCCAGCGGAGCGGTGCATGACAGGAAGGGCCCAGCGGAGCGGTGCTTGAGATGAAGGGCCCAGCGGAGCGGTGCTTGAGACGGCGGGGCCCAGCGGAGCGGTGCTTGAGATGAAGGGCCCAGCGGACCGGTGCTTGAGACGGCGGGGCCCAGCGGAGCGGTGCTTGAGAAGAAGGGCCCAGCGGAGCGGTGCTTGAGACGGCGGGGCCCAGCGGAGCGGTGCTTGAGACGCCGGGGCCCAGCGGAGCGGTGCTTGAGAAGAAGGGCCCAGCGGAGCGGTGCTTGAGACGGCGGGGCCCAGCGGACCGGTGCTTCAGACGGCGGGGGCCAGCGGAGCGGTGCATGACAGGAAGGGCCCAGCGGAGCGGTGCTTGAGACGGCGGGGCCCAGCGGAGCGGTGCTTGAGATGGCGGGGCCCAGCGGACCGGTGCTTGAGACGGCGGGGCCCAGCGGAGCGGTGCTTGAGATGGCGGGGCCCAGCGGAGCGGTGCTTGAGACGGCGGGGCCCAGCGGAGCGGTGCTTGAGAAGAAGGGCCCAGCGGAGCGGTGCTTGAGACGGCGGTGCCCAGCGGAGCGGTGCTTGAGACGGCGGTGCCCAGCGGAGCGGTGCTTGAGACGGCGGGGCCCAGCGGAGCGGTGCTTGAGATGAAGGGCCCAGCGGAGCGGTGCTTGAGACGGCGGGGCCCAGCGGAGCGGTGCTTGAGAAGAAGGGCCCAGCGGAGCGGTGCTTGAGACGGCGGGGCCCAGCGGAGTGGTGCTTGAGACGGCGGGGCCCAGCGGAGCGGTGCTTGAGATGGCGGGGCCCTGTTCAGCGGTGCTCTTCTGCCCCGCGGGCCCTGTTCAGCGGTGCCTATCTCCACGGCGGGCCCTGTTCAGCGGTGATCTTCTGCCCCGCGGGCCCTGTTCAGCGGTGCCTATCTCCACGGCGGGGCCCTGTTCAGCGGTGCTCCTCTGCACCGTGGGCCCGGTTCAGCGGTGCCTATCTCCACGGCGGGGCCCTGTTCAGCGGTGCTCTTCTGCCCCGCAGGCCCTGTTCAGCGGTGCCTATCTCCACGGCGGGGCCCTGTTCAGCGGTGCTCTTCTGCCCCGCGGGCCCTGTTCAGCGGTGCCTATCTCCACGGCGGGGCCCTGTTCAGCGGTGCTCTTCTGCCCCGCGGGCCCTGTTCAGCAGTGCCTATCTCCACGGCGGGCCCTGTTCAGCGGTGCTCCTCTGCACCGCGGGCCCGGTTCAGCGGTGCCCATCTCCACGGCGGGGCACTGTTCAGCGGTGCTCCTCTGCCCCGCGGGCCCGGTTCAGCGGTGCCTATCTCCACGGCGGGGCCCTGTTCAGCGGTGCTCTTCTGCCCCGCGGGCCCTGTTCAGCGGTGCCTATCTCCACGGCGTGGCCCTGTTCAGCGGTGCTCATCCAGCAGGTCAAGGGAGCCAGACCTGGCCTGGACTCCCGTCTCAGTCGCCCTCGGACCGTGACATTTCTGGACCCTTCGGGGACGGACTCCTGGCCTCCTTAGTGTCCTCCTTCCCAGCTGGGATGTGGCATGTGGGGTCCACCTTCTCCGCGCTCCTGCTGCCCTTCCGCTCCTTTGATGGGGCTCTCGGGCCCTTGCCTCCCCTAGATGGTGTGGGTGGTGAAGTGGCCGCACATTGCTCCTTGGGGGCAGCCCTGTCGGTCCTCGCACGGCGGCCCTTGTTTTTGCGGGTCCTCTTGCCGGGGGGAGGGCTGGACGTGTCCTTGCTGCTGATGGATGTGTCACTGCTGGCAAAGGGTGGGCTCCAGAACCCATGCACAACAGTGACACCCGAAGCTGGGCTGGTGGTGGCTGCGGTGCTCTTGGGACTCTTTGAAGATGGATGGGGGAGCTCATCGGGGGGAAAGAGGTCAAGGTTAGCCAGGAAAAGTTTTTTAGGGCCAAGGTAAAAGGGAGGAGAAGTGGAGATGGGAGTGGAGGTAGAGGAGGTGGTTGTAGGAGAGTCAGGTGTGCTGTCATTGGGTGAAGGTGCTGGTGCTGTAGGCTGTCGTGAGGTGGATGTCTGTTGGGTGGGTGGCTGCCTGCGTTTGTGTGTCTTGGAAGAGGGGGTGACAGACACAGTGGGAGAGGACACAGGGGACGTGTAAATGGCAGTGGGGGTGGTGACTGCACGAGTGTGGACTGTACTGGAGGGTGAGGTGGTGATGGAAGCACTGGCTGATGTTGGGGTGCATGCAGGTGTGAGTGTAGACGTCACAGGGAGGGAGGAGGGAGACGAGGAGGAGGGGGATACAGGGGTGGCAGTGGCTGTTGGCATGTCTGCATCTGGGTGTTGCTTGGGTGAGTGTTTGTGGGATCTGTGATGCTTGTGTTTGGATGAGCTGCTCTTGGGTGTTGAGGTGTGTGCAGGCTGGTCTGATGGTGTGGATGGGATAGGCTGAGGGACAGGAGACAGAGAAAGGCTGGAGGCAGTAAGAAGAGGGAGGCTGGAAACAGGGACAATGGCTGCCGTCAGTGCTGAGGCCAGAGCAGTGAACGCTCGTTGATGGGCAGCCTGACCCGAATGAATGCCCTCCAGGTACGCATTGCTCTGTTGCACCTCCCTTTGCACACCCTGGATGGCATTCAAAAGGGTCATCTGCCCAACAATGAGCGTCCTTACCAGGTCAATGAGCTCCGCACTGAGGGCAGCAGGGGCAACAGGGGCAGGGGCTGAGGTGCCTGGGGCGAAGGAGACGCGCGCCTTCCTGGGCGAACCGGCACGGAGCGAAGACTGAGGGGCTGCTGGGAGGGCGGGGCTGGTGCGCTGGGTGGCGGCTGTACCTGTAGAGGCGGGGGGCATGGATGTTGCCACCACCACTAGGGAGCTCCCGTCCGAGGACGTGTCGCTGCTCTCACCAGCGGTCCCCGTCGTGGTGCTCCCCTCGCCCTCCGGATCACTGGTGCCCTCGGTGTCTGTTCCTGGGCCCACCGGGGCCTTGTGTCCTGCAGCTCCCTCGTGCTCCGATGCCAAATCTCCTCCGCCTGATGATGCTAATGCACACATGCACAAGAAGATGAAGAGAAAGGGTGGGGGGAGAAAAAAGAAGACCAGGTTGAGTGCATGCAATGTCAACACCGTTGGCGGAGAGGACAGACACAGGAGCCTAATGCACTAAGCCGCGCATTCGGGGTACACTACTCAGTACTACTGACTAGGACAACAGGCCAAGAGACGTCAAACGCGCACATGGGAGATGCAGGACCTACAATGGCTGTACTTGTCACCCTACAGAGGTGGGGGCCGGGGGCACAGGGCCATGCCTAAGGGAGAGGACTACACTACAGAAAGCGCCCTGGCCTAATGTCACCCACAGCCCTTCTCCCCCACCCAGACGCCTCCACTGCGCAGAAAGATAGGAGAATGTGCTGATACTCACCCCCTTGTGTCTGCTGTGATGTCTTAAAGCGCCCATCCAATTCTGGGTAAGCCACCGCCAGGATCCGGGACATCAGGGGGGTCATGGTGCGACTGGCACCCCTCCTAGGTTGGGAGGCCATCCCCAGCAGTGTTTCTGCGGTCTTCCTTGTTCCGCGGCGGATGTCCTCCCACCTCTTGCGGCAGTGGGTGCCCCGTCTGTTGTGGACCCCCAAGTTCCGGACTTCCTTGGCGATGGCATGCCAAATCTCGATCTTCTGATGGGCGCTGACCTATTTGACATGTACAGGGTGGAAAGGTGGAAATCATCAATGAGCTGCATGTTAGATGTGATTGGCCCCCCCCACCAACTTTGCCATATGGCACATGCTCTCATCTGTCGGGCGTTGCACTCCTCATTCGCCCCCCACCCCACCAACTTACATCCACCCCAATCCACACAGGCATAGCCCATTCCATGTGCACCCGGTGTACTCACTTGTTGGTCTGGAGGACCGTAGAGTAGTTCATACTGGGGGAGGACCCCATCCACGAGCTTCTCCAACTCTTCAGACGTGAAGGCAGGGGCCCTTTCCCCAGTCGCAGCAGCCATTGTATCTTCCAGACCGAGGTCACAGCAGCACTTGCAGTATAGGTCCTCTCCTGTGGATGATCAGGTCTCGAGTGATTAAGCAGATAGAAAATGGCGGTCACGCCCGCGGCGGTGCGTACCGCGGCGGTGCGTACCGCGACCGCCGGCGCACTTCGTCATTGGCTCCTGAAACCCATAGGCTTCAATGTTAACCAATGCGGCTTTGCGCCGCGGTCTTCGACCGCCTACCGCCACGGTGTGCCCCGCCAGCGCATTGACCTCACATCCCATTGTCCCACTTCACAGGTCAGGCAGCCGCCATTTCAAGGGCCTACATGGCTTAATTTTGAATGCGACACACAGGCCTAGGCCTTGCATTGCCACACATACACGCCTTTCAACCCATTGCCATTCTTTAACTGTGCAAGCTGTCTGTACGTACCTGTGGTTTGGCTGACTCTGTGCTCCATGTTGTCCTTCCTAGGCACCGTCCGCTGGGACTTGCGATGAGAAGGAGGAATCCTCGCGTGTTCCGACCGCTGGTGGACCTGTCGACAATGGAAGAACGCCACATCATACTACGATACCGACTTGACCGAGCCACTATCTATGAACTGTGTGCCCAGCTGGAGCCAGCCCTGATGTCCCCCATCCGCCAACCCACAGGGATTCCCCCTCTGGTGCAGGTTTTGTCTGTCCTCCATTTTTTGGCAAGTGGGTCATTCCATACCACAGTGGCCATGTCATCTGGAATGTCTCAGCCTATGTTTTCTAAGATTTTGAGTAGAGTGTTGTCTGCCCTGATGAAACTCATGCGGAGCTACATCATTTTCCCAGAGGAGGGTGACTTGCCTACAGTGAAGGGTGATTTCTATGCCCTTGGACATATCCCCAACATCATTGGTGCCATTGATGGGACCCATGTGGCTTTGGTACCCCCAAAAGACGATGAGCAGGTGTACTGAAACTGAAAAAGTTATCATTCGATGAATGTCCAGGTGGTCTGTTTGGCTGACCAGTACATCTCCCATGTAAATGCCAAGTTCCCAGGGTCAGTGCATGACGCGTATGTGATGCGAAATAGCAGCATCCCCTATGTGATGGAGCAGCTACAGAGACAACGTGTGTGGCTAATAGGTGACTCTGGTTACCCCAACCTGCCTTGGCTACTGACCCCAGTTAGGAATCCCCGGACCAGGGCAGAGGAACGGTACAATGAGGCCCATGGGCGAACTAGGAGGATCATCGAAAGGATCTTTGGCCTCCTGAAGGTCAGGTTTAGGTGCCTGCATATGACTGGGGGATCCCTGATGTACTCACCAAACAAGGTGTGCCACATCATCGTGGCCTGCTGTATGCTTCACAATCTGGCATTGCGACGTCAGGTCCCTTTCCTGCAGGAGGATGGTGCAGATGGTGGTGTTGAAGTAGCTGTGGAGCCTGCGGAGAGTGAAGAGGAGGAAGACTCAGAGGACGACACAGACAACAGGGACAGAGTAATAGCACAGTATTTCCAGTAGCACACAGGTAATGATCACCCATGCCATTTTACATTTCCTGAAAGCCTCCTGCATCTCAACTTTGTCGGATTCCCCCCAGACCTATGGACATGATGTTTGAATTTCCCTTCCCTTTTCTGTGCTGTATGAGCCACTGCGTGACCTCGGCTTGGTTGGCCCATGGACTAATGCTAAGTTACCTCGGTATGTGTAATTCACCATGTTCACAATACGTAATTGATATGTAATGTGACATACATTTGTAAATAAGACAGCCAGAGTCCAGATTGATTTCAGTGCAATGTGTGATTTATTATTAGTGCATAGATATTGGTACATGATGGTGAAACAGTGATGGGTGGGGGTGGAATAATGTCCATGGCGGAGTCCAGTTCTCAGTCTCACAGGTGCATTGTCCATACGCCTGTGGCAGGATGGAGCAGGGGCAGTTCAAGGTTTGACAGGGTGGCCATGTGGGACAGTGGGAGGACTTCAGGGGGTATGCAATGCTGGCGGGGGACTTGACATCCTACTCTGTCGTTTTTTTTTATCTCAGGCTCCTTTTGCGGGGCGGTTGTTGTTCAGCAGGAGGTGGGGTTCTGGGGGGCTGTCGATGTGGTGGGGCCTCCTGTCCACTAGCGCCGGCGGAGGTGGTAGGCTGTTCCTGTTCCTGGGTAGTGACAGGGGCCCGGTGTGATGCCACATGGTCCCGAAACGTGTCCTCTATGCGGTTCAGGGACTGGACTATACTCCCCATAGCGGTTGAGATGTTGGTTAGTTGTTCGCTGAACCCCATGTAGCGTTGCTCCTGCTGTGCCTGGATCTCCAGGAACCTGGCCAGTACCGTCGCCATCGTCTCTTGTGAGTGGTGGTAGGCAGCCATGATGGTGGTGAGGGCCTCTTGGAGAGTGGGTTCCCTGGGCCTCTCCTCCCCCCCCTGTCGCACAGCAGCCCTCCGAGTTGCCCTGTTTCCCTGGGCCTCTGTCCCCTGGACGGTGTGCCCACTCCCACTGCCCCCAGGTCCCTGTTGTTGTTGGGTTGGTGGGTTACCCTGGGGGCCCTGTAGTGGTAGACACACCGCTGCTTGACCTGTCCTAGAGACAGAGGCATGGGCCCGCTGGGTGGGAGCTGTGCGGTTGTTCCCAGAGGGGGTTGGGTCTGCAGTGGCCTGTGTCTGGGTGAGGGGAACCGACTGCCCAGAGGTCCCCGATGGTCCGGGCTGGTCGTCAGGTTCCAGGTCGACAGAGCTGCTGTCATCACTAGTGGCCTGTTCCGGGGGTGGGATGGACATTTCTGGTCCCTCCTGACCGGTGTGTTGTCGTTCGGGTCCTGCATGGGGTAAGAGGGTATGGTTATTGTTTCTGTGTGTGCATTAGCTTGCGTTTTATAGGTGCCCTTGTCCCCCAGTGCTGGCATTCCCTTGGGGGAGGTGTTGTGAGGGTGTTTTGTGGGGGGGGGTGATGGGTATGTGCAGTGGTCATGCTTAGGTGATGGGTGTCCATAGTTTGGGGGTGGCATGCAGGGGTTGGTGTTGGGTGGGTTGTGCTGGGGAGACATTCTCAGGGAGGATGTGTGCTGGGGGGTTGGGGGTGAGGGTGGGGGTTAGCATGCTGGGGGTGGGGTGAAGTGGTTGGCCTTGTACTTACCAGAGTCCATTCCTCCGTGTACTCCAGCGAGGCCATCAGGATGCAGGATGTTGAGTACCTCCTGCTCCCATGTTGTGAATTCGGGTGGAGTGGGTGGGGGTCCCCCGCCAGTCTTCTGCACTGCGATGTTGTGTCGCGAGACCATCGAGCGCACCTTCCCCCGTAGGTCGTTCCATCGTTTGCGGATGTCCTCTCTATTTCTGGGATGCTGTCCCACCGCGTTGACCCTGTCCACGATCCGCTGCCAGAGCTCCGCCTTCCTCGCTATGGTGGTGTGCTGGACCTGTGAGCCGAAGAGCTGGGGTTCCACTCTTATGATCTCCTCCACCATGACCCGGAGTTCTTGGTCCGAAAAGCGTGGGTGCCTTTGTGGTGCCATGGGGTGGGGTGTATGAGGTGTGGGGTGGTGTATGTGATGATGTGTGTGTTGGTGTGTGGTGCTTTGTGCTTCTCTGTGGTATGTGTGATGTTGCGGTGTGCCTCTGTGTGTCTGGCTATCTATTCTCTGATGTGTGTCTCTCTCTCCTTCGTCTCTGGTTTTTGTTGGCAGGGGTTTGTGGGTGATGTGGGTGTGTGTTTTATATGGTATTGGATGTGTGGGAGTGGTGTGTGTATGTGTTTCAGGTGTGTGCCTTTCAAATTGTCCAATGTGGTAGGGGTTTGTAAAGGTGTGTGTATTTTGACCGCGGCGGTGTGTACCGCCAATGGAATACCGCGGTTGAATGACCGCCGCGTGGATTTGCGGGTCATAATGGGATGGGCGTATTTCTGTTGGCGTGGCGGTGGAGGTTTGGTCTTCTCCAGTTTACCGCTGGCCGCTGATGTGGCGGACTGCAGTGGAGGGCGGATTTTCTGAGGTTTTGCAGTTGTGGGTCAGAATGTCCGTGGCGGCTGACGGCGGCCGCGGCGGTATGGTGGCGGCCTTCTGACCGGCGGTAAGCGGCTTTTACCGCCGAGGTCAGAATGACCCCCCTAGTGTCGTATTTAGCCAACTTTAACCGGCTGGTTGCCGAGACATCCTGGCCTGAAGAAAAACAAGCGGTCTTGTTTTACAAGGGACTCAAAGAGGAACTAAAAGATATCTTAGCGCAAATCGACCCACAACCTACAGACTGTCAATAATTAATAAACCATGTCTTGAGGCTTGATCATCGTTTAGCAGAACGTAAAGGAACGCGCAACAAGATTGAAAAATATTCATGGCATGTTCATGATAACAGAGACTCAAGAACTCCAAAAGAGAGAACAACAGAACCAATGGAAATTGGAACCATCAGAAGACCTTTGACCAAAGATGAAAAGGACCTACACAGAAAAAATGGACAATGTCTTTATTGTGGGCGGAAGGGTCATTTTGCCAAAGATTGTCCAATCAAACCAAAGAACAAGCAAGGTCCAGTTCAGAAGGTAGCAACCAATGCACCAGTCGAGTTGGATAACTAAAACACCCAAGATGCAGAGAAGGGGTGCTCTTGAGTGTCACTGTGGACCCTTCACAATCTAGACATCTTAAACTGGAAATAAGAGTTCAGGTCAAGAAAAAGATCTATTTCAAAAAAGCTATAGTCGATTCTGGGGCTACTGGGAACTTTGTTGATGTCCAATTGGTTTGTGCATGGGGGATCCCATGTATTAAAAAGAAGACCCCAGAAATCATCCAGGCAGTCGATGGAAAACTCTTGACTGGAGCTCCAGTAACTCTTCAGACTATCCCCTTGTCGATGATTTGTGAAGATACGAATCAAAGAAAGAAACATAAAGAGAAAATCATTCTTGACGTGATCCATGCTCCCCAATATGGGATTATCCTCGGCTTGCCATGGTTAACTCATCAAAATCCAGAGATCAATTGGGCAGAACAAAAAATTGTGTTCTCATCTGCGCTATGTAACGAACAATGTCTCCAAAAGATTCAAGTACCAAAAGTTTGTAACTCTTACATAGCTAATGCCGCGGAGAAAGAAATTCAGCTGCCCAAACAGTATTCATCTTACAAAGATGGATTTGATGAGAAAGGAGCAGAGACTCTACCTCCTCATAGATCTTATGACTGTCAAATTGATCTAGCCCCAGATGCGATACTTCCCAACTGTCGTGTATATGCCCTGTCAGAACATGAATATCAACATTTACGAAAATACCTAGATAAATTTTTGGAGAATGGCTTAATTCGCCCCTCTAAGTCTCCTGCAGCTTCGCCTTTTTTTTTGTTCCAAAAGCTAATGGAGAACTTTGAACTTGCATCTACTATAGGGGTTTGAACAAAGTCACCATCAAGAATAAATATCCTTTACCCCTAATTCCGGTATTATTGGAACAAGTAAAGAGAGCAAAAATCTACACGAAGCTTGACCTTTGAGGTGCTTATCATTTGGTCAGAATGAGACAGGGTGATGAATGGAAAACAGCGTTCAAGACAAGATATGGCCTTTTTTAATACACCGTCATTCCTTTTGGTCTGTGTAATGCTCCAGCAGCATTTCAATTTTTCTTTAATGACGTTCTTAGAGAGTACCTTGACATATTTGCCATAGTCTACATCGATGACATTTTGATCTACTCTGACAATGAAAACAAACATGTCCAACATGTCAAGAAAATTCTTGCAGCCCTTCGAAAGCACCATTTATATTGCAAACTAACCAAGTGTGAGTTTCATGTTACCACAGTTGAGTTTCTAGGGGTTATTCTTACCCCTCAAGGTATGATGATGGCAGAAAAGAAAGTAAAACCCGTATCTGATTGGCCCACCCCAAAGACTGTTCGTGATGTACAGTGTTTCCTGGGGTTTGCAAATTTTTACCGGAGATTCATAAATCATTTCTCCCAGACAGTGGCTCCAATCACTAAGCTACTAAGAAAGAAAGAAACGTTTGTATGGTCCCCAGAAGCTGATCAAGCCTTCTCGACTTTGAAGAAAGCTTTCTCCACTGCCCAGTCTTGACTCATCCTGGTGCGAATCGACCTTTCATAGTGGAAGCTGATGCTTCAGATGTAGCAATAGGAGCCGTCTTATCACAACAAAATAAAGACAATGGTCAACTTCATCCTGTAGCTTATATGTCTCGGAAGTTGAACGAAGCCGAACAGAACTATGTCATTGCTGAAAAAGAGCTTCTGGTGATTTGTGACGCCTTCAAAGAATGGAGACATCATTTGTTGGGGGCCAAATACACTGTCACAGTATATACTGATAATCATAATGTTCAATTCATGAGTTCCGCCAGACTTTTGACCCCTCGGCAATTACGCTGGATGCTGTTGTTTGCCAAATTTAATTTTGTAGTAACCTTCCGGCCTGGTAAAGATAATCGCAAAGCTGACGCCTTGTCCCGTCAAGAGTCTACCATGTTGCCTGCATTTCAAGCCTCCAGAGCTATCATTGCTCCTAACAAGGTTCTATGTATCATAAAAACTGAAGATTTCTTTGAAGAAATTCGCAACTCTTTCACTGTTGAAAAATGGCAAACATGGGCCCAAGCTGATCCCAAAAGGTCAATCAAGTAAGGACTACCCTTTCATGACGCTCGTTTGTTCATACCCACTACCAAACTTCGCAAGATAGTGTTTCATTGGTTGCATGTTATACTGAAGGCAGGGCACCCAGGTACTCCTAAAACTCTTGAACTGATCCAACGCTATTTTTGGTGGCCTACCCTAACAAAAGATGTAAAAGCAATGGTAAACAACTGCAAAGTTTGTGCTCGCATTAAAATAAGTCATTCAAAACCAAAAGGGTTGTTACATCCACTTCCAACCCCAAGTCGTCCATGGAAGCACATTTCTTTAGACTTTATTACCGGTCTGCCAGTGGTTCAACAGCATTCAGTAATTCTGGTGGTAGTAGATAGTCTCACGAAATATGGACATTTCATTGCCTGTAAAAAATTGCCCACTTCTAGTGAACTGGCAACTATTTTACTGAACAGAGTGGTTCGTTATCATGGACTGGCAAAAGTTATCCTCTCCGATCGGGGGTCGCAATGTGCCTCCAATTTCTGGAAGACATGGTGTAAAACACTCCAAGTGACATCTATGCTATCTACTAGTCACCATCCTCAAACAGATGGTCAAACGGAGAGACTAAATCAGACTTTGAAACAATACCTACGTGCCTACGCTGAAAAGGCACTTCATTCTTGGACATCTATGCTCTGGTTAGCTGAGTTAGCTTACAATAACACATTCCACACTTGTATTGGTGTTACACCCTTTTTTGGTTTATTTGGCTATCATCCTGACACCCTTCCCATCACAATTCCTCAAGAAAGTTCTTTTACTCCAGCTGTGTCAGAAACCATTCAGTATTTGCATCAAACCCAGAAACTGATTTAACAGCATTTAGAAAAAGCCAAACAAAAATTCAAAAGGCATTATGACAAGAAACATTGTGAGGGACCGCAATATCAACCAGGTGACAAAGTGTGACTTTCCACAAAACATATGGACTTCAAGAAGAAGCACATGTTTAATCCCAAATTTATAGGTCCTTACACAGTCCTTCAGCAAATCAATCCGGTAACCTATAAACTGCAATTGCCCAGATCCTTACAGATTCATCCAGTGTTCCACACTTCCCTATTGAAAAGGGCAGTCCAAAAGGTCCACTCCCATCCAGCTCCTGTTCTAGTACAGGGAGAAGAAGAATATGAAGTTAAGAAAGTGTTGGATTCTAAACTACGAGGGCGTAATCTACGGTACTTAATCTCATGGAAAGGTTATGGTCCTGAAAGTAACTCATGGGTTTACGCATCTGATGTTCATGCTCCAGTACTTGTGAGACGCTTTCATCGTCTTAATCCAGGCAAACCAGCCCTAGAGCGCGTCTGGGAGAGGGGAGCACTGTCAACACCAGGGCAGTGCGTGCTCTATTGGCGACTAGAATGCAAAAACCCAGCACTCTCAAAACAACGTAATTTATGCATTGTGCTGATATGTTGTTGTTTAACCTTTTGCATTGCAGAGTTCAATCCAGAAGACTTATTTTGAATGTGCTTACAAATGCTGTTCATTTGCAATGTATTGCTGCAGGCTTTCAGAGTGTGTTAGGGTGTGCTCCCTTTCCAGGGCCTTCTAGAGACTTTCCCTGCAACATGCCTGGGTGTGGTTGTGGGCTGGGCCAAGACTCTATAAAAAGGAGCCAGCCCAGCTCCAAGTGCTCACTGTTCAGAGGTCCCGGTGCAGAGCAGCAGCCACTTCCTGAGCTCCTGTCCTGGTGGCCTATTTGATCTTCCAGACATCTGACTTTCATTCTTCATTTGTAGATCCTTGTTCTGGGCGGTAAGACGGTGGTTGGGCTGGCCTCCCGATGCCATTATTGAGAATTCTCATATTCTTGGGCCTAATTCTTTTATGATTTGACAGAGTACTTTGCGCATGTGAAATATGCGCTTAAGTGTTTGTGACATTTGCAGGGTGATTTGTGAATTGGTAAGACGCGCAATTCATTTCATGATAATTTAATCTTGTTATTCATTGCACGCTACCATTTCTTGACAGTTGCATGGTGGCTTAAGAATCGGCAAGACGCGCAATTCGTTTTATGGTGTTTTAACTTTGTTGTTCATTGCGCGCTACCATTTCTTGACATTTACATGGTGGCTTAAGAATCGGCAAGACGCTCGATTCGTTTTATGGTGTTTTAACTTTGTTGTTCATTGCGTGCTACCCTTTCTTGACATTTACATGGTGGCTTAAGAATCGGCAAAAGACGCGCGATTCGTTTCATTGTACTTTGATCTTGTTATTCATTGTGAGCTGTTATTTTTTGGCATTTACATCGTGGTTTACGAATCAGCAAGACGCGCAATTCGTTTAATGATGATTTGACTTTGATATTCATTGCGTACTACCATTTCTTGGCTTTTTACATGGTGACACTTGAATCGGCAAGACGCACGATTCTCTCCTCGAGTTTAATTCATGTTGTTTATTGTATGCCATTATTCTAAGATATTTATCATGTAATATTCGAGTTGACAAGTTATGTGATTTGTTTTTCCCGAATCCATATTGTGTTATTCATGGTGCACAATCCTTTTATGGTGTTTACTATATATATATATATATATATATATATATACATATATATAAATCTACAATATGCGCAATATGTGTTGAAACATTTTAAGAGTACACAGAAGATCAGACTGTCTAGATGCAATATTGTATGGTCCTAGTGTGCATTCTCAAAAAAGGATTTATATGACTGGTTTAAAATTTAGTCAGAATGTTTTTCTGATTCTCATGTAAAGGAAAGTACTTGAATAAGAAAGTTTTCTTTTAATCCATCTTGATTCCCTTACAGGTATCCAGCCATCTTGAAACTTAGTCATTTTAAATTTAATTCTTAGATTGTTCATGTTTTCAGAATGACTCTGCCTAGAATCATAGTCTAGTATTGATTTCAGGAGATATAATTTTCATATTGTGTGTTCTAACCTTTTTCTTACTACAGGTCTCCTTCCCAGCTATTTCCTTTCCTAATCCCCTCTTCCCCTCTTGAACTCTCTTAGCCTCTGTGATTTATCTATCAGAGTCTTGGAGCTGTTCAGTGGTGGACGTGTTGGGAACGTGCGCAGACCCCGAGGATCTGGTGACTCTGACAAAAAGCTTATCAAAGGCTACTCCTCATCTGTGGTCTCCATCTCTGGTTCTGAGATCTGACCATCGTCCCCTTCATCATCACTGTTTGTCTGCACCTCAATTCCTTCATTGGAACAGGTGATCGAACACCTTGTCTTGCACAGAAAGTCTCTCCCCAGTAGGGACACAGGACTTGAATCACAGACTACAAACCTATGTTATCCCTGGAAGGTACCAATCTCAACTTGGACCGGATCTGTAATTGGATTAGTCAGGAACTGATTTGCCACTTCTACCACCTTTATAGTACGCCCTGAAAGCGGCAATTTTGTAACTTCTGCACTTCTGACTGTAGAGCGTGTGGCTCATGTATCAAACACGAATGAAACTTTGTGACCCATCACCTTTCCCTGCACGTAAGGTCCCCTCTGATCTACTTCTAGGGACGCTGCAAGCCTGCACTCCTCACCATCCGAACAGTCATCCGACCATTCATCGTTTATTCCATTCTCACCACGCAATGGGAACTGTTGTAATGCATTATTCTGACTCATTGTTTGACCTGTGACCTGTTGAGGAAGCATCACCTGTTGCTGTCCCATCGGAGCTAAAGGCAACTGCATTTGCTGTCTAGGTACCATGGGAATCTGCTGTTGTATTTGCTGCACCTGGGCTGGGTGAACACGTGGCATTTGCATTTGTTGCATAGGTTGGAGACCCTGCATCTGAACCATATTATTCTGGAAGTTCGGATCTGGACCCCTCATCCTTGGACCTCTCACATTTTGAAATGTACTGACATCATTGCTTTGTTGAACAACACTATATTGCACCATCATCGGACATTCCCACTTCTAGTGTCCCACACCCCCGCACGCATTCCGTTCCCTTGAGGTTACTGCTGTACCATCTGCAGTACTCCATTTCCCTGCATCCCTGCCTGAGCTGCCTTAATTTGCATCACCATCACCTTCTCTTTCAGCTTTCTCTGTTTCACCTCAATCACATCACTACAGTATTTCGCATACTGCAACACCTCGTCAATCGGTTTGGCTTGCCAACAGATCAAATGATTCTTAATCATCTGGCTAATCTCTGTCCTCAGTCCTTCAACGAACCTGAACACAAGGTGATTCATGTCTTTCGGTTCTATGACCTCTGTGCCACTATAGTGTTTGAATGCCTTTAACAACCTCTCACAGTAAGCATGTATCGACTCTTTGCCTTCTTGTGCCGTTCGATCAATTTTCTGCCAATCAATATTCTGCGGACACCTTCTGCTTCAAAAACTCAATCACCTTATAGTAGTATTTCATCACCTCAGGAGACGGTGCTCCTATAGCTCTGTCCCTTGCCGGTTCTGCTGTCGGCCAATCCACACTTCTCTTGCACTCAAGCCACAAATCAGCCGGAACTATAATCTCACACAGTGTATTCAAGTCTTCCCAGAGACACTTTGCAAGCTTCACAAACCTATCTGTTTGCTGATACCACTCTATCGGCTTTTCCCTCAGCCTGGGATAATCATTTGTGAATGACAAGATGTCACCTCTAGACCACGGTACATGAACTAGAACTCCTCCAGCTGTCTCCCCCATCGGTAGCATCTTTATTGTTCCCCTGTCTGGCGCAGCCTTCGCCTGCTGCGGTTCCAGGCAGTCACTTTTCCTCTTATCTCTCTTCTTTGCCCATCTGCCTTCCCACTTCTCTAATGCTCCCTAAACCTGCACGTTCTGTAGAATTTCTTTAAGGTGTCCCTTCATCCCAGTGGACCTTATGTGATCAAAGTCTTTAGGTTCGAAGTCTAATCTGTAACTTCTCTTTAGATGCTTAGTATTGTCTAAGTCTATGCCGTATTTGTCTGCCACGTTCGCTAACCTCTGGTGCACCTCACTCACTTCTTTAGGTATTTTCGGGCACAAATATCTTAATTCTGCTTCAGTGTATGATTCTAATCTGTTCACTCCCACGCTCCCTTCTACTAGCTCAGCTGCTTCCACTCCCAACCTCACCAAATTCAGGTATTCCTCTCTCTCTGACCACTCTGCTGTCGCAGGAGTAGTCTGTGGAGTGTTAAGCTTGTCTAACCACTCAGTCAACTGTTGCGCAGTTAAGCCTTGCAACGAGATATTTCCAGCCTGCACCATCGGGGTTTGCGACGGGTTTGCACTCATTACCTGTGGGGTTAGTAGACCCAAACCTGCTTGTCTCATTGTCTCTAAAGGAACCCCAATCGGACTGAAGTCCAACAAGGATCTAGACCTCTCCGCTGTCTGTTCTCCCGGTGTCACCCCTTGGGAGCTTCCTGTGAACCCTCCTCTTATCATCTCTTGAGTCATTACTCCTTGGTCACACACACTAGGTTTTGACTGCGCAGATAGCGGTACTGGCGGACCAACGGTAATTGGCAAAGATATAGCAGCTGGTGCCTGTCCATTTCCCAATCCTGGTGGGGCATTAACTCCCATAGCTTGATTCATTACAGGTGCCATAACTGACTGCGGTCCTGTGACTGAAGTGAAATTCGGGACCACCTGTTGCTGCGGCTGGGGCAGCAATTGTGGAGTTGGCTCAATCTGCAGTAGTTTTGATCTCGTGTATACTGGATCAGGTGGCACCATCAAACTCGTAGTCGTCTCTAATACTGGGACATCAGGGTAGAGCCTCTGAACTGGTGGTGGCTGCAACCGTATCTGCATCTCGGGTGCAGTGGATACACTAGCACCATTCTGTATCGGAGCTGATGTGGTAGTATTATCTGTCTGTAATGTATTTGTGATCACCTGATTCTGTGACGAACTTACAGGACATGCGCTAGTACTCTGTCTGTTGTCAGTTATGGCATATGGTGGTGGTCGATCATGTAACAACTGATTGAGAAACTCATCTTCATCCGAATCGTCTGCATCTACCCAAGTCTTCTGAGTCTCCTTTTGCCTACTAGACCCCTTGTCTGTTTTACAAGTTGCCTTTCTCCCCTTTGTTTCAGCTTCTTGCGTTATTGCCAGAAACATTCTAACTCCGTCTATTATTTCCCTTCTCCACATCCTGGCCTCACTATCCCACCTAGCCTCCGCTAGAGTCTTTTCTGCTTTTCTCATTCTCCTCTCGAATTTCTGTTGCCTCTGTCGTATGGCCATTAAACCCAAATCGCTAATGCCTCAAACTGAGCTGGTCTCAAAGGCGGCTTTTGCTCATTTAACGCTTTCTGCAAATTCTCTAGAACCCCTATGTTAAAGGTTCCATTCTCTGGAAACGCCAAACACCATCTTTCTCTGTTAATTTGCACCATTGCTTTAGCCAAAGACATGGCGCGACTCCCTTCTCCTCCATTACGGCATAAGCCGGAGTATCCTCTGGTGGTGTAGGCTCCCCCACACTTGCTGTAATGTACGCATCTCCCCTCAAAGCACTCTTTAAAGCCTTGAAAAACGTCATTTTTGCGTCTTTTATTTTGTTTAGAATCGAATCAGGAAGTGACTTTAGTTCCCAGAACACTCTTCGCCTACCTTCTCAGCCAATTGCCTCTCACGGATGGCTGCCAATCCGTGCGCGACCCTTCTTACTAGCTGACCTATCCCAGCGCGGCTCCAATGACGTCACACCCCCACACACACTGCGGCTGACAAAGTCTTGCGGCTTGTCTTCCTCACTCTAAATCCACACAAAACTAATGCAATATATTGCGAGTACCTTAACAACAAACTCAAATTTGCTGGTTTACTACAGGAAGGGTAACACAATTGCTTCAGAACTTTAC
This sequence comes from Pleurodeles waltl, assembly GCF_031143425.1. Lineage (NCBI taxonomy): Eukaryota > Metazoa > Chordata > Amphibia > Caudata > Salamandridae > Pleurodeles > Pleurodeles waltl. Next base: position 502,118,213 of record NC_090440.1, read on the forward strand.
AGAGATTTCACTTGAAGCATCGGCCGCTACTCTCTCCTTCTCAGATCCCGCACTCGCAAGCAAAATTTGACCCACAAATTTCACTCTCGACTTGTCAATGGCTCGCCCTAGTGCACTTTAGAACTTACCAAATCTCCATCGAAGGTTTCACTCACACACTTTGACTCAAACTCGACTTGTCAGCCACGCCCGATTGACCTATTAAACCGCACAAATTACAACATAAACCAAGTGTCTCATACACTTATCAATATACTCCGGAGTCTTAGACCACGCTGGGTCCGTGCATCACCAACAACCATGTGGATAATTTTTAAGCACAAAGCGCCACACTCATATAAAGTTCGCCGTCTTCTCTACTCTCATACTGCGGAGTACGCCCACTCCTACTAAAACATTACCTGGCCTAAATTCTCCCAAACCTTCACAATTCACCTGCGATATGCATAAGCTGAACAAGCGCAAATTCTACGTCATGCATACCTATCACTAGAACGCCAAGAGCATACCCAACTCACTTCGGCAAGCTCCGAGATTCCGGGAAAGTCATTTGGGACTCAGGGGCACATCCAATTTGCATTATTTCGAAAACAATCCTAAAACAATGGTACCTCGTCCTAGGGCCCCAAAGGGCCTGAACTGTCCTCTGCTACCAGAACTGATAACGCATCCTGTCTTAGATAATTTACTTGTCTGGGACTCGTTTTAGGCCAATGAATCTTTTGACCCTGATTGAAGACACCTTAGGACGAGACAACTAATCAGCATATAAATCACTAGGTCAATAATTTTCTCAATATTCAATATGTGAAGGTAAACCAATCTTTATAAATGCATCAATAAAGTTTGGCCACACCATGACCTTTCAACCATGAATAACCACACAAAACTTAGTAAGATTTACATTATTTTATACCCTATTGATTACACTTCTACTAGCAAGTTTATTAGTCTCAAAACCAGAAAACACATCAGCAATGTCACAATGTGGCGACTAGAATAAGATTTCATCAAAGCAAAGATCATAAACATTAGAACAAAGCACGACGTCAACATGGATTAATTTTAGCAGAGTATCATTAGCGCATTATTCAACAAGGCATTGATTCAGTCATTTGTCTATTTGCGTCCGTTTAGTGAACCCCTTAACTAACCTCGAGTTAGCATTGGCATGTTGGGCTTCATGCAAAACAATTTAGTAACACAAATTTAGAAAACATCTAACTATGGTCTCTATCAAAAGGTAGCAGTTGGTACCTAGAAAGCAAAGGCAAACAGACAATTACAATCTCATCATCATATAGTTACCCTCCGTAATGGGTCAGCATACAGAGTCAGTCTTCGTCCTCAGGACATCGCTTGATTCGCCATCGGCCAGGAAACACAGCAAAGTTCAGCGAGACAGGCAATACGGGACACTTACCTCTTAAGGAGGAAAAGTATGAATCGGGCAGGACAAAGATAAGGATGGTTCGAAAAATCAAACAGCAAAGTCTTTTAAGATCGAGTGATTGTGTCTAGGTAATAGCAAAGGCATGTAATGGCTGATTTCTCCTCGTGTCATACGATTATGTCAAACTTGTTGTACAGTCCCCTAATTTCCAATTGGACAAAATTACAATGTACCTGTTGCGAGTTCACACTGTTGCATTCAGCAAGAATGTCTCCTTGAGCAAGTCGGGTCTCATGAGAAAAAATTTACTACGGTTACACACATCTTCTAGTTTCTGGAAAAGTATGGCTACATGTCCTTCAGCAAGTCAGCACATCACACGTTAGAGAAACACATTTAATATGAGACCGGCAGCTAGGCCCCGACTCATGCTAACTAAGGCCTAGTAATTAATTTTTAGCAAAATGTTAACATATAACTCTTAATAAAATCATACATTAGTACATTAATATTTCATTGCTAGTCAATTTCATTAATCATCGTATACATTGGTGGCCACTCCCCGTGGGCACATTTCAAACACACGTTTAGCAAAACACAGCAATATAATTTCTATGCAGCATAATTTGGCATTAATTTGCAAGCATTTCATGTTAATTTTGATTATAATAACTACGCTATAACAAAGTTAGCTTAGTAGTATCACAGATGAAGAGGGAGAACGAGGAAGAGCAAAAGAGAGAGGGAGAGAGAGAGTATGTGTTGGACATCAGCTCCATTGCCTCAGGGGGGCATTTCATGGGTGGTACATGGATGTTTTAATGCAAATCCCTAACTACAGACAATCATACACAGCCACTTGTATCAAAATCGTATGCATCCTTCAGGCAGGCGTAACAGGGAGAAATGTTTTCATTTCTCCTCATTTTAACTACTTTGCATGCTAATTTGTACATCACATATACAAAGCAAAGTGTTAAAGGATAGTTTTTGTATTAGAAGGTTATCCTTCCAGTACAAAGCTATTGCTTACAGAACGCACACACTGTTGCACTATGGAATGCATAGCAGCCTAAAGTGTGCCAGCGAAGGGAGAGATGAAAGTAGATTTGGCACTGCTCTGCTCTCTTCCTTTCACTCAACGCAGTGCAACTACTTTAGTTTTAAATAGTTGTGTGTTTTGTGTCTCTATGAGCCTATAGAAATAGGCTCCAACAGCACATTTTTGGACCAATCATTGTCCCTTGGCTGTCAAGCAAGCCATTAAGGACCAAACAGTAGTATCAATAAGGAGCCACCAGCAAACCGTCTAGGTACGTCTCTCCCAACAATCGGCAAAAAAGCAACAGTGACAAACCGCTCTTCCCTGTTAGACACACTGCAGCAGGTGTAACAGCCAATCAGAAGTCAGTTTGACCCTTCTTTGGCTGTTCTTCTTTTATGTTCAAATCATTTTATTCATATTTGGTACAGATATACTCCATGGCTGTTGCCACAACATTTGACAATCATAAAACATGTTATCTCGCCTTCTGTTATCTCAGCATTGTGGTTCCTTGCACATACCCTAGTAGTGTTCGCTTATTATGATACTCTTTGCAACCCCATAGCGACTCACAGAAGGTGTCTGAGACACCTTTCTGCATTCCAAATTGCGAGTTGCAATTTGCGAGTCGCTGGGACTCGCAAATTGCAAGTCGCAGTTTGGAAGTTTGCTACATCTGGCCCATAGTTACTGTTGTTCTGCAGAAAAAGTGAGATAACTCTTCAAAAGAAAAAAACAAGAATAGAATACCACAGATACTTGTGCATGTGGGAAGATTTTGTCATGACTATAAATCCAAGAATTTCAATAGATGAATATAAGGTAGGGTAAATGTCTGTCTCTAATGGTCTGAAAACGTGGCTCTAAGAATCAACACTTCCCCCAAACATCATAACCTCTGATATTGCTGAATTAATATTGAGCCAATTTTACTTCTTGAGTCGAGGGTTACAAGCATGCAAGACTGGGGAAAAACAACACTCCAGATGTCCATTCATACGAATACTGTTCTAAATATTGTAAGAATACGCCTAGAAGAGCAGCCCAATCTGTCAAGAATGACAACTAAGCAGCTCCACTTCAATGTTTAATAAACTGGGTGGAAATTAAACTAAAAGGACAATGCCTCTGGTTTTGTAATAGCCTCAATATTGATATTGTTGAAGCATACATAGTCAGGATGCTGCAAACTACTTTAGAACTATCCCATCTTTACAAGAGGGCTGAAGTTGGTTACGTAGAATGGTGCCATTCCCTAGTTTGTTGTTATATCCATCCCACTGTTGTTTTCAAAGGGAATATTTTGTGATGATTTTTGAGGGGAAAGTTAAATCAAAACTTTTTTTGGCCCCAGAAAGTTACTTCAATTTTATTGCCCCATAGCAAGATATATAAAAATTCTTATCTCCAGCAGGTGGGCTAATTTTCCTGGTTCCATTAGATAATGAGCCTCCACAGACAATGCCGCACCCATTCTCAGCACCTCTAAACTACCCCAGAATACCATCATCTTTACCTCCGACCTTTCAACTCCATTGACCAGATGTCCACCCATAACACCCATCTTTCAGTCCTGGATTCTACCAACCAACCATCAGCCACACACCTTTACCTCAAGCTATTGGTCTTTCCATAATGAATGTTATACAATATGTGAGCTATGTTGAGCTTAACATATGGAGAGGAAGAGGACAGGCTTAGTTCTAAGTCCAGGTTCCTGGAAAAAACATCCTGGGCTGCCAGAAGATTAGAAACAAAGAACTAGGATGGTTTATGAAATCGAGAGCAAGTGAGGTTCAAGCATTTTTGCCACTGTAGAAGTGTGCAAAGTTTGGGTTGTCATCACAAATTGAGTTTCACAGATTGTTGATTGCTTCTAAATGACAGATGGTCCAACCCTTAATGTGCAAGAATTGTAACTGTTGATTCAAAGGGTTCTTTGAAATGGGTGATGAACAATTTTCTCTTAGAGGTCATTGGGTAAATGCAGCTACTGAGGTCTTCTGTATGTAACTATGGCCAGTAAAAGGTTTGAATGTGGCTTGGTACTTTCTGGGAACATTTTTGAGGACACATCATACCCATCCCAGAAAGCTTGTCAGAATGAATGGTTATATTTACGAGCAAAAATACATAGAGCTGCATTATTAAATATTCTGTTGCCCTGCTATCTCCCACTGCTTCTCTTTGTTGCTTTCTGTATTTATTTTTCTATTTCTCCATCTTTCAGTGTTCTGTCTTTCTCTTACTGCTTCACAAAAGCACATAAGCTCTCTCTCAGTATGCACTCATGTTATGTCTTCCAAGCAAACGGTCATTTCAACATGAAAGATCCTTTATTCCTGCCACCTCTGTGAGCACTTATGCTTGTTGGCTGCATGACATTCAGTAGTGATCACAAATGTACCCTTGCTAAGGAAAACTGCAGTCTAAATACAACAATGAGTCATTATTGTGAACGCTGGCCTTGAAACCATGGTTCTTACCCAGCTTAAAACCTGATGAGTGATTTTGTGTTCTAGCCCATCCCACTCTTCACTGTGAAGTGGCCTCGGTAACAAACTGCTATGTAATAAATCATTTATTTTAAGTAATAAATAAATGCATGCTTTAAATAATGCAAAAATTGTGCAAGATGTTATTGTTTTCATATGAGTAGAAAATAATAATAATTTATAAGTGAATCATTTCGCAAGAGAAATTGGAAAATACAAATAATATTTTTGGTGCCTGCCATGCAAAAGCAGAGAATTTAGTCAATAAAGTGCAATGCTTTACCAGATTATTCATACTAAGAATATATCCTGAGGAATTGCAGCAGACTGAAGACACCCTCACATGTGTGAGTACCTTTACTCCCAGTTCAAATTGTGTACAATGCATTCTCATGCAATATTGGGCCATTATTCAGGGGCCTTGGACATACCACGCCCTCAGTTTGCCTTCAAACGTACCCAATGTACCCAAATCAGATCTTTTAATACATACTAGTCCCAGGCCGAGACTGAGATAGAGACAGCCCACCCTCTGGAACGTGCCTCCAGCCATGGGTCACTTTCCCTGCAGATGCTGTGGTGTATGTCACCTAACCGAGGCCACAAAAGAAGTTCACCTGGGCAACAATTTTGATTGGTCTCAAAGACATCAAACTAAATGTAACATGAAGAATTTAGTCTACCTGATCATGTGCCTTTGTGATTTAAAATACGTAGGAATGACTATGAGGCCTGCCTAAACAAGAATCATGGAGCACCGTAGCAACATACTCTGCAAGCGTACCACCACAAAAATGTACGCCCACTTTTTCACGCTACATTACACCTTTAATGACTTTAAAAGGATGATTCTGGAAGCAAATGATTGGTGGGGAAAGTTGGCATTGCTCCGAAAAGAACAAGGATGGCTTTTCTGCCTCAATGATGATATTGATGTATACCTGGGTTATGGTCACAGCATGGTATGACATCTGTCTCTTCATCACCTCCATCTACCTATCACCACTTGTAGTACCTATGGGGCTTATAAGGCGGACACCAATTCTTGAGTATAGGGACTCCCTCACAGGTTCTCTGTTCCCATCCTTTTATCTTCCATTTCTATTAAAGGAACAGTACCTCTCTTTGTTCATTGATTCTGATTAGGAGTATAGGTGCTGGTCCTTTATTAGCTCCCTGCCCCCCTTTTGAACTTAAAGTTTCAAATATAGTTGAGTCTTTGCTTCCCTCTGATGTGACAAAGAGTACCTACAATCATTGTCCGGAACTCTATAATGAGTTAGCAACTTTTTTTGATGAGGGAACTCACAATTTATACTCCACATTTCCTGCATTGTCTACTGAAGGTTTGCAGGAGGTTCCTCTGTCTGATTATAAATCGCTCCTCGCTAACCTTTCTGCTATTTCAGTGGAAGCTTGGAGAAATGAAAGTGTGTCTCTCCGTCGGACCCTTGCCCACCCTGATTACTTAGGATGATGGCTCACTATGCTAACCTAGTACTGAACAAAATCTGGAACACTTCCTTGGAATCTGACTTAAATTCCAATTAATTAAAAGCAAGCGATCATGTTACTGCTCCTCAAGAAAGCCAATGCTGACCCAACTGTTTTAAGTAATTTCAGACACATTTCCCTTCTACCAACACCTGTAAACATTCTTCATGATTCCCAATTGGGTCTTCAGGCAGGATAAAGTACTGAAACTGCACTTTTGAAGGTCCCTGAGTTTATAAAGGAAAACATAGACATTGGCCACTCAGCTATGCTGGTATTGTTGGACCTCTCAACTGCATTCAACACAATCTTTCCTACAACTCTTCTGAACAGAGTTAACTCAGAATGACATCCATGGCAAGGTTCTCCTCTGGCTTAAATCTTCATTGGAAGGCAGATCCCGATGACTGCATCTCCATCCTTTTTGACGCCCCTGCCTCCAATCCACCCCTATATGGAGTACTCCAGGTATTGGCCCTGAGACCCTTGAAGTGTAACTTGCACCTCACTCCCTTCGCAGACCTGATTGAATCCTGGGATGTGAAAGTGATCTCCTATGCCTATGACACCAAGCTCCTACTTTTCCCTTCAGTAATTTTCAAAGGTTGCCCTCTACAAATTCAAGTACTGCCTTAAAGGAGTGTTTGTCTACATAGAGGTAAACTTCCTTAAGTAGAATTCTGACAAAAAAGAAGTGCTCTTTTTTGGTCCCAGTGGTCCCCCCTATGGTGCCCTGAAGACTTAAATCCTTCTCCGCCTACCACAACCTCGCCAGGAATCTGGGTATTATTATCGGTTCTGCCCTTTCCTTTTCTGCCCAAACCAGGCAGATATTCTCAGCTTGCTTCCTCAAATGAAAAGCTTTATGGAAGCTGCTGCACCTTGTTTTGAGGCTAATCAAAAAATAGTTGTTCTTACAATGGAAACTTCCCATCTGGACTATGCCATCAGGCTTGATCTGTGCCGTCCTCCTTTTTTGACACGCAGACTTCAGATCATTTAAAATGATGTGTCCAAACTTATTTTCAACAGCATATCTCCACTCATCTGAAGCTGGTACACTGGCTCCCAGTTGTGAAACACATTAAATTTAAAGCCCTTACATTGGTGTTTAGAACTCTAGCGGTGAATGGCCCACTCCATCGAGGAGAAAGGCTGTGTCTACACAAGCAACACAGGACCCTCAGGTATAATAATTTACGCCTGATGCATTTTACCTAAATTCTCTAAAGCTCGACAGGAGGCAGCTCCTTTATGATACGGCCAAACTATGGAATGCTCTGCTGCTCAATCTCCAAAGGGCACCGCCAGTCTCCATTTTTAAATAGACTTGAAAACCTTTTTTGTTTGACTCTGATTAAGTCTCAAAGTAACTACCATCTGATATCAGTCATCTTAGCTTTGACCTCCAGGACTCTTCAGAGGAAGCAGCTGCACGCTTTTCAAATGTCTTAGAATGACTGATTGATTGAAGGTCAGACACATGTTCCTGGACTGGCTCTAAGAAGGCTTTTAATTAGCTTTTAGAAGCTACTTATACTGGGGTGCCTAGGACTTCACGTTTTAACTTGCAAGCAAATTAGTCATATACTCTAACACTGAATAAAGATGGTTGTACATTACTGCATCAGAATACTATTTAAAACTACAATATTAATAATTTACTTTTTGCTTCAGATGAGGATATTACAAGTTAGTTTTGGGCTGGGCATTTCTTTTTCCTTATTTCTAGTCTGTCTTAAGGCCAGCATCTCTTTCCTATTGATGTTTCAGATTTGCTTATTTCTGTGTTTTATTAATTTCAACAAACTCTCCTCCAAAGACAAAATGTCATAATTCTGGATTACATGGTATGTGATTCAGTGTCTCATAGGGAATTTCAAGTAACAGTAAATACACTTCATATCAGTTAAAGCCTCCCTCTGTTTCTAAAAGTTACCTTAGCCGGTTCACCTTGAAGTCTATTGACTAGAAATATTACTCTGCTATGCTTTTTGAGCTGAAGATGACACCGTGAAGCATTTGCCAATGTGTAGCATGGTGCCTGACATGACAAACCAGAAGATAGGCCCTGTTCTAGGACAAGTCACATTAAAGGCCCCATGTGCTGAAAGACTGGTAGGAAAAAGAGCTCATGAATTGTGCACCAACGTTCTATCAGCCATTTTAAATTTACAATGTGCCTTCTATACTGTTAAATCATATCCTAAAATCTCCAATCCTGAGGGCTCACAGAACAGCCTCCCTAATTAATATAAGGGAGATAGCTATTTGAAACCCTCTATGGTTGGCTGAAAACCCAGGGATTGTTGCCTGCAAGAAACAGCAGACCACTATCCTGGTGTTTGCATTCCAAAACCAATTCTGCAACAACATCAGCAGGAGCAGGCATTGGTCTGCTGCGCCACTGCCTCTTCACTATTGAGAATAAGCCACCAGCTCCTCTAAGGAGCTGGAAACAGTTCATGGGTTGAGGAGTTGAAAACAGTTCAATGGTTTTTAGTGGCAATTACAGGTGGAAACCATTAATATATGCCAAGCACACTTGCAGTGAGGAGGAGACACCGCTCCCTAATTGTGATATAGTATAGGTTGGTAAACCGATTCTGTGAGTGACAAATGCAAAACACGAGCACTGAATGAGCCTCAGTGACCAGGTTCCAAGCTGATTCTCATTCTGATTTCTCCATCATAGTTACCTAGTAAAACTCAGCAACAGGAGCTCCTCCATATCCAGCTTGTTGTGTGGTGTACCCTAAGGGTCAATATTAGCACCATTACTATTTACTGTTACTATTACTATTTATCCTCCATCTTGAGGCCCTCTTTGATATTCGAAATGAATATGATGTTGACATTCACTAATATGCTGATGATAAACCTCATGCCTAAAGTCAACTTGAAAGCCTTCCTCTCAAAAATTCAACAATGGATGTAAGATAGCTTTCCCCTACTAAAACCTTAAGAGGAATAACTTCTTCTCATCGCCCCTGGGAAAAAACAAAACTTTACAAAGCCTTACTAAATTAATACTCCACTTAAACGTTTGTATTCATCCATGCATCGCCCATAAAATCTTTGTGATTCTCTAGAGAGAGTACCCTACATCTGATTACACAACTAAATGGGACAATTCTCAAATGTCATGTTTAAAAACTTGAAGTAAAGAAAACATCTCTTATCCCCATTGTAGGAGGCTGGCACTCTATGTAGTGTGCAAAGCTAGGAACACTGTGCAGGGGGTCCAGGCAATCACACATTGGTTTACAGAGGTAACAACTAGATCACCTAATGCTCTAATTTTTATGGTAGCTTGGTCGAGCAGTTAGGCCAATCTTGGAGAAGTGCAAAACATTTGCTGTACTCACAGTATCAATCATGCAACTCACACATTCAGAGGAATAACTCAAGGCCAATTTATAAAAATAGTTCAGATTTGTATACAAATTGTAAGACCAGGATTATCAAAATTGGTTAAATACTTGTGGAGATATGAATTTTTCAAGTTTAAAGAAAATAGTCTTTCTGTGTGTAAATATGCACCACAGGAATCAATAGAAAGTAACCTATAAAAATACAAATACAATCGTGCAGTTGAGTTACCAAGTTCTCCTTTTGCAGGTTGTTCGAGGTCGTTGGTGGACATACTGTGCCAGCTGGAGAAGTTCGGGCGGCTCCTGGTACCAGAGGGAGCAGCTGGGAAAAGTCTCAGGAGTTGGTGCAGGGGCACTGGCGGGGACCACTGGGAAAGGCACTGCACAGGCATATTTAAGGTTGGTTCCATGGGGTTCCCTTGGAGTGCGAGGTCACAAGAGTTGAAAGACCCTTAGGGCACAGCAGGTTCTTTGTTGCAGGGCACAGGGCAGCCGGGTGCAGAGCAAATTGGTGATCCAGGAGCCGTGCACAAAGATGCCCTTTGGATTTTCAGGTTAGTCTCTTTAAGGGTTGCTTGCAGGACAACGGGGGCACTCTGGCAGGAGGTCCAGGGTGTTCCTGAAGTCTCTCAATGGAGGCTTCCTCCTGGTCCTTTTTCAGCCCCGGTGGGCTGGTTTTCAGGGTGTCTGATGTCAGCTGACCAGTACCAGGGGAATTGGCATGGTTCAGCCACTGAAGGGTGCAGTGCCCCCGAACTTGCCACACGTGCAGGGTTTGCCCTTGCGGTCATCGGTGTGTCGTCGAGTCTGGGTGCACCTTCCTTCCTGTTCGGGAGTTAGTGTCAAGTCAGTGAAGTGACCCTAACTGGGTTGCTGGTTCCTTGATTGTTGCAGAGTGGTACCTCCACTCTGGAGGGAGTTCTTGGGCGATTGGCAAAGCCTGGAGGTCCTCTGGGTTTCTTGAGGTGAGTCTAGTTATCCAGCAGCTCCTCAGCTGCGATTGTCGGGTCCTGGGTGCAGCAGGCAGGGTTTGGCACCTTTTGTTTGTGCAGCAGGTCCACAGTTCTCTTGGCCTGGATCTTCTCTGTGCTGGTCTTCTTTATGTCCTTCAACTCTGATTTCTTGATCTAAGGATGCCCACTAATTACTGAATTTAGTGGGAGTTTTAGCAGGTACCTGGTAGTGACCAATGAGACACTTTCCCTTGGGTGGATACACCCATTATAGTGAGCACTTCCTGTGGTTGGCTGCTTGGCTATTTTGCTTCCATCTAAGATGGAGGAAATTGAAATGGAGTGTCCACCTTGCAGGCAACACTTTAGGGGTGGTGCGTGCCACTCCTCCAATCCTTTGGGTGGTTTCCCACCAAAAGTGGGGGTTTGGAAAGGAGCTGATCATCTGCTGCTAGCAGCAGGCATGGGGGTTGAGTTTCAAAGGTGGTAAGCCATTTGAAGCTCACCACCAGAGCAGTGCACATTCCTGAGGAAGGGGGTGTTGGCCCCTCCACCCAGGAAGGGCATAGTTTTACAAACCAGAGATTTGTATATTGGTTGTCCGGAGGTGACAGGCTGGATACAACCAGTCAGCCTGGAGAGAACCAGTCAGCAATCATGACAGGGTAATTAGCTTTTGCAGGGGGCACCTCTAAGGTGACCCCTAGGTACATTTAGGGATAGATTCAATACTGGTACCAGTTTGGATTTATCATTCTGAGTTGTTTGATACTAAACAACCAAGGGTTCAAAGTGGCCACTGTGTAGCTGGGAAACTCATGTTGACCAGTGTCCAGCACATGTAATAAAATGGCTGCTCTGTTCACTCACTATGTCCCAGGTTTGGTAAGGGCACAGTAGGGGCATATTGCCCATGCATCTATGCCCTCACATATGATTATGGAGCACTCTGCCATAGGGCTGTAAGGCCTGCCAGAGGGGTGTCTCACCCACAGGAAATGCAGTGTATGGTGGACATGGCACACAGGCAGTGTGTCATTCCGAGTTTGTGTTTTAGGTTTGCACCAGCACACTCAGCCTGCAATGGATGCATGGCCCTAGAGGGTGGCACAATCAGTGCTGCTGCCCTCAGGGGCCTACCCGTAGCACCCCATGCCATGGGTACCTGGGTAGCCATTTACTAAGGACTTTAGTGGTTAGTTAAGGGTGTATCCAATTGTGCCAATGCATCACAACAGTTTTAGGGAAAGGGTTCTGGCGCACGGAACCTAGTTAGAAGGGGCCCTGGGCACTACATCTTCTAGGCTACATCAAACATCAGGCAAAAAGTGGGGGCTAACCATGTCAAAAAGAGGCTTTTTCTCACACTTGCCAGTTGGGAACTGTGCCCCACACATTAATTACATCCCATCTCAACAATGGAAATGCAATTCATGCTGGATTTCCTCTGCCTTCTCTCTGTTCGGCTGATCTCTTTGCAAGAAAATGTGATCACTGTTTCCGTACCTATGCCAAAATGCTATATAGAATTGGTTGCCCGTCTCACAAGGCCATCCATGTCCAGACAGTCCCTTCCTTGCTGGATTTCTTACCACCCCAGGCGTGGAGAAAGGTCTAAGGAGTAAGATTACACTTCTACATACATCAGTCATGAACACATGCTTAGCATAAAAGAATAATTGTCTGGTGCTGCGCTCAAAATTTAGAACTTCATTCTTCCCCCACTCCGAACTGAGCATGATGTGTTAACTTTCCTGAAACGTCTAAAAACCTATCTAATCTGGCTTTACCTTATTTAATCTTCAGACCCTCTAGAATTTTATTTGCCTCATGATTCTAGCTCTCCTTCTCTTGTTTGTATCTCTCTACTATCTCTTAAAGCACACTTTACAGCATTTGATAAACTTCTGAAAACAAACCCCCAGAGCATGATGTTATTTTCAGAAAACAAAAGCAACAGCTCTGATGCACAGGGAGTTTTCTCTCTGTGTCTAGAGGTGATTGAGAGTTGCCCCTCCCCAGGACCACTAATTCTCACATGGCATGGAAAATGAGTGTCAAAGGCCCTATAAAGATTGGGCCAAAGAAGCGAATTCACTAAGAATCCCTGCCATTCTCGGTCGTCACTTGGGGGGTCATTCTGACCTCGGCGGTAAAAGGCACTTACCGCCGGCCAGAAGACCGCCATAACACTGCCGCGGCCGCGGTAAACCGCCACGGTCATTCTGACCCGCAACTGGCAAACCGCCAAAAACCCGACATCCACAAAAGTCCGCCACACCAAAGGTCAGCGAAAAAATGGCGATGACCAAACCTCCACCGTCACACCAACAGAAATACGCCCATGCCATTCCGACCCACAAATCCACGCGGCGGTCTTTCAAACGCGGTATTCCATTGGCGGTACACACCGCCGCGGTCAAAATACACACACACATAGAAAACTAAGCCACATTGGTCAGTTTGAAATACACACACCTGATACACATACTAACACCACTCCCACACACCCAACACAATATAAAACACACCCCCACATCACCCACAAGCCCCTACGACCCGAAATCATTAACGAAGGCTAGAGAGAGAGCACAGATTAGACAATCCCACAACACAGAGGCACACAACACCATCACCCACACAGAATCCACGCACCAAACACCACACACCACCACATGCACCACACTCATCACCACAAACGCCACCCCACACCTCAACCACACCACCCCATGGCACCCCAAAGACACCCCAGGTTCAATGACGCCGAACTCAGGGTCATGGTGGAGGAAATAGTCCGTGTAGAGCCCCAGCTCTTCGGGGCACAGGTGTAGCACACCACAATTGCCAGGAAGACGGAGCTATGGCAAAGGATAGTGGACAGGGTTAACGCGGTGGGACAGCATCCACGCAATCGGGAGGACATCAGGAAGAGATGGAACGACCTACGGGGGAAGGTGCGTTCCATGGTATCAAGGCACAACATTGCGGTGCAGAAGACTGGCGGCGGACCCCCACCTACTCCCCCCGAATTTACCGCATGGGAGGAGGAAGTCTTGCACATCCTGCATCCTGAGGGCCTCGCAGGAGTAGGCGGAGGAATGGACTCTGGTAAGTCAAATCTTCACTACTGCTTCCCACCCCACCCCACCTGCATGCCAAATCATACCCCCACCCTCACCCCCACCCCATCACACCAACTCCTTGCAAATGGCTCACCATCACAACCCACCCATCCCAACACCAAGGCCTGCATGCGACTACAAAGCATGGACACCCATCACCAAAGCATGCCCACTGCACACACACATCACCCCCACAAGCCACCCTCACAAAAGCCCCCACAAGGAAATGCCTGCACTTGGGTACACACACCCACCCATCACACGAAATGCCACACACAGAAGCAATAACCATACCTTTATACCCCTGCAGGACCCGAACGCCACCACACCGCCACGGAGGGTCCAGAGATGTCCATCCCACCCCCAGAAGAGGCCCCCAGCGATGACAGCAGCTCTGTCTCCCTGGAGCCAGATGACCAGCCCGGCCCATCGGGGTCCTCTGGACAGTCGGTTCCCCACAGACAGGCACAGGCTACACCAGACCCAACCCCCTCTGGGAACACCAGCACAGCTCCCACCCAGCGGGCCCATGCCTCTGTCTCCAGGACACGTCAATCAGCGGTGTGTCCACCACTACAGGGCACCCAGGTTGACCCACCACCCCAACAACAACAGGGACCTGGGGGCAGTGGTAGTGGGCACACCGTCCAGGGCACAGAGGCCGAGGAACACAGGGGAACTGGGAGGGCTGCTGTGCGACAGGGGGGGGACAGGCCCGGGGAACCCACTCTCCAAGAGGCCCTCTCCTCCATCATGGGAGCATACCACCGCTCCCAGGAGGCGATGGCGACGGTACTGGCCCGGTTCCAGGAGATCCAGGAACTTCAGGAGGAAAGGTACATGGGGTTCAGGGAGGAACTGAGGAACATCGGTTCCGCAATGGGGACCATTGTCGTGGCCCTTGCCCAGATCGTCACCACATTGCGGGACCATGTGGCACCCCAAAGGGCCCCTGTCACTAGCCCAGGCCAGGAACAGCCTACCACCTCCGCCGGCGCTAGTGGACAGGAGGCCCCCACACAACGACAGGCCACCAGAACCCCACCTCCTGCAGAAGAAGAACCACCCCGCAAGCGGAACCTGAGATCTCACAAGAAGACAGAGTAGGATTGCAAGACCTCCACCAGCCAAAGATACCCCCTGATGTCATCCCACTGTCCCACATTGTCACCCTGTCCAACCTTGAACTGCCCCTGCTCCATCCTTCTCCAGGCATATGGACAATGCACCTGTGCGACTGAGAACTGGACTCTGCCATGGATATTACTCCACCCCCACCCATCACCGTTTCACAATCATGAACCTATATGTAGCACTTAAAATAAATCACTTATTGCACTTAAAATAACAGGAGTCTGCTTGTATTCTTAACAAATGTATTACACATAACGGTGCAATAATGTCCAGTCACTTTGTGATGACAACATACCAATTTCAATAAGCTTTAGTCCATGGGCAAACAAAGCTGAAGTCAGGCAGTGGGTCATACAGCTCTGAAAAGGGAAGGGAAAGTCACAAATCAGTTAACAGGAACTGGGGGGAAACACAGACAGTGGAGACCCATGAGGCCTTAAGTAAATGTAAAATGGCGTGGCTGATTCTTACCTGTGTGCTACTGAAAATATTGTTGTATGACTGTATCCCTGTTGTCCGTGTCGTCCCCGTCGTCTTCCTCCTCTTCACTCTCCACAGGCTCCACAGCTGCTACAACACCACCATCTGGACCATCCTCCTGCAGAAAAGGCACCTGGCGTCGCAAAGCAAGATTGTGAAGCAAACAGCAGGCCACGATGATCTGGCACACCTTCTTTGGTGAGTACATTAGGGATCCCCCTGTCATATGCAGGCACCTAAACCTGGCCTTCAGGACCCCGAAGGTCCTTTCTATGATCCTCCTAGTGCGCCCATGGGCCTCATTGTACCGTTCCTCTGCCCTGGTCCGGGGATTCCTCACTGGGGTCAGTAGCCACGACAGGTTGGGGTAACCAGAGTCACCAATTAGCCACACACAGTGTCTCTGTAGCTGTTCCATCACATAAGGGATGCTGCTATTTCGCATGACATACGCGTCATGCACTGACCCAGGGAACTTGGCATTTACATGGGAGATGTACTGGTCAGCCAAACAGACCACCTGGACATTCATCGAATGATAACTTTTTCTGTTTCTGTACACCTGCTCACTTTCTTTGGGGGGAACCAAAGCCACATGGGTCCCATCAATGGCACCAATGATGTTGGGGATGTGTCCAAGGGCATAGAAATCACCCTTCACTGTAGCCAATTCTCCCACCTCAGGGAAAATAATTTAGCTCTGCATGTATTTCATCAGGGCAGACAACACTCTGGACAAAACCTTAGAAAACATAGGGTGAGACATCCCAGTTGATATGGCCACTGTTGTCTGAAAAGACCCACTTGCCAAAAAATGGAGTACTGACAGAACCTGCAACAGAGGGGGAATCCCTGTGGGTTGGCGGATGGGGGACATCAGGTCTGGCTCCAGCTGGGCACACAGTTCATGTATAGTTGCTCTGTCAAGCCGGTATGTAAGTATGATATGTCGTTCTTCCATTGTCGACAGGTCCACCAGCGGTCGGTACACGGGAGGATTCATCCTTCTCCTCGCAAGTCCCAGCGGACGGTGCCTAGGAAGGACAACATGGAGCACAGAGTCAAGCAACCCACAGGTTTGTTCACACAGCTTGCACAGTACACGAATCGCTATGCATTGAAAGGCTTGTATGAGTGGCAGTGCAAGGCCTAGGCCTGTGTGATGCAGTAGAAATCATGCCATGTGGGCCCTTGAAATGGCGGCTGCCTGACCTGTGAAGTGTGACAGTGGGATGTGAGGTCACTGCGCTGGCGTGGCACACCGTGGCGGTAGGCGGTCGAAGACCGCGGCGCAAAGCAGCATTGGTTAACATTGAACCCTATGGGTCTCAGGAGCCAATGACGATGTGCGGCGGCGGTCGCGGCACGCACCGCCGCGGTACGCACCGCCGCGGGCGTGACCGCCATTTTCTATCTGATTAATCACTCGAGACCTGATCATCCACAGGAGAGGACCTATACTGCAAGTGCTGCTGTGACCTCGGTCTGGGAGATACAATGGCTGCTGCGACTGGGGAAAGGGCCCCTGCCTTCACTTCCGAAGAATTGGAGAAACTTGTTGATGGGGTCCTCCCCCAGTATGCGCTACTCTACGGTCCTCCAGACCAACAGGTTAGTACACAGGGTGCACGTTGAATGGGCTATGCCTGTGTTGAGTGGGGTGTATGTAAGATGGTGGGGAGGGGAGCGAATGAGGAGTGCAACGCACGAAAGATGAGAGCATGTGCCACATGGCAAGGTTGGGGAGGGGTGGGCCACTCACATTGACCAGGCAGAAAACTGATGCGATTTCCTTTACCATCCTGTACATGTCACATAGGTCAGCCCCCATCAGAAGATCGACATTTGGCGTGCCATCGCCAAGGACGTCCGGGCCCTGGGGGTCCACAACAGACGGGGCACCCACTCCCGAAAGAGGTGGGAGGACATCCGCCGCGGGACCAGAAAGACCGCTGAGTCTCTGCTGGGGATGGCCTCCCAACGTAGGAGGGGTGCCAGCCGCCAATTGACCCCCCTGATGTCCCGGATCCTGGCGGTGGCCTACCCCGATTTGGATGGGCGTGTGAGGACATCACAGCAGACACAAGGGGGTGAGTATCAGCACATTCTGCTATCTTTGCGCGCAGTGAAGGTGTCTGGGTGGGGGAGGAGGGCTGTGGCTATCTCCAGGCCAGGGCGCATTCTGTAGGCTAGGCCCCTCTGTTAGACACGGCCCTGTGCCCCCGCCCCTCACCTCTGTAGGGTGCCAAGTACAGCTATCCATGGTCCGGCCTCACCCATGTGTGCATTTGTCGTCCATAGACCTGTAGGCCTAGTCACAATAACTGAGTAGTGTACCCCGATTGTGCGGCCTAGTTCAGGGGGCTTCTGTGTCTGTCCTCTCCGACAACGGTGTTGCCAATGCATGCACTCAACCTGTCTTCATTTCTCCCCCCCCCATTTTCTTTGTCTTCCTGTTCATGTGTGCATTAGCATCATCAGGCGGAGGAGAAGTGGCATCGGCGCACGAGGGAGCTGCATCTCACATGGCCCCGGAGAGCCATACAACAGACTCCGAGTACACCAGTGAGACGGAGGGCGAGTGGAGCTCCACAACGGGGACCCGTGGAGACGTCAGCGACACCGACACGTCCTCGGAAGGGAGCTCCCTTGCGGTGGCGGCAACATCCGTGCCCACTGCCACAACGGGTACAGCCGCCACCCAGCGCACCAGCCCCGCCCTCCCAGCAGCCCCTCAGCCTTCGCCCCATGCCCGCTCGGCCAGGAAGCCGGGCATCTCCTTCGCCCCAGGCACCTCAGGCCCTGCCCCAGTTACCCCTGCTGCCCTCAGTGAGGAGGTCATTGACCTCCTGCGGACGCTCATTGTTGGGCAGTCTACCCTTTTGAATGCCATCCAGGGTGTAGAAAGGGAGGTGCATCGGAGCAATGCATACCTGGAGGGCATTCATTCGGGTCAGGCTGCCCATCAGCGATCGTTCAACGCTCTGGCCTCAGCACTGACGGCAGCCATTGTCCCTGTCTCCAGCCTCCCTCTTCTGACTCCCTCCACCCAGTCCCAGTCTCCTGTTCCTCTGCCTATCCCATCCACACCATCAGACCAGCCTGCACACACCTCTACACCCAAGGGCAGCTCATCCAGACATAAGCACCCAAGCATTCACCCAAGCAACATCCAGATGCAGACATGCCAACAGTCACTACCACCTCTGTGTCCCCCACCTCCTCATCTCCCTCCTCCCTCCCTGTGACGTCTCCACTCACACCTGCATGCACACCACCATCAGCCAGTACTTTCATCACCAGCACACCCTCCATTACAGTCCGCACACGTGCAGTCACCACCCCCACTGCCATTTACACGTCCCCTGTGTCCTCTCCCAGTGTGTCTGTCACCCCCTCTTCCAAAGCACACAAACGCAGGCAGCCACCCACCCAACAGCCATCCACCTCACGACAGCCTCCGTCACAAGCACCTGCACCCAAAGACAGCACACTTGACTCTCCTACAACCACATCCTCTTCCTCCACTCCCATACCCACTACACCTACCCGTCCCTGTGCTTCCCAAGTCCTTTTCCTTTCCAACCTTGAGCTCGTTCCAATCACTGACCCATCCCCTCCATCTGGTAAGAGTAAAAAAAGCACCTCAGCCACCACCAGCCCTGCATCTACTGTGAACATAGTGCAGGGCTATTGGAGTCCACCAGCTCCTAGGGCAGGAACATCGGCCAGCAGCAAGGGGACAGCCAGCCCACCCCCTGGGAAGAGGACCAAAAAAAAAAAGGCCCGGCGCGACAAGAGTGAGACGGCTGCCACCAAGGACAGTAGCCTTGCCCCGTCACCTGCCACATCATCCAAGGGAGGCAAGGCCACAGAGCTTCAGCGAAGGAGGGCAAGGGCAGCAGGGCGGAGAAGTCAGGCAGCAGGCGAGCTGCCCAGGAGGGCCCCACCAGCCCCATTCCGGTTGTGATGGACGACACCCACGGGCCCAGGACTCCATCACAGGAGGGCCCCGCGACCGCAAGGTCGGATGGCGAATGAGCGGGAAGTCTTGCCCAGGTCTGGCTCCCTACACACACAGGACAAGCACCGCCGAACAGGGGCCCGCCGGGAGGAGCACCGCTGAACAGGGCCCCGCCGGGAGGAGCACCGCTGATCAGGGGCCCGCCGGGAGGAGCAGTGCTGAACAGGGCCCCGCCGGGAGGAGCACCGCTGAACAGGGCCCCGCCGGGAGGAGCACCGCTGAACAGGGGCCCGCCGGGACAACATCCGCTGAACAGGGGCCTGCCGGGACAACATCCGCTGAACAGGGGCCCGCCGGGACAAGAACCGCTGAACAGGGGCCCGCCGGGAGGAGCACCGCTGAACAGGGCCCCGCCGGGAGGAGCACCGCTGAACAGGGGCCCGCCAGGACAAGAACCTCTGAACAGGGGCCTGCCGGGAGGAGCACCGCTGAACAGGGGCCCGCCGGGACAAGAACCGCTGAACATGGGCCCGCCGGGACAAGAACCGCTCCGCTGGGGCCTTCATCTCAAGCACCGCTCCGCTGGGCCCTTCATCTCAAGCACCACTCCGCTGGGTCCCGCCATCTCTGCACCGCTCCGCTGGGGCCTTCATCTCAAGCACCGCTCCGCTGGGGCCTTCATCTCAAGCCCCGCTCCGCTGGGGCCTTCATCTCAAGCACCGCTCCGCTGGGGCCTTCATCTCAAGCACCACTCCGCTGGGCCCTTCATCTCAAGCACCGCTCCGCTGGGTCCCGCCGTCTCTGCACCGCTCCGCTGGGGCCTTCCGTCTCTGCACCGCTCCGCTGGGCCCTTCATCTCAAGCACCGCTCCGCTGGGTCCCGCCGTCTCTGCACCGCTCCGCTGGGGCCTTCATCTCAAGCACCGCTCCGCTGGGCCCTTCATCTCAAGCACCGCTCCGCTGGGCCCTTCATCTCAGGCCCCGCTCCGCTGGGGCCTTCATCTCAAGCACCGCTCCACTGGGGCCTTCATCTCAAGCACTGCTCCGCTGGGGCCTTTATCTCAAGCACCGCTCCGCTGGGCCCTTCATCTCAAGCACCGCTCCGCTGGGCCCTTCATCTCAGGCCCCGCTCTGCTGGGGCCTTCATCTCAAGCACCGCTCCGCTGGGGCCTTCATCTCAAGCACCGCTCCGCTGGGGCCTTCATCTCAAGCACCGCTCCGCTGGGCCCTTCATCTCAAGCACCGCTCCGCTGGGACCCGCCGTCTCTGCACCGCTCCGCTGGGGCCTTCCGTCTCTGCACCGCTCCGCTGGGCCCTTCATCTCAAGCACCGCTCCGCTGGGCCCTTCATCTCAAGCACCGCTCCGCTGGGTCCCGCCGTCTCTGCACCGCTACGCTGGGCCCTTCATCTCAAGCACCGCTCCGCTGGGTCCCGCCGTCTCTGCACCGCTCCGCTGGGGCCTTCATCTCAAGCACCACTCCGCTGGGCCCTTCATCTCAAGCACCGCTCCGCTGGGCCCTTCCTGTCAAGCACCGCTCCGCTGGGCCCTTCATCTCAAGCACCGCTCCGCTGGGCCCTTCATCTCAAGCACCGCTCCGCTGGGTCCCGCCGTCTCTGCACCGCTCCGCTGGGCCCTTCATCTCAAGCACCGCTCCGCTGGGTCCCGCAGTCTCTGCACCGCTCCGCTGGGCCCTTCATCTCTAGCACCGCTGGCCCATTGACAGTGCCGGTTCTGTGTCGACCAGGGCTTCAGGAAGCACTCTGGGCACCATGCCTCCTCCATTAACAGTGGAGTCAGTAATCCATCTGATGGACTGTGGCTTTGCACTTCCCAGGATGGAACAGTGGGCAAGCCACCCACTGTAGAGACTTGAGAGACTGTGGCTTTGCACTCCCCAGGATGGAACAGTGGGCAAGCCACCCACTGTAGAGACTTCAGAGACTGTGGCTTTGCACTCCCCAGGATGGGACAGTGGGCAAACCACCCACTGTAGAGACTTGTGAGACTGTGGCTTTGCACTCCCCAGGATGGGACAGTGGGCATGCCACCCACTGTAGAGACTTGTGAGACTGTGGCTTTGCACTCCCCAGTATGGGACAGTGGGCATGGAGGCCCCTCGTGAATCTGGCGTCAAGGACTCATGTGGCTGAGGTGCCCCCCTTCCCTTCCCCCTGAGGTGCCTGTAGTTTTATCATCTGATGCCCCAGCAGTGTTCTCTCCAATGGTATCTGGTCTCCTGTGTGGGCTTTGCCCATGTGTTTGTGCACATTGGCCCACGGACTATGGAACTTTGAGGGAATGTGCAGGACTTATTGCCTATGTATATATTGTTGACTATGTTCATTCCTTATTTTTGTATCTTTTATATGGCATATTTCCCATACCTTTAATGGAGCTATTTCTACATATATTTTATAGATCATTTTAATTGTGTCTTTGCATTATTCCGGTGGGTTTGGGGGGTGTCACTCTGACTTGTTGCTCGGCATTGGGGTGTAGGTATTTGTGGTGGGGGGGTGGGTGTATGGCGCATGTGTGTGCGCGTAAGCTTTCCTCCTCCCCCCTCCCCTGTGTCGTAGGTGCAGTACTCACCGTTGTCGTCAACGCCGGCGTTCGTACTCCTGGTAGATGAGCAGGTAGACAATAGCTGGTAGGATGTTTAATTCGGGTTCCATGCTGTCCTCCTTCCTCGTGGAGTGTGTATAGGTGAGCGTTTTCCCGTTCGTAGTCTGTTTCCGCCGTGTTTTTATCGGCGGGGCTCCCGCCCCGGAAAAGGTGGCGGATTGGTGAGTTGTGATAGGGTGGGCGGTACATTGTCTGCCGCCTGCCTGCTGGCGGTAACCGCCGTGCTGTTTGTCTGTCCCGCCGTGGCGGTCGGAGTGTTAAAGTAGCGGGCTGTGTTGGCGGTTCCCGCCAGGGTCAGAATTCCTTTTTTTGGACCGCCTGCCTGTTGGCGGGTTGGCCGCCGCTTTATCACCGCCCGCCAGGGTTGGAATGACCCCCTTGGTCTCCAAGCACTTCAATATCTCAGAAGAGAAAAAAAGTGGAAAATAGAGAAGGGAAACACAAATAACACATGGGTACTGGCTGTAGCGTGGTGTCATCAGTAAACCTGGTCTCAACTGGCTTCTGATAGCAGATTAATATGCTTACAAACTCTCAGTCAGGAGGTGAAGTGAATTCTGGCTACAGGTGGTAAGTGCAGGAAGAAATGAGTATGAAATACAAAGTATAAATTTGCAGATCAAATGGCCTCTCATTATCGGGATGAATATTGTACCCTGACCAAGAGTGGGAGATATGGTGATGAGATCAGACAACGACGAGAAGCCAGAGCAGACCCCCAGGATGATAAAGAGCAGAGATCTGTCTTACCAGCAGCAGCCAAATGGAAAATAAATAAGATATAGATATAGACAAACAAGGACATGCATGGAAAGCACAAGGACAGAGTCTAACGTGAAAAGCAGAGCATAGAAGGGAAAAAACACAAGAACGGTGCTAGTGCACAAGTTCAGGCGGATAAACTAAGTAAGAGTGGAGAGTGAATATAACTATGAATTGCTACCAGGAAAGGAGCCAGAGTGCAGTGCTGTTAATTATATTCTACCCCTATTGACCTAGAAGTGAATTTCTAAGTTAGAAAGTTCCCACAGCCATGGAATTAGTGGTCTAAGAAGGCACTGCCCAGTCTTCCAGAATTTCCAGTCCCTTCTAAAAATATATTTTTTATTTAATTGTATTTTATTTTATTAAATCTGGTGATTCTGTGGTTTATGTCGGGGTAATGTTGCAATAATTATGTTTATGGCAGGTCTGTGCAGATCGTATGTTGAGTGAGTGACTCAGTGACTCCTTCCTCACTCACTTCTGAGCTGAAATTCTGATAAGGCTCACTCTAAATAGGGATGGGTGCTTACAATGAGCTCAAGGGTTGATGGTAGCAGTGTCAGATAAGAACTTCCTCTGACTCGAAATAAATTAGGGGGAACTACTACATTGGTGAGATAAGAGCACATCAAAACTCTAAACTCATTTTATTTGTTTGGGACTGTAATACCTATAGAAATAGATATTTAATATTGCGTTAATTTTGAATTCCTGCTCACCTGAAAGGATTTCTTGGCACTAGAAAGGAGATGTTTATTTTTAACTAAGTGACACTCATTTGACCATCCATTGGAGGATGAAACACTAATTGAATTTGAAACTGTGAAAAGTATGTGAACCACAGATGCCAACTGTGGATTCATTAGTGCACTGAAGCATCAGACCTCCAAGTGAGCCAATTTAGGGCCTATATAAAAAAGAAAAGTCCTAGCTCAAAGTTTCACAATCTTCACTCATGAGCCCAAAAAGTACACCCCAGTTCCTGACAAAGTAAAGAATACTCAGTGAAAATTAGACTTGTTCCTACTGGACGTTTGGGAAAAATAAAAGAATCACATGGAAGGGAATGCTCCAAAATACAAAATGCCGCAAACGAGCACAGTGATGATCGTGTGCATCCCAGCAGATGGTACATGTTATAACATTTTGTCATTTTCTTCAGGGTATTACTTGAACAGTCTTTTGGAGAGAAATGGAGAACACAGAAGGAGAGAGCCAAATAAAGAATTGTCAAGGAGGGAACAAGAGGAGACTGGCTATCTAGCTCCTTCCTTCTTGTCAACCACGCCCATGTGTGGCAATGTTTTCAATGCGTGGATGAATACTAGCCCGCGTCTATGTTTTTTGCCTTTACTTTAATCAGAAATGGGTAACGGCGTCCTTTGCCCAAAATGCGCACTCTAGATGGCTTCTGAAAATAAAAAAGGAGGAGGACTTATTCCTTTAAATAGGTTCATAGTGTGGCAATATTCCCCTCTTAAAAGTTAGATCTCCCTCTCTCTCTCTCCTCTTAATTAGTATAATCAATTTGAAATGATTGCATACTGCACGCATTTTTTTTCTTTTACCAGAGACCCTGGAGTTGTGTTTGAGGTTGATCCTTAGTACTACACGATGGAACTATTTTAAGCAGTATCTGAATATGTGCGCTTAATTGGGGATCCCGCTGTCACTGAGAGTGCGGCTCGTTGCCTTCACAGAGCGCGCACTGGTTGAGCCTGCAGTGTTCAAACTCACAACACCCCGTTTGTTAGCACTGATTAACAAGTCTTATTTTAAGCAGAGGTCGCCTGCCTACTCTCTTTGCCGCTTTCCAGCTTTCCTGCAGGTAAGGATGACCCGTCTGGGATTCCTGCTCTCTGTTTTTAAGTGTCTGAGTAATAGAAGCCAGCAGAAAATTGGCCCCAAAACATGGCTTCTAAAGAGATTAAGACATGAACAGAACAGCATGGGCTCTCACCAGGCAAGGGCGGTAATAGAAAACATTTATTTGGCTGCAGTTAAACATCCTAACACATGTTAGTATTTGCTGCCAAAATGCTTCCTAATTAAGAACCACATAAAATCATAGGATATCCTGCGTCTCCTGCCTAGAATGCACGCTCCCTGCACATCCCCTGGTCCCGGGCCTATGTCCCTAGCAGAGCCACTACAACTGAAAGGTTAATTTAAATGTAATGTTTTGCCAGCCGTTAACTGCATTGTCATTAAGAAGATTAATGTGCTTTTCACTGTGCACCACCTAGTCTAATCTTTTTTCACCCCCTTAAACAACATCTTCTATTACAGCTAATGAGCAGGCTACAATTTAAATCATGGCTCAGTTCTTTTTACTGTTCAGGAGGTTCCTGTGTGAACTGTATCCAGTACAACGCTAGGGCCCTGGCAGCGGGACATCTTGATGTATTTTTGCATCGGGAGTTTGGCCAGACTTATAAATTATGTTACATTCAAGTAGATTTGGAAATGGAGGCCAGAAGATGTATTCCCTCGAAGCCACATCCACAATCCAGTCTAGCATCGCGCCACACTAAGTGGTTGTCTCCTGAAGTGTCACATTGGCGGACATAAATTCATGCACATTGAATTCCATAAAGGTGCATGTTTAATTGGGTATCCGTCGAGGAGGAGGGCAAATTGATTAATCGAATTAGAAAGATAAATCTCTCCTTTGAGGGAGTTTGGGCTATGCGTGGATCATGCAACAACAACTAGTTCAATAAAATGGCATTGTGTGCGGGATGTCAAAGCATACCGACTCAACAACGATGCAGCCTCTGACAGCGCCTGTGTCGAAAACATTCTGTGGTCTGCATTTCCAAGCATCTGACATGACGCTAGTAGTAATTTGAGATTGAGTACTAGTAGACTCTGAGAGCATAAACAAAGTAAAGTCACATGCAGGAAGTGTTCATTCAAAAATGAGACTGCTTAAAGATATGATGCAACTCTGTCTTAAAAAGCATGAACCTTGATATACTTCTTTTAAAATAATCTATTTATGTTATGTTAGTGGGTATTTTATGTTGTGGCACATACGCCAACTGCTTGGTCTGGGGACCATTAGTGTTCATGTCGGCCTGTGGATGTGATTCATCCAGAATAGGTTCCTCATAGGTGTACACCTTACACCATGTACCACTGGTGTGGTGGGTTGTTTTGACAATGTGGGTGTGAGGGGCTAAATTCACACTGTAGCAGGTACGACAAGCTAGAAACCACTGTGAAGAGTTGATTTTCAACTGTTTTTTTGGAGGCTGTATACAGCCAGTGTCCATTAAAGGGTGTGAAAACACCCCAGGTTATTGGCGCCAGCTTCAGCCACCCTTTGTTTTTGATTTTCTTTGTTTTGGAGGGGAAGTCTGGGGTCAACGGGGCAGGGACAGGCCCCTTAGGTAGTGCTCGGCATAGAGCCTCGCCCCCTAAAAAGCCATGCCTCTTATCACACAGCAAGGTATATTTTCAGATTGGCAGGTCTGGTGTTCTGTTGTGGGTGAGTAGTTTTTAGGACCTTCCAATATAACCTGGTTAAGTCTGAAGTGTGGATGCTTTAGAGTTTATCTCTTGAGACCTTCCACCTAACCCATGTCAGTTTTTGTTTACCCTATGCAAGATTTGTCGATGATGCGTCTAAGTGGATAATTACTAACAGTGATAGATCACGCTGTGGCAGGGCGAGAGGGGTTGGGGGTTCACTATATTTTATTTATATTTATCTGTGATTTTATATAGTGTGGACATGGCCCATAAGCATTACATCACTTTACAATAAAGCAGAAATTATCAATGGCAAATAGAAAATATACATGCACATTAAGAGTGCCAAGAACACCCGGTTAGCCTCCCCATGAGGTAGAGCGCTTCACACATATTCTTTGTAAAACATAGCAGTGACAAGCAGGTGAAACATGAAGTGGACATCAATTGTTCGTGCTGGTTGAAGATGGTCTGCACTTGGTGGGAGTGTGAGGGGTAGGAGCAGGTTGAGCAAAGTGTTATTCAAAGAGAAGAGCTTTGAGGATTTTTTTTAAAGTGACATGACGTGGTCAAGTGGAAGCTTGACAGGGGAGAGTTTCATAATCTTGCAGCGCTTCCAGAGAAGGATTGGCTCGTGCATTGTTCATACTTGAATGTGGGGGGTTCGAAGAGGAGCCATTTAGTGTTTCATGAATCTCTCAATTTCTTAAAGAGGTGTAAAGGTAAAGAGGAGTGTAGAACTTTGTAAGTGATGCAGGCAGTTTTAAATGGAGCTCTCGCTTCTATGGGAAGCCACCTAAAAGAGGGTAGAATGGGTGAGTTGCGTTTGAATTTCTTATGTCCTGCCATGAAGAGGGGTGCCGCATGTATAACTGCTCGGAGAGGTCTTGGATCGGCAAGTTAGCTTTTTCTGGAGAGATAAGAATTCTATTTTCACTGGGTTTAGTTATAGCCATCCAAGTGCAAATTCTATTTTAAGTGGGTACAGTCTTTTGCAGACCTTCAAGTAGATTTGGGTAGATCAGCGTGTAGGTGGAAGAGGACTCCTGAGTTCCTGAAGAGTGTGTATAAGGATTCGAGGTCGAGGTTGAAAAGGGTTGGGGAAAAAAACTTTTTGGAACCCCTTGTTGCAGGCTGACAGGATCTGACATAGCATTCCCAATTTTTACAATTTGGGATTGGTTAGTTATGTAAGAGGTGAACCACTTAAAGATGACACCATCAATACCCAATTGATGTTTCAGGGTGTCTAATAGTGCCTGGTAGTTGACTGTGTCAAATACCATGGAGAGGTTGAGGAGTATAAGTAGTCAAGAATTATCCATGTCTAGGATAGGCAGGATGTCCTCCACAATCTGCAAAATTGCAGTCTTAGTGCTGTAGCCTCGATGGAATCAGATGTTCTATTCAGGAGGTAGAGTTTCTTATGTTACGATTAGGGTGTTTGTATCTTGATAGTTGTTCTGAGGTGGTCATACATGGCTGATCACTGATTCCAGACCATTACTTAAGATTCTTACATTCTGGAAGGTTCTCTCTACTGTTGATGGGTTATTTAACTTTTTTACCTGTTTGTTCTATTTCCTCATTTCTGTTCACGATGCTTCCTTTTCTTGATTCCCCACTCAGGAGAATATCATATAATACCCAGAATGCAGGATATGTGTCTCCTGTTCTTTGCTATTCTGTAGTAAGTCTGCATGAGTACTGAATGAAGTCGAGCCTTGGGCATTTTTTACATGGGTTTGTTTTGCTGACATGTGGAGGTATTGGTCGCCATGCTTTATGGCCCGAGCTGTAGAAAGGCTGCGGTTCTTGAGCTCCATCAGCTCTGTGCCATGTTTATGCTCATCAACATGCTGGGTTTGTAGTTGGGCATGGTAGTGATCTATACTGATCTGTAACAGTAAAATAGGGGTTCTGGGTCAGATACATGGGTGTGAGCTATGGAACTTTGATCAGAGCTGGGATAGTTAATGTGTCTTGAGAGTTGAAGAAGGAAGTGAGTGACCAAGCAGCAATAGTGCCACTCACAAAGAGATAATGTCAATGTGCTATAGATACATTTACAAAGTAGGCCAGAAAGCATATTTGCATTACTTCAAAATAACAAGGTATAACCTTGTACAAAACAAGCAGATTTCCCTGATCACTGCACACTTTCCAGCTATCTACATGCAATTTGAAGGCCAAAGGTTCAAATCCAAGCTGATTCACTGTGTTCCTTTTTTCATTATCTTTGTTTTTGTGATATCCCAAGGTTTACAGTAAGTATTTGTGTATTTGAATACTGCTTGGAAAAAACAGAAATAATTCACAGTTGTACCTTGGTCTGGGTATGGTTTAGAGCACATTACTGGTTACTTTACCTTTGGCACATTCATTTGGACTGAGGTTTGTGTTGCATGAAAATGTAAGTACTACAAATACTTTTTCATCGAGGGCAATCGAGGACTACAAACTACAGCAGAGAGCAGTGTGTATGGTGTATGCACAGTCATGTTCCCTTGTCCTGAGTCCCTGACTGCATTTGCCTAGTATTTTGACTTCAAATTTTGGTCCTAGCATTACATTAAATTAGCAATTCCCAGGTCTGTCCTTTGATTTGAGTAGGGTCCTTGCCTTGCCCTGTTACATGGAAGGGTACAAAGTGCATGCCTTCATTGACAGACAGTGGACTACTGTCCCTGTCATGGTTTAAACACATAAAGAAGTGGTGACAGCTTACTGTAGTCTGTAAATCCATAGTTGTAAACAGAACATTTAATCTGTGTAAGTGGAGTGTAGACCTTTTGGCCAAATAATACAGAGCTTAGCTTTTTTGTGTTTGCCCATCTTATAGTTCTAACATTGCAAATGTATATTGTGCATTTTTTGTGTAACCTGTGTGATACATGCACAGTGTGTGAATGAGCCAAAGGTATCGCAGTCTGTGGGATTCATTTTGGATACCCCATATCTGGCATTTTCACAAGGTGGAGGCAAAATTGCTTCTCCACACAGTGGAAGTGTATTGCCTACATTTGTCAGGCTGGAGGGAAGATACCTAGACAGTGGAGTGGTGGAGTGGAGACAGGGCTCCTTCAGAAATTCAGTTAGGTTGTTTGCTTGGCAGAAATCTGCTGATCAATCATCCGGAACACTGCCATTGTGTAGATGGTATTGGTGAGGTGCCAGACTGCAGGCTATGTTGCAAAAGGCGAGGGAAACCTAAAGGTGAGGGTCAGCCCTTTATCTTTCCCTGATTTCAGTTTGCTGATGACAGTCAGCTGCAGGAACTCACAGCTCTTTGTGCTTCTGTTGTGGGTGCTGCAGGCTGGATACTACATCACAAAGAACGATCAAAAAACATCATAAGGCTGTGTCTAGAGTGCAGCCTGAAAAGGACACTTAAAAAGAGAACCATCACAAACCAGTTCTGAATATTCAGGCAGTGGCTACATATATCCTGGCTTATTTTGTTGTATAATAATCTGACCTCTCTATCCAACTTATTGTTCTAGTTTCAAGTGATCAATGGCCAAGGAAGGGAGTGCTCCAAAGAGTTCTCAGAGGGCTGCTATGCAACCAGATCTGGTGTCTGCTTGAGAGACAGCTTCCCAGATGTGAGGGGGACCTGAATCTGACCTTTTGCTGGAAGAGTTGTATACCTGTCTTGAAGTGGCTAGAAGCCTGCAAGCCTGCTGTGAGAGGAAAGCTCCTGCGTGTCCTGCAGGATGACTGACTGTCCAGGAGTAGTGAGGTGAAGTGTGTACCTGGTGCCTACAGGCCTTCAGTCTCTCTGCAGCAGTCCTAGGTGTGAACCTTCATAGATTAAGACCATCAATGCTGATGCTGGGTTATGGCTGTGATTGTGAGTCAAGAGAATCGGCACACGTGTGGCAGCATTTTCACCAGAGCATCTGCCTGTGCATGCCTCCAACATCCCCAGAGTATCTGCTTAAGTCTGGCTGCATTGTCACAAGTATATCGATCCTTGTATTGCCACATCATCACCAAAATATTTTACTGAATGTGGCCTCATAGTAACCAGAAGAACCAACCTGTGCGAGCCGACCTATGCAGAGTCTCAACTACCTGTGATGAATCTGGACTGCAGACTCCACATCTAGAAAGGAGCAGCAGCCATTATGGACTTCACCAATAGGGCTGCTGGCTAGTGTGCCCCTTCTCAGAACAGTGAGGGCGAG
Organism: Pleurodeles waltl; assembly: GCF_031143425.1. Classification (NCBI taxonomy): domain Eukaryota; kingdom Metazoa; phylum Chordata; class Amphibia; order Caudata; family Salamandridae; genus Pleurodeles; species Pleurodeles waltl. Next base: position 502,148,724 of record NC_090440.1, read on the forward strand.
AGCATACTGAGAAAGAATCTGTGTGGCTGCCCTGAGGACTAATCCACTGCATGTGGCAAGAAACTTAAAACTGAGCCAAAAAAACCTGAACCGAAGCCCATCAAGCAGAAAGAGAACTGCACTTGAGCTCTAATCACACAAATCCATTTAACTCATGGAAGGGACCACATAGAACACAGGAGAGACACAAAAAGACAGTAAATAGAGGCAAAGCACTGCCTGATAGCATCCACTCACACAAAATTGTTCTGTTAGTGTGTAGTTATACATTCTAATATGCATTAAAGTATTTTCTTTCTTGGACGATTAGCAGAGGGGTGGGTATTCTGTTATTGTGTGATTGTAGAGCTTTGACCTAGAGCATGCCCACACTACCTCCCTGAGAAATCTGTTATTGCTGTAATCGGTGCCAGTGAGAGTTGTGAAAAAAAATGTAGCTAGCCCACTTTGCAGATATATAGTAAGATGGACCAATGGACATTAGAGGCAAACAACCTAAGGTCCCACAGTTGAGGTTTTCTAGTCCCTGATTATACTGTTCCCTCCCTCCAAAATGGGGTCTGACACAGTACAGGTATTTATAGTAATACACATGTGTTCACCAAGCAAAAAGCGGAATCATCAAAGATCTTAGATTTACCCTGCTTACCTACAAAGGCGCTCAACAATGTTTCATCATATCTAAGAGTCAAAGACTTGAACCTGTGTGACATCCCTGCTTCCTGAAGAACAGTGCTCAGCACCTTGCCTTTTGTCCCCACATGTCAGGTTCTTTTGAAATTGTATGTTTGACGGTGTATGGCATGCATTGCCTTTCCTATACTTTTTTCCCCCAAAGAATGAGCTTACATCAAGCTGAGCTTAGAAGGCTGAATACGTCTAGACATATAAGTAAGTCTCTTATCCAACAGTAAATATTAGATATAACACCTTGTACCCATCAAATAGAGTGAGGACACAGCATATAATTGGGTATTGCTGTGATAACGCAAGCACTCTCCTCCAAGGAACAAGTTCAAAGACATACAATGCAACTCTTTACACTGCAGAACCATTAAACCATATACACATACAGCTGTGCATATTGTATGGACTGAAATTATGCCTCTCTCTTTTTGTACCCCAAAAGGCAGGAATGCTTTTGGAGTACAATTGGAGCAAAGAATCTCTCTGTCCTCTGATTGTTCCCGATTTAAATTGCCCACCACGACAATGAGAGGTTTGAAGGTGGAAAGTCTTAAGCTCTGAAATAAACTGCCACTCGATTTGCAGTGCAGAAATAATTTTCAACACTCAGGTAGGTGTACAAATTGTACTCAGCTGCTGCAGAGCTCATCTTCCAAGATTGTGGGATTGTTTGTTTCAAATATGGCATTACATAAATGTTTGAACTCGTTCACCAAATACCATTTCCACAAGAGATCAAGTGACTAAAGTTACTTATGTGTACCATTAATGCTGATATCATTATTTCACCCTACAATACTGGATGAAATAAGGTGCAATAAAACTGCAGTCAGACACTCATTTGAACTTTTCTTTGACTGTTGAACGCATTTAGAGGGGTGGAGACCCTTCATGGATTCTTCTGATAAGGTTTATCACATTTGGTAGTATCCAATTTCTTTAAAAGCTTTGCTCTACAACAGTTGCATTCTAGGAGTTAACGAGTGTTATTGCATAAGAGGAAATGTTCGGGGAGTTGCATATTGGTTGGTTGCTGAAGGTTGGACCTAGACGGGTGTGCATTGTAGTATTTGCTTCTGACAATTGAATAATCTAAGCAATCTAACACTTTAGTTATCGTGTCTCTGCCTTTTTTACATTGGCGACAAGTGGGAGTCAGAGTGGATCAACACACACTGGAGGAATGTTGCTTAATGGCGTTTCCTGGTAGCAGCCTGAAAATCCCAGTTTTGGGCTGGTTAAATTGTTCCTCTGGCCAGGATTATTCACCTGCTGAAAAAATATCACTATTGGAGGTTTCTGGATGCATGTGTTGTTGAACACCTGAGATTGCTGGACATAACCAGTGCCTCAATGAGGCCTTGTATCGGCATAGCTGTCATCCAATGCACTGGTCAGACAAGTGTCACAGAGAATGGAACTGTGACTTCTCCACCCTGTCACCACTTTGCATGTTGCACATCGCAAGTCCTTGTCACATTGTTGCACGTTAATGTCATTATGTTATGTGATGGACATTTTGAACAATTGGCAATATTTCCATCACAAATTACTAAAACGTGACAGCTGTTTATCATAGTTGCACAATTATAATGTGGATTTGTGGGGCCTCAGCATTGACTCAAACAATATTTCACTTCTACAGAGGGATTTCATTTCTTTGATAACTTGATAAGCTTGCCTCCTATTTTCCACAAAGATCACACTACTGACGAAATTGATAATTTTTTCAGCATTCAGCAAGTGCCTGTTATTTTTATCTCCTTCAAATGCATAATGCTCATTATTTTTCTAAACGTTACTAATGAGCATTGTATTACATGGATTGTTCTCTTTGTGAGTTTATCCTATGCTGCGGTTAATATTACAAAATCATCCTTGTTCCTCCAAACAAAGGGAGAACCACACATGGGTTGGGAACTTTGATATCTTGTAAATCTTGATCATGTAGATATTCTCGGAGGTGATTAATGCCCACCACAAAGGAAACTCAATTTATCAAAACGTACTATTGGTGGTGTTAGTTTTAAAGAATTCAAAACCTTACCACCATTAAAGAATCCTGGGACTATTGGTGCTTTTGAATACAATAATAAAGAAATAGGACATAAGGTATGGGAAGAAAACTTAATACAGTGACAGAGAGGTATGAATTTTACTCAGCGGCATAAGGAGATGATGAGAGTATTGAAGATTATCTATGTCTCAGCTCTGACCGCATTAGCGGCCTCAAGTGAATCTGAAACCATAACCAGATGATCAGATGATAAGGGATCAGTCATTGTAAAAATATAAAGCAAAATGTTCCAGCAACACTATAGGTTGGAACAAAAATGACAATAAGTGGAACTGTTAAAATTACAAAAGTAGTTGAACAGTCAGAGAAATTTGTACAGGAAATTAGAGGGAATACTGACAGTAGTAGCAATGACTTAAAAATAGAAATTGTTTATGAACTAAGTGCTGTAAAAAGATGTCAAACAGATAATGGGGAAAAAAGAGGAGGACTACAAAAAGATATTTTCTTTTGCTTAAAAGATATCCTTTTTCGACAGAATATACAATTGTTGTATACAAGGGACATTTTGGTACAGTATGTAAAGGTAAAATAGATTGCAAAGTTGATGGCATTGTAGAAAATGTCAAAGACACTTTCAATCCCAATACAGTGCTCTGTGTGAGAGGTGGGAAACTCAGTGGCTTTCCCAAATGTGTGGTGCATATTGATTGTATGATTGTGAAAATGGTAGAGTTTAAACGGAAACGATCTGGAGCGAAAGAATGTTATTATCTCAATCTTAGTGGTTGTACAAGTCACAAAATTGATTGGTTAGAGCACCTTTTGGCAAGCACAGAATTTTTGGGCAGAAAAACAGTAGATAAGATTTACGTTGCTACAAAATGCAATTCTGTTTTGGGTTGGCCCCTTCACCAGGAACTAAGCATTCGGTTAGATCTGAATGCTGTTGGTAGAGTGTATTCAGTATTTGTTTTGAAAGATAGCTCTGCCCCAGTGTGCAACAAAATCTGTAATGTGTCATTGATTTATAAGGAAATGTTGAATGACTTGTGAACCAAGCAGGTTTATTGGACCCATGGATTCCTGTCCATGGGTTTCCCCAGTAGTAATTTCATTAAAAAGTTCAGGGGAACTTAGATTATCAATGGATCTGAGGAGTCATAATTATGAAATCTGGATTGACAACATCTATTAAATTACTTACATGAAGTGGTATTTACCATAGCAGGAACCACTCTATTTTCCTTCTCAGATCTTGCTAGAGCACAACATCAGATTGAATTGGTGGATGGACCCAAAGATTTAACAGCCTTTGTTACACTTGAGGTCATGTTGAAATTCCTTCGAGTTGGCAAGCGCTGTGCCCATTTTCTAGTGTTTAACGAAAGAGCTGTGAGAATGAATAACCATGGTAAGAGTGGTTGTTTCCAAGATGACAGTCTAGTCTTTGTTAGCAATGAGGCTCTTCACACTGCAACTTTGTGGAGGATGTTCTACTGACTGGGATAAGGAAGTTTAACATTCAAAGTGTAAATTCAAGCATGATTAAGTGGAATATTTGGTACTTCATATCACCAGGGATGGGGTTACGCCTAAACAGAACTGTAGCCAGGCTATGTATAGTTAATGCATCCACACTACAAACAAATTAACAATTGTTGTCATTTCAAGGTTTGACAGAATCTTATTACAATTATTCTACCAATGTTGAAGTGCTATGTTGTCTTTTTTAACCCCTTCCCCGCCAGGGACGTAATGGTTACGTCCATGGCAGCGCCCATGTGGCGCCATGGACGTAACCATTACGTCCTGGGACTGGCAGTCGGGGGAAGCGCTAGCGCTTCCCCCGAGGGCCGCCCCCCAACACCCCCAGGCCAGGGCTGAAAGGGGAATCCCTTCCCCTTTCACGCCCACCCCCCCCCCCCATGACGTCAGCACGCGATCGCGCGCTGATTTCATGGAAAGGGGGAAAGATGCGCTGGAAGCCATTTGCTTCAGCGGGTCAAGGGAGAAGGTGAGTATTTCACCTTCGTGCGGGGTTGGGGTGCTCTGAGAGAGGCATCGAGGGAAAGGAAAGGGTTTTCCTTTCCCTCGATTGGGCAAGGGTCGCTCCCCTTTGGGGGCAAATGTATTTTACGTCGTTTCTGCCCCCCCTGGGGGCAGATTGGCCCTATTTTTAGGCCGATCTGCCCCCAAGGGGGGCAGAATCCCAATAGCGCCAGAAATAGTATGTATGTATGTGTGCTTTGTGTTGGGGGGTGGCCCCTTGGGCAAGGGTCGCTCCCCTTTGGGGGCAAATGTATTTTACGTCGTTTCTGCCCCCCCTGGGGGCAGATTGGCCCTATTTTTAGGCCGATCTGCCCCCAAGGGGGGCAGAAAGCCACTAGACACCAGGGATTTTATTGTTGATTTTTATTTTTTGTGTTGGGGGGCGGCCCCTTGGGCAAGGGTCGCCCCCAGGGGCCCTCATGTATTTTTGGGCAGTTCTGCCCCCCTTGGGGGCATAGCGCCAGAAATAGTATGTATGTATGTGTGCTTTGTTTTGGGGGGTGGCCCCTTGGTCAAGGGTCGCTCTCCCCAGGGGCGCAATGTATTTATTGTCATTTCTGCCCCCCTTGGGGGCAGATTGGCCCTATTTTTAGGCCGATCTGCCCCCAAGGGGGGCAGAAAGCCACTAGACACCAGGGATTTTATTGTTGGTTTTTATTTTTTGTGTTGGGGGGTGGCCCCTTGGGCAAGGGTCGCCCCCAGGGGCCCACATGTATTTTTGGGCAGTTCTGCCCCCCTTGGGGGCAGAGAGGCCTATTTTTTTAGGCCTTTCTGCCCCCAAGGGGGGCAGAATCCCAATAGCGCCAGAAAGATATGTTTGTATGTGTGCTTTGTGTTGGGGGGTGGCCCCTTGGGCAAGGGTCGCTCCCCCCGGGGGCGCAATGTTTTTATCGTCGTTTCTGCCCCCCTTGGGGGCAGATTGGCCCTATTTTTACGCCGATCTGCCCCCAAGGGGGGCAGAAAGCCACTAGACACCAGGGATTTTATTGTTGGTTTTTATTTTTTGTGTTGGGGGGCGGCCCCTTGGGCAAGGGTCGCCCCCAGGGGCCCACATGTATTTTTGGGCAGTTCTGCCCCCCTTGGGGGCAGATATGCCTATTTTTTAGGCCTTTCTGTCCCCAAGGGGGGCAGAATCCCCATAGCGCCAGGGATACTATATGTGTGTGTGTGTGTGCTTTGTGTGGGGGTGTGGCCCCTTGGGCAAGGGTCGCCCCCCCCAAAAGGTGCAATGTAATCTGGGCGATTTCTGCCCCCTCCCCTTGGGGGTAGATTGGCCTATTTTTTTTTAGGCCCATCTTCCCCCAAGCAGAGAAGACTAGACACAAGGGAAAATGAAAAAAAGGTTAGTGGCGGAGTGTTTGTCAACTGGCGAAGTATTTGCTTTTATGATAATAACAGTTTTTCTCCTTTTTGTTCTAGTTCAAAGCTTTTGCTGACTTTGCTGTGGCTTGTTGCAGTTTTGGCAGTAGTTGTCCTGCGGTTTGCGTAGTTGCATGTTTTAGGTAAGTAAATAAATTTACTCCAAGTGAGTATTGTTGCAATGCATGAATGACATGTTTGTAGGTGGTGTACTGAATGCAGGATTGTGTGTGAAATTGTCCTTAGAGTTATGCACAATGATTATTGTGTTGTCTTATGTCTAATTTGCTTTTTTTTTTCTCTTTTTAGTGGGATATCGTTGGTGATTGCTGTGGCTGTGCAGAGTAGTTGCTGGTGAGTCAAGCTTTTTCAGGCAAGTGAGCAGTATAGTTTTTGAGTGTATAATTCTTAGTGATAAACCTATACTTTGTTACTTATCTTACACAGTGCTGGTTGTTGGTGGTGTATTTGTCCAGTTAATTTTTGTAGGAAGGATCATGGCCAGCCGTAGGATGACCGCTCAGCAGGTTGTTAGTGTGCTTTTTGAGTCATCTTCTGACCATGAATATGAGACTGACTCTGCATCTGAGGCAGAGGAGGAAGTGCAGGATTCTGGAAGTGAATTTTCTGTCAGAGATGAATCATCTGATGATGAAGCCACTCTCAGTGCTGATGAAGGGCCTGTTTTAGAGGAGGACAGTGATGTGCCAATGGTGCAGGAGCCAGCGGCTGAAAGGCTTCCCATTGGAAGACCTGACGCATGGGTTGCACCAAACATGGAGCAGCCACAGTTGCCTGCGTTTACTGGTTTTCCAGGGTGTCGAGTTAATACGGAAAACTTTTTGCCCGTCAACTTTTTTGAGTTGTTTATGGACGATATATTTTTGGAAGAGATTGTTGAGCAGACTAATTTGTATGCAGAGCAGTTTTTGAGGGACAACGCTGCCAGACTTAGGCCACACTCTAGAGCTAGCCGGTGGATTCCCACAAATCTGGAAGAGTTGAAAAAGTTCTTGGGTTTAACTTTTTTGATGGGGCTGATAAGGAAGCCGACGCTGTCTTCATATTGGTCTACTAGTCCCTTGATGGCAACTGCTATATTTCCTGCCATCATGAGTCGTAACCGGTATGAGCTTCTTCTTCGGATGTTGCATTTTGTAGATAATGCTTTAGCCTTGCCACGAGATCATCCTGATTCTGACCGTCTTTTTAAGATTAGACCTGTCCTTGATCATTTGGTAGATCGGTTTTCAGAGATCTATGTTCCAGGGAAAGAAATATCTGTAGATGAGTCTTTGGTCCTGTTCAAGGGTCGTTTGGTTTTTAGGCAGTACATTCCTAGCAAGAGGGCACGGTATGGAATTAAATTGTATATGCTGTCAGAAAGTAGTACAGGATATGTTTATAATTTCCGGGTCTACACTGGTAGGGATTCCAATATTGACCCCCCTGGTTGTCCTCCCACTTTTGGAGTTAGTGAGAAAATTGTGTGGGAACTTGGTAGACGACTGTTTAACAAAGGTCACCATTTATATGTAGATAACTTCTACACTGGAGTTCGGTTGTTCAAGGAGTTGTTCAGAGTGGACACTGTTGCTTGTGGCACAATCCACTCTAATCGGAAAGGCTATCCAAAAGAGCTTGTCTGTAAAAAACTTGAGAAGGGACAGTGCAGTGCCTTGCGGAATGATGAGCTGCTAGCTCTGAAATTTGTAGACAAGAGGGATGTATACATGCTAAGCACCATCCATGATGAGAGTACTTAACCTGTGGCTGTTTGGGGTCAGGTTGCCGAAGTGCGCAAACCTGTGTGCATCTTAGACTATAATAAGCACATGGGTGGTGTTGATAGAGTAGATCAGAGGTTAGAACCTTACACTGCTGCTCGTAAGTCTTATGTGTGGTATAAGAAATTAGCGCTTCACTTGTTCCACTTGGCAACTTTTAATGCTTTTGTTGTGTTTAAGGATAGTTCTCCAGAGTCAAGGATGACATTTGTGAAATTTCAGGAGTCTATCATAGCTAGCCTTGTTGTGCTGGAACAGGCAAGAGTTCCTAGAGAAGCAGTGGTGGAGGATGTGGCTAGATTGAAAGATCGTCACTTTGCTGAGCAAATTCCTCCCACGGCCAAAAAAAACTTTCCTGCTAAGAGATGTAGAGTCTGTGCTCGAAGAGGTATCAGGAAGGAGACTAGGATGTACTGCCCTGATTGTCCTTCAAAGCCTGGGCTGTGTGTGGGTGGCTGTTTCAGGAGCTACCACACACAGAAGAATTATTGGGAAATTCCGTGAGCGTAAACTGGTGTTTTATATTTTTATATGTTCGGTTTCACGGTTGGCATTAGTCATGTATTCAGTTAGAGCTTTTGTGTTTGTAGTTTTGTACTAATTTATGATTAGTGGTTTCTTTGTTGTTTAAAAACAAAAAAAAGGGGATGGTATGTGTAGAGTGGTGCTTGGCTGGCGGCGTGGGTGGGGTGGCGCTTGGCTGGCGGTGTGTGTGGGGTGGCGCTTGGCTGGCGGTGTGTGTGGGGTGGCGCTTGGCTGGCGGTGTGTGTGGGGTGGCGCTGGGCTGGCGGTGTGTGTGGGGTGGTGCTTGGCTGGCAGTGCCGGCCAAACGCCAGTCCACACACTCATCAGCTGGTGTGATTGCTGTATCAGGCATGTGGGCGTATGAAAGTGATGGGCCCTTGACTGGCGCTGTCTGTGGATGCGAGTCTTGTAATGTGCTGGGCCCGTGGCTGGCGGCGTGAATGGTCTAGTGCATGTCATGTATGAAAGGTGTGTGAATGGACTGTAAAGCGGTTGGTGCCTTGTCGTGGCTTTACAGCTCACGAGCTGTGAGTCATTGGTTCAGTTTTTTGGCCTTTCAGTTATTACCAGTGCATTTCACTTTTGTGAAATCTCTTGTTAATAAAATTTGATCTACTGAACCATCACTCACCCTCGTGCCAAATCCAACCAGTATGTGTGGTACAAATGACAAAACCTGCTCCGCTGTAATCAGGCGTCGCAGCACACTTGAGACACGCTAGGTGCCTCGGGTGTGACCCCGATGATGAAGCATGCCACCAACTTGGTTGGTGGGTGAGGGGTCTTCTTCACATAACCTAAGTGTGTTTCTTTTCACAATTTTAGTGTTTGGCACATCACGGACGTATGTGCACACATCAAAGTGATATATTCCAAAAATACCTGTGTTTGGGGGGGAGGGCCCACCTATGTTTTTGGTCCTGGGTGCGGCCGTCATGTAGGGAAACCTACAAAACCCAGAAACTTTTTAAAACTAGGCACCCCAAGGAGTCTAGGGATGTGTGGCTTGTGTGGCTCCCCCAACATTTTCTTACCCAGACTCCTCTGTAAACCTCAAAATTTGCATAAAAAAGCATATTTTCCTGATTTTTCTTAGAAGGATCACCGCTCCAGCACAAAATTCCAACTCCCCAGTTTTCCCCTCAGTCTCCCAAGTAAAATGACACCTCACTTATGTGGGTCCCCAAAGCAGAGTCCGTCTAAAGATGTATAAAAGAATATGCACTTATAAACTTGCTGTGCTATCCCTTCTATCCCTTCAGGTTTTGGGCCTTATTCTGTTGCAGGCACCTGGCCCACCCACACAAGTGAGGTATCATTTTTATCGGGAGACTTGGGGGAACGCTGAGCTAGAGGCCAAAATCTACAGGTAGGCACTTCGCAAAAAACACCTCTGTTTTTTTCAAAAATTTAGGATGTGTCCACGTTGCGCTTTGGGGTGTTTCCTGTCGCAGGCGCTAGGCCTACCCACGCAAGTGAGGTATCATTTTTATTGGGAGACTTGGGGGAACGCTGGGTGGAAGGAGATTTGTAGCTCCTCTCAGATTCCAGAACTTTCTGCCACAGAAATGTGAGGAACATGTGTTTTTTTAGCCAAATTTTGAGGTTTGCAAAGGATTCTGGGTAACAGAACCTGGTCCGAGCCCCGCAAGTCACCCCTCCTTGGATTCCCCTAGGTCTCTAGTTTTCAGAAATGCACAGGTTTGGTAGGTTTCCCTAGGTGCCGGCTGAGCTACAGGCCAAAATCTACAGGTAGGCACTTCGCAAAAAACACCTCTGTTTTTTTCAAAAATTTAGGATGTGTCCACGTTGCACTTTGGGGTGTTTCCTGTCGCCGGCGCTAGGCCTACCCACGCAAGTGAGGTATCATTTTTATCGGGAGACTTGGGGGAACGCTGCGTGGAAGGAGATTTGTAGCTCCTCTCAGATTCCAGAACTTTCTGCCCCAGAAATGTGAGGAACATGTGTTTTTTTAGCCAAATTTTGAGGTTTGCAAAGGATTATGGGTAACAGAACCTGGTCCGAGCCCCGCAAGTCACCCCTCCTTGGATTCCCCTAGGTCTCTAGTTTTCAGAAATGCACAGGTTTGGTAGGTTTCCCTAGGTGCCGGCTGAGCTAGAGGCCAAAATCTACAGGTAGGCACTTCGCAAAAAACACCTCTGTTTTTTTCAAAAATTTAGGATGTGTCCACGTTGCGCTTTGGGGTGTTTCCTGTCGCTGGCGCTAGGCCTACCCACGCAAGTGAGGTATCATTTTTATCGGGAGACTTGGGGGAACGCTGGGTGGAAGGAAATTTGTAGCTCCTCTCAGATTCCAGAACTTTCTGTCACAGAAATGTGAGGAACATGTGTTTTTTTAGCCAACTTTTGAGGTTTGCAAAGGATTCTGGGTAACAGAACCTGGTCCGAGCCCCGCAAGTCACCCCTCCTTGGATTCCCCTAGGTGTCTAGTTTTCAGAAATGCACAGGTTTGGTAGGTTTCCCTAGGTGCCGGCTGAGCTAGAGGCCAAAATCTACAGGTAGGCACTTCGCAAAAAACACCTCTGTTTTTTTCAAACATTTAGGATGTGTCCACGTTGCGCTTTGGGGTGTTTCCTGTCGCCGGCGCTAGGCCTACCCACGCAAGTGAGGTATCATTTTTATCGGGAGACTTGGGGGAACGCTGGGTGGAAGGAAATTTGTAGCTCCTCTCAGATTCCAGAACTTTCTGCCACAGAAATGTGAGGAACATGTGTTTTTTTAGCCAAATTTTGAGGTTTGCAAAGGATTCTGGGTAACAGAACCTGGTCCGAGCCCCGCAAGTCACCCCTCCTTGGATTCCCCTAGGTCTCTAGTTTTCAGAAATGCACAGGTTTGGTAGGTTTCCCTAGGTGCCGGCTGAGCTAGAGGCCAAAATCTACAGGTAGGCACTTCGCAAAAAACACCTCTGTTTTTTTCAAAAATTTAGGATGTGTCCACGTTGCGTTTTGGGGTGTTTCCTGTCGCTGGCGCTAGGCCTACCCACGCAAGTGAGGTATCATTTTTATCGGGAGACTTGGGGGAACGCTGGGTGGAAGGACATTTGTAGCTCCTCTCAGATTCCAGAACTTTCTGTCACAGAAATGTGAGGAACATGTGTTTTTTTAGCCAACTTTTGAGGTTTGCAAAGGATTCTGGGTAACAGAACCTGGTCCGAGCCCCGCAAGTCACCCCTCCTTGGATTCCCCTAGGTGTCTAGTTTTCAGAAATGCACAGGTTTGGTAGGTTTCCCTAGGTGCCGGCTGAGCTAGAGGCCAAAATCTACAGGTAGGCACTTCGCAAAAAACACCTCTGTTTTTTTCAAAAATTTAGGATGTGTCCACGTTGCGCTTTGGGGTGTTTCCTGTCGCCGGCGCTAGGCCTACCCATGCAAGTGAGGTATCATTTTTATCGGGAGACTTGGGGGAACGCTGGGTGGAAGGAAATTTGTAGCTCCTCTCAGATTCCAGAACTTTCTGCCACAGAAATGTGAGGAACATGTGTTTTTTTAGCCAAATTTTGAGGTTTGCAAAGGATTCTGGGTAACAGAACCTGGTCCGAGCCCCGCAAGTCACCCCTCCTTGGATTCCCCTATGTCTCTAGTTTTCAGAAATGCACAGGTTTGGTAGGTTTCCCTAGGTGCCGGCTGAGCTAGAGGCCAAAATCTACAGGTAGGCACTTCGCAAAAAACACCTCTGTTTTTTTCCAAAATTTAGGATGTGTCTACTTTGCGCTTTGGGGTGTTTCCTGTCGCCGGCGCTAGGCCTACCCACGCAAGTGAGGTATCATTTTTATCGGGAGACTTGGGGGAACGCTGGGTGGAAGGAAATTTGTAGCTCCTCTCAGATTCCAGAACTTTCTGCCACAGAAATGTGAGGAACATGTGTTTTTTTAGCCAAATTTTGAGGTTTGCAAAGGATTCTGGGTAACAGAACCTGGTCCGAGCCCCGCAAGTCACCCCTCCTTGGATTCCCCTAGGTCTCTAGTTTTCAGAAATGCACAGGTTTGGTAGGTTTCCCTAGGTGCCGGCTGAGCTAGAGGCCAAAATCTACAGGTAGGCACTTCGCAAAAAACACCTCTGTTTTTTTCCAAAATTTAGGATGTGTCCACGTTGCGCTTTGGGGTGTTTCCTGTCGCCGGCGCTAGGCCTACCCACGCAAGTGAGGTATCATTATTATCGGGAGACTTGGGGGAACGCTGGGTGGAAGGAAATTTGTAGCTCCTCTCAGATTCCAGAACTTTCTGTCACAAAAATGTGAGGGACATGTGTTTTTTTAGCCAAATTTTGAGGTTTGCAAAGGATTCTGGGTAACAGAACCTGGTCCGAGCCCCGCAAGTCACCCCTCCTTGGATTCCCCTAGGTCTCTAGTTTTCAGAAATGCACAGGTTTGGTAGGTTTCCCTAGGTGCCGGCTAAGCTAGAGGCCAAAATCTACAGGTAGGCACTTCGCAAAAAACACCTCCGTTTTTTTCCAAAATTTAGGATGTGTCCACGTTGCGCTTTGGGGTGTTTCCTGTCGCCGGCGCTAGGCCTACCCACACAAGTGAGGTATCATTTTTATCGGGAGACTTGGGGGAACATAGATTAGCAAAACAAGTGCTATTGCCCCTTGTCTTTCTCTACATTTTTTCCTTCCAAATATAGGAGAGTGTGTAAAAAAGACATCTATTTGAGAAATTCCCTATAATTCACATGCTAGTATGGTCACCCCGGAATTCAGAGATGTGCAAATAACCACTGCTCCTCAGCACCTTATCTTGTGCCCTTTTTGGAAATGCAAAGGTTTTCTTGATAGCAATTTTTTACTCTTTATATTTCAGCAAATGAATTGCTGTATACCCGGTATAGAATGAAAACGCACTGCAGGGTGCAGCTCATTTATTGGCTCTGGGTTCCTCGGGTTCTTGATGAACCTACAAGCCCTATATATCCCCGCAACCAGAGGAGTCCAGCAGACGTAACGGTATATTGCTTTCCATAATCTGACATTGCAGGGAAAAATTACAGAGTAAAACGTAGAGAAAAATTGATGGTTTTTTCACCTCAATTTCAATATCTTTCTTTTTCAGCTGTTATTTTCTGTAGGAAACCCTTGAAGGATCTACACAAATGACCCCTTGCTGAATTCAGAATTTTGTCTACTTTTCAGAAATGGTTAGGTTTCTTGGATCCAGAATTGGTTTCATGCCCATTCCTGTCACTGACTGGAAGGAGGCTGAAAGCACAAAAAAATGCAAAAATGGGGTATGCCCCAGTAAAATGCCAAAATTGTGTTGAAAAATTGGGTTTTCTGATTCAAGTCTGCCTGTTCCTGAAAGCTAGGAAGCTGCTGAGTTTAGCACTGCAAACCCTTTGTTGATGCCATTTTCAGGGGGAAATGCACAAGCCTTCTTCTGCAGCCACTTTTTCCAATTATTTTGAAAAAAACGAAATTTTCACTGTATTTTGGCCAATTTCTTGGCCTCCTTCAAGGGAACCCACAAAGTCTGGGTACTTCTAGAATCCCTAGGATGTTGGAAAAAAAGGACGCAAATTTGGCTTGGTTAGCTTATGTGGACAAAAAGTTATGAGGGCCTAAGCGCGAACTGCCCCAAATAGGCAAAAAAAGGCCTGGCACAGGAGGGGGAAAAGGCCTGGCAGCGAAGGGGTTAAAAAAAAATCTCAATTTGCATTGGCCGTGGTATAACAAACTAAAAAGGAGTTGGTGAAGCCTCCATTTATTAAATTGTCTGAGTTGGACAAAGAGTGTGTAGTACTGGTGGATGCAAGTGCATGTAGCCTTTATGTTGTGTTGTTATAATCAATATAATAAAAGGAATGAGCATTACATATGCATTGAGGACCTTCAGAATGTCCTAAAGGAATTATTCTGTAATTGAAAAATAATGTTTGGCATGCACAAGGACAATTGATCGTTTCAGGCAATAATTATGGGGCACACAATTTGTTTGAATATAGATCATAAGCCACTAGTCAGTGTATGTTCTCCAGGGCTGGATGATGTTTGGCTGCAAGATTATCTTGCTTAGCAGCTATACTTCAAGCTTTCAGGTTATGTTCAAATATATACCTGGAAAGGCCAATGTGCCTGCTGATTTCATGTCACAATTATCGATTGAATCAAACTGCATTTCTGTCAAAGAAGAGAAGGAGTGAGAAGTAGCTTATAGTGTGGATGACATTAATGAGTTGGGTAGAGGAAATACTTTGTGCTCCATCATTTCCAAAGAACTGTTTAAGAAAACAGTGAATGAGGATGTAGAAATAAAGTTAATTCAGGAATACGTGTCCAAAGGGTCGTCAGAAGAAAGGAAGATTAATGGTGATTTATCTGCTTTTCTAAAGGTGAAAGACAATTTAATGTTTGCTAAATACATTTTGCTTCTAGGGGATATGATGGTTCTTCCCCAGGTGTTGAAAGAATAGTTTTCAATGTAAGTCATGAGGGATATGTGGGAATGCCTGGAGCCAAGAGACAGCTTTGAAGGTTTTACTGGTGACCTATTGGAGACAGATTAGTAAATTTTTCGGTGCAAAAGTATCCTGTCCCGGAAATTACAAATCTGTCAAACCTTGTGTCACTGAGTTTTTGCCGATGGACTGTGCCTCTGGTCTTTGAACATAATTAGGTATAGATATTCTGAGACTTTTCAGCGTGATACCCAAAAAGAAGTTTTTACGATTATTCTACTTGACTTTTTTACCAAATTGCCGGGGGTCCGCATAAATGAGAAAGTTACATGGAGTTAGTAATTGAATTTTTGGAGGACGTGTTTTGTAGGAAGGTTTTCCAGAAGAATTTGTCTCTGATAATAGCCCTCAATTTGTTAGCAAAGTGTTTGAAGACTATGGGCCTGATTTCAAGTTGGGCTGCGGGGGTCACTTCGTCACAAATGTGACAGATATCCTGTCCGCCATATCACAATTCCATTATAGCTTATGAAGCTTGTAATACAGTGGATGGGATATCCATCACATTTGTAACTGAGTAACCCATCTGTCAAAGTCTAAATCAAGCCCTATGTTTATAGAGGTGGCATAAAATATAAAAAAACAGCTAAATATCATGCCCAGTCAAGTGACGAGTTGCAGAGATGAGAGACGTAACCGTGTTGTGAGGGAATCAATTTAGCTGGTCATAGAAGAGGGGTTAACATGGAAGAAGACTTTAAGGGCTACATTGTTGACATATAGGATGACAGAACACAAAATGAACATGGAGGCCTATCTAAAACTTTGAACTTGGTTGTGCTTCACAAATATTGGTCTCTTTGAAACTAGAAACACAGATGTGGAAATGAAATCACATTTTTGAAAAAATTATGTTTTAAGGACGAAAACCCTCACCCACCCATGGGTGGCATGCATCATCATTAGGTTTTTCCTCACCCTGCTAAAAGACTTGGTAGCTGGGTGGACTACAAATTCTCTTTCCTGATTTGCAGAGATTCGAACAAGGTAGTTTACAAGAAAGGGCAGTCTCCAGGAAGGCAGTGGCCATGGAAGGCATCCCTTCTGCTTCAGATGGAGGGGATGATGAGGCTCCTGAAGAAAACCAGGTGCTGGAGTCTGGGTCACTTCCAGAGCTGCAAGATTTGTTGAGTGCTAGGGGGCCTACCAAGAAAGATATTTGCATGGCCAAGGAAGAGTGTCCTATGCTTCTGGGACTTCAGGATTAAGTCCAGAAACCAGACAGCAATGGAATGGTTTGGGATCAGAACCAGTCATCGCAACCTCTTACCTTGTGGCTTACAAGGACAATATGAATCCAACTCCCTGTCTTGACTGTTCTTACTCGTCGATCTATTACGCAGCGAGGTAGGATGTTGATTGAGGAAGAGAATCATTGCGGAATGGGACATCCTCTTAGTCTGAGCTGTCAACCTTGAAAGGATAGAGGGAAAGAAAATAAGAAGGTCTTGATGACTGGTGATCTTCTCCCGGAGTTAGTAGTTTTTTTTTAGTTACAGAATTCATGTCTCCCTGCTTCTGAACTCCCATGCAAGTACCTGCAAATCAGCTGTCACTTATTTGGCACCAGGAGTCAGATATGTGTTTTCAGACTGGTACCTAAGCTTGACTCCTTTGTTACATTCAGAGCTACGCATTAAATACTATGAACGTTCAAACTTTGCATTGTACCACTCTTGCGTTATTTGAAGTCTCACTTAATCCCTTTTGCAGGTTAGTTTTTAATCTTTCCAATCTTTCACATTAATAAGTTAGGTTTTCATTACATTGTTTCTTGAGCTTCAGTTAGTATTTTGTTGTACATGGGATTTAGAGTCAGATTACAATCTTGGTGGACGGGGTTACTTCATCTCAAAAGTGATGGGTATCCCATGCGGTTGAACAATTCCATTATATCCTATGAAGATCTGAAAATGGCGAGTGGGATATCCGTCACATATGTGACAGAGTATTCCATCCGCCAATAACATAATCAGGCACTTAGGGCCTCATTACAACCCTGGCGGTCAAAGATCGCCAGGGCTGTTTTGGAGGTTGAACCGCCAACAGGCTGGCGGCGCAAACTCGGGGATTACGACAGCGGTGGAAGCGCATCGGTCACACCGCCGGAACCGGCGGTTTTCCGCCACATTGTTCATGGCGGTTTAAATCCGCCAGGGCAGCGCTGCTTGCAGCGCTGCCCAGGGGATTACGAGTCCCCTTCCCGCCAGTCTTTTCATGGCGGTAGGACAGCAGACAGTGAAAAGCGCGACTGGTGCAACTGCACCCGTCGCATGGCTGCAACACCCCCGGCTTCATTTGGAGCCAGCTCCCATGTTGCAGCCGACATACCCGGCCGGCTGACGGAAACTCTGTTTCTGCCTGCCGGCCCAGCGGGGATGTCATAATGGCCACCGCAGGAGGGTTACAACTTGGTGGGCGGCGGTTGGCGCCCGGCAAAGTTGTAATGAGGGCCTTAGACCCTCATTACAACATTGCTGGTAAATCCCGCTTACTGCCGTGCAGAAGACTGCCAACACACTGCTGAGGCGGCGGAATTCCGCTACAGCTATTACGACCCACAGGCCAAAATCCAGACACCCACACAAGTCCACCACACCAAAGGTCAGTGATAAACTGGTGATAACAAAACCGACACCGTCACGCCAACAGGAATACGCCCACACTATCATGACCCACAAATCCAAACGGCGGTCTTTCAACCGCGGTATTCCATTGGCGGTACACACCGCTGCGCTCAAAATACACACACACTTACAAAACACAACCACATTGGACAATTCGAAATACACACACCTGATACACATACACACACCACACCCGCACACTCAATACAATATAAAACACACACCCACATCACACACAAACCCCTACGACAAAAACTGAGAAAGAAACACAGAGAGAGACACCACCATCAACAATACTAGCATCCACAGGCACACAACACCATCACTCACACAACATCCACGCACCTCAGACAACACACACAAACACATCCCCTCACACATCACAACACACACCACCCCACACTTCAGCCACACCACACCATGGCACCGCAAAGACACCCCAGGTTCTCTGAGGAGGAGCTCAGGGTTATGGTGGAAGAAATCGTCAGGATAGAGCCACAGCTATTCGGATCACAGGTGCAGCACACCTCCATAGCTGGGAAGATGGAGCTATGGCACAGAATCGTAGACAGGGTCAACGCAGTGGGACAGCATCCAAGAACACAGGATGACATCAGGAAGACGTGGAACGACCTACGGGGTAAGGTGCGTTCCGTGCTCTTAAGACACCGGATTGCAGTTCAGAGGACTGGCGGTGGACCCCCTCCTCCTCCCCCACAACTAACAACATGGGAGGAGCAGGTCTTGGCTATACTGCATCCTGAGGGCCTCGCAGGAGTAGAAGGAGGAATGGACTCTGGTAAGTAAAATCTTGACTATTACATCCCCCACCCTACCTGCATGCTATCACATACCCCACCCTCACCCTCACCCCCATCACTCCAACACCTCACATATGCCCCACTATCACAACCCACACATCCCAATACCATGCCCTGCATGCAACAACAAAGCATGGACACCCATCACCAAAGCATGTCCACTACAGATACCCACACAGATCCCCAAATCAACTATCACACAAGGTCCTAGACAAGAATGCAAGCACTGGAGTACAGGGTCACCCACCCATTGCACACAATGGCACACAGATGCAATAATCATGCCTTTACACCCCTGCAGGACACCTACCCAACGTCACCAGACAGGAGGTTCCAGACATGTCCACTTCCCCCACAGAAGAGACCCACAGTGATGACAGCAGCTCTGTCCAACTGGATCAAGATGACCAGCCCGGCCCATCTGGGACCTCGGGACAGTCGGTTCCCCTGACACTGGCACATGCCACGACAGAGCCTCCCTCCTCAGGAAACACCAGTACAGCACCGACCCAGCGGGCCTATACCTCTGTCCCCAGGACATGTCAAGCAGCAGTGTGTCCACCACTACAGGGAACCCAGGCAAACCCACCACCCCAAGAAAATCAGGGACCTGGGGGAAGGGGCAGTGGCCACATGGTTCAGGGGGACAGAGGAACAGGAAAACAGGGGAACTGGGAGGACTGCTGTGAGACAGGGGGAGGACAGGCCCAGGGAACCCACTCTCCACGAGGCCCTTACCAACAGCATGGAAACGTACCATCATTCCCAGGAGACTATGGCAACGGTACTGGCCAAGTTTCAGGAGACCCAGCGGCTGCAGGAGGAACAGTATCTGGGGATCAGGGAGGAATTCAAGTCCATCAACACCACCCTGGTCACCATTGTAGGTGTGCTGAAGGACCTTGTGAACACCAGGAGGGACACTGTGGCACAACAAGGGGCCCCTGACACTAACCTGGATGATGAACAGCCCACCACCTCTGCCAGCGCTAGTGGACAGGAGGCACCGCCACAGGAGCACGACACCAGCACCCCATCCCCTGCAGATGGAGAGCCACCCCACAAATGGTCCCTCAGATCCAGGAACAAGACAGAGAACATTGCCAAGTCCCCCGCCAGGAAATGAGACCCCCCTGAATGTAATTCTTCTGTCCCACTTTGTCACCCTGTCCATCCTTAAACTGCCCTAGCTCCACTTCCCATGCCCCTTTGGACAATGCACCTGTGAAACAAATAGACTGGACTCTGCCATGGACATTCCTCCACCATCACCCCTGACCATTTTACAACCCCCTCCACTTATTTGCACAAAAATAAACACACATCAATCACAAAACAATCTGGAGTCAGACTGTGCTTTCATAAATGTGTATTTAAAATAACTATGGAATATAGCAATGTAAATTTTGTTGTCAACATACCGATGTAACACACCTCTAGTCCATGAGGAAATATAGCAGAAGTCACGCTGTGCAACCCACATCTGTGAAATGAAAAGGCAAAGTGACAAGTCAGGGTCCATACACTGGGTGAAAGTGACAGACTTATGATAGTTCTAACAATAGTATGAGATGTGTGAGGCACTGATATCTTCTTACCTGTGTCTCACTGGAAGTATTGCTGGATAACGTTGTTTCTGTTGTCGATATCGTCTTCTTCTGCCTCCTTTTCTTCACTGTCCACAGGTTCCACAGCTGCCACAAGACCTCCAGTTGGACCATCCTCCTGCAGAAAAGGCACCTGGCGTCGCAAAGCCAGGTTGTGCAGCATACAGCAGGCCACGATGATCTGGCACACCTTCTTTGGTGAGTAGTAGAGAGAACCACCTGTCATATGGAGGCACCGGAACCTGGACTTCAGGAGGCCGAAGGTCCTTTCCATCACTCTCCTAGTCCACCCATGTGCCTCATTGTAGCGTTCCTCTGCCCTTGTCCTGGGATTTCTCACTGGGGTCAGTAGCCATGACAGGTTGGGGTAACCAGAGTCACCTGCAAATGTTGAGGGACAACTGTTAGACACACACTAACCCTTAGGGACAACTCCAGACCCAGACAACTATTCACACGTTATAAGGTCCTTGTCCTCACCTATTAGCCACACACGGTGCCTATGGAGTTGCCCCATCACATAAGGGATGCTGCTATTCCTCAAAATGTAAGCGTCATGCACTGAACATGGAAACTTGGCATTCACATGGGAGATGTACTGGTCTCCCAAACAAACCATCTGCACAATCATTGAATGGTAGCTCTTCCAGTTTCTGTACACATGTTCACTCCTGCGGGGGTACCAAGGCCACATGTGTCCCATCAATGCAGTGGTCTTCAAACTTTTTCATGCTTCGCCCCCCCAGTTGAAAAATAAAAATCTTTGGGCCCCCCATCAGAATTTTTCACAATTATTTTAGAAATATGGCAATGTTTAAATATGTCTAAACCTATTTAAACATTGCAGTGAAGTACTGTTACCTTTTTAAACCTGCAATAACATGCTTCTGCTTAAAACAAAGGCAAGTTATCTGTATAATATTTCTTTTGGCCAGCGTTTGGCACCCCCCCTGAGATCATTTGAGGCCCCCCTGGGGGGGCCCGCCCCCCAGTTTGAAGACCTCTGCATCAATGGCACCTATGATATTGGGGATATGTCCCAGGGCATAGAAGTCACCTTTCACTGTGGACAAATCCTCCACCTGGGGGAAAACGATGTAGCTGCGCAGGTGTTTCAGCAGGACAGACAACACTCTGGACAACACGTTTGAGAACATAGGCTGGGACATCCCTGATGCAATGGCCACTGTTGTTTGAGAGGACCCACTGGCCAGGAAATGAAGTACTGACAGGACCTGCACTAGAGGGAGGATTCCTGTGGGATGGGGGATAGCTGACATCAGGTCCAGCTCCAACTGGGCACACAGTTCATGGATTGTTTCACGATCAAGTCTGTAGGTGACTATTACGTGTCTCTCTTCCATTGTCGACAGGTCCACCAGCGGTCTGTACACCGGAGGATGCCGCCATCTCCTCACCTGCCCCAGCGGACGTGCCCTATGGACGAGAACAGCGAGCAGAGTGTCAGCCAACACTGAGGTATTAAAAAAAATAATATTGCACACATTTATCAATCTGCAATGTGGCTGTCACTGTGTGTATGCAAGGCCTAGATAGGTGTGAAGCATTTAAAATTAATGCCATGTGGACCCCTGAAATGGCGGCTGCCTGACCTGTAAGGTGGGAGAAGGGGATATGAGGTAACTGCGCTGGCGTTGTACACCGTCGCGGTAGGCAGTCGAAGACCGCAGCGAAATCCTGCACTGGTTAACATTGGACCCTATGGGTCCCAGGGGCCAATGACGATGTACGCCGGCGGTGATGTTACGCACCGCCGCGGACGTGACTGCCATTTTCTGTCTGTTCACTCACTTGATACCTGACCTTCGACAGGAGATGACCTACACTGCAAGTGCTGCTGTGACCTCAGTCTGGAAGTGACAATGGCTCATGTGTCTGGGGATAGGACCCCTGCCTTCACTTCGGAGGAGTTGGAGAAGTTAGTGGATGGAGTCCTCCCCTAGTACATGCTACTCTACGGTCCTCCAGACAAACAGGTGAGTACACTGTGAGCATTCTGTATGGGCAATGAATGTTTGAAGTGGTGTGGATGGAAGATACGGGGGGGACTGAAGCCTGCATGAGCGGACGGTGAGTGTATGTGCGTCAGGGCAAGGGTGGGAACGTGGGTCAATGACTGTGATGGTCCGGACGGTTAAAGATTTTCCTCTTCCCCAGTACTATTCCTCTAGGTCAGCGCCCACCAGAAGAAGGGATATTTGGCGTGCCATCGCCAAGGACGTCCGGACCCTGGGGGTCCACCACAGACGGAGCACCCACTGCCGTAAAAGATGGGAGGACATTCGCCGCTGGAGCAAGAAGACGGCAGAGGCCCAGCTGGGGATGGCCTCCCAACGTGGGAGGGCTGCCCGTCACACCATGACCACCCTGATATTCCGGATCCTGGGGGTGACCTATCCGGAGTTGGATGGGTGCTTGAGGGCATCACAGCAGCCACAAGGGGGTGAGTACAGTCACATCCAGCTGACTCTGCTCGCATTACGAGGTGTCTGGGTGGGGAAGGTGGGCTGTGGGTTCCCCTAGGCCAGGGCGAGTTTTGTAGGTAAGGTCCCTTCATGAGGCAGGCTATGTCGCACCCCAACCCCACCAGTGGTAAGCGCCAACTACACCTAGTCAGGCTCCTGTGACTTCCATGTGTGCAGCGTTCGGGCATAGGCCTTGTACCCCATGTCCCTGTGATTAATTAGAGAACTCTAAGTGCATGGCACAGTGCAGAGGGCTGCTATGTCTGTAGTGTCCGCCAACGGTAGTGGTATTGCATGCACTGAGCATGTCTTTCTTCTGTCTCCCCTCCCCTTTTTGTGGTCTCCCTGTTCTTGTATGCATTAGCATCATCAGGTGGAGGAGCAGTGGCACCGGAGCAGGAGGGAGCTGCATCCCACATGGACCTGGAGGGCGAGACAACGGAGTCTGAAGCCACCAGTGGGATGAAGGGTGAGGGGAGCTCCACAGCAGGGACTGGAGGTGACATCAGCGACAGCAACTCTTCCTCTGATGGGAGCTCCCTTGAGGTGACAGGACCCTCTGTGCCCCCCGTATCAACAGGTACAGCCACCACACCCATACCAGCACCGCCCTCCCAGCAGCCCCTCAGCGTGTGTCCCGTGCCCGCTCACCCAGGAGGGTGGGCATCTCCTTCGCCCCAGGCACCTCAGGCCCTGTCCCAGTCAGCCCTGCTGCCCTCAGTGAGGAGGCTATTGACCTCCTGAGATCCCTCACTGTTGGGCAGTCTACCATTCTGAATGCCATCCAGGGTGTAGAGAGGCAGTTGCAACAAACAATTGCATACCTGGAGGGCATTCATTCTGGCTAGGCAGCCCAACAGAGAGCATTTCAGGCTCTGGCCTCAGCACTGATGGCAGCCATTGTCCCTGTGTCCAGCCTCCCCCTCCAACTTCCTCCCCCCAGACCCAATCCCCTGTACCTCAGCCTATCCCAAGCACACCATCAGACCAGCATGCACACACCTCAACACACAAGGGTGGCTCTGGCAAACATAAGCACCAAAAACACAACTGGGAGTACGGGATTCTTGTAACGGGGGTGAATCAATAGTGTATCACTTATAACACTATGCCCCTTGTTATCCTCAACTAGAGGCGAGACACAGGTGGACTGTGGTGTATGGTCTGAGAGGGGAATTTCCTTTATGGACTAGGTGGTCTCACACACTCTATGGTGTCATGCTTCATCATATGATCACCTAGCCCCACCCAGGTAGGACAATGCCACCTGGGCGACTCAACCTCTCTGTTATAGGAACAGGAGGGAGTGCGTAGATAAATTCTGGTTCTGGAAAAGGGATCCAGCTAGACTAAGAAATAAAAACACCTAAACAGATACCCATGTAGGTTTTTAATGGAGGGTTCTGTTTGGTGTGATTAAAAAGGGGGGGACTGGGACACCAATGTGAGAGCGATGACTCACTGGGTCGCCTATCTAAAAGGAAGAAGCCAACATGTTTCTCCCCTCAAAAAATGAGCTAAGGAAGGTCTCGGGCATTCATCAGGGCGAAGGATCCCTGTTATTCATGCTCAGTGAGCACTGAATAAATTAAATCACAATAGTGTAGGAAATAAAAAGTGAGTGATACCCAAATGGGCAGGGGGAGGCCTACCTTGCCAAGGAAATACCTGGGGAGGACCCTATCACAAGAGGCTACTGGCCTCCGATGTCCGGGAGAGGGAGCGTCCCCTTATAGTCAGACTTGCATCAAAGGCGGGCGCTCTCTATGCGCCTAAACCGACCTCTCTCAGGACCGCTTGGATCCAAGGGTCCTCCCCAGGTATTTCCTTGGCAAGGTAGGCCTATACACTATTGATTCACCCCCGTTACAAGAACCCCGTACTCCCAGTTGTGTTTTTGTACTATTTTTGGAAGCTGAGTACGGTTGTGTTATTTAATTGCCCCCCTACTCCCACATTCTCTCTCCCAGTGTGTTTTGAAACATAAGCACCACACATCCCACAGGCACTCACACAAGCATCATACCCATGCACACATACCAACATCTACTGCCTCCACTGTGTCCCCCTCCTCCATGTCCTCCTCTTCCCTCCCTGTCTCGTCTCTACTCACACCTGCATGCACTACCTCTTCAGCCACTACCTCCATCACCAGCATGCCCATCACCACACACTGCTCACGTGCACTCACCACCCCCACTACCATTCACACATCCTGTGTGTCCTCTACCAGTGTGTCTGTGAGCCCTCCTCCCAAACTACACAAATGCAGCCACACACCCACCCAACAGCCATCCACCTCACAACAGCCTCCAGCTCATGCACCTTCACCCAAAGTCAGCAAACGTACACCTCCTACAACCACTACTTCTTCCTCCACTCCCAAACCCCCTCCATCTACCCATCCCAGTGTGTCTAAAAAGCTTTTCCTATCTAATGTTGACCTCTTCCCTACACCCCCCGTCCGTCCCCTAGGGCCCGCCTTTCCAGGTCCCAACCCTGCACTTCAGCCACCACATCACCGGGCGCAGTATTGCCTGCAACTGCGGGCTTTTGGAGTGCGCCAAGCAACAGGGCTGCCAGTGTTCCACGGAGCGAGGGCAAGGACATTCCGCCACCTCCAAAAGTTGCCCACATCCCGGAGGGAGAAGGCGAAAACACCTGCCACCAAGGGCTCATGCAAAACAAAAGTGGATAGTGGCAAGACAGCTGCGCCACCATCCAAGGTGGGGAAGGGCCAGAAACTCAAGGGCAGGTCCACGTCGACGCCAACCTGCCCAGCGGACAGGACCGTCACCTGCACCGCCACCAGCACCGCAGTCACTGAGGCCACCACCAGCACCGCAGTCACTGGGCCCGCCACCAGCACCGCAGTTACTGAGCCCGCCACCAGCACCGCAGTCACTGAGCCCGCCACCAGCACCGATGCCACAGAGCCCGCCGCTAGCCCCGATGCCACAGAGCCCGCCACCAGCACCAATGCCACAGAGTCCGCCGCCAGCACCGATGCCACTGAGCCCACCCCAAGCACCGCCGCTACTGACACTGCCACCAGCACCGATGCCACTGAGGCAGCCGCAAGCACCGCCGCTACTGACGTCACCACCAGCACCGCCAGCGGCCCCGCGACATCCTGAGCCAGTGGCATCACCGCAGAAATGGCTGCCATCCCCAGTGGTCAGTCGTCTGAGGCGGGTGGTCAGTTCCAGGAGCCTGGGTCTCTTGCATGTTGCACCACCGTCAGTGGAGTATCACATCCACTCCCTCAGTCCTTGGCAGGATGAAGCACTCTGGGCACAAAGCCCCCTCCAGAACCAGTGGAGAAAGGCATCCACTACCTCAGTTCTTGGCAGGATGAAGCACTCTGGGCACCATGCCTCCTCCAGAACCAGTGGAGAGATACATCCACTTTAGCAACACAAAAGGATGATGGACGGAGTGCTGACAATGCAAACACTCACCACCAGTCACAGATCTGGGTTTAATCCATCATTCTTTTACTCACCATGCCACCCCAGTTTGGACCCAGCCATATGCAAATCGGTCTTGACCCTGTTCCTCATGGGAACAGTCCAGCCCGAACTGCCAGGCCAGGTCCACCCTGGACTGGAAACAAGCATCCTGGGACCGATATCAGGGTATCACCCTTCTTCAGCCAGGCTAGCTTGATTCCAGTGGCACAGTGAGCAAGGGACCCACGTCTGGGCATACCTTTCCCACTTAGGGCAACTTTAGCAACACAAAAGGATGATGGACTGAGTGCTGACAATGCAAACACTTACCCCCAGTCACAGATCCGGGTTTAATCCATCGTTCTTTTGCTCACCATGCCACCCCAGTTTGGACCCAGCCATATGCAAATCAGTCTTGACCCTGTCCCTCATGGGAACAGTCCAGCCCGAACTGCCAAGCCAGGTCCTCCCTGGACCGGAAACAAGCATCCTGGGACCGATTTCAGGGTATCACCCTTCTTCAGCCAGGCTAGCTTGACTCCAGTGGCACAGTGAGCAAGGGACCCATGTCTGGGTATACCCTTCCCACTTAGGGCAACTTTAGCAACACAAAGGAATGATGGACAGAGTGCTGACAATGTAAACACTCACCCCCAGTCACAGATATGGGTTTAATCCATTGTTCTTTTGCTCACTATGCCACCCCAGTTTGGACCCAGCCATATGCAAATCAGTCTTGACCCTGTTCCTCATGGGAACAGTCCAGCCCGAACTTCCAGGCTAGGACCTCCCTGGACCGGAAACAAGCATCCTGGGACCGGTTTCAGGGTATCACCCTTCTTCAGCCAGGCTAGCTTGATTCCAGTGGCGCAGTGAGCAAGGAACCCACGTCTGGGCATACCCTTCCCACTTAGGGCAACTTTAGCAACACTATGCCACCCCAGTTTGGACCCAGTCAGTCCGAGGCGGGTGGTCAGTTCCAGGAGCCTGGGCAGCTTGCATGTTGCACCACCGTCAGTGGAGTATCACATCCACTACCTCAGTCCTTGGCAGGATGAAGCACTCTGGGCACAAAGCCCCCTCCAGAACCAGTGGAGTATCACATCCACTACCTCAGTCCTTGGCAGGATGAAGCACTCTGGGCACAAAGCCCCCTCCAGAACCAATGCAGACTGTTATCCACTTGAGAGACTGTGGCTTTGCACTCCCCAGGATACAGCAGTGGGCAAACTACCCACTGGAGAGACTTGAGAGACTGTGGCTTTGCACTCCCCTGGATACAACAGTGGGCATGGGGCCCCCTCGTGGAGCTGGCGTCGTGCACTCATCCTGCTGAGGTGCCCCCCCTTCTGTTCCCCCTGAGGTGCCGGTTTCATTTCGATCTGATGCCCCTGCAGTGTTCTCTCCGTTTGGAGTCTGGTATCGAGTGTGGGCCTCGCCCATGCATTTTGGGTCCAGTAGTCCCCGGACTATGAATGGTGCACTATCCGCACATAATTGTTTATACTGTATTTCAAGTTTTGACTAATGGATTTTTATTTATTACAATCGTTCAACTCATTTCCTTTTGTCCTTGCGTTCTTCCAGGGGGGGGTGTAAATGTAATGTTGCAGCATGTATTTGTGTGTATGTTGTGGGTGTGGGTGGGGGTGGGGTTGCATGTGTTTGTCACTCTCTTTTCCCTCCCCCCTCCCCTGTGTTGTAGGTGCAGTACTCACCATGGTCGTCACCGCCATCTTTCGTGCTCCTGGTAGAGGAGCAGGAATACTATGGCAGGGAGTATTTGGAGATCTGGCTCCATGGTGTCCTGGTTCCCCGTGGAATGTATAGAGGTGAGTGTTTTCCCTTCCAAGTCCTGTTTCCGCTGTGTTTATGTTTGGGTTGGTTCCGCCCCGGAAAAGGTGGCGTATTGGCCTCTCATAATAGTGTGGGCGGTACATTGTCTTCCGCCTGTCTGTTGGCGGTGACCGCCGCGCTGTTTGTCTGTACCGCCGTGGCGGTCGGAGTGTTAAAGTGGCTATCTATGTTGGCGGTTTCCACCATGGTCGTGATTGCATTTATTTTACTGCCGGCCTGTTGGCGGTCTTACCGCCGCTTTAACACCGACCGCCAGGGTTGTAATGAGGGCCTTAGTCTTTAAATGGCTGCTGTAATTTGTTTAACAAATAGAAACATAAATAAAATACCTTTTGTGTAGATCTTCAAAGGAATCAATTGTCTTTACTGGGCCCAAGTTGAATTTTTAGTTTCCTTTCTTTTTCATTGCAGGAACTCTAGCCCGGATGCTGGAGACAGCAGGAAGGAGAAGGTTGCTGTAGGAACCAGCTGCGATACTTACTGATTACTGTGGGAGCCGACCATGATGAGATTGCTGTGAGAGTTGACCACAATGAAGATTGCTGACTCAGATAGGTGCAAGGAGATCCTTCCCTTCTTAGAGTCACCAAGGCAAAGCAAGGACCTCAAATGGGTGCGGTTCAAATAACTACCATGTCCAAGATGGTAGCCGAGAGCTGCTGAGATCTTTCAAGATTTTCACAGAGGTCTGCGGTATGTGAGCAGGAGATGGACCTATGGAACCAGGATCATGAAATTTGGAAACACCGTGTTGGTTGGAAGGATAGTCTCCTGTACAGTGAGCCGGTGAATATTGAGCCAGTTGGTGCACAGGGATTTTCTGTTGTCACTGGACCATGAAGTGCCCTTGGCAGGATAATTGAGTATTATGAAAACACAGCATATTGTGGACCCTCTGTTCTTACTAGACAAGGATGTGCAGAGAAACAGAGCAGCTCTACAGAGGAAGGTACAAAGGCACTGTTAGTGCATTTAGCAGTTGTAGGGGTTCCAAGTGCTGGGAAGACATAGTTGGTTAATTTGATCCCCCCCCAATAGTCAGGCAACAAGTATATCTTGATTGTTGTGGATCATGTCAGTAGGTATCCCTGAGGACCATGACTTCACGGATGATAGAGAGACCTCTTCTAGGTATTTTTTCAAGGGTTAGACTTCTGAGGATGGTAATCTCAGACAGGGGAATCAATTTCATCTTGTATTGCTGGTGAGATGTGGTAGCGAGCTGGTGTGATATACCAGTTCTCCACAGCATATCACCCACACACTGATGGTTTGATGAAGTAGTTTAACAAAACAATGAAAAGCATGATGGTAACTCTGCCAGAGAACCTCAGAATGAAGTGGGATCTTCTCCTGCCAAGTTTCTTGTTTGTTTACCAAGAGATTCTGCAGAAGGTGTAGGGTTCCGACCATTTGAGGTTCTGTATAGACACCCATTTCGGGTCGGGATCCACTCACCCTGGTCACAAAAGGGTAGGCAGACAGGGGAGACAGTCTTCCATTGAAGGGAAGAATGTACAGAATGTCTCAGTGGGTTCAATGATGCATTAAGGCAGAAGTTGCCAAGATGCTGGACCAGGGTGTCATTGAGCTATCTTGTGGTCCATAGTCAAGTCCTGTGATACTAATACCAAAACAAGGGCCTACTGATCTGCATTGAGCTGAGCCCTCAATGAGGTGGCAAGGCAGGTGCGGATCCAATCCCAAGAGGAGGTGAGCACCAGATGCCCAGGAGAAACTGTATTTTCTACTCCGGAGGGGTTATATCAGTTTAGGATTATGGACTCTGGTTTGAAAATGCTCCTTCTACTTTTCAGCGCCTGGTTAACCATGTTCTTGCAGGACTAAAGGAGCTCTATGTGGCCTACCTGGATGGTTCTCAAGTGTTTAGCACATGGCTGCAGTGCAAGGAGCCAGAATCACAGGTTTTTACATGGCGTGCTGTTCTGTACGTGTGCAGTAGTACTTGAAAAGCGACACATGATGTTGTGTGCAGTGCTAAGGATGCATGAGCACCTGGGAGTGGTACAGTCCCTGAGGCCTGTGGGTCGAGATTGGGAACACCAGGATTTTTTAATTGCTGCTTTCCCAAGAGGTGGGTAGGACACAAACTAGTAGAAGGAAGAGTTACACTTGTCAGTATACTTCAAAACTGACGCTTTGATTCTGAACGAGGTCACTGTTTACATCTCACGAAGGAGATGGGGCTGATAAGGGAATCATAAAGAAATGTACTACAGCCCTTTGGTAACCTTTTGATACATATATCCCTGAGGGTGACATCTAGGTGTATATACTTCTAGTTACTCTCATTGCCTATGTTTGGGGCTATCAAGATGGGAGTCAGTCCTGTTACAATAAACTGCTCTCCAGATGAAGCGCACTATAGAGAAGTGGGCACTTCAAAGTGGTCTACCACCAGAACACAAACTTCAAAAATTGGACACTAAATCACATTTGTGTCTGGAAATGTATTATAGAAAGGGGAGCATGAAACTCCTAAATTGTCAAACTGAAGCTGTACAATAGCATGGAGAAGCTCAGCACATATTCTGGCTGTTTGGACCAGGACTGCACCGAGAACACTCGCCTGGATCACCAACTTCTACCTGACCCAAAACCAGAGGACCCTGTGAGGAGAAGGAGGTTGTGTGAAAAGAGTGAGGCCAGTGGGTGATCCTGCTGAGTGGACCCAGGTAGCAGAGTGTGAGATTCAGGTCAATTTGGATCACTGCACTGACGGGGATGCCTGCCCATGCAAGCTGGGAGCCACAATGAAGATTAAGGGGTTTTGCCCTTGGTGCCATGCTATGACAAGAGGAGGGTTTCACCCTGTACAGTTCCTGATTAGAGGAGGGCCATCACCTTAATCGTACTACTAGCAACCCTTGTGTGCCAGATGGGGGCCCTTTGCACCGCTGTGACCAGAGGAGGGCCATCGCCCTGTGCAGTGCTGGGTACTGTAGGGCAGTTGCCCTGTGAGTCGCTGTTTGAGACCCCTGGTATTCATGGGGGGGGTCCATGGTGAAGTGAAAGGGCCCTCACCCTGAGGCAGCATGCAGCAGTGAAGAAGGAGCAGGCCATCATCCATGGCAACGATTCAACTGCCCAAATCCAGGTGCACCCAAGACTTGTTGCTGGATTCAGGAAGACTTACAGTGTGGCCCAAGGATCGCTGTGGGAGCCAGCAGCCCCAACTGCAGCATCCAGATCTTTGCTCATCATTGGGCCACAGACACACGCTCAGACATTCCGCTCAAAACTCCAGTGAGAACGGGTAAGACAATACCTGGAAATCGGGCTTCGAGGTAATTTGCACTGTCTTACGTGCTATTGCACGGGGTCACTTTGACATTAACCAAACCACTGTGAAACTTCTAAGACTTAAACTCACCAGTGGGGCTTTAGCTTGGATGTCACAACATGTAACTGAGAATAACAACTTACCTTAGACTGGGAGGTGGGACTTGAAAGGATAAACGAGGGAGCACTAGCATACCTGCCTTGAGAAAACTATGTGCATTCTGTTTCTATATAAATACTATCTTTTATATGACAGGAGGTATTTGATTGAACAATCATTTTTTGGGGGATAGCTGGATTAATTTTGAGTTGTGAGTCTTTGACACCTACCTCCTCCCTGAGAAACCATGGACTACTCAACTCATGCTACCACTGAAAGTCAAGTGCTGAAGGCGTACACGGCCCTGTTGTTCAGAGTTCATAGTAAATCGTGCCCACGGACATCAGGAGTACAAGCTTCAACCACCATGGTTGGGTACAGTAGCTTCTGCTAGAAGATTTGTGAGAGTGATGGGAAGTACGATCTGGAACTTGAGTAGGATTTCTGTTTGCAGGAATTCAAACTGTGAGAGAATTGGGACTGATGTTTGAGAACACATTACTGATTTAAGTTAAAACACTGTGGCCCATATTTAAGGAAATTGATGCACAACTGCGCTAGCACAGTTGTGCGTCAAAAATATTAACGCAAGAAAACGCCATTTCTTAACGCCATTCATGTGCCATTTTTAAAAAAAGACACACAATGACATTAAGGAATGGTTAGTGTCATTGAAAATTACGCGAGCCAGTGCTGGATGGCGTTCGGAGAAATGGCACTAGTGGGCCAAGAACGACTCTAGACTGACTAGTCAGTCTAATGTCATTTCTTGGTTGCACAAGCAGGTGGAAAATTATACCTGTCCAAGTATGGACAGGAGACATTACCATCACCACAATGCCCACTCCAGGGGACCACTGTCCCCAGGACGACCCCAACAGAACCAGTGCCAGCCAGGGGGCCCCATGTAAGTGGCCCCCAGTGGCTCACAGCAGGTAAGAATGTATACTTACCTGGGATGGGCTCCCACCACTGGTAGTGTCCCTGTGGTGTGGGTGGTGGTGATGCTGGGGGTTGGAATGGGCCCTAAATAGTGACACCATGGTGAACTTCATGGTGTTTTTCTTTGAAAATGTGCCTAACATGCTTTTAACGCCTGGTCTGAACAGGTGTTAAAATTTGACACTAACCGGCTCTAGCATTATTTTGTGGGCTCGCCTCCTTGGTGTGTGTCATTTTAGCGCAGGGAGGTAAATATGGCGCTAGGGGGCTAGCGTAATTTTTTGGAAGGAAACGCCTACCTTGCATATCAATGTCGCAAGGCAACACAAGGTGGGTTGGCGCTTCCAGAAAATGAAGCCAACTCATATATTTTGATGTTAGACAGGTCTAGCGTCAAAATATAAATATTGAGTTAAGTTAGCGCCGCTTTAGCATGAAAAAAACATGACGCTAAGGTGGTGCTAACTTTGAATAAATATTGGCCTGTGTATCTGGATGTTTTGTTTGGTGCGCGATTTGATGACACAGTGACCGGTAAAAAGTCCTCGTTCCTTTCAGTGAGTATTTACAATCCTGTATGCAGTAATGTGGATATAAGTTGCAATGGTCATATGACACGAATTCCCAGTTTTGGGAATTCTTTAGATTCTAATGATGTATTCCTGCAATTTATTTTATGTATTCCTGCAACTTAATATTGTTGCAGATATTGGTGGTCATTACAACCCTGGCGGTTGGTGTTAAAGCGGCGGTAAGACCGCCAACAGGCCGGTGGCAACAAATTTGCAATTACGACCGTGGCGGAAACCACCAACAAAAACACGGCGGAAACAGGAATCCCGAAGGGAAAACGCTCACCTCTACACACCCCACGAGGAACGAGGACACCATGGACCCGGAACTCCAAATTCTCCCTGCGATAGTCTTCCTGCTCCTCTACCAGGAGCACGAATGCCGGCAGCGAAGACAACGGTGAGTACTGCACCTACGACACAGGGGAGGGGGGAGGGAAAAAACAGGGACACACACACGCAACACCCCCACCCTCACCCACTACAACACACACACTAATGCATATCAATACATCACAGTTACACCCCCCAAACCCCCTGGAAGAATGCAAATACAATAGAAAATGAGTGTAACCATTGGAATATATTAAAAGCAAGTAGGCAGAAATATATATATACACCATGTACACAATATATACCAAGCATAGTAGTCCAGGTAGTGCTCTAAGAGAGTCTGTGGACCACACGGTATGGGCGAGGCCCACACAAGATCCCCGACCATGACGGAGAGAACAATGCAGGGGCATCAGACAGCAACTAAACAGGCACCCTGAGGGGGAGGGAAAGGGGGGGCACCTCAGCCGCTTGAGTGCATGATGCCAAATCCACGAGGGGGCCACATGCCCACTGTTCCATCCTGGGGAGTGCAAAGCCACAGTCTCACAAGTCTCTACAGTGGGTGGGTTGCCCACTGCTGCATCCTAGGGAGTGCAAAGCCACAGTCTCTCAAGTCTCTACAGTGGGTGGGTTACCCACTGTTCAATCCTGGGGAGTGCAAAGCCACAGTCTCACAAGTCTCTACAGTGGGTGGGTTGGCCAATGCTGCATCCTGGGGAGTGCAAAGCCACAGTCTCACAAGTGGACGACAGTCTCCACTGGTTCTGGAGGGGGCATGGTGCCCAGAGTGCATCATTCACCCCGTGACGGACTCAGTTGCGTCAGTGCCCTTGCCGCTCATGGGCCATCGGTGCTTGAGATGGCGGTGCCCTGTTCAGCGGTGCTTGAGATGGCGGTGCCCTTTTCAGCGGTGCTTGAGACAGCGGTGCCCTGTGCAGCGGAGCTTGAGATGGCGGGCTCCATTGCAGGGTCACAGCTGCTGGCGGTCCTTCATGGCCCAGCGGGGCTTTTGCTGGCGGCCCTTCATGGCCCAGAGGGGCTTTTGCTGGCGGTCCTTCGTGGCCCAGCGGGGCTTTTGCTGGCGGTCCTTCATGGCCCAGCGGGGCTTTTGCTGGTGGTCCTTCATGGCCCAGCGGGGCTAGTGCTGGCGGTCTTTCATGGCCTAGCGGGGCTAGTGCTGGCGGTGGCCTCCTGGGCAGGTCGGCTGGTGCTGGCGGTGGCCTCCTGGGCAGGTGGGCTTGTGCTGGCGGTGGCCTCCTGGGCAGCTGGGCTTGTGCTGGTGGTCCTGTCCTGGGCAGGTGGGCTGGTGCTGGCGGTGGCCTCCTGGGCAGCTGGGCTTGTGCTGGCGGTCCTGTCCTGGGCAGCTGGGCTTGTGCTGGCGTTCCTGTCCTGGGCAGCTGGGCTGGTGCTGGCCTCCTGGGCAGGTGGGCTGGTGCTGGCGGTGGCCTCCTGGGCAGGTGGGCTGGTGCTGGCGGTGGCCTCCTGGGCAGCTGGGCTTGTGCTGGTGGTGGCCTCTTGGGCAGCTGTGCTTGTGCTGGCGGTGGGCTCCTGGGCAGCTGGGCTTGTGCTGGCGGTGGGCTCCGGGGCACCGGGGATGATGGCGGTCTTCTCCGTCGTGCTGCTCTTCCCTGACTTGTAGGGTTTCTTGTGGCCCTTCCCCACCTTGGAAGGTGTCACAGCTGACTCCACACTCCCACCGGGACCCCTGGGAGCGTCTTTGGTGGCTGGAGTCTTCCCCCTCTCCCGCCGGGCACTGGCCAACTTCTGATGCTTCACAGGTGGGGGACTGTCTGTGCTGTGGCTCCGTGCCACACTGGCTGCCCTGGTGGCCGGTTCACTCCAGATTCCGGTGACTACAGGCACCACTGGTCCCGGAGATGTTTTGGCTGAGGTGCTACTTCGGGACCTATGAGACGGATGGGGTGGGGGAGGTGTGGGAAAGAGGTCAAGGTTGGACAGGAAAAGTTTTTGGGACACACTGGGACGGGTAGCTGAAGGGGGTTTGGGAGTGGAGGAAGAGGTGGTGGTTGTAGGAGGTGTAAGTTTGGTGACTTTGGGTGAAGGTGCATGCGCTGGAGGCTGTCGTGAGGTGGATGGCTGTTGGGTGGGTGGGTGCCTGCGCTTGGGTATCTTGGGAGGGGGTGTCACAGACACACTGGGAGAGGACACAGGGGACGTGTGAATGGTAGTGGGGGTGGTGACTGCACGTGAGGGGGGTGTGGTGGTGGGTGTGCTGGAGAGGGACGTAGTGGCTGTAGAGGTAGTGCATGCAGGTGTGAGTGTAGACGAGACAGGGAGGGAGGAGGGAGACAAGGAGGAGGGGGACACAGTGGAGGCAGTGGATGTTGGTGTACCTGCATGTGTGTGATGCTTGCGTGAGTGCCTGTGGGATGTGTGGTGCTTATGTTTACCAGAGGTTCCCTTGTGTGTTGACGTGTGTGCATGCTGGTCTGTAGGTGTGCTTGGGATAGGCTGAGGTACAGGGGATTGGGTCTGGGTGGAGGAAGTTGGAGGGGGGAGGCTAGAGACGGGGACAATGGCTGCCATCAGTGCTGAGGCCAGAGTCTGAAAAGCTTGCTGAAGGGCTGCCTGACCAGAATGAATGCCCTCCAGGAATGCATTTGTTTGTTGCAACTGCCTCTCTACACCCTGGATGGCATTCAAAATGGTAGACTGCCCAACAGTGAGGGACCTGAGGAGGTCAATGGCCTCCTCACTGAGGGCAGCAGGGGTGACTGGGGCAGGGCCTGAGGTGCCTGGGGCGAAGGTGATGCCCACCCTCCTGGGTGAGCGGGCACGGGACAAAGGCTGAGGGGCTGCTGGGAGGGCGGTGCTGGTAGGGGGGGTGGCGGCTGTACCTGTAGATGCGGGGGGCACAGATGTTGCCACCACCACAAGGGAGCTCCCATCAGAGGACGAGTCCGTGTCGCTGGTGTCAGCTCCTGTCCCCGCCGTGGAGCTCCCCTCGCCCTCCGTCCCACTGGTGAACTCTGAGTCCGTAGTCTCGCCCTCCAGGTCCATGTGGGATGCAGCTCCCTCGTGCTCCGGTGCCACTGCTCCTCCGCCTGATGATGCTAATGCACACAAGAACAGGGAGACCACAAAAAGGGGGGGGACGACAGAAGAAAGACATGTTGAGTGCATGCTTTACCGCTACCGTTGGCGGACACGACAGACACAGAAGCCCCCTGCACTACGGCGCGCTCTTGGGGACCACAGTTCAATTCCTGGGAAATGGCCTACTAGGCTATGGACGACATCTGCCCACATGGATGACACAGGGGCATGACTAGGTGTACCTGGCACTCTACAGTGGTGGGTTGGGGTGCCACATGGCCTGCCTTACGGAGGGGCCTTGCCTACAGAACTCGCCCTGGCCTAGGGAAACCCACAGCCCACCTCCCCCATCCAGACACTTCCACTGCACGCAAAGTCAGCAGAATGAGAGTGTACTTACCCCCTTGTGGCTGCTGTGATGCCCTCAAGCACCCATCCAAATCCTGGTAGGCCACCGCCAGGATCCTGAACATCAGGGGGGTCATGGTGCGACGGGCACCCCTCCCACGTTGGGAGGCCATCCCCAGCTGAGCCTCTGCCGTCTTCTTGCTCCAGCGGCGAATGTCCTCCCATCTTTTCCAGCAGTGGGTGCTCCGTCTGTGGTAGACCCTCAGAGTCCGGACGTCCTTGGCGATGGCACGCCAAATATCTTTTTTCTGGTGGGCGCTGATCTACATGAAATGTACAGGGGAAAAAGAGAAGTTATTACCAACTGCACCGTCAAAGTGATTGGCCCCCATCCCTACCCTTGCCATGTGGCACATGCATTCACTGTCTTTCATGCACGCAGCACTCTCCCCCTTCCTTCTTACATCCAGCCCTCTCCTCACAGGCATGGCCCATACAACATGCTCCCTGTGTACTTACCTGTTTGTCTGGAGGACCATAGAGTAGCGTGTACTGGGGGGAGGACCCCATCCACGAGCTTCTCCAACTCCTCTGATGTGAAGGCAGGGGCCCTTTCCCCAGACACTCGAGCCATTGTCTCTTCCAGACCGAGGTCACAGCAGCATTTGCAGTGTAGGTCCTCTCCTGTCGAAGATCAGGTATCGAGTGATTGAACAGATAGAAAATGGCGGTCACGTCCGCGGCGGTGCGTACCGTCACCGCCGGCGTACATCGTCATTGGCTCCTGGGACCCATAGGGTCCAATATTAACCAATGCAGCATTACGCCGCGGTCTTCGACTGCCTACCGCGACAGTGTACAACGCCAGCGCAGTTACCTCACATCCCATTGTCCCACTTTACAGGTCAGGCAGCCGCCATTTCAGGGGCCCACATGGCTTCATTTTCAACTGCGTCACACATACCTAGGCCTAGACTCTACACACATACAGGCCATCTTTTGTGTATGAATGGTGTTCTGTGTAAATTGTGGGTACGTACCTCTGAGTTGTTTGACTCTGTGCTCGCTGTTGTCCTTCATAGGCACCATCCGCTGGGACACGTGAGGAGATGGCGGCATCCTCCGGTGTACCGACCGTTGGTGGACCTGTCGACAATGGAGGAGCGACATGTGATTATCACATACAGGCTTGACCGTGCCACAATCCAGGAACTGTGTACCCAGTTGGAGCCAGACCTGATGTCAGCAATCTGCCATCCCACAGGAATCCCCCCTCAGTGCTGTCAGTGCTCCATTTCCTTGCAAGTGGGTCTTTTCAAACAACAGTGGCCATAGCATCAGGGATGTCCCAGCCTATGTTTTCCAACGTTTTGTCCAGAGTGTTGTCTGCCCTTCTGAAACACATGCGGAGCTACATCGTTTTCCCTCAGGTGGAGGATTTGCCTACAGTGAAAGGTGATTTCTATGCCCTGGGACACATCCCCAACATCATAGGTGCCATTGATGGGACCCATGTGGCTTTGGTCCCCCCCCACAGGAGTGAACAGGTGTACAGAAACCGGAAGAGTTATCATTCCATGAATGTACAGATGGTATGTTTGGCAGACCAGTACATCTCCCATGTGAATGCCATGTTCCCTGGCTCAGTGCATGACGCCTACATCCTGCGGAATAGCAGCGTCCCTTATGTGATGGGCCAACTCCAGAGGCACCGTGTGTGGCTATTAGGTGAGCACCTGGAAGCAACTCAGTGGGAATGGTTGTCTGGTTCTGGGGATATCCCTCCAGGTTAGTGCGTGTCTAACAGTTGTCCCTCACCATTTGCAGGTGACTCTGGTTACCCCAACCTGTCATGGCTACTGACCCCAGTGAGGAATCCCAGGACAAGGTCAGAGGAACGCTACAATGAGGCCAATGGGTGAACTAGGAGGGTGATTGAGCGGACCTTTGGCCTCCTGAAGGCCAGGTTCCGGTGCCTCCATATGACAGGTGGATCCCTATTCTACTCACCAAAGAAGGTGTGCCAGATCATCGTGGCATGCTGTATGCTTCACAACTTGGCTTTGCAACGAAAATGCCTTTTCTGAAGGAGGATGGTCCAGATGGCGGTATTGTGGCAGCTGTGGAGCCTGTGGACAGTGAAGACGAGGAAGCAGAGGAAGAAGACATGAACAACAGGGACTCAGTGATCCAGCAATATTTCCAGTGAGACACAGGTAAGAGTACAGACCTGCCTACTACATGTACTTTAACACTACTACCTCTCTACTGTCTGTCATTTTCACCCAGTGTATGGTCACTGAGTTGTCACTTTCCCTTACGATTTCACAGATGTGGGTCCCACTGTGTGATAATTGCTTAGATTCCTCATGGACTAGAGCTGTGTGACATAGGTATGTTGACATTACAATTGAAAGAGCATTTTGCTAATGCACTATTTCGAAATCACAGACAGACTCCAGATTGTTTTGTGCTTTAAGTGTGTTTATTTAAGTGCTCAATATTGGAGGGGGTAGTGAAATGGTGAGGGGTGATGGCGGAGAAATGTCCATGGCAGAGTCCAGTCTATGAGTCTCACAGGTGCATTGCCCATATGGGCATAGGAAGTGGAACTGGGGCAGTTTAAGTATGGACAGGGTGACAAAGTGGGACAGTAGGATGACAATCAGGGTGGTCTCATTTCTTGGCGGGGGTCTTGGCATCGTGCTCTGTCTTTGTCCTGGATCTCAGGGACCGTTTGCGGTGTGGTTCTCCCTCTGCAGGGGGTGGGGTGCTGGTGTGGTGGTCCTGTGGCGAGGCGTACTGTCCACTAGTGCCGGCGGAGGTGGTGGGCAGTTCATCGTCCATGCTAGTGTCAGGGGCCCCTTGTAGTGCCACAGTGTCCCTCCTGGTGTTCACAAGTTCCTTCAGCACCCCTAAGATGGTGCCCAGGGTGGAGCTGATGGTTCTAAGTTCCTCCCTGAAGCCCATATACTGTTCCTCCTGCAGGCGCTGGGTCTCCTGAAACTTGGTCAGTACCGTTGCCATTGTCTCCTGCGAGTGGTGGTAGGCTCCCATGATGGAGGAGAGGGCCTCATGGAGAGTGGGTTCCCGGGGCCTGTCCGCCCCCTGTCGCACAGCAGCACTCCCAGTTCCGCTGTGTTCCTGGGCCTCCGTCCCCTGGACCGTGTGCTCACTGCCCCCAGGTCCCTGTTGTTGTTGGGGTGGTGGGTTATCCTGGGTTCCCTGTAGTGGTGGACACAGTGCTGATTGACGTGTCCTGGGGATGGAGGTATGGGCCCGCTGGGTGGGTGCTGTGCTGGTGTTTCCAGAGGGGGGTAGGTCTGTAGTGGCCTGTGACTGTGTCAGCGGAACCGACTGTCCCAAGGTCCCCGATGGGCCGGGCTGGTCATCTAGATCCAGTTGGACAGAGGTGCTGTCATCACTGTGGGCCTCTTCTGTTGGTGGTGTGGACATGTGTGGACCCTCCTGTCCGGTGACATTGGGTAGGGATCCTGCAGGGGTATAAAAAAATGGTTATGACATCTGTGTGTGTCATGGTGTGCAATGGGTGGGTGATCGTGTACCCCAGTGCTTGCATTCCTGTGTGGGACCTTGTGTGATGATGGTTTAGGGGGTTGTATGGGTATGTGCAGTGGCCATGCTTTAGTGATGTGTGTCCATGCTTTGTTGTTGCATGCAGGGCTTGGTGTTGGGATGGGTGGTTTGTGATGTTGGGACATATGTGAGGAGTTGGGGTGCTGGGGGTGAGGGTGAGGGTGAGGGTGGGGGTATGTGCTGGCATGCAGGTAGGGTGGGGGATGTAATAGTTAAGATTTGTCTTACCAGAGTCCATTCCTCCAGCAACTTCTGCGAGGCCCTCAGGATGCAGTATAGCCAAGACCTGCTCTTCCCATGTTGTTAGCTGTTGGGGAGGAGGTGGGTGTCCGCCGCCAGTCCGCTGAACCGCCAGGTGGTGTCTTGAGACCACAGAACGCACCTTCCCCCGTAGGTCGTTCCACCTCTTCCTGATGTCCTCCCGATTTCTTGGGTGCTGTCCCACTGCATTGACCCTGTCCACTATTCTTCGCCACAGCTCCATCTTCCTTGCTATTGAGGTGTGCTGCACCTGTGCTCCGAATAGCTGTGGCTCTACCCGGACGATTTCCTCCACCATGACCCTGAGCTCCTCCTCCGAGAACCTGGGGTGTTTTTGCCATGCCATGGGGTGGTGTAGGTGATGTGTGGGGTGGAGTGTGTGGTGATAAGTGTGCTGATATGTAGTGGTGTGTTGTGTGAGGTGCATGGAAGTTCTGTGGGTGTTGGTGTTGTGTGCCTGTGGATGCTGTTGTTCTTGCTGGTGCTGTCTCTCTCTGGCCTTCTTTTGGAATTTTTTGTCGTAGGGGTTTGTGGGTGATGTGGGTGTGTGTTTTATATTGTAATGGGTGTGTGGGAGTGGTGTGTGTATGTGTTTCAGGTGTGTGTATTTGGAATTGTCCAATGTGGCTGTGTTTTGTTAGAGTGTGTGTATTTTGAGCACGGCGGTGTGTACCGCCAATGGAATACCGCAGTTGAAAGACCGCCGTGTGGATTCGTGTGTTGTGATAGTGTGGGCGTATTTCTGTTGGCGTGACGGTGGAGGTTTTGTTATCGCCAGTTTATCACTGACCTATGGTGTGGCGGACTTGTGTGGGTGTCTGAATTTTGGCGGATTCCGAAATGTGGGTCATAATAGCTGTGGCGGTAGTCCGCGGCCGCTGCGGTGTGTTGGCGGTCTTCTGATCGGCGGTAAGCGGCTTTTACCGCCAATGTTGTAATGAGGGCCATTGTGTTTCCATACTTCTGTATATGCATTCATTAGGTAGTTTCTAGTTTTGTATATTTCTTTCATTTGTTGTGTTCTTTGGTATTTATGTTTTACTTTTGTTTTGTATTTTTCATTAACTGAGGGAGGTGTGTTGCATGCTAGGGTTAGAACTTGCATTATGGAGTGGTAAGGCAGAAAGGGAAATGTTGGGAGAGTTCTATATTGGTCAATTGCTGAAGGTCGAACCTGGATGGATATGATGTTGTGGTGGGCGCTCCTAATAATTGAAATAAAGCAATCCTACGTGTTCCTTATGGCGTCCCCACTTTTTTTACGAAAACATAATGTACAAATACCACCAAAAAAAAAAACTAGGTTGCGATTATAGTGCACACCACGGAATTTATGTGTTAAACAAGATTAGCAGACAAACAGATGGGAATTGGTAGACATTTCTTAAATAAGTTAGATACTAGCAATTCAAGTTTTATTTAATTATTAGCACCGAATTATT
Organism: Pleurodeles waltl; assembly: GCF_031143425.1. NCBI lineage: Eukaryota > Metazoa > Chordata > Amphibia > Caudata > Salamandridae > Pleurodeles > Pleurodeles waltl. The sequence goes on from NC_090440.1 coordinate 502,190,426, forward strand.
GATGTGGATCACGGAGTTTCCTGCCTCCTTTATTTCGCTTGTTTCCTCATATTTTATGTTTTATGAAATGAGAAAATGCAACACATCTCTGGCTGGCTCAAAGTTATTTTGCTGGGATCGTGTCTGGAAAATAAATGAACAGCCTTTTGCTGAGAGTTGGTCATTGATACTACATTAACATTGCAAGTTGGGAAAGAATGCAAAGTGAGATGCCTGTCTGGCCACCACATCCATGCACTAGGTTGTGTGGCAGTCCCTTTTCCTGTTAGTGGTTTTTGCTCTCTTGGTAGATGATGTCCAAGATTTTGGCTGCTAAACACAATGACTGCACGTGCTATGCTGTATGTTTGCTGCCAGATTGCCCGCCTCTTAGTAAACCGTTCTTTTTTCTCCATGGGCATACAGAGGAGCAGAAATGTGATTATATGGAAAACATAAATAACAAAACAAGTTTCTGTGCTATTTATGGGGGATGCCCAAGGGCAGTAAGCAGTGTTCTGTCCGATTATATCAGGGACCATTCGGGCAATGGTTTGTGAGCCTAGATTGAGGCTTAGACCGAGAAGGTTAGTTGTACAGAAGTGATTGACGTGGTGACTACTGAGTTTCTGAAGGTGGGTAACACTGATGACGTTGATGAGATTGATGAGACATTACCTCCTAGAACTGAGCAAAGAGGGGATAATAATTAAGGTACGTATTGGAAAGGGGAAATGTTTGGTGATATCTGATGAAGAGGGTGAATGTACTAGCTTTGTCTAAGAGAGGTAATGCTGAAGTGTTTCACTTTTCCATTCTTGTCAGAGCATCCATGCTTAAACATCTGTACATGATAGGAATGGTTCAAGGATCACTGTTTTAAGACGACAGAGGGGACATGAATGGTGGATGTATAAACATCTGTGTGTTCATTGCTCCCCCAAGTGATTCCCCCTCTCTGTTTATTTCAGTCTTGTGCAGCAGATTTAGGACTTGAGCGTGGGAAAAACCTAGTCAATTGAATCTTAAGTTAAGCTTTGAGGCAGTGATAGAGCGTTAAGTGCAAAGAAACCAGTTTCTGCAAGAGAGGTCAGTCGGTGTTGGAACCATGCATAACTGCCTAGTTTTCAATTTGCGTACGTGTGCCATTTAATGTTTTCAGGATGCTTACATGTGACCTTTCAGAACCATAGGTGTGACGCTTTGAGTGACACTTTATCACAAGTATAGCAACAAATGTATATCTCCATGTAATTAAATATTTTAAGGACGTTACAGCTTTTTATAGTTTAGAGGTCCAGAGCCTGCCTTAGAAAGCTCAAAAACCAGAATAGAGTGTGTGCCTGGCAGTGGTCTGCTGGGCTAGCTCCTAACGCTGCTCATCAACTCCAAAGCACACCCACATGAAAAGATTACACTTTTCATTATACAAAGGCAGTAGGAATTTCAAATACTTTAAATTCTTTAGGGCCTGTCAAATCAATTTAATTAAACTAAAAATATTTAAACAATTTAAAATGTATGTTTACAATTTTGCATTGTTGTTTATGTCTTACTCCTTAATTTTTTTCTGACCGTAGACAACTATGCGATGAGCCAAGACCAAAACTCCAAGAATGTTTAATGCTGTTAAATAAATGCTCAGTATTAGGTCTTATATTACTGGTAATCTGACAACGCATTAGCAAAAATACTTATGATATTGACCTCAAGGAGATAAAAGGCATAGTAGACCATGCCATGATTTGAACTTATGACCTTTTGGTTACTGGCAGTTCTCCAGATCAGTAGCTGAAACTACTGAGCTACTTCATCATGTATGGGTTTTATGCCAATTACACCTCAAAGGTCACAAAAGCGGCTGCTATGTTAGCAAATATTCCTGAAACATTCATTCATAAATTAAGAACATTTTGAGAAAGACAATACAGCCCTATTGCCCCGATGAGAGGGTGAATGGGAAATGTACGTGTCTGAGAGCAGTACCTATTCCAAGACTGTTCTGCCAATAAACCAGAAGTGCAGTCATATGGGTTATACCAAGGGCTACAGGGAAGGTTTTACACAGTTCATCATATATGAGAACAAATGTAGGCTTGGATTCACAATAACAAACTATAATGTTTGGTGTTTTCATTCTCTCTATTCTAATTTCAGTTGTCTTCGCTAGTGTGTCTAATATAAGAATAAACATTCTAAACAAAAATAATAATTCCCCACTAATATAATTACCTATTGTGTTTGTATTTTTGTTGAGTACCCAGAAAGAAAGGGCTCCTCTTATTCCCTGTAAATTGTTTTGCAGATCCGCTGCCTTCTCAAAACCTTTCTTTGAAATGTGTAAAGCCAACAGGTACATGTATGAATACTTGTTTATTTTCCCTTTCACCAAAGAGGCCTTGCCTCAGCCACAAATCTGGACTGTAAGGTTCAGAGTATCCTTTTGAAGTGTACCAACATATTTCTGCTCCATTGTACCCTGGAAGGACTAGCCTGTGTAATTTTAATAGTTAGTTAAGTGGGGTATCCTCTCCATGTTTTGTATTACTGTTTTGGATTTCCCATGGCAGGATACCTCTACCCTTTTTTCTTGCTTACACCTGAAGACAAAGACTATTGTTAGACTAATCTGGAAGGAACAAGCTAAAGGCAAGAACTGCCTGAAACCAATCTCAGAAGCAGCACCTGGAAATGCATTATCTCTACTTCCAACCAAGCAGTGATTTCTCTTCCAGAATCTGAGCTGCAACACCAGTGGAGATGAAAATAATCTTCTGTATGCGGTTTAGGATTGTGGACTCCCCGTTTCACTTCATCAGATTTGGAAAAGGAACTTGGAAATTTCTGCAATGTTCCAAGAGAAAAGTGTTTTGGGGCCTTCTAAGATGGAAGGAGTTGACTGACTGCTGAGGAGGAATGGTTGGTGTACTCTTGAATGAAAAAGATTTTAGAACCTGGGTAGGAGGCATGATTATGCCTCTGCAATCTAGGGAAGGATTGATACTACCAGAACAGATGTGAGGCCTGGCGAACCCATTGCCTCTACTCATGCAGCTCACTTCACCGTGTTGCTGCTATCTTCTCAGATAAAGTACATAGCAGGATCAGAGATGGTGGTGTTCATCTCAAGACCATATGAGGCAATGTGCCCAAACAGGTATAAGTTCTGACAGTAAATAAATCATCATATTCAATAAATATGCTTTTAATAAAAAAAGAACCGATGTGGTTGAGGGAGAAGGGAAAAAGACAATGGTTCAAAGACAAAAGGAGAAGAAATCAAAAGAGCATGATGACATAAGTCTAGACAGTGATTCTGGAGGCAGTTTTGGGATGTGTTATTGTATGAATATCCACCCCCATATAATGAGGTTAGGAGTAAAGGGTGAAACAAAGGTAATGATAGCAGTGGCATAGTTACCTTTCCCACTGCCCCAGATTAGATGACTCCTAACCCTGTGGGACCCATTCCAATTAATGTGCCTTGTGAACCAAGATGAAAAGGTTTGAGAGAATGTGTTCCAGCCAGTTCCACTGTGAGTACTGCTGATGCTTTTTCAGTCGCAGTTACCATTGTACCGGTAATTCATATGCATACATCTGAAGACTCTGGGAGATATACATACAATTTGACTGCACCTAATAATACTGAAAGGCAGAGCAGAGTTCCAAATAGCCCAGACACTAGGGAGTTTGTTCCTTTGATTCCAATGCATACTAGTACTCTGTGTGGCACGAGTGCAGATACAACTTTGAATATGTAAGGATGTACTTCAATAGATTCTTATCAGAAAGTACCCACCCACACTACTACTATATGGGAACCGCCTTTGGATTTTGGAAATGGAGCTCAGGGAAATGATTCCACACCTAAGATTCCTGTAGTGACTTGATCTATTAGTGCGAAAGAGATAGATGAATGGATACAATTCTTTAATGGAGGTACTCCATCTAAAGAGAGTACGAGTACAGAAGTGAGTCAGGGAACAATCAACACAGAGAGAAAGAAGTCTGGATGTAGCAAAGCAGACAATAGAATTAAACGCAATGATTGTTGTAAATATTGGCTTAGAACAATTGGAGACTTACCAAGAGGATGAGCTTTTATTTATGTGTAGGGATATTATTAAACAAGCTGGTCAGGTTCATGATAAACTGACAGAATTGGCTAAAAAATTTGAGCTAAACAAATAAAACTAAGGCTCTGCAAAGGAGCTATCGAGGGTGTTTCAGTGAGAATTATGTTGCTAATATGAGAACCCAAGGATTGAAAACTCAGATCTAAGAACTAATTCAGAACATTAGGAAATGGAATGAATTAGACAAGGGGGAGACTAAATGGGTGAAGAAGGCGATAAAGAAGCCTCTAAGTGAGCCACCTCCAGGTGGGGCTGAGGGAAGTGTTACAACCTTGCCTTTGAGAGAAGTGCCTGATGGAGGTTAAATTCATGTGCCATAGAGCAGAAGTGGTCTTGTGCCATTTACCATGATTTTCCAAAATTGCGAGAGACACCAGTGGAATCGTACTGACAGGTTGAAAGGTTTTGGAACATTTCACAGGTGTTGTGGGTTGATTTGAACATGTTATTTGACATTGTTGTTCTGAGTGACTTGGGAACGGAATGTAAGATTGCTTTACGGTGGCCTAAGGTGAAAACCATAGAAATATATTACCCATGGTTCCTTCATCGTTGGTAATGAAGAAATATCAGGAGGTCATGATATTTTTGAAAGGGAAGGTGTTTCCAAAAGGTGTTGATTGGGTCAAGATTGACAGGACGACTTAAGAGTCAAAGGAGTTGATCCATGCTTACTATGAAAGGTTGCTATAGGCACTGGAACAGTATAGTGGTATGGATACTTTAGAGACTAAGCATATGAGACATTTTGTGTCCCAGTTTGTGACAGGGCTCAGGCCAGAAATCAGCATGATGATACCCCAACATTTGATTTGTTGGCAGAATAAGTCCTTTGACGAAATCTAGCACTCTGCAAAATACTGCCATGATGAGATAGAGAGGAAGCAGAAAAAGCTCAAGGAAAAGTGTATGGTTACGCAAATGAATGCTGCTCAAAGAACCAGGCAGATGCCCCTAGCTGTAAAATATGCAGGCACAATGCAAGGTGTATATCAACAGACACAAAATCAAATGTAAGGTAGAGGTCGAGGAGTCCCTATACATCCTGGTATCAGAATGTATGTAAATAACCTAAAGAGATCAACTCCTTGCCACATCTGCAATAAGCTGGGGCATTGAAAGTGGGAACGCCATTTGAATACAGCTAACTGGGTCCAAAATGCAAGGTTCGTGCCATCTCAGAATAATAACTGTAATCGAATGCAAGGTGTCCAAAAACCCCTGAGCCAAAATTGTAATGTGCTCAAGCTCCAATAATGCATGTACCTCAGTCTCCGATGCCTCAGCAAAATATTGTTGGGTTGCACCAGAACCTTAATCAGGTCCTGAATTTCCTTTGTAAGATTCAAATGAGGGAGATGGCTCTGATCAGTCAGCATGACAGTGCCTAAGGGGAGGAAGACTGCCTACTTGACCCAGCATTAGAGGTTCACACTGGTGCTACCCGATCTACTCTAAGAACAATAGAAGTTCCAAACCTACCTCTCTCGGTAAAAACAGTCCAAGTTGTTGGTGCAGAGAAAAAGCAAATATCAGCTCAAGATACCACCTCAATCATGGTGAAAATAGGATCTTTTGAGGACAAACACAGGTTTATACTGTGTGTCCACAACCCAGTGAACCTCTTGGGAAGAGTCTTGGTTACAAAACTGAATTGTGTAATCCTTTATACCCCAGACAGAATTGAGATTCAGACTCAGGATGAAGATGCTTTCTTAAAAGTATCAAGAAATGAATCTCGATGCACGCTATTGACTTTGTTAATGGCCGATGATTTTCCTTCAGATTTGAGAAAAACTGTAGTGTGGGATTTCTCAGGAAAAGATATCAAAGTGATAAAAGGTGTAGAACCTATCTGAATAAATGTTAAGGCTGATGCTGAATTCCCAAGAAGCCCACAGTACAATTTGACCACTGAAATGATCGCTGGAATAACTCCTGTAATCAAATCCATGATACAGCAGGAATTCGGAGGGAGCTAATGGGGAGTCCTTATACCTCTCCCATTACAGGTCTTCAGAAACCAAATGGCAATTACAGAATTTTACAGGATGTTAGGAAAATAAATAATATTGTTGTTCCTTGCTGCCCCGTGGTACAGAGTCCAGCTGTAATATTGTTTCAGATCCCATATGAGGCTGAGTGGTTCACTGCCCTTGACTAGTGCAAGTCCTTCTTTTCAATACCATTGCATGAGGATATGCAATTCCTCTTCGCATTTTGGCTCGGAAACAGGGTTTTGGCATGGTGCAGAGTTCCACAAGGATAAACTGAATCTCCATCAATTTTCAATCATATTTTAAAGAAGAACTTGGAATCTTTGATCATGCCTTGCAATTCAGTCCTGATTCAGTATATCAACAAATTAATGGTGGGGTTGAATACTCAAGAGATTTGCAAACAGGATACAATTGTGTTACTGTACAACCTGGCATATTTTTTGGCCACATTAGATCCTATTGCTTCTGCATTGCCCCAATGTCTAAAATCTGTAACAATGGCCAGCACTAGTGTTGAGAGCTGTGAAAATATTGTTATGGGTCACCCATTAACTGTGTATGTGCCTCATTCGGTACAACTTTTGTTGACTAGAGCCATAACACAGCACCTGACAAGCATTTGACTAAATATGCGCAAGTTATCCTGGCAGCAGAGAATGTGACAATCAAATGTTGAGGGATTTTGAATCGAGCTAATCCAGCTACTAAGTTGCCAATAATGAGTCAAGTAACCAATGAAGACTGTGAAGGAGACCACGATTTTCTTGATGTTACTGAACTGGGCACCAAATCGAGACCAGGTATACGAGGTGAACCATTACCTGAATCTGATTATGTCCTTTATGTTGATGGTTCATGCTTCAGAGAAAGTGGAGGAATTTTAAGAGCAGCCTATGCTTTCTGTACCCTTTCTGAAGTTGTTGAAGCTTCCTGGCTTCAAGGAATATTCTGTGCCCAAGTGGCAGAGTTGATTGCTTTTACCACAGTATGTTGTGTTTCTGATCAATTAAAAGTAACAGTCTTTAATACGTCTTTGCTGTTGATCATGACTCAACTATGGTCTCAGCGAGGGTTTATGACGTTCTCTAGATCTCTGATCCAGAACAGCAAATAAGTGAGAAACATCCTCGATGCACTACAATTGCCTGAACAAGTTGCAGTGGTGAAGTGCTCTGCCCATCGTTCTGGAGATGATCATGTGACTTTGGGCAATAGGTTTGGTAACAAGGTTGCCAAGTATTGCGCTCATAATGTTTGTACATTTAATGATGAATTCACAAATGAGGGAATGGATGAGACTAACTTTAACCTCTTGTTGACAACAGCTGATACCTGGGATGAGGTGAAAAGGCTTCAAGAGGAAATGTCTGAAGAGGAACAACAAAGTTAGCTTAGACTAGGTTGTGTCAAAAGAGAAGATAACATTTGGGTTTCAATAGCTGGACGATCAGTGTTACTGAATAGCTTGTTACCTCCTATGTCTAGACATTTCCATGGTACCGCTCAAATCGGTAGGAATCCAATGGTGAAGTTGTTCAGACAGACCTGGTTTAATCTGAAATTCAAATTGATGGCTGAAACATTATGTCACAGGTGTGTTGTGTGTCAACAGAACAATGTTGGAAAAGAACTGTAGTCACATTGAGCCACAAAGAAAGGTTAGGAGGGCCTCTTAACAGGACACAGATGGATTTTATTGAGATGGCTGTGTGCAACGGATTGAGATATGTTTTGGTCATTATATGCATCTTTTCCTGTTGGGTCAAAGCTACCCAAATAGACAAAATGATAGTCTGACTGTAGCTAAACTACAGTTGAGAGAACGCATTCCCAGATTTGGTTCTCTGACTTCTTTGGAATCAGATTGAGGAATTCATTTTAACAATGGGGTCTTGAAATTGTTGTGCGCAGCATTGTAAATGGAGCAGAGATTGCATTGCAGCTACAGACCTGAGGCTTTAGGTATTTTTGAAGATTGAATGGTGTGTTGAAATCAACATTGGCAAAAGTGTGTCCTTCGACAACTTTTAAATGGCCCAATGCTTATCCCCTTATCTTGATGAGTCTTCAGAGTATTCCTGATCAAAAGACTGGACTGTCCTCCCAGGAAATCCTGATGGGCAGGGCGATGAGACAGCTGGCGATTCCTGCAAATGCACTAATGAATATAACAGATGATATGGTCCTAGACTATTGCAAGGGACTGGTTAATGTAGTGCGTTCTGTGACTCATCAGGAGCAGTCACAACCCCCCACCACAAGAATATTGCCATGACCTTAGTCTTGGAGTTTGGGTCTTGGTGAAGAAATATGTTAGGAAAACGTGTCGGGAACCCCATTGATATTGGCCATCCCAGGTAATCCTGGTTATGACGACTGCTGTGAAGTTTGGAGGTCTCCACAAATGGATACAAACTTCCCACACTCGTAGAGTTGAATGTCCCCTTGACATAACAGCACCTGTTCCAGAAGAACCAGTGGTGCGAGTGAGACAACAGGGCCAGGCCAGTCAACTTGAGCAGAATCTGATGGTGTGAGCCCCCATTACTACCATAATAATCCTGATAGTTGGGCCTCCCACTTTAACACTCTATACGCCCCTGAGGGTTTATCTGAGCTTGAAAGTAGTGAGGACGAGGCACCCATTGTGGATTCTGTACTTGAGCACGAAAGAAGGGGCAAAGGAGGTCCAGTATTTTTTTGCCTCAATGATACAGTTAGGGCAATTACTGCTCTGAAAAGTGCAAAGGGCCGAAGACCAGACAAAATTCCAGGTGTCCTCTATAACTCTGAGACATGTTTGGGGCAATTACATAAATATGCTATCTAATGCTATTTCTAAGAGAGGGGATATACCTGAGACATGGAGGGGTGCTGAGATCATCCTGAACTATTAAAAAGGGGATGTCACTTGTCCCTCAAATTGCAGACCCATAAGTCTTATTGACAACCTTCAGAAAATCTCCACTAGACAAGTTCTAGACAAAGTGTTACTGTGGGTAGAGGACGATAAAATCTTGCCCCCCCCCCCCTTACAGGCAGGCTTTCGCCTCAAGACCAGCACCACTGACCAGGTTTTAAGGTTGGTGGGTCTTTATTCGAAATATGTTTTATTAGCAAAACAAAGACGTTATGTAGCCTTTGTAGATCTTAAGGCTGAGTTCGATTCTATCCCACAAAACATGCTGTAGCAAGTGTTGTCGAATATGGAGGTTCCCTCAAACTTGCTTGTTATAGTCAAAGAAATAGTAGGGGAGAACTGACTGACAGGATTGCCATCAGATGGGGTGTACGTCAAGGGTGCGTGCCTTTGCTCACACTATTCATGATCTTTATGAATGATGTGGTGAAGGAACTCCTTGACTGCAAAAATTACTCCCCTACAGTGAATGATGGAAAAATCCCCTTTTTACTTTTCGCTGACGACTCCCTATTAATATCTAAAACACCAATGGGGCTCCAGGCCCTTATCGACAAATTCATGAATTTCTGTACATCTAGAGGCCTGGAGCTGAATGGAGAGAAGACTAAATATATGATTTTTGGCCAGAAGGGAGCCAGGAACATGCCAATTTGAATGGGTAATGAAACACTAGAAAGGGTTAAATCCTTTGACTACCTAGGGGTTAAATTAACTGGTGATCTCAAATGGCCACCCCAGCTAACTAAGTCCTTCCTAATGGTAGACCACAGATCCATTGCCATCACTAGGGTCTATAAGAACACTAACTGCTGGTCTGTCTCTCCAGCTTTAGCAATTTATCAAGCCAAAGCACAAGGAGCCACCTTATTTGGCACTTAGATTTGGGTCCATAGTAACACTGGATGTCTAGTTGCTGCAGAAAATACATTTGTAAGGAAGCTGTTAATATTACCTGCAGGCACTCCATTGACCCCACTGTATTTGGACCTTGATTTACATAGAATTGCTGATCTGGTTGCTTTAAAGCCCCTGGTCTTTTGGGTTTGTCTGTGGTCTACCAATGAATTAAGTAATTACTTAATCTTTAAGGGATTTGACAGTTTCAGCAAATGTAAATCGTATCCCCTGGGCAAAGTCAGTGCATGATTAGCTTTACAGATTGAATTTAGGGAGATTTTGGGATGAGACAGAATTACTTACCAAAACTGATATTAATATACTTTAGAACCACTATTGGGACTATGTAAGCGAGCAGTGTGTTTTGGTTGATGTCCTTGTTTTTTTGAGGAGCAGGTTCTTGGAAATTAAGTTGTTCACAAACTTTGAACTATTCCTTGACAAGATCACTCCTACTTTTGCCAAAAGGTTGAATATTCGGTTTAGGTTTGGCACACTCCCATTGAGAACCCTTACTAGTTAATGGCATAGGGGCCACGTTTGAGTACATGCCCTGCATGTGGCTTAGTGAATGAAACTGAAGCAGTTTTCTTGCCCTGAGTACAGCGGATCACGCAGAAAATGGCTTTGCCCAATTTGCCTGCACCTTTGGATATCACACTATCCTTTAGCTTTAAGGATTTTAAAATATGACACAGCAGAATTAACTGTTTTTGCAGTAAGCAGATTTTTAATGACAACTTGGCATAGGCACCATAAGTTTTTAACATAATCTGATTACTATTAAACTGTAAAAAAAAAATGATGTTGCATTTATCTATTTTACTTGCTATAGTTGTATCCCACGCTGTATCTTCATGAGGGTTCCTGGCACATAGAAATAACTTGATCTGTTGGGAGCTAGAGGTTCCTGGGTACTTTAAGACTCCAGAGTATCATGAATGTGAATTAGTGGAATTATTTGCTATTTCAAGGAAAACTGATCTCTTATCAAATAATGATTTTCATTTTATATTGTCGAAGTGTATTCTAATAGCTTTGCATGATTTTTTTCTGCGTTTTAATTATATGTAATAAAATTTTGTTTTTACTTTGATGGTTGCTGATGACCGAATAAAGTATTTATACTAAAAAAAACAGTGGCAGGATCCTAGAGAGGCACATTGAGAATCATATCACTAATGTTTTCTCAAGCACTATAAGACTGATGTTTGCATTAACTGTAATAAAATAGCTTAACAGAAGGGAGCTGAGTACATAGTGGCTATTTTTCTCTGTGTACTGTGATTGGTATAAAAACGTTAGTGTTTTTTTAATTCATATATTCATTAATTCATCGTATGATAGAAATAAAGTACTAATTATATAAGTAATCTTAGTTACTGGATATTGAGTTATTGATTGATACTCTATAGTTTATTCCGTTCTGATTTTCTACCCCACATCACCTCAATTAATAAGCTTGTGCAACTCTGCTACCCTTAAAGTAAAGCTCCAAAGTAGTATATCTTGTGCTCTGTTTTGGGCTCTGTAGTAGTGTAAAGTTCCAGGAAAACAGTAGTAAAAATCTTTGATTGTTAGTGTGACCCAGTAACTTCTGTCTGCCTTGGGACTCCTGAATAAATTCTGATATACTTTGAAAGCAACCTCGATATGTCAGCCAAAACTAATTCACTCACTAAAGAGGCCTTATTGCAGTGCAATGTCACGCCTACATCCAAGATTTCAATGTGGTTGCCACCCCCAACCAAAGAACCAAAGCACATCGCTTTAGTCTACCTACCAGAAAACTAATAAAATAATCTCGAAAAAGTCTGTCTACATCAACAAGACGTATGGTCAACCTAAGAAAAGTTCCCTTCTAATCATAGTGCTGAGATACTTTACTCAAGTTTTAATCCACTGCACCAAGCATAAGTGTATGTCACTGAAACTGCCCTGCTTTCCTTTACCTTAAAATTGGCCCATTCGTGGAACATAGACCTTTGAACAGAACCAACCCACAGTATCCACACGACAAGTCACCATATGCACACACGAACAGACACGTTGTTGTAAACCAAAATCTTTCAAACAGTCTCCCTCTCCCACGCAGGTTTTCACGGAAGCAAAAACAAAGGCCACCCATTTCACATTATCAGGGATGAGTAAACCGTTCATCAGTCTAGACGTGTGCACTCAGGTCAAAGAAACGCATTGACACAAACGGAGTCAGAGATGGCTGAGTGTGAAAAGTGTGCGTTTCAAATCATGTTAATAAAAAAAAGAAATAAACGAATCCGTGCAATTATATATGGAACTGGGGAAAGTGCCATTAAATTTCTGATCCGTTTACCAGTCAATATTGCTTATCAACATAGTAACTGAAAGTTAGAAACGGGTGTAAGGGTCTCAACGAGTTCGCAATGTTATCTTTCTATATTTTTCGTAGAATTCTTGTTCGATTATCTTTTCCAATTATTGGTATATTTTTTTAATTTGACCCAGACGCTCTCTTTCTGCCGGACTTGTTAACAAATCCAATTATTTAACGTTTTTGTTGCCAGTCTATTTATTGCTTGCTTTCCTTGGCCGTGTCTCACTTTCTATTTTTTTTTATTAGTTCTTGATGATTCTCTTTTTCCTTTTCCCCTCTCCTTGATGTCCCAGATGTCCTACTCTGGGGGGCCTTGAATTTCCCTGGGCTAATGAAACTCGATATGCCCTCCTCCCTTGTTCTGCCATCCAGCTGTTTCCCTTTCAACAAATAAACTCATCTTTAGTCAGGAAAGTTTCAGTGAAAGCCTTGACCCTTTAGGACAAGATTAAAGTCGTGATAGTAACTTGCTTTCCTTTGATTTCTGAGAGTTTTTGGACTTGATGTCTACTGCATTTCTTTCTTTTTAATATATATTTCTTCCTTGATAAAAAAGAGGTTATTAGTCAGGTCAGTGGAAGCAGCTCTCAACTCACTGACATGAAAACCATTCTCTGACAGGCAGCCCTTCCTTTGCCCAACCCTGAAAACCTCCCACCTTGAAACCATTGAGCTTTCCATCCTCTGTGAAAGTGTAGCCCAACTAACACCACAAACCTGGATTTTAAGTGATTAGTTCATGAATAGTTGCCAACTCTTGGGCCAGCGCCTGCCAAGTCAAGTCAATTTACTGCGATGCTTTGACTGTGCAAGTATGCTCTAATCCCCCACTAATCTCCAGTCTGCCCTTGACTTCAGGAAAATTACATACAAAGTTAATGTCATGAGATGAGCCGCTTTAACCGTTTCAGTGATTGCACATTTCGCCTTTGTGATTTGTAAGGGCTCCTGCCACCCCGGAGCTTTGCTCTTTAATTGACAGGGGTACTTGAAAATGTTTTACACAGCTGGAGTATTTTTTTGTAGTATGCGAAACTATTGTGCCTCACATTACCTCCTGCCACAGGCAAACAGAGGCAAAAAACACAGCATTGAGAGATACAAAGGCCAACAGTTAAAATTTGCTTCCCTCTCTTCTCATCCTCTTTTTCAGGGTGTCACCCTACTGGAGTTCAGTTTCACTCTCCAAACAAAACAAATAACTCGCATAGACTTCAATGTTTTCTCTCCATTAACATCAACTTCCAAACTCACTTGACTTCTCCCTACTCGGAGACTCAAAAAGCAGTGATGTATATTTTCAAAGGAAAGCATGATCTCTTCTCAATAATGGGTCTGATGTCTAATCCCCTACTACCACTTTTTCTGGTTAAACCCTTTTATCTATGCAAATATTTAAATGAACTGTTTCACTGATTCATGTATTATTGTCATTTTGTTTTAGGCAGACAACCTGCTTCATGTCTCGTGTTGTCTTATTGGAAGGTAGTCAAGGAACCCACCCGCCTAAATGGTCATTCATTGAGAAGGATTATTGGGCTGCTTAACGTTTGAGCTGTTTTACACTTCATTACCAATGCACCATGTCTTTCTAACAACAAAGCAGAACTGGCTGATTTTTTTGCATCATGGGTTTATTTATATTGACAGTGTCACGGCAGCAAAATACAGATACTTATTTTGGAAGAAACAAAAAGAGATACAGTAGAATAAGCCCCAGAGGGACAAAAAGGTACAGGCAAGACTTGAAATCCCAAATACCACGATACCCACAAGGGGAGGAGTCAGGAAGGAGGTCAAGTAGAATGGGGTAGGACGGAGGGGTATCTGAAGCTGTGGTATTGAGAAATAGATGGCAGAAAAAGTTCAAAAATCGGTAATCCTGCGAAATCAGCATTCCCCGGTGTATTATGTAAATAGCTCACTACAGCAATCCAATAATACTGTCATGCAATCATATACTTGTCCCAAGAGGGGACTCTCAAGGGGTAGATATATCTCAAGTTACACCTAGTAGACTTACAGGAGTGGAGTGAGTGGGTGAGGAAGTGAGTAGGCAAGTGTGCAACTGTATGAGGCAGTAAATGGATAAATGAAGGAGAGTGTTATCCCTCTCCAGTTTGACCATTGCCCTCTCCACAACTAATCTGTAGTTTAGTTCAGCAGGTTGGCTCCTAATGACACCTGTGGCAAAGACTCTATGACACTCATGTTAAAGTGATCTGGTCATCTGAGTGGTAGATTAGTCTGAGGGATAGCATGCACAGGAGCAGAAGGAAGCGTTTGTAGTGGTGGACCAGTGATTAACGGTAACAGTATTAAGAAATCAGGGGACGGACTGATCTACTCAAAGGAAGAAATAAATGTTGCTAAAATCCTTTCATAAGTCTCTAGTTTTTCACTAGAGGGGAAGATTTTAAGAGGCCCTTGCGTCACTTTAGCACCGCTGTAGTATTCTTTTTTTTACTCTAAGGTGGAGCTAAGGTGAGCTTTTCTCTGTGCCTTATTTACAAAGTGGCGCATTTCATGCAGTTGTAACCCCTTGGGCGACATTACGCCTGTGCCAGGCATAATGTATGCAAAGGGAGGCTTTCCCCCATTAGGAGGCCCGAAAAAATGGTGCAGTGAAATTTTAAATATTTCACTGCACTATTTCTTCTAGCATTGTTAATGCCTGCTCAGAGCAGCCACTAAAATGATGCACCCATTTAAATCAATGGGCCTCCTTGCACTTTTCACATTTTTGGACGCAAGTGTAGCAAAGCACCACAATTGCACCCACATTTTTGACAACATTGTTCTAACTACCACCATGGTGTGCTGTATCTTTCATTTGGTGCACATATGGTGGCTTCAGGGAGCGCAAGAAAAGTGGTGCTGCATTGGATGCAACGCAACTTTTCTTAAATTTAGCCCGAGGTTTTTAAGTCAAGCGTTCAGAGTGCCACCCTGCGTAATTCTATAAACCACTCCTAACCCATAAGGTTCATGGGTTGACCCCTATAATGTAGAATGCATGCTTTGGCTACTGCTAGAGACGTGGATAGCCGTTGATGGGTGTGAGAGTCTATGTCGGGAATATTAGTCATGCTGTAAACAAGTGTAAAGTGGGATATGAGGATGACTGCCAGGGGAGTATGGAGTTTTGAGTGGGTGCACAGCTCCAATAAATAGGATTTCTGGAAACCAGCAGGACCATAGAATATGGTAAAGTTCACAGTTGGTTTCCCCAAAGTTCCAACATTGATCGTGGGGTACCAGTAATTAAGAACTTTAAAGTAGAGGAATTTCAGGCTCGATTTCCTAAGAACCCTATCATGATCAAAGAATAGTGTTGCTCAATTTTTTGTTGAGTATTCCTTTTCCAAGAGTGCTTGACAATGCAGTTTGGTCAGATTGAGGGAGGGGCCTCCGTGCAGAGTGTTAATTAGGACCCTGTAATGCCCTGAGACAATTCTCTTGAATTGACGTTGTAGCATAAGATACTGGTGGATCGGAGATATTGGCTAATCCACTGGTGGAGGACCAAACGTGACCTGGAAGCAGTTGTTTAGGTATTGTTATTTCCAATGGTCTGTGACATGAAAACAAAGGCCCTCATTATGACTTTGGTGGTCTCTATCGAGACCCTCCAAAGCCATGGGCACCAGAAGACCGCCAGTGCTGGTGGTATAATATAATGGTTACTGGCAGATTTCCGACACTTTGGGTGGAAATCCGGCAGTAGCCATGCTGGCGGACGGTGGTCCACTGGCGTTTCTACCACCTGCACCGCCTCTCCAGAAGAACGCCACAAACCAAATTAAGACCATTAATACAGCCTGGCAGTGTCCTGCTGGTGGGGCACTGCCAGCGGTAGCAGCACCCCTTCCCGTTCCCTGTCGGATGACCTCCTCGCTGGACAAGGTAAGTTGGACATCCGACAGGGGAGGGGAGTGTCGTGTGTGAGTGTGCATTGTCTGCCTGTGTGTATGAATGTGTGTGTGCGTGTTTGAATGCAACTGTGAGTGTTGTGGTGTATGCGTGGTTGTATGCATATGAGTGAATGCATGTATGAATGTTGAAGTGAGTGCGTCTGCATGTCAATGTGTATGCGTGTGAGTATGCGTGTATGCATGCCTAAATGATTGTATGTGCGAGTGAACTCATGTATGGAAGTATACGTGAATGGGTGTATGCGTGGTGCGTGTGGGTGTAGGTATGCATGTAGGTGGGGTGGGGGTTGGGGGACAGTAGAGGGTGTGGGGTGTGAGATGCTGTTACAGTAGTGGGGTGGGGGCGCTATGTGCGTAGGGCAGGGTGAGGGGTCAGGTGCATGCTGGGGGGTGGGGGAGCCGTCACCGGTAGCCTTACTGACATGGTTTTCATGGGGGTGCTACTGCCATGGAAAGCATGGCGGTAGGCCAGCTCATTATGCTGCTGGTGGTCTGCTGTGGACTGCCGGGTCAGAGATGTACATCTATGGCCCAGCGGTTTATACCGCCATGGCGGTATGACTGGAGATGTAGCAGGTTGGCAGTGACCAACCTGCCACACTCATAATGTGGCGGTATACACCACCACATTAACCCTGGCGGTCAAAAGACCGCCAGGATCATAATGAGGGCCTAAATTCGTCCTTCAGTGTCTGGAAGTGTTTGAACTGACTATCCTGAAATAAAGGCCTACATGTCATACTCCTTTTTTTCAAACCAGAATGCCCAATAAAATGATTTCTCAGCTACATGTAGAGCTGTTTTATACCATAGCAGTGCCTACAATGAAGAAAAGGGGATAGTCCAAGAAGGGTATCTACAGAGAATCATGCCGTTGAGTATGGGTTTTTCTGATGTGATGTGAAGTGATTTTGACAAGTGGACCAGAAATGTTGAATTTGCACCCACATTGGGACTGTGAAAGGTAAAAAGACAGACTATACAAGGTCATATATGGAAGAGGTAGGCCCTTGCTGTGGTGTCTGGCCAGAGCCATGATATATATAACCTAGCCCTTCGCCCACTCCAGATATACAATATAATGTCTGCTTCTTTCCCTAGAAGGAGATTCCTTGGGGTAGCATCCTCAATAGTACTTGTATTGAGTGGCCATTTATACCCATTACCCACACTGAGAGATTCATGTGCTCCTACTTGAGGAAAATGTGGTTAGACCATTCCACCAGTGGTAGGAGAATACCCAAATATTTGAGGCACTTTGGGGCCCATTGCATATCATATGCCTGTAGGCATGCACTACTGGTTGTTCTAGACATAGGGGACACCTCACATTTAGTCAGCTTGATCTTATATCTGGACAAGTGGGAAAATTGATCAATGATAGACATCACTACCTAGATGAAGGACTCCAGATGGGATATAAACTGTAAAATAGAATTGGTGTATAGCAATGCCTTCACCTCATTGTCACCCAACTGAATGCCCTCCAACATTGGTGAAAAGCTGACAGGCGTATGGACACAAATAAGGCCTCAAGGACCAATAAAAAAAGAAGGGTAAAGGGCATTCTTGTTGTGATTTTGAATGTGCGCCATAGGAAGCCTCGACAGTTGACATCTGCTGTGAGTGAGTCATATAGGAGTCAGACTTTGCCTATGAAGTCTTTCACTGGACCCATCTTGTACATCACCCGAAATAGACTGGTCATTTTACATGGTCGAACACCTTCTCAGCATTTAGTGAGACGATCAGTGTGTGCCCAGCATCATCCCTCAAAATCCAGAGCAGGTGTGCTAATGTGCTGAGATGGTTACAAGTGCATCGACTGTGAACAAAACCCATCTGTGTTTTTTGAATAAGCTGTATCACAAGTATGTTGGCAATTATTTTCAAATCAACATTGATCAACAAATTGGTTGAGGAGTGGCAAGTTTCAAAGGTTTCTTACTTTCTTTAAGAAGAAGGGAAATGGTGGCTTTGATGGATAGTGCATCCAAGGAACCAGCTATAGTGGTTTATAGGTAAACCTTCGTGAAAAGTGGTACCAAGAGAGGCTTACAGATCTTATAGAACTCATCTAGGTATCCATCCATCCTTACCAGGAGATTTACAGGTCGGGAGTATTGAGATTGTTACAGCCACCTCTTCCTCTGTGAAACCTCACTCTAGCTACTTCTGGCCCTCCTCATTAAGAATGTGGATGTGTAATGGTACCAGGAAGGCATCAATTTGCTTGGTGAGACTTGGAATTTTGGTGTAGAATGAGAGTAGTAAAACTGAGCAAATTGTTCTATAATATAAAGTGGATGGGTTAGCGCAGTTTAAATTAAGTCCTCCATTGCTGGAACAGTCATTTGGGACTCACACTGTTGTATTTTGGCAGCCAGAAGAATATCTGCATTTTCTCCATGGTCATACCCCTGCCACTGTAGTTTAACCAAAGCCATTTCAGTCATTGCCATAAAGTGTGTATTTAGATGTGATTTAGGCATCTCAAGCTCTTTCTGGAGTGCAGCATGGAGGCTAATATGTTTCAACTGTCGAGGTTCTGAACCTCTCGCTCCAGACATTGAATATTCACCTGTACCCTGTGCTTCGTCATGGTGGAGTCCGACATCATTACAACTCATAGCTTCACCTTCCCAGCATCCCATAGGGTCCTGTGGGACCCTTGCACGTCTTTATTATCTATGAGGTAGGATTTGAAGTGTGAAGTCTAAGCTGGCCTTTCTGTTTGGGCTGTCTGTACACAAGTGCCCTCATTCTCCATCTGATTGGTGGAGGTGGCACTGCCTTAAATCCAAATCCAGTCTCACAGAGCTGTAGTCTGAAAGGCCATCTTCTAAGATGTCACATCTAATCATGTTTGGGGGTAGGTGACCCTAAAGTAGTAAATGTGTCACTGAGTTCTGTGTGGGCAGGAAAAAAGGTAGACTACCTAGTTGTGTGCTGGAGCAGACACAGTACATCTGATAGGGCATGATCTGCCAATAAAACCTGCAACAGGGCCCTATTAGAATGATTATGACAGTCAGGACGTCCACTGTGATCCAATATAGGGGTCAGAGTTCTAAACCTCTACCAAGAGTAGGGGTGTGCAACCGAATGCATTTAAGCCTAAAGATGCAGCCTTTGAAATTAGTCTTGTGCACATTACGGTCATTAATGGAGCCTATGATAACTGTCCTGCGCATAATTTGCAGCCTAGTGAAGACACATCTGCCTTCTTCATCTGTCAATGCCTTGAGAACCTTACAGGGTAGCCTCCACCCAATAAAGATTCCACATTTCTTGAAAGAGCTGTAACAAGGGGGCAATTCACCACCAGATCCCGCAATCCTACTACTACTCATCACCGTGCCCACCCCATCACATTTGAGTATAAGAAACTCTTCTGGGAAGAGATATGTTTATCTGATATTGCCTTGTTTTGTGAAGATATTCTTGTATTTAATATAGTGCAACACACTGTTGACATTTCAGGTAAGCAGCGACAAAGGTTTGGACATCTCTGAATATGTTCTGTTGGCAGAGTTAAACAAATAGTGATTCTGAAATGGGGGGGAAGAGAGGAAGGGGAAGAACTATGGATATCCTGAAAATGGACCCCCAATATTGTCTGTTTGGGTTTTATGGACCCAGGGGGAGCAGCACACTCAGAAGGAGTAGGCACAGGGTGGAGAAATGGGAGGTGGGCGCAAGAAAGGGAGCAAGGGAAGAAAAAAGAGAAAGCTAAGTTTTGAGCTAACTCCTGTGCCTCATGACAGTGCAACCAATGACCACACCCAGTCACAGAGGGGTATACATAACCACAAGCTTATGTGTGGAGCTAACATCTGACTTGTCAGTCACCTCTACAATGCAACTATGGCCTATGGTGAACACAATATAGGAGAACAGTATGGAAGGAATAGGGCATAACAAGTGCGTGGTGGGCCATGGTCAGTCATGGGACAGCGAAAGGCGTAGGTCTCGAATCAGTGTCCAGGTATAATAGACAGGTACCTCCATTGCTAGTGCTTCCCACATCCTCTGCTATTCTCTAGGAGATGGGAAAAAAGAAAAGATATGGCCTGTCTGTGTCATCAAGATGAGCCCTTACCACATGCCATCATCATAAAACAAAAGCAACTATTTCTTCCAGCCCCCCCGACAGTGAACATGTCCTGTTCATTTGTCTCTTTTGTCAGGCACGCTATCCATCGATACTTGTTGGAGGGGTGATTTGGACTTGTCTCTGTGGAGGGAGTCTACTACTTGCTGGAGGCATGCCTGATCAGATTCACTGCGTGCCTCAAATGTTGATCTCTAATCTTGTGATTGGTGTCAGGGTACCAGCAGCTGCCTCCATGGTAGGGAGAAAGTTGTGTGTACCCTGAGAGCTGAAAACGTCCATATTTGTTTCATGCATTCTGGCCAAGAAAGAATCCACAACACCTGGTTCAAAGAAATATTCGGTCTTGACAACCATTAACACCAGCATACTTGCAGGGTCTAAGAGTCCATATTTGAGGTCCCAAGGCCTGAGCTGTCAAATGGGTGCAAAAGACGTCCTTCGTTTGATACTGGCTATCAATGAGTAATCCGCAGAGAAGGGAGCATGGCATACCTCAAATAGCAGTGGACCTTTGGAGTTTCGTGCCCCAAGTGGGATGGATCTGGTTTGCTGATGCACATCCAATGATGGGTATGGTGAAGACTGCTGAGTAGCAACATGTGTCCAAATGTGATGAGCCCTTTAAAGCTATAGGAGCTCAGAGAGATGAAGACCAAGATGTTTCAGAAGTAGGTCACGTAAGAGAGACACCAAACCCCCACCTCACAGCATCCTCTGGAATACCATAAATTCAAAGGATATTACATCATGTTCTATTCTCTAGGTCAATGACCTTGTGTCAAAGAAAGTCAATATCCCTACCTAAATCGGGTAAAACATCAGAACAAGATTTCTTTTTGTCATCTCACTGATCAACTTTGTCTAACTGGGCTTGAGAGCGAGAGACTTCCTCCCTCATCAATTTCCCCTCCCCTGTAGGTTCAGTCTTTTTGGAATCCATAACACCCAGCATTGGGCCTATGGCTCTAATTTCCTTCAGGAGCCATATGTGAAATTATCTGATAGAGGGTGATTTATGTCTGACCTGGTTAAAATTGGCTGATAATAATGCTTGACAAATTGCCTGTTTGCATGATTTCATGTGGGCCTATGCAGTATGCTAGAGAGTCTCTGTGAAATAGGAGCAGCAGGCACCGACCAATCACTAAGTAATAGATCACCACCATGAGAAATAGGTGCTGGAGTAGGGCATTCTGAATGCATAATCTAGTAGTAATAATGATCAGTGTATGATAGTAGGTCAAGCCCACTGGTAGTATGTGTTACCTGCACCAAGATTTGCAAGGGATACCAATTGTCTGTAGATCCAGCTCCCCCAGTGGACACATTCAGTTCTTTCATGCTAAGCTTGTAGCTCCTATTATGGTGTAAGGGTCACACCCAATGTCATGGCAATTTTTTATGACAGCGATCTTCCAAATAAAGGTTGATCCAGGTATGTTGATGGCTGTGTCCTCATCCCACATTGTCATAGTCAACCACTGGGTAGTCTGGAACCAAGAGATAGGCCAATACATCAAGTTCCGTGGTTCAATGATAGCATGGTAGGTACTATATGAGGGGAATTAAATTGTTTACCCTTTAGTTTTAATTATACCACACAGGGACTGGAATAAATGTTTGACCATTGTGAGGTATTTTAACAGTTATTGATCACCGTATTTTAGGTAGTGTGAACAATCTTTCTACCCTCACGCACAAACCTTTTGGTTGTTCTACCTTCACCATATCTTTTACCATAGGTAGAGTACCACAAAAAACACAGAGAAGTGCTCTCCTGCTTAGCAAGGTTGGAGCCCATGCTGATTACAAGAGTCATGAGAGTGAGAAGATCCTCTGTAATGAAGGATGCCACCTTTTAGTGGGTGAGGTTATTCATCCTTTTAAAAGCAGGAGTTTTTTCCATTTAGTTGATCACACCATGACAATCAGCATTCAGTTAGTTAGGTTAGCCACTGGGTAATTTTGGTGTGGAGTTGCACTGGAATTTTCAGCCTTGATATTTGGCGTACCCAATGTTTAATGGAACTGGCCGTGGCATTCTTAACAGAGCTTCGGGCACTGTCACTCTTTCTTTTACAAATTAGGCACTGAATGCCTCAGAATAATGGACTGAAGTCTGGAAACTTCATCCACCTTCATCAAGGTTACGGTTACTTCAACTGCCTGAATGTAATTAGAACTCTGCCAGCTCAACTTGTTTGCAGCTTCATATGCTTCAGTGGTTGCTACAGATGTTGATTGTGTGAGGCCTAGAGTGGCCACTCCACTGTATGTGCATAATAAGAATCAATCTTCTACATGTAAAGCCTGTACTTTGATTGGTGAAGAGGTTCCATCTGTTTCAACTTGTATATAGCATAGGATATTACATTGCCATACATATTTCCCACCTCATCTGCATTATAGATCTCATTTTTATTGCACTGTAAAATGTTTTATGAAACTTTTGTTTAGCATCGGCTACGGTTATAGCTTCCTATTGCTGGGGGCTGTTTGTTTTGAAGTATTCACTTGGTTTTCAGTCTCTATGCAGACAAGAGTCTGAAGAGCCTTTTATTTTGATTGAAAAGATGTATTAAAATTGTATTTATATAACGCTTACTACCCGTGACAAAGTGTTGCGCGGTTATGTAATGTTGAATGTACTCTGTTGAAGACCAGGGGTATGGACTGTGTTCATTATCTATCGATCTTTTATGGAAAAAAGTACCAAAGGCCTGTGGTCTAGGCTTCTTGTTTAATCAAGATACTTGCATTCATGCGAATTTCCAAATTATATTCATTTAGACCACCATGGCCCATAAAGTGCTGCTTAATATCAACATGCTAGGCACAGGCTCTTATGACTCTTTGATGAACAGGCATTGATGATTGGCCCCGGGGTGCCTTTCCTAACCATCTACCTCAAGTCTACAAAATAATTCTGTGTTTGTGAGCTGCCTTGACTGTAGTGTCAGGAGTTGTAATTTTCTCTTGTCAGATGTCAGTCGCACCTGCACACAAATGAAGGTGCTTTAATTAGAGATTATGGGCCAGATGTAGCAAGGTCAGAATTTGCGATTCTGAAATTGCGAGTCGGTGCGACTCGCAATTTCAGAATCACAAATCCTGATGCAGAACGGTGTCTCAGACACCGTCTGCGACTCGCTATGGGGTCGCAAAGACCCACCTCATAAATTTTAATGAGGTGGGTCGCATTTTGCGACCCCATAGCGAGTCCCTGCACTCACAGGGATGGTGGCCTGCTGAAGTCAGCAGACCTCCATGTCTGTGACTGCTTTTTCAATAAAGCAGTTTTTTTTTTTATTTTGCAGCCCGTTTTCCTTAAAGGAAAACGAGTTGCAAAATGAAAAAAAATAACAAACCATTTGGCTTCGTTTTTTCAGTGTAGGCAGTGGTCCATTGGACCACTGCCCGCTCTGAAAAAACCTTTTTGCCAACATTCACAAAGGGGAAGGGGTCCTATGGGGACCCCTTCCCTTTTGCGAATGAGTTACCACCAGTGTGACACTGGTGGTAACTGCGAATTGCTTTGCGACCGCATTCGCGGTCACAAAGCAATTCTGCATTGCGATGCGAGTCGCAAATAGGAAGGGAACACCCCTTCCTATTGGCGAGTCGCATTCACAATTTGCGAGTCGGTACTGACTCGCAAATTGTGAATGTGCATCGCAGACGGCTGTTTGCATGGCGCAAACTGCAATTTCCGCAGTTTGCACCATGCAAACGGCTTCCTACATCTGGCCCTATGTTTTTTGTGAAATGCATCTTTACATACATATTTTATAACTGTTAATTGTGTACTCTCTTAATTTTATGGCTCACTTACTCTGATTCACTAGGTAGGTTTTTAACCCAGCCCAGTGATTATCTTACAACTAGTAAGCACATGACTGATTTTCTTACTGCCATTCGCATATGCTGCCATAAGCCCCTCAGTGGTACTGCACCACACCAATATAAAGCTGATGTGCACAGTTAGTTGCATCTAAAAAGCCCTATCAGAAGTGATGTAAAAGCTGTGTCACATCTTTGGGGGACTGAAACATAACCATAGAATATGTACTCAGCAGATATCTTTCTTCGCTGATAGATTTTGAAATTAAGCTACAAGATATATATTTCATTGTGTTTGTGTCAGATGCAGTCACCTAAGAAAGAGCATTTACAGAGACAAACTCACATGATGTTTGGATCCTAAATTGGGAAATAAATAAATATTGTAACTACATCGCATAAGGTGAGGCAGGATATTCATTACATAAGATACTTTGAATACTAGGTGTGAATTCCAAACGCCATTTTCTGACTTAAACCTAAAACTGATTTATGCTTGTAAATCAGAGTAACCTACAAAAGTAAGAAAAAGGGATAATTTAATGGATTTAGGCAGCATAATTTATGCACATGTGCATAACTTATGCACTCCTATTTTTTCTCTTGAGAATGAATTGTGGTAAGTCCCAAGAGTGTGTCATGCTAGTGGTTAGTGAAATTCCATGCATGCAGCTTGTTTTGGATTTCCTCTAAACCTCTACAGTTAAGGAGAGGTTAGTCAATATCAATAAAAAGATATCAAAAGATTTATGAGGGCCAAAAGTTATGCTTGTTTCATAAATCAAGGTCTCTGTTGTGTATCAATCAATCAATCAATCAATCAAGGATTTATAGAGCGCACTAATCACCCGTTAGGGTCTCAAGGCGGTGGGGGGAGCTACTGGTCGTAGAGCCATGTCTTGAGGCATTTCCTGAATGTCAAGAGGTCTTGGATCTGGCGAAGGTGGAGCGGTAAGGAGTTCCAGGTCTTGGCGGCTAGGTGAGAGAAGGATCTTCCTCCGGCGGTGGTGCGGTGGATGCGGGGGATGGAGGCGAGGCTGGCGGAGCGAAGATTGCGGGTGGGGGTGTGGAAGGTGAGTCTGTCGTTGAGGTAGGCTGGGCCTGTGTCGTGGAGGGCCTTGTGTGCGTGGATGAGGAGTTTGAAGGTGATCCTCTTTGATACTGGTAGCCAGTGAAGGTCTCTGAGGTGGGGGGAAATGTGGTTGCGGCGTGGAATGTCCAGAATGAGGCGGGCGGATGCGTTTTGGATTCTTTGCAGCTTTGTTAGGAGTTAGGTTGTTATTCCTGCATATAGGGCGTTTCCGTAGTCCAAACGGCTGCTGACCAGGGCGTGGGTGACAGTTTTCCTGGTTTCTACGGGAATCCACTTGAAGATTTTGTGGAGCATGTGGAGAGTGTTGTAGCAGGAAGAGGAGATGGCATTAACCTGCTAAGTCGTGCTGAGTGTGGAGTCCAAGATGAAGCCTAGGTTGCGTGCGTGGGTGGTGGGTGAGGGCGCGGTTCCTAGGGAGGTGGGCCACCAGGAGTCATTCCAAGTTGAGGGGTTGGTGCCAAAGATGAGGATTTCTGTCTTGTCTGTGTTTAACTTGAGGTGGCTTGATTCCATCCAGCTGGCGATGGCGTGAAGTCCGTTGTGGAGGTTGTTCTTTGCAGTTGTAGGGTCTTTTGTGAGGGAGAGGATGAGCTGAGTGTCGTCTGCGTAGGAAACTATGTTGATGTGGTGGGTTCGTGCGATGTTGGCGAGGAGGGCCATGTAAACATTGAAGAGTGTGGGGCTGAGCGAAGATCCTTGGGGAACGTCACAGATGATTCTGGAGGCTTCTCACAGGAACGGTGGGAGGCGGACTCTCTGTGTTCTGCCTGAGAGAAATGACGAGATCCAGTTATGTGACTTGTCGTTGATTCCAGCTTTGTGGAGGCGTGTGCGGAGAGTGTGATGACATACCGTGTTGAAAGCTGTGGAGAGGTCCAGGAGGATGAGCGCTGCTGTTTCTCCTTCATCGAGCATGGTCCTAATGTTGTCTGTGGCAGCAATAAGTGCAGTCTCGGTGCTGTGGTTTCTGCGGAATCCGGATTGGGAGGTGTTGAGTACCTTGCTGTCTTCCAGGAACTGGGATAGTTGGCTGTTTACGATTTTTTTCGATGACCTTGGCTGGGAAGGGGAGGAGGGAGATCGGCCGGTAGTTCTTGGGGTCGTCTGGGTCTGCCTTTGGTTTTTTCAGCAGGGCGTTGATTTCTGCGTGCTTCCATCTTTCTGGGAAGGGGGCTGACTCGAAGGAGCTGTTGATGGTTTTGCAGAGGTGGGGGGCGATGATGATGTTTGCCTTATTGAAGATATGGTGTGGGCAGGGGTCCGATGGTGATCCGGAGTGGATTGAGGCCATGGTGGTGGCGGTGTCCTCTATGTTGGGTCCAGGTGTGGAGGAGGTGGGTGTTGCTTGGAGCGTTGGGTTCTTGGGTGTTTGTAGTCAGCTGATGGGTCTGGGGTTTGAAGCTATTTTGGATTTCTTCTATCTTTCGACTGAAGTGGGTTGCCAGTGAGTTGCAGAACTCCTGTGATGGCGGGGGTTCGTTGGAGCAGGTCCTGGGGGTGGAGAGCTCATTGATGATGCCAAAGAGCTCTTTACTGTTGTGAGCGTTGGCGTCGATGCGTTTTTTGAAGTGGGTCCTTTTGGTGGTGCTAGTCAGTGGGTGATGTTTTCGTAGGGCATGCTTGAAAGCGATGTGGTTGGAGTTGGTAGGGTCAAGGTGCCAGGTTTTTTCCATTCTGCGTCATAGCCCTTTGGATTCCTGTAGTTCTGGGGTGAACCAGCTGGCCTTGATTCTGTGGGAGGTGTTTGGTTTTTTTTTGAGCGGTGCGAGGGTGTTGGTACAATCTTCTATCCAGCGATGCAGGTTGGTGGTGGCTGTGTTGGGGTCCAGGGTCCCAGGGGGTGGGGCCCGGGCGAGAGTGGAGATCAGTTGATCCGTTGATATTTTGCTCCAGTTTCGTCGGAGGGGTTGTGTGCGGTGGTGGTGAGTGACTGGTTTCTGGTAGGAGAAGTGAATGCAGCGGTGGTCTGTTCAGCTGAGTTCGGTGGTGTGAGTGAAAGAGACATGGTTGCTGGCTGAGAAGATGGGGTCGAGTGTGTGGCCTGTGGAGTGGGTGGGTGAAGTGAAGAGTTGCTTGAGGCCGAAGTTGTCGAGGTTGTTGATTAGGTTGGTGGTGTTGATATCGTTGTTATTTTCTAGGTGGAAGTTTAGGTCACAGAGGAGGATGTAGTCTGTTGAGGCGAGGGCTTGGGAGCTGATGGCATTGGCGATGTCATCGCAGAACTGCGGTCTGGGTCCAGGGGTTCTGTAAACCAGTGTTCCTCTGAGTGTGCTGTTGGCGTTGATGTGGATTTTGAAGTGGAGGTGCTCGGCGGAGTTGATGGTGTTGTGGGAGTTGGTGGAGATTCTTATGGTGTTTTTGTGGACTATGGCGATTCCTCCTCCTGGTCTGTTAATTCGGTCTCTTCTGGTGATCTTGTAGTTTTCTGGTATGGCTATGGCTACGTCTGGTTCCGAGGCCAAATTCATCCAGGTTTCGGTGAGTAATGCGACGTAGGGCGAGTATGTGGTCAGGAGGTCCCAGAGTTCAATTGCATGTTTGTGGACGGAGCGGGTGTTAAGTAGGATGCATCTTAGGCGGTTGTCTGTTTTGATTTGGAGTTTGGAGGTTAGGTTGTAGGTGAAATTGCAGGCTTTGCAGGAGAAGGGTCCTTTGGTGCGCGTTGGTGTGGACTCGAAGCAGATGGAGGAGCATTCTGGATTAAGGGCGTGGAGTTCGTTGACAGTGTAAAGGTGTTCGGTGGGGCGGGAGGCGTGTTGGCCAGGGGGTCTGGCGCTGTGCACGGTCTTGGCGCCGACGGGCGCAGACGGGCTTGCCTTTGGCGTGCCAGGGGCGCGTCCGCGTTGCTGCCGGCATAAGAGGGGAGGTGGGAGGGAGTGGCAGCTGGGAGGAGGGAGGGAAACCTCCAATGGGAGTGCGGGGCAGCAGGAGTCAGGAGCGGGAAGAGCTCCGAGGAGGAGGGCGGGGCCACGGGGAAGCAGCAGCGCAAACCTTCCGGGAGAGGAGAAGCCAAGAAGCCCAAACAAGCCCAAACAAGCCCAGACAAGCCCAAACAAGCCCAAAACAATGGCAGCACTTACCGAAGCATTGGTGAGGAGGAAGCGACCAGCCTGCAAGGATGCAGGGTCAGAGGTCACTTCTAACCTCGCGCTGCGGCCGGCATAAGAGGGGAGGTGGTAGGGAGTGGCAGCTGGGAGGAGGGAGGGAAACCTCCAATGGGAGTGTGGGGTGGCAGAGGCAGCAGGAGTCAGGAGCGGGAAGAGCTCCGAGGAGGAGGGAGGTGGGCAGGGCCGTGGGGAAGCAGTGGCGCGAACCTTCCGGGAGAGGAGAAGCCAAGAAGCCCAAACAAGCCCAAACAAGCCCAAACAAGCCCAAAACAATGGCAGCACTTACCGGAGCAGTGGTGAGGAGGAAGCGACCTGCCTGCACCACTGCTCCGGTAAGTATGAGATTAAAAGAGGTGGCTAGGCTGAGTCAGGACCTGACATGCTACTGAAATGCTTTTATGAGTGCAACTGAAATCTACTGCCAACTTTTCACCTCCTTAAGGCCTTGTCACGTATGGAATTACATATGATTTTGTTCGATGCGGGCAGCATCAGTCGTGTTTTCAACATGAGTTCAAAACCAAGTGTCTTTCTGAGATTACCTTTATCCAGCCAACTTCCCCGTGCCTTATGCAAAGGCAACCACAATGTGTTCCGTGCACATCGCGCAGAAATGCCAACATATGATGATCAGTCTGATGTCTTCCCTGATGCTAAGACTGGAAAACAGTAGGCTTTTTGTTATGCTACTTGGCGAATGATCTAAGAAGTAGCACCGAATGACTGATTTTGAATACTATGCTTGTGGATACCCAGGGAGCTGTGTGAATTAATGTGGCCTATTTACCCGGCAAATGAAACACCAAGTGACTGTAGAAGCAACAGAATCCAAACTATTAGTCCCTTCTGCAGATGCTTTCCTTTTACAAATCGATACATATTGGCTAAGGTTTTGAGACGTTAAACCCCCAATTACTAAGTACATATCTGGCTTGGCACGTCACTACTGAAACCGATCACCTTAATGTATATCAGCCAGTGCTCAATTTGTAACACGCGCTGCTGCAATTAAATGTGCGAACAGTGCTTTAAATGGCCCGGTACTGAGTACCGGCACTTTTTTTTTATTTTGCGAGGGAGAGTACAGGCTCTTCTCAAGAACAATGTAATACCTTTAATTGGGGAGACACTTCTAAGAAACAAGCAGGTACTCTGCTACAGAGTACCTGCACTTCTATTTTTCCATTTAAAGCACTGGCGAACATATAATACTGAGACAGCGTAATCTTAAAACGAACCTCGGGCCTTTGTAATCCATTTACAACCACTCCCTGACCCTTCAGCTCCCTCTTGCAGCTTTTTGCTTTCTCCCTTTGTAGCGGTTTTTCGTTTTTCTCTTCCTCCGTTTCCCTTATGTGTCTTTGTCTCGCAGTAAATGCCTGAGGCAGAAAAATAAGTGCCGGTCCTCAAAAATAAGCGTTAGTGCTCCCCACGGGAAACCACCGGCTGAAAGTAAGCACTGATATTAGCAGAGCACAGATAGAAGTCTAGCTGCACCGACCCTTTATTTGAGCATTAAAGAAGAAAAGTCAAATCCCTTGGACCATCACGTGGGAATATACATTTACTTGCAGCCGTTAAGCGTCGTTAGACACCACCCATTTGTTTAGTGATTGAGGCAGCATTTTTTCCAGCACTCTGGGAATCAAATTAAACCTCAATTATGAGAAAGAATTCGAAGAACGAGGCTTGCTCCAGTCGTGGAGCTGATAATCCAGGAGAAGTTTAAGCGTTCCAGCAGCCTGACTTTCTGTTTATGTCACCCTCTCGGTGGAATTATACCGAAAATAACGTGCTACATTTCTTTGGCCCCAGCTGCTCCTAGAGGGCTTACACTCTGATCTTTCATAGAAGTTCTCAGCCTGTGCTGGGAGAGCATGGAATGTTCCCTTGGACAAGCCTGGTGCTCCAAATTAAACAATTAAAAGATGGCTTCCCGAGAGCAGTCATGGAAATGGTGAAGTTGAAAAACACAGGTTTATAGGTTTCGTGGCCTCCCAGAGGTCGTGCTTGCAATTTTCCAAAAAAAGCCGATTTGAAATGAGAAATCATGCAAGATATGTCAGCTGCATATTTTTTTGGTACAGTGT
The DNA here is from genome assembly GCF_031143425.1 of Pleurodeles waltl. NCBI lineage: Eukaryota > Metazoa > Chordata > Amphibia > Caudata > Salamandridae > Pleurodeles > Pleurodeles waltl. The sequence continues at coordinate 502,220,902 of NC_090440.1, forward strand.
GATCTTCTTTTTCATTCTGTAGTAACCAGAGGTGGATCGTGGTGCAGAGCTACGAAATTTCGATGCTCCACTTGTTCACTCCATCAGTGATAACAAGTTGAGAGTCAGCCGACAAACCACCGGGATATTGTGAAGTGTCCACTTCATGGAGAGCTTAAGTGGTTCTAGCTTCATATGGCTCTCCATGAACCAAATTTTACTGACTTGGAGAAGACAACACAGTGTGTACCAAATGCCAAACACCGACTTACCAGAACGACTTTTGGCATTTTTATAGCCCTTGTGTTGCTAAACAAGTAGATTGAGAAAAAGAGAGCCCATTTTTTAGGTCACAAAGTTTTTGCCTGATTAATTCAACCAAGTTCATAGAGGCAGATAAAAGTACAGACTAGCAAAAGTAACATCATTTGCCCTTTGTCAACCGCCAACAACAGAAGTGGTAACTTAACGCAACCTTGGAGTCTGATGATGTCCACCGATATAGTTTTAATCACCTTTTTTAAACTGGAAATTGCAACATGTAAAACAGTGACTGATCGCATGCACACAAACCACCAGTTACTAAAACTAGCAAACGTTGAGAAGCAGTCCACATTAGGGCCTAATACAACAATAATATTGATAGGCTCGCCAATTTACACATGAAAGAAAGTGATTAGTCATTGTCTCCATACCAGTGCCTTTGGAGGTGGAGCTGTATTTATCCCAGTGATGTTAGAAGCAATTAATGCATGTTGATGTTATAGGAATTTTCTAGAGCAGTAAAGAAGAATATGAAGTTCATTGGTTATGACAAACTAACGATATTAAGTATTTAATTTTGGATACATGCAGGTTTTGCTGTTAGGCACGTCGTCAAAGTTCAGGTATTACTACAATTGTGTGACAGAATCAAACTGTTCGTTACATGCCATTAAACATCTCATTAAGATATATACAGGTAAACCTTTCATAAAATCAAATGTAAAGACCTTATGCCTGAAGTACTAGCAGAGAGGTCATAAATAGTGGCTGCAAATTGCACACAGACTCAAAACAAATCCCATTTGCTGGGGGTTGAAAGACTAACGAGCAGGTCGAGATTTGTGATTGGCTAAGAATACAAGGATGGTGAGCTGTAAGAGACAACAAACCACAGTCCCTATATTCCACATTCCCATATTTGAAACTTTTTTTAAAGCAGCCTGTGATTTTTAAAGAAACCAGTGCTTCTTTAAAACAAACATTTCCAATTTCGAAAGACATTGGGGGTGGTCCTTGCCAGGTCGTTCGCCAAGATTCAGAATACAATCCAGCATGAACAGCTTCCATTTTGCAAACTAGTTACTATGTCCTGTGGCTAGTTGATAATTTTTCAACGGTTTGCAACCAGAATTGTAGTCCAAAACATTGATCCATCTCATTGCAAATCACAATTACGAGGGGATATACTTATCATGTTCCCTACTAATCGTGCCTCAGAATGTGTTGCAAACCCCTTTTTCAATTTGCAAAGACTAAGGGTCACATGTACAAAGCTTTTTTCTCGTCGCAAAGATGAGAAAAAAAATGTTGCTATGTACAAACCTATTTTTGCGATTCAGTAATCTATTTACCGAATCGCATAATAAGTTTGCAAGTCACAATTGGGAAGGGGTGTTAACTTCCTAATTGCGAGTCACAGTGCGATGTGTGATTGTTTTGTGACCGTGAATGCGGTCACAAAACAATTGCAGTGAGCAATGATTTCAAATTGGTGCCAACCCATTTGCAAATGGGAAGGGGTCCCTATAGGACCCCTTCCCCTTTGTGAATGGTACCGAAAAGTTTTAATTTTTGCTTTTGAAATGCATCCCGTTTTCCTTTAAGGAAAACGGGCTGCATTTAAAAAAAAATGTTTTATTTAAAAGTAGTCACAGACATGGTGGTCTGCTGTCCCCAGCAGGCCACCATCCCTGTGAGTGCAGCCATTCCCCATGGGGTCGCAAATTTCAACTTACCTCATGAATGACGTAGGTAATTTGTGACCTCATTTGGAATGGCAAACAGTGTGAAGTACACTGTTGTACATGTGGTTTTGCGACTCGCAATTTGTGACTCGCAAATGAGTCGCAAATTGCGAGTCCTAAAACTCTGGGTGGTACATCTGGCCCTAAATGAATACCAAAATGGAGTCAGTACATAGCAAAATATATCTTTTCAGTCAAATATCATGTGATTTTGTAAATCATAGTAGTACTACGTTATCACAGTAACCACTAAACTTCTAATGCATTGAATTGTTATTTTATGCAACAGTCTACTGAAACGAAGGATCCTAGAGCAACCTCTTAAAAGCCTCATCTTACCCTCGTTCTCATTCACTACCCACTACTAGAACAGTTTTCCATAACCCTCTGCCAGCAATGTAATTGAGAAAAACAAATTTGCAAAATTTCACAAAATGAAAGTTTCAGAACTCACTGGAACATAATGTTTAACAATTTCCTTAAGGTAACTAAGGACCATACAGAAAATCCCAGTAGACTGTAAACAGAGAAACCACATGAGCATCAGCATACCAAAATATAGCATGATCCCACCCAATATTACGAGCTATATATATACCAATGAGTGTCCCCAGTGTAATATACTCCCACCCTCACATCTGCAGTCTTCCAGGAACTTTGAAAGGCGTGCTTGCATAGCTTCAGTAACATGCAAAGATTCAAGTTGGCCTATTATTTGGTGGGCATATTTAGGAAAGCACCCTTTTTGGCATGGTTAGCCACCACTTTGCCTGGTTTGTGATGTGATTTAGACTGGAAATTCACTGGCTCCCTGCTAACAAGGACCCCAGTGCTAGAGCTCTTTCCCAAAACTGCACAGTTGTTCTCCACAATTCACACACTCTTTAGCACCCACTGTATGTCCCTAGTAAATGGTACCACTGGTATCTAGAGCCTGGGGTACTAAGGAAGGTTCTTGAGGGCTGCACCACCAATTCTGCCAACCCCAAGTACCCCTCACCAAACCCACACAGTGCTGCCATTGCAGACTGTGTGTGTTGGTGCAAGTAAAATTTAAACCCCTGTGTGCCAGGTCCGCTACCACTGCATCTGCCAGGTGTAAGTCACCCCTGAAGCAAGGTACATCAGGGCACATGTGATGGCATATATGCATGAGCAGATATCCCACTGCTATGTCTCTGTTGTTTCTGAGTCATAGCAAGTGAACAAGGAAGCCATTTTAAATGCGTGTGCTCGTCACTAGTCAGTACGAGTTCCCCAGCTACATGATGGCTTCTCTGAACCCTGGGATGTTTGGTATCAAATATATCAGAATAATAAAACCTCACTGATTCCAGTGATGGATATATTAATAAATGTACCCAGAGGGCACCATAGTGGTGCCCCCTGAAAACCTACCAGCTACTTGTGTGTTGACTGACTGGTCCTGACCATTTCAGCCACCATAGACATGTTTCTGGCCCCCCAAGGTGAGAGCCAGTGCTCGCGAGGGCCTGAGACAAAAGCCTGCACTGGGCGGAGGTGTTATCATCTCTCCGAGGCAGGATTAACATGCTAGGGAGGGAAGCTTCAAAGGCCTAGCCACCTTTGGCCAGTCCCTGAATCCAACCCCCTGTAAGCACCCAAACTTGTATCATGCACAGCCTTCACCCATGCGAGGGGCAGTTGCCCACAAGACCTGGCCTGCAGCCAGAGCCTTCAGCCAACTACCCCTAACCACTCAACCCCATGCCCACCCAGGGCCTTTGGGAGTGCTCGGCGGGAGTTGAATGCGGCCTCTCTGGGTGTGAGGATAGATGTGAGAGGGTGTATCCGGTGGTGAGAGTGGCTGTCAGATTGCCTGTCGGTGTGAGAGGGCATACATCAGTGTTTTAGTGTGTGCTTCAGTGTGTGCGCGGGTCTGTGAGTGGGTGTATGAGGGTGTGAGTGGGTCTGTGAGTGAGTGAGTGAGTGTCTGAGTGAGTGTGATCGGTTGTGAAAGTGTCTGAGTGGGAGAAATTATTTGAAGGAGAGAAAGAGAGAAAGAATGTGGATGGGAAAGAGAGAGAGTATTTTTTAGGCTTTAATATCTCACATAGTAAAAATGAGATATTTGTGTTCAATTTAAAATAAAAGAAATGTATTTATTATTTTAAATAAAATATTTTTTATTTTAAAAAAAAGAAGGAGAAGTGAGTCCAGCTGACTTGAACTCTAAAGCTCAGTGTACAGATCTGTGCCCTTCACACTAAGCTAAGGGGACTGTTTAACAAAAAAAAAATTAGGCCCTTTATAGGCTTTCTGGGACTGCGAGGAAGCCTTCAAGGGCTCCCACGTACCCCCTACATATATATTTTTTTATTTATAATAAAATGCCCTTACGGGCTACCAGGCGCTGCAGGGGAAACCTCAAGGCTTCCCCTGCAGTGCCATTGCTTCAGGAAGCACAGAGTTACTTTGACAGCAGCTCCGTGCTGGCTGAAGTATTTCATCTCTGCCCCTGCACGCATGTAGGGGACAGAGATGAAAGCTCTGCTGTTTGACAATGGGACCTGCTTTTAAGGTCCCGCTGTCAAGCAGCAGAGTGTTTTCTGTGGCTTGGCTGCAGCTACAGTGCTGCAGCCAAGCCACAGCAAACAGCTGTGTCCCACGGGTGGTGGTCTCCAGGGTCATTAGAGGCTCCAACAGGGGGACCGCGTGGCCTCCCTCCAACATGAAGATAGGCCTGGGGGTGGGGGTCCAAAACAGACCCCTTTCAATAATTTTCTGTTTGCCCCAGGGGGTGGTGGTCCCTGGGGCAATGAGGGGTGGGGGTCGGGGCAAAGGCCATCCTGCATATATCTATATAGAAGCCCCAGGGGGTGGTGGTTCCCAGGGCTTGGGGGTCCACCTTTGTTTTTTAAAGATTTGTTCTGGGGGGTGGTGGTCAACAGGGCACGGGGGCCACGTGGCCCCGTGCTCAAAATTCAGTGTAGCCCATAGGGACCCCCTTTGCTTTTTTTTAAATAATATTAGCCCCAGGAGTGTTGGTACTTGGGGCAAGGGGCCACAGGCCTCCCCGCACATCATTTGTTAAGTGTCCGGGCGAGGTGGTGGTCCCCAGGGCAGCGGGAGGTGGCTGCAGGCCCCTTCTACATTTCAAAAGAAATGACCCCAGGACTTGGCCCACCTGGGGACTGCATGATAACGAAGCGCTGGAGTCCACGCTTCGTTTTGTTTTTAATTTTATGCAGATCCACCACGGATCAGACCATAAATAAAATAAAAATGCTCTTCAACCCTGGAGAAGTCCCTTTGGGACCCCACCACCAGAGTTAAGGGGTAAGAGTGTTTGTACCCTGGCCCCTTTTTTGTTTTTTTTAAAACATTTCTGGGACTCAGCTGAAGCCAAGTCCCAAGATGGCTGACAACACTTTTGTTGTTGAAGTGTTATCAGCCAATTAGACCTCTGCAAATCCTTTGTGTCCCTATATATACAAATTTGGATTCCCTTGAATTTCTCAAAAACTACAGAACAGAATTACACTAAATACCAAAAAGGGCTCTTTCTGGACCAAGAGCTACCTTTCCTGCTAAATTTGGTGTAATTCCGTCCAGTGGTTTTTGCATTATCTCTGTAAAAAAAATTCTAAAAGAATTAACATTGGAAAAGCTCTGAATTTCACCCCCACCCCTTTACCTCAGCCCCTGCATGACGGATCGCTCTGAAATTTTCCAGAGAGCAGCCCACTTTGCTGTCAAATTTTTAAAGAAACTTTTGTGAAGATTTGTCAAGCCGTCCCAAAGATATAGGCAAGCAAAAAACAGCTTTTTTATAGGAACTAGGTCCTAACTATAAGTATGTTTTTTCTTGTCGCAAATGTCCTGATTCACAGAATCAGGACATTTGCGACAAGAAAAAAGCATTTGGCAATGCACAAACCCAATATTGCGGTTCGGTAATCTTTTTACCGAATCGCAAATAGGGTTTGCAAGTCACAATTAGGAAGGGGCATTCCCTTCCTAACTGCAAGTTGCAGTGCCATGTATGATTGTTTTGTGAGCATGAATGCGGTCACAAAACGATAGCAGTTATCACCAATTTCAAATTGATACTAATCCGTTTGATCCCTTCCCGTTTGTGAATGGTGGCGAAAATATTTTTTCAGAGCAGGAAGTGGTCCCATGGACCACTTCCTGGTCTGAAAAAATTAAAAGAAAACTTTTTATTTTTGTTTTTGAAATGCATCCCATTTTACTTTAAGGAAAACGGGCTACATTAAAAACAATACTACTTTATTTAAAAGCAGTCACAGACACGGTGGTCTGCTGTCCCCAGCAGTCCACCATCCCTGTAAGTGCAGCCATTCTCAATGGGGTTGCAAATTGTGACCTACCTCATGAATATTAATGAGGTAGGTCATTTGCGACCCCAATGGGAATCGCAAACAGTGTGAGGTACACTGTTGTACATATGGTTTTGTGACTCTCAATATGCAACTCGCAAATTGTGAGTCGCAAAACTCTGGGTCATACATCTGGCCCTTAGTGCTTTAGGTAATGGAGGGCCAGATGATATGTTTGAGCAATTGCAAGTTTAATTAGAATGAGGTTCAGAATCAATCCCTTCATGTTCAGCGGTAGGGAAGCTAGTAAATTTGCCCATGAATGTGCTGTGTAGTAATGTTTTATTAAGCTTGGTGGGTAAAAATTGGTTGTTTATTGCAGAAGAGCACAATATGAGTGCCAGTGGTGTGATGTTGTAGTTTTAGTTAGGAAAGGGAAATAGAGTCAACAATATTAACTGCTTTGAAAGGTGGGTTGTATGGGTGAATGAAGTACTCTCCCAGAACAAGCATTATGAATGCTTTGAAGACCCACCATGAATGCATGCAGAGTTCTTTCGGAATCTCTCTTACCAATCTTTTTTGTGTGGGTGGGTGTAGGAAGTTACACAGCAAAGTGGGACAAAGCATGGGCTGCTTTGTTGCAGAAATTTGAATTATTATTGCCACTTTTTATACAAATGTTCATTGCTATTGCTTTCAATTTACGATTATTTCTTAATTTGGTAACCAAAGTATTTTAGAAGGGGTTAAGAGGCCTGTATTTGGTTACACAATGAAGTATCCCGGGGAACTGGCAGCTGCCCATATGTTCATTCTTGGATCGTGGCTGTCTCTGCAGACAGCTCTCCCTTGTCATAGACCAAGTTCTTGTCCTCTTCTGATGATGATTGGTGACTCTCAAATCCACATGACCATGGGAGAATAAATGGGAACTGTCACTGTTCTGTGGAGTCTTTCTTTTTCTACGCAATGACCTCGTTATGATGTATGTCTTCTTCTGGGTGTTTTGAAAACACTGCAAATGACAAGGACTCCTAGAGGAAAATACAGCTTTAATTGGGTGCCTGATAGACTCTTGCAGTGACCCTGTGCTGAGAAGAGCCTTTGTTGAGGACTCCATACATCATCAGGATACCCACCTGGTTCTGAAGGCCCCATTTTTTGACCTCTAGCAAGTTGCATTTTTGTCATAGCAGTGACTAAAGAACACAACAAGATGCTTTAAGGAATGCTGCAAACTGAGGAAAAAGAGAAATTAACTTCTGAGTCCTGCTATGGCCCTCATTTCCATTGTTTTCCCTTCTAAATTCCACATTGTTATGCCTTTTTGGAGAATGAAAAAATTACACCTTTTATTCTTCGCATACCGATAGCTCAGAAAATGTTACATTAGAAAATTCTTCAAATACTTGCAGGGTTTTAGATCACTGGCGGGTTTACAGGGCATGGGTCCCAATATCACAGCACTGGTATATAGATTTGCAATAACAGGGGTGCATGAAGAAAATGAATCTCATCTACTGACCATAGAATGCACATATATATATATGTATATATATATATATATACACACACACACACAAAGGTGTCCAACCGAGTTCTACAAACACAAGTTGCACAAGTTGTATATCTTTTTATACCAGGTGTTTCCTCGAATTTTCTAAAAATATACTTTGGGCTCACTGAAGCTTAAATTCATGTGCTTGAAAAGCACTGGCTTACTAATTATCTAAATTGAATAGGCAATTGCACAGTATACTCCAAAGACATAATAACAGGCAGGCAGCCAAGAACTGACGTCAGATACTCAGTCACTTGATGACAGGATTTGCACAAAATCACACTGTATGCTCAGAGGGAAACATGACACTTGAAACTCGCTTTACCTGAGCGAGGTCTTCAAGGATTTATTAATACCTTAGGTGAAGGGACATACCTCTTCACATCCCCATGCCCTGGTAGTAGGGCCACATTCGCTGTTTGTAACACCAGTCCACCCAATGCAAGAAGCATGCGCTGGGGTCACCAAGGGGCATTTTATGAAAAGTGGTGCATCATGTCATGATGCGCACTTTCCTTGCACCCCATTGTGTGCCCCCAACTCCACCATGTGTCCTCCGTATTTATGATTCTGTGCTCCATGGCGCACGTTAGGGAACTAGCGTCAAAAATGTTGATGCTAGTTTAGAGCTTTGCAGACTTAGAGCCAAAATGTTTTATGCTAACCCTGCAAAGTGAAAGGAGGTCCATTAAAAACAATGGGAGTGTCATTTTAACACCTGTCTTATGCAGGCGTTAAAATGGCTCAGTGGAATCTCATAGATTCCACTGTGCCATTTTTGGGCCTCCTAACGTTGGAACGCCCCCCTTGCATAGATTATGCCTGGCGCAGGCATAATGTCGCGCAAGGTTTTACAAAGTGGCGTATTGCGTGCATTGTGCCACTTTGTAAATATGGCGCAGCGTTTTTCCCAACCCAACATCACATTAGCGTAAAAAAATTATGCTAATGTGGTGCAAGGGGCTCATAAATATGGCCCCCAGTTTTTATATTACCCCAAACCAGTGCTTTTCTGACCCCGTAGGTGAATTTTGTGAACCAGGTTTGATAGTATAAAAATACTTAATAAGGCAATGAGGCTGGATCTCGGCTGTGATTACTCAGATTGCTTGAAGTAACACTGCTGGTTTCGAAAGATCCACACTTGGAATCAAAGATGATGATTATTAGTGACTTACCCACACTGCAGATCAACATCCTTTGAAGTGTGTTAAAATGTTGATGGTGACCCTGCAAAATGATTTTTGTCATGATATGATAGTAGAGACTTATGTTAAAAACATGTAATGCATGTAAAGACACACAAACTCTTCTTTTCTCTGCCTGCATTAAATCCACATAGTTAGTCTTCAGGTTTACCCTAGCTGGGAAAGTAAAGAATGTAATCAGTCGCCCCGTGATTGTTTGTGCAGTACAGCATGGGCGTCATTTAGGGATTGCAGCTGCGAGGAGTGGCTGACCTCTGCAACCCCTGCTACTGCCTTTGTGATCCTTGGCTTCAGAAGTGGCAAATTCAGTGTCAGGAACACAGTGGCAGCTCATTCTTATCGATGTCAGTTGAGGCTCCACTCTCTTTGTTTTATGTAATTTTTTGATGACACTAATAGTGAAAAATAAAATATTATTCACTATTAGTGTAATACAAATGTGAACATGAACTTCCATGTCACCCGAAGTAAGTACAAATGCTTTTAGATGCCTGCTGTGTGTTTATGCATGTGTGTGTGTGTAAGTGGTAATTTGGGTCACTTCCGCTACCCCTGTCATTTCGGTGAATTGACGCCTGTGCAGCACAGATTGCTGTTTGTGAGTTGCTCCTAGCATGGTGGCATAAACACACAGCTCAGTGGACCCCACGTCAGGTCACATGGCCCATTTCTTAGCTAGCACCACAAAGACTGCCTTCTTGACCACTTTAACCCACAACGTTCCCTCCCTCATCCCCTTGCAGAAAACGCTCCTCCACGGCTCCTGCGTGGATGTTTGCGGTCAGCACAGAGGAATGCCTTTCCTTGAGGAGTATGAAGTCCCAGCTCACTTTACACTAGTGAGAATTCTATAATCTTACCAAGAGGTGTAGCCATTACCCTTCCATCCAAGTGAAATACTGTTGCATTGGACACTTTTATCAGACCTATGACGTACACACTACATATTCTTGCTCTGGAAATCTTAAATATTACACTTGGAAAACATCACATAAGAAAGGCTTGTGTGCCAGCTTATGTAGTGAGCATCTCGCTGCGGCCTGCAACTCCAATGACTGGGCACAGCCTGAATTTTGCTTTGATGCTCCTCAGGAGGTGTTGCGTTTACTCCGCAATAGTTGGTTTCCTACCTCAAATTCAGCTTAGTTTAGATGCTATCCAGTGATCTGAACGTTCTCTCTCTGTGCAGTTTTATTTTATTATTTATTTTTATTAGTTTTGCACAAACTCAACCCAAAGATGTTGGAGGCTTTACATGAGCACCAATTACAATACTCAAGGACACATTTTTTTTTTGTGCTATCTTAGGCACTCGGAGATTAAGGGGGTCATTCTGACCCTGGCGGTAGACTACCGCCAGGGCCAACGACCGTGGATGCACCGCCAACAGGCTGCCGGTGCATCCATGGGCATTCTGACAGCGGCGGTACAGCCGCGGTCAGAAACGGAAAACAGGCGGTGTCCCGCCGGTTTCCCGCTGCCCTGGGGAATCTTCCATGGCGGCGCTGCAGGCAGCGCCGCCATGGGGATTCCGACCCCCTTACCGCCAGCCTGGCTCTGGCGGTTTTGACCGCCAGAACCTGGCTGGCAGTAACGGGTGTCGCGGGGCCCCTGGGGGCCCCACCAAGATTTTCAGTGTCTGCCAAGCAGACACTGAAAATCGCGACGGGTGCAACTGCACCCGTCGCACCCCTTCCACTCTGCCGGCTCCATTCGGAGCCGGCATCCTCATGGAAGGGGGTTTCCCGCTGGGCTGGCGGGCGGCCTTCTGGCGGTCGCCCACCAGCCCAGCGGGAAACTCAGAATAACCGCGGCGGTCTTTTGACCGCGCAGCGGTATTCTGGCGGTTCCCCAAGCTCAGAATGACCCCCTAAGTGATTTGCCCAAAATCACAGAATGTAGAGCCGACGAAGAGACTCAAACCTTGATCCCCACTTCCAAAGTCGTCAGTTGGGCACTCAGAGTTGGCACTCAATTTAGCTGGCAGACCCCGCCCCTTTGAAAGGCCTTGCTACCTAGAACTTTGATCCAGGTCTCGCACCCTTCAGCCCTGATTGTCAGAGAGTAGGAACTTTCACCTCGGAAATCATCGATGTTTCGAAGGGGGTAGGAGGCCAAACAGTAAAGGAGAATATTAAGAAAAAGTCATCCGTACTTTTTTCTTGCAGAATGCAAAGGAAACCCGTACATAAACACCCCAGTGATGCACTTAGTGAAAATGACATTGTCTTAAGAGGAAGACCTTTTTAACATGCGGTGAAAACATGTCAGGGGCAATTTATATAAAACTTGTAGTGTCTTACAGTATTGGGCAAACCTGGTGCCAAGGTTGCGTATAGTGGTTAACGTGCGTTGTGGGAATGAAGATGAATCAAACACAGTGTTAGTTGGGTAATCGCCAGCAGGCAGGGCAGCCGTCTTTGCCACCTCGCTCTCTATCCGTCTCTTGCCCCGGTGCACTTTATTTTATACCCCGATCTCACATGACCGAGGGTCACTCACAATATTTAGCACAACAGCAGGGGAGCTAACAAAATCCCCCTCCCGTTCCATGAACCAATTATGGTAGTGCCCGTGACCAGGTGCGTCACTGGCCTGACACTACATTCCTCCTCAAAACAAAACAAAACATTTTTCAAAACATGACATAGCACAGCAAATGAGAGATAGTGTCAAAGGGGATCACACCAGATAATCTCCCTAGCTTCTGGGAAGGTGCCGGATTTTCCCTCAGTCCATATCTGGTACAACATATTGAGTGGAATGACTTGCGGTCTGCCAACTTTGAGAGCTTGCTCCTTGACAGTCTTGTTCAAAGACTGGAGTCAGTTCGGGGGATGGAGATAACAGAGCTGGCAACGAAACATTGCTGTCATTGGAATTCAAACTGGGACTGGACCCCTGGATCTATCGATCAAGCGCTGAATGGGGTGGGCAGGATGGAGGGTGAAATCTTTTGAACAATGAGATGTTCCGAGTGGTGGTGGCTGTCCCTCTCTGTGCAACGATCATAGAATCCTGTCGGCGAGTGATTGTCCAGGGATGTTGCTCAAACAGTAGTCAGAATTTACTACCTTAGGACTGATCCTTTAGGAGCACTAAGTCTCCAACCCCCAGGTCCGAGGGTCGTGCTCGTCGGTGGCGGCTGGCCCTTCGATTTGCATTTTCTCTCTTCCGATGTACTTAACCGCCATCTGGGGGAACAGGTTGGCAGAGGTGATATTGGGGGATGGAATTAACAACCACGCACCCAATGCAAAGATGTCCTGGCGCTTGCTCAGTTAAGGAGTGCGGGGTTTGACTGTAGTCTCTCAAAAATGAGTATATTGCCAGTTCAGGAGATTGGTGGCAAGCATCGGCTATGCGGATGACCTTGTTCAGGGTTTGCATAAACCATTCTACCTCTCCTTTCGCTTGATGCCAGCGAGGGGTGATCTTCCTGTGGCGAACGCCCATTGATTTGAGGTAAGATGACAGTTCATAACTTTGAAAAGGGGGTCTGTTGTCTGTTTTCAACATGGCTATTAAACCGTGGGTAGAACCCATGACCTTCTACAGCTTAGGAATCACCTCCTCAGGGGTCAAAGAGGAAATAATCTCCACTTCTGGGTACTTTGAGTAGTCATCTATCATGCCTAGTGTGTGTCTTCCATGAGGGAGGCTCCCGAAGTCCAGACTGGCAGAAGCTCATGGTTGCTGGGGTCCTTCTTCTGTTTCCACCGGAACAGGTCGACTGGAGTCTCCGGCAACCTGACACCATTGACACGAGCCTCCACCTTTTCGTCCATCAATGGGAACCAGACTTTCGTCCTCAAACGACTATTCATTTTGATTATCCCCTGGTTTCCAGCATGAGCTAACTGGGTCACTTGGTCAATGAGGGAGGACGGAATAACTATCCGATGCCCCTGGAGCAGAAACCCTTCTGGATCAATAGTCAGCTCTTGCAGGATGTGATCTAAACTTCCCATGATGCCTCAGTGGTTAGTTGTGGCCACTGTTTCTTTACTACATGCCACTGATTTGTCCGTGTGGCGCAGAGGGCTTTTTGGAGGCAGTTATCCTGGGCCGTTTCTTGTACTATAACATCCATGGACAGGGGTAGCGGTCTTGATCTGTCAGATAAGTACTGTACAAACTCCTCCACCTCTAGGCCTCATTTTCCTCCTCCATCTTAGCAGCTCTAGGGTGTCTAGACAGATAGTCGGACAGATTGCTCGATCCAGGCTGGTACTCCAGGCGACAGTTGTAGTCCTGTAGTTGTAGTAGCCACTTTCCTATCCTTGGGGGTGGCTTTGAGGCAGTCCCATTGAACAGTGGGAGCAGCGGCTTGTGATCAGTGGTCACCTTAAAAGGATGGCATATACGTACAGGTGAAAATGTCTGCACCCCAATACACCGCATTGGCCTCCTTCTCAATCTGCGAGTACCGCTGCTCTGTGTCTGTCAGAGACTGGCTAGCAAAAGCAATCGGAGACCACTCTCGTTCCCTTGTTTTTGTAGTAGTACTGCGCTCAGACCCTTTGGGCCAGCGTCTAAGGCAATGGTGGTATCATAGCTGGGGTCAAAGTATTTGAGGGTGGTCTCTGCAGAAAGGGCTGCCTTGGTGGGATCAAAAGTGGACTGTTGGGTGGGGCCCCACTATCAGGGTTCGGAAGCCTTGGTTAGAACCCTGAGGGGTTAGGTCAACTTTGAGAGGCCCTTGATGAAACGTCCACAATAGTTGACCATACCCAGGAAACTGCGAACTTCAGTCACTGCGGTGGGGGGGTTGTGCCTCCTTGATGTCTCGCACATTGTCAGGATCAGGGGCCACCCCTCAGCAGAGAACACGTATCCAAAAAATTGCAGCTTTGGCCTCAGAAGTTCGCACTTCTGACGGTGGAGGGTTAGGCCAGAGTTTTTGATTCATTGTAGTACTCCTCTCAGCCTGATGTGATGCTCCGGTACCGTTCTGGCGTTTTCCCAATGGCAAAGATGGAGTCTATATCACAGCTCCTGTCTGGAGTGTTCTGGGCCATGTTGACGTTAGCTGAGGTAATTTGTGCTGTGCTTGAACGGCATACTCTCGCAAAATGGTTGATTTTGCCACATCTTGTGCATCGCTTACCTCTGGTTGGGCAATTGGCAGATCGTTGTGTAGCCCCTCCACAGTACCCACAGTTTCGGGATGATGGGTGTGTAGTCTTGGGTTTTTGCTTGGATGGTGTCCGCATGATGGCGTTGACTGGTTCTTCGTTGATGGGTCTTCAGAAGGCAGCCTCCATGTGGGACGCCGTGGCTTTGGAGAGTTCCTTTGTATGCCCCATTGTCAAAATGACAGCTAAGGACCTTCCTGATTCTTCTAGGATTCTTTTGCGCAGCTTTGCTGATGCTCACCCCTGGATGATCTGCCCACTAATCTCTTCGACTTCATCTGCAAACTCACATGTTCTGGCTAGTTCCTTGAGTCTCATCTGAAAAGAGTCAATGGACTCCTCAGGCTGCTGTCTGGCCTGGCGGAATACGAACCGTTCATAGTCTTTATTTGCCATTAGCTCAAAGTATTGCTTGAGAGCAGCAATGAGAGTGAGGCGGATTTTAGGGGTAGCTTCTGTGAGCTTTTTGGAAATTCTATGTATTTCTTTTCCCCCAAGGTGAAGCAGCATGGCTCTCTTTTGGGCATTCTCAACTTGATGGCTTCGAAAATTAATAAAACTCTTTCAACCCAGTCTTTCCATCTGGGTGCTTGTGTTGATGGTGCACCCTTTATGATGAATGGCTCAATAGGAGGTATGTTGTTCATCTTGGAGTTGTAATTGGTGTGCCCTGCGTGTCTTCACATACGTTTCCCTATTCTGTTCAGTTGTGTTGAGTTTGTCCCCTTTTTCTTAATTATTTTTTGTTTGTTTTGACAATGAAAAAGTGTGGAATCTGCTGTCCTGGTTGTGCAATTTACCAGTCTGCATGCATCGGAGTGGGCGTGGCAGGAGACGCCGGGGCTGGCAGCGAGCCAAAACCCAGGAATGAGGGAGGCCTGCTCAGATGCAGTGCTCTGGACGAGGACGCGGGCCATGTGTGTCTGTTAGGAGGCTG
Source organism: Pleurodeles waltl (assembly GCF_031143425.1). Lineage (NCBI taxonomy): Eukaryota > Metazoa > Chordata > Amphibia > Caudata > Salamandridae > Pleurodeles > Pleurodeles waltl. Next base: position 502,236,041 of record NC_090440.1, read on the forward strand.
CACGCACCATGCAGGGGTGGCTGAGACGGACGGAAATAGGTAAGGCAAGTTTCTATCCACAGGCAATGCTTGGAAACCACGTGGCACGAGCCCCACTGTGGGACACGCAGCTGCCACGGGGTGTCAAGGAACGCAGTGGGTTTGGATCCCACCTTCGTCGCCAGTGTAGTGCCTTACAGTATTGGACAAACCTGGTGCCAAGGTTACATATAGTGGTTAACGTGAGTTGCGATAATGAAGATGAATCAGACACGGTGTTAGTTGGTTAATCGCCAGTAGGCAGGGCAGCCGTCTTTGTCACCTCGCTATCTGTCCGTCCTTGGCCCCCTTGATCACACGTTATTTAGCAGAACGGCAGGGGAGCTAACAAAATCCCCCTCCTGTTCCATGAACCAGTTATGGTACTGTCCGCGACCAGTTGCGTCACTGGCACAACACTACAAACACTGATGACAATGACGTGAAGTGAAAATGGAATAAGGGCAGGTGTGCCTCTGGGACAAGGAGTGGTCGTCTTTTCGCACTGAACCTTGGGTGCTTTTTAATGCCAGTGCTGATTTTTCTTCTGGTGTGATGTGAGGGACCCTGCTCGGTGATAAGGTCAGAACATGAAAAAACAGACAAAGACAGCAGACTGTATTCATCACAGCAGCCCACGCCATTTTTGACACTGCACATTTGGCTTTGCCATGGTAATTGAACCTACTTGTCTTTTCTAGGACACATGAACATCCAACTAAGTCTCAGTGTCTCTCTTGCAACCCAGGTTTCTATTTATTGCCCACCTCACTGAAGACGACAAGGTGAGTTATCATTTGCCGCCAAATCCGTGGGAGCAATTTATATGTCTGATGAGCGAGGCTACCATCCTGTTCTGACACCCGCGGGTTGGAAGGAATATGCCGTAGCGAAGAAAAATCCCACCACGAAGTGCACAAATGTGGTCGAGGTTGATAGGTATTTACATCTCAGATCAGAGAGCCGGAAAATCTACCGCCCCCTTTCGCCAATAATGGGCCCGACCACCGCCGTATTACATATGCAATGACGTGTGACAGATCGCTCCGCCGCCCTCCTGTTAAAGTTCTATATGATGAATTCAACATGAAGTGACAGTCGAAGCGTTACACGAATCCCATCGACGCCAGGCCTCGGTGACCGAGAACCCAGCAAGGCACACCTACAGCATCTCAAACCTTTAATCTCTACAACTGCCATAAGTGGCACAGATGTCTTTTTTATGGCTGGAAATATTTCCCGGCAATGGAAATGACATTCTTATGCAAAGATAAATTTTCAGCCGCGTTGTTCCTCTGTTTTTCTTATCCAGTGACAAGTCCTTCTTCCTGCGGTTTCCACCTAAGCTACAGGCACACTGCCGCAGATCCCGCATAGCGAACACGCGTTTAATTTGTTTTAGTTTACTGCTAACTGAATATTTACTGACACAGAGCCAGTAAGTATTCGATGGTTAATGTTATTGCTATGAAGTGCTGTACAATTACTTGGCTTGTTATGTGTGACGACAAAGTGCAGTCACACAACACAGTACGCAGTATGAGCACAATATCTGTTCACTGTGACACCAAGTAGGATGAAAGGAGGGAGGCATTATGAAGCCATCGAAGGCTGGTGGAAAAGACAGGAAATGGAACAAACCATTGCGCTGGCCGGGAAAGTGATACAAAGACAAAAAATCTACTTCTAGGCACCATATTTCATCGCAGATCTGCAGCCTACTAAGTTTCATGTCTTCCCATAGCGTTACTGACCCTATCCAGGCTCCAGTGTTACCCGTGCCAGCCACAAACAGGATTATGTCTCAAGTGAATTTTCCGTGTAAATATTCATTTGACACAATGGTCCTCATTCCGACCCTGGCGGTCTAAGACCGCCAGGGCCGCGGGCAACGGAAGCACCGCCAACAGGCTGGCGGTGCTTCAGTGCCCATTCTGACCGCGGCGGTAAAGCTGCGGTCAGAAAAGGGGATCCGGCGGTTTCCCGCCGGATTTCCCCTGGCTGGGCTGAACCTCCATGGGGATTCTGACCCCCTTCCCGCCAGCCTGTTTCTGGTGGTTTTGACCGCCAGGAACAGGATGGGGGGAACGGGTGTCGTGGGGCCCCTGGGGGCCCCTGCACTGCCCATGCCACTGGCATGGGCAGTGCAGGGGCCCCCTAACAGGGCCCCAGCATGATTTTCACTGTCTGCATAGCAGACAGTGAAAATCGCGACAGGTGCAACTGCACCCGTCGTACCCCTGCAACACCGCCGGCTCCATTCGGAGCCGGCCTCTGTGTTGCAGGGCCTTTCCCGCTGGGCCGGCGGGCGCTCCCTTGGCGGGCGCCCACCGGCCCAGCGGGAAAGTCGGAATGGCCTCCGCGGTCTTCTGACCGCAGAGCGGCCATTTGGCGGTTCCCGCCAGGCGGGCGGCGTCCGCCGCCCGCCCGGGTCAGAATGACCCCCAATGTGTTATCTGCTGCAGAAATTGCACATAGTAATCCAAAAGTTGGATCTGAAACGGATCAAAAGGTATTAAAATGAATGTTCATAATGTTAAATGCAACACCATTCAGTTTGTGAAAAAATAACTTGTCACCTACCGCTATTGATTGCTGCTCTCAGGCATTTAAAAAGGTAACAGTGTTGTCGAGACGAAGCAGATGATTGATGGTCTGGGAGCGGGCTTTTGACTACATTAGGGAAAAAACTTAAATGGAATTGAAACAAAGTGGAAAGAATGAATCTTTCATCTTTATGAATTTTCTTCTGGTTCATTCACAGAAAAAACATATGTTCATTACAGGCACTCTTGTCAAACTACAATTAATACAAAAGGCTACATACAAATCCCAAACATGTATCTATGTTAAAAGTCAATGCCTTAAAAACAAAAATACCTCTTAATAAGAGGCATCAGTAATGAATAGGAGATACAGCATACAGTAGAGACGTTTAAATGGAAACATTTTCTAAAGCATGAGTACTGGACATACCTGAGTCAAAAGCATATCAGTGGGATGCTTTGCTTAAACGAGAAACACTTGTAAACAAGAAACAGTGCACCTGTAGTTTAGTTTGCTGCTGGGCGCCATGGTGCATATGTTTGATTCAAGTTAATATACTTTGGATGGAGGAAGGACTATTAGAAAACTGATATTCCCGTTGTTCCTTGCAAGAAAATAGGCTCTGCTGTATCAGTACGGGGTTCTTTCTTAAGAAGCAAGCTTGTTTTTCTAGCACTTATATTAGTTTTGTATCCGTTTGTTAAAAAGAAAAAATGTCAAAATGGACAGTCATTAAACAGAATTTGCTACACAACTTGCATTTAATTGCATAATGGGCTGCATAATTGGTCTTTGCTTACTGCATAGGTTGCATTTCAATTAGGCATATTTTAGCCAACCCTCCTACATAATTTGGCCATTCTCTGGTACATAATGTCAGCGATTCTGACTATGGCCTGTTGTCAGTGTGCCCATTTTGGGTTTCAGTCAACGCTTTTAATTGCGCCAGCCACGCTGACAGTCACTTCCTTTGTTCCCTACCCTGTGTGTGTCAAACTACTTACCTTGCCTTTGATTTTCTCTATTCTCATTTCATAGACAACATTTGCATAAGTTTTAGCACTAAAACCGTGCACCAAGCACAGTGTTTGATTTGTTAAAAATATATTTGCTTTTTATGATACACTTTCCTTCTTGTACTGTTTCTCGATATTTGAGTTGTTCCATGTTGTACACGTCCATCGGTTCCAGCTCAAGGCTATATTGCTGTTTTGAAAAGTATATGACTTGACTTGATTTTTATTAGTGCAGTGCATCTGACTAAATGATAACTTAGAAATCGATCATGAACCGAATTATGGGGGTTATTCTAACTGTGGAGGAGTGTTAATCCGTCCCAAAAGTGACGGTAAAGTGACGGATATACCACCAGCCGTATTACGAGTTCCATAGGATATAATGGACTCGTAATACGGCTGGTGGTAAATCCGTCACTTTTCCGTCACTTTTGGGACGGATTAACACCTCCTCCAAAGTTAGAATAACCCCCTATGTGTTGATGCAGTTCATTTCTATAAGCAGGAAGGCCCAGAACCGTAGGTGAATGATCAGGTGAACTTATTTTTTAAGGGACTTTCTGCAGAAGATTTACATGGCTGCTCAGAGAAGACCACTGGTATGGCAGGAAAGACAGAGAAATGTTCAATTTCATACATTTTATTCCTTCTTCTTGTAATGCAGTTTTTCAGAGACTTATTATGGACTATGTTATTTTAAACCGGGTAGACATTAATAATAATTGCCGAAGAAACATTTTATCATTTATTTTTAGATAAGGAGAAAATCACTTATTAAGAAGTGGAAGGGGAAAGTGGAAACGAGGATAAACAGACCTTTTTTCCTGTGCATGTTGTATACATATGAGGTAAGAGGTCGAACAGAAGAAGAGGCAGCAGCATTGGTACAGGGGCATTTGTAAAAAAAACACCTGGAATGGAGGTTCAAAGGGTAAGAGGAGATGTGAGGGTTGGGGTTGCTTAAATGCATCCATTACAGATAATACAACGAATACTGAGGCCCGTATTTATACTTTTTGACGCTAAACTGCGCTAACGCAGTTTAGCGTCAAAAAGTTTTGCGCCGGCTAACGCCATTCTAAAGCGCCATGCGGGCGCCGTATTTATTGAATGGCGTTAGCCGGCGCTAGCAGACCGGCGCTGCCTGGTGTGCGTGGAAAGAAAACACGTACACCAGGCAGCGCCGGCGTTGGGGAAAATGGCGTTAGGTCGTCTTAAAATGGTGCAAGTCAGGTTGACACCAAAAAATCGCCTCCACCCGATTTGCGCCATTTTTAACGACCCCCAGACGCCATTTACATGACTCCTGAGATAGTAAAGACAGGAGTCATGCCCCCTTGCCCAATGGCCATGCCCAGGGGACTTATGTCCCCTGGGCATGGTCATTGGGCATTGAGGCATGTAGGGGGGCACAAATCAGGCCCCCCTATGCCAAAAAAAAATATAAAAAAAATAAAAAATTATACTTACCTGAACTTACCTGAATGTCCCTGGGATGGGTCCCTCCATCCTTGGGTGTCCTCCTGGGGTGGGCAAGGGTGGCAGGGGGGGTCCCTGGGGGCATGGGAGGGCAGCTGTGGGCTAATTTTGAGCCCACAGGTCCCTTAACGCCTGCCCTGACCCAGGCGCTAAAATCCGGCGCAAATGCGGGGTTTTTTGCCCCGCCCACTCCCGGGCGTGATTTTTGCCCGGGAGTATAAATACGACGCATTTGCGTCGCAGTCATTTTTTTACACGGGAACGCCTACCTTGCATCTCATTAACGCAAGGAAGGCGTTCACGCAAAAAAATGACGCTCTTTCCTCATACTTTGGCGCTAGACGCGTCTAACGCCAAAGTATAAATATGGCGTTAGTTTTGCGCCAAATTTGCGTCGAAAAAAACAATGCAAATTCGGCGCAAACGGAGTATAAATATGCCCCTGAATGTTGTTGGCGAGAGTGGCTTTGGTTTTTTTCTGCTTCTAAACAAGAGAAAGCAACACGAGGAGACCCCAATAGGAAGATGGGATCATGGGGCACACAGATAGAGAGGTGTTGTTTTAATAGAGGAGAAAGTGGGGAGAAAGCCAACGGCTGTGCTTTGCAACATATTAAACAAGCATTGGCAATGTCAATAGGTCTCACCCATGCAAAAGCTTTTGGCTTGGCAATGTGTTTTTGCCATGTTGTACACCAGTGTGGCTGCTGTTCAGCATGGCTGAAGGTTAGAGGTGTGGAGTGTCATAGAGTGGAGTGGAGCCTGCAGGAGGCTCGCCTGGCTTATAGTGGGTACCTGCTGGTACTTACACCTTGTGCCAGGTCAACTTATCCCTTATTAGTAGATTAGTAGTGTTCTAGCAGCTTAGGCTGATAGAGGTACGTATAGCAGAGCAGCTTAGGCTGAACTAGGAGACATGCAAAGCTCCTACTACACCACTTATATCATATAGCACTATATCATAAGAAACACAATACTCAGAGTTAATAAAAATAAAGGTACTTTATTTTAGTGACAATATGCCAAAACTATCTCAGAGGATAGACTTCCTTAGGAGGTAAGTAAAATACACAAAATATACACACAAACCAAAATCAGTTAAGTTAACAGTTAGAAAAGTAGTGCAAACACTGTAGAATACAATAGGATGCAATGGGCCTAGGGGCAACACAAACCATATACTCTAAAAGTGGAATGCGAACCACGAATGGACAACCAGGCCTAGTGTAGCGTGTAGAGGGTCGGTGGGAGTGTAAGAAAACACTAAGGGTGTCCAAGATACTCCACCTCAAGACCCTGAAAAGTAGGAGTAAAGCTACCCTACTACCCCAGAAACACAGTAAAGTCATGATAGGAGATTCTGCAAGGACAACAAGTGACTGCAAAGCACTGAAGACGGATTTCTGGACCTGCGGACCTGTAAAGGAAGGGGACCAAGTCCAAGAGTCATGCAAGTGTCCGGGGAGGGCAGGAGCTCACTAAACCCCGGATGAAGGTGCAAAAGGGCTGCCTCCGGGTGGAAGAAGCTGAAGATTCTGCAACAACAGAAGATGCCAGGAACTTCTTCTTTGCACAGAAGATGTCCTACAGTATGCTGGAGGATACAGAGTTATTTCCACACAGAAAGACAGCAAACAAGCCTTGCTAGCTGTAAGAGTTGTGGTTGAAGAAAATGTGTGCTGCCCGAGCCCAAGAAGGACCAGGAGGCCGTCCCTTGGAGGAGGAGACAGAGGGGGCACTCAGCAGTACAGAGAGTCCATGCAGAAGCAGGCATCACCCACAGAAGCACTTGAACAGTCATTAAAGAAATCTGAGCACAGCGGTCATCTCAACACTGCAAAGGAAGGTCCCACAAAGCCGGTGGTCAACTCAGCGAGTTGAGCAATGCAGGACATAGTGCTGGGGAAATGGGCTATGCTGTACATGAAGGATTCTTTGCAAAAGTCCACAGAAGCCCTAGCAGCTGCAGATCATGCAGTACACTGGATTACTGTCTGGCGTGGGGAGGCAAGGACTTACCTCCACCAAATTTGGACAGAATGACCACTGGACTGTCGGGGTCACTTGGATACAGCTTCTGTATTCCAGGGATCACACTTGTCAAGATGAGAGGGGACCCAGAGGACCGGTGATGCAAAAGTTTGGTGCTTGCGTTAGCAGGGGGAAGATTCCGTCGACCCACAGGGGATTTCTTCTTGGCTTCCAGTGCAAAGTGAAGGCAGACAGCCCTCAGAGCATGCACCACCAGGAAACAGTTGAGAAAGCCGGCAGGATTAGGCGCTACAATGATGCTGGTAGTCATCTTGCTACTTTGTGGCGGTTTTGCAGGCGTCCTGGAGCAGTCAGCGGTCGATCCTTGGCAGAAGTTGAAGAGAGAGAGAGATGCAGAGGAACTCTGGTGAGCTCTTGCATTCCTTATCTCATGAGAAACCTACAGGAGAGACCCTAAATATCCCTCAGAAGAGGGCTGGCCACCTAACCAGGTAAGCACCTATCAGGAGGGGTCTCTGATGTCACCTGCTGGCACTGGCCACTCAGAGGCCACTCAGTAGCCTCCACTGTGCCCTCACACCTCTGCATTCAAGATGACAGAGGTCTGGGACACACTGGAGGAGCTCTGGGCACCAACCCTGGGGTGGTGCTGGACAGGGGAGTGGTCACTCCCCTTTCCTTTGTCCAGTTTCACACCGGAGCAGGGGCTGGGGGATCCCTGAACCAGTGTAGACTGTGCCCTTCAAAGCATTTCCAGAGGCTGGGGGAGGCTACTCCTCCCCAGCCCTTAACACCTATTTCCAAAGGGAGAGGATGTAATACCCTCTCTCAGAGAAAATCCTTTGTTCTGCCTTCCTGGGACTGGGCTGCCCAGACCCCAGGAGGGCAGAAGCCTATCTGTGGGTTGGCAGCAGCGGTAGCTGCTGTGAAAACCCCAGAGATCTAGTTTGGCAGTACCCGGGGTACATGTTGGAGCCCCGGGGATGCATGGGATTGGCACCCCAATACCAGAGTTGGCATGGGGGGACAATTCCATGATCTTAGACATGTTACATGGCCATATTCAGAGTTACCATTGTGAAGCTACATATAGGTATTGACCTATATGTAGTGCACACATGTAATGGTGTCCCCGCACTCACAAAGTCCGGGGAAATTGCCCTGAACAATGTGGGAGCACCTTGGCTAGTGCTAGGGTGCCCTCACACTTAGTAAATTTGGACCTAACCTTCATTAAGTGAGGGTTAGACATATAGGTGACTTATAAGTTACTTAACTGCAGAGTAAAAGGGCTGTGAAATAACGTGAACGTTATTTCACTCAGGCTGCAGTGGCAGTCCTGTGTAAGAATTGTCTGAGCTCCCTATGGGTGGCAAAAGAAATGCTACAGCCCATCGGGATCTCCTGGAACTCCAATACCCTGGGTATATAGGTACCATATACTAAGGAATTATAAGGGTGTTCCAGTGTGCCAATCATAAATGGTAAAAATGGTCACTAGCCTTCAGTGACAATTTTAAAAGCAGAGAGAGCATAAGCACTGTGATTCTGGTTAGCAGAGTGTCAGTGACACAGTTAGGCACCACACAGGGAACACATATAGGCCACAAACTATGAGCACTGGAGTCCTGGCTAGAAGGGTCCCAGTGACACATATCAAACAGACTGACAAATAGGGTTTCCACTATGAGCACCAGGGTCCTGGCTAGCAGGATCCCAGTGAGACAGTAAAAACACCCTGACACATACTCACAAACAGGCTAAAAGTGGGGGTGACAAGGCTAGAAAGAGGCTACCTTCCTACAGAGCCATAGTGTTTTAGAATGGATTTGTTGGGATAGAGTGTCGTAGAGTAGAGTAGGGGGAGCGGAGTGTTGTAGAGTTGAGTAGAGTTCAGTGGTTCAGTGGCAGAGTGTGTCATATAGTGCACTGCTGTGGAGTGATGTGGGGAGGAATAGGGTGGAGTATGTTGGAGTGTATTGAGGTAGTCTGGTGAATTGGACTGGAGGAGAGTGGGGTGGATTTGACTGAGGTAGAGTGCGGTAGCTTTGGTGGTGTGGGATAGATTGAAGTGAGTGAACTGGAAGGAGTGGATTGGAGTGGGTTGGACTGGATTGAAATGGGGTGATGTGGATTGGATTGGGGTAGATTGGAGTGGGGTAAATTAGATTGGATTGGATGGGTGGATTGAATTGGAAGTGATAGGACTGGCGTGGGGTGGATTGGATTTGGGTGGAGTGGATTGGGGGGACTGGAAGGGAGTGGAAAGGAGTGGATTAGACTGAACTGGAGTGGGGTGGAGTGGATTCAGCTGGAGTGGGGTGGATTTGAATGTTCTGGCTTAAGGTGGATTTGATTCACTGGATTGGAGTGGGGTGGATTGGACTAAAGTGAGGTGGACTGAATTCATTGGATCGGAGTGGGGTAGACTGAACCTCAGTGGGGTGGATTGGACTGGAGCGGGGGATTGGATTGGAGTGGATTGGAGTGGGGTAGACTTAACTGGGTTGGTGTGGATTGTATTGGGGTGGATTGGAGTATATTAGAGTGGAGTGGATTGATTGAAGTTGAGTATGGTAGATTAGAGTGGAGTGAGTTGATTGGAGTTGGGTTGACTAGATGGGTTGGATTGGATTGGAGCGGGGTGGATTGAAATGGGATGGGGCAGATTGGATTGGTTTGAGGTGGACTGGGGTGGATTGGAGTTTGGTGTGTCTGATTGGGATGGGTTGGACAGGAGTGGCTGGGTGGAGTGGAGTGGGGTGGATTGGAGTGGGGTGCGTTTGAGAGGGATGCATTGCACTAAGGTGGATTGGATTAGATTGGAGTGGGGGGAATTGGATTGAGTGGGGAAGATTAAATGGGTAGGGTGAATTGGATTGACTGGGGTGGATTAGATGGCATGGGGTGGGCTGGTGTGGGGTCGGGTAGATTGGAGTTGATTGGATTGCAATGGGGTAGTTTGGACTGGAGTGAAGTGAAGTGGGTGAATTGAGTTGGGATGGATTGGTTTGAGGTAGATTGGAATGGGGTGGGGTGCATTGCAACGGCGTAAATTGGAGTGGGGGATTGGAGTGGAGTGGAGTGGGGTGGGCTGGAGTGGGGTAGAGTGGAATGGATTGGGGAGGGGTGGATTGGAGTGGACTGATTTAAATTGGTGTGGGGTAGATTGGATTGGAGTGGGGTGGATTGGACTGGACTGATGTGGATTATGTTGGTTTGGAGTGGGTGGATTGGATTAGAGGGGTGGATTGAGGTAGACTGGATTGGACTGGAGTGGGATTAAGATGAACTGGACTGGAGTGGGATGGATTGAAGTGTGTGGTGGGCGTATTGGAGTGGAGCAGATTGTTTTGGATTGGAGTGATGCAGATTGTTTTGGATTGGAGTGGGGCAGATTGTTCTGAATTGGAGTAGGATTGCTTGGAAAAGGGCAGATTGGATTGGTACAAATTGTTTTGGATGGGAGTGGTGCAGATTATGTTGGATTGGAGCAGAGCAGATTATTTTGGATTGGAGTGGTGCATATCGATGTAAATTGGAGTGGGGCAGATTGTTTTGGATTGGTGTGGGGCAGATTAGAGTGGGGCATATCATTTGGGATTGGAGTGGAGCAGATTATTTGGGATTGGATTGGAGCAGATTGGAGTGGGGCACACTGTTTTGAATTTGAGTGGGACAGATTGGAGTGGAGCAGTCTGTTTTGGATTGGAGTGGGGCAGATTGTTTTGGATTAGACTGGGGCACATTGGCGTGGGGCAGGTTGTTTCAGATTGGAGTGGGACAGATTAGTTTGGACTGGAGTGGGACAGATTGAAGTATGGCAGATTGTTTTGGATTGGAGTGGTGAAGATTGCTTTGGATTGAAGTGGGTGAAATTGTTTGGGACTGCAGTTGAGTATCTTGCCGTGGGGCAGATTGGAGCGGAGCAGATTGTTTTGGATTGGAGTGGGACAGATTGTTCTGGATTGGATTGCAGCAGATTGGAGTGGGGCAGACATTTTGATTGAGTGGCACAGATGGATTTGAATTGGAGTGGGGCAGATTGTTCTGGATTGGAGTATGAAGATTGACCTGGGGCAGATTGTTTTAGATCCGAGTGGGGCAGATTACAGTGAGGCAAACTGCTTTAGATTGGAGTGGGCCAAATTGGATTGGGGCATATTGTTCTGGATTGGAGTGAGGCAGACTAGAGTGGGGTAGATTGTTTTGGATTGTAGTGTGGTAGATTCTTTTGGATTGGTGTGGGGCATATTGTTTGGGATTGGAGTGGGACAGATTGGAGTGAGGCACGTTGTTTTGGATTGAAGTGGGGCAGACTGGAGTGGGGTAGATTGTTTTGGATTGGAGTGTGGCAGGTTGGAGAGGGGCAGATTGTTTTGGATTTGAGTGGGGCAAATTGTTTTGAACTGGAGTGGGGCAGGTTGTACTGGGACAGATTGATTGGAGTGGGGCATATTGTATTTATTGGTGTGGGGCAGGTTGTTTTGGATTGGAGTGCGGTGGGTTGAAGTGTGATGAATTAGAGTGGATTGGGGTGAGTAGTTTGGTTTGGAGTGGTGTGGCTTGCATTGGTCTGGGGTCAATTTGATTAAATTGGTTGGGTTGCATTGAGTGGGGTGGATTGGGGTCAGGTGGGGTGGATTGGCGTGGATTGGATTAGCGTGGGGTGGAATAGGGTGTGCTGCCTGATTATTTGTGAAAGCAGATTGATTATCCATTTGCAGTGTCCAGTCAGACACATCGAGCACCCTGTGCTCACATTACTCTGGTAAATAACCTCTTTGTAGCATGCTGATGTGGATTTTTTAAAGAAGTGTTAATGGTAGCCCATTATTAGTGAGATCTGACATCTGCATTTGAGAGCCTATCTCTGGTCCATCCCAGCTCCCAACTGGGAATGTTGAACTCTTAATTGCATACAAAAAAAACAAGGCAGGTCAGGAATCAAATTTTATTTTGCATTTCAGAAGTCTGCCAAGTGGTACTATGACATATGATACCATCAATCATTTTCAGCTTTTCAGATAACAGCATGTTGCATTGTGGGATTTGTAGTTTCACTTTTAACCCAGTCTCCAGGGGCTCAAATCTCCAGCATGCAAATACTGCTGGTTAAAATGCTTGACCTGGTTGATGTTATTAATGACATGGAAGTATTTGCCAGCTATGTTTTAAAAAATGTACTAAGTCGCATAGTACATGTAAAAAAAAAAAAGGTTGTTTCACACATAAAAACAAAATGAAAAACCTCTCACATATTTAATGTGGGTCCACTCTTTCTTTCATGTCACCTTTTAAAACAAGCATTAATAATGCTAATTGTTTTGTATTTGGTAAAGTAGAATGTTTTATATTGAGCAACAAATGTACAGCCTGGCTAGCAGCAGCACAAACGAACTTAACACAAAGAACAAGAAATATACAGATGGCTGTAGAAGGAAGAGCATCACACAATTCCTCATACAGGACAGGTGCAACATAAGTAGCTAACACACAAAGAGAGAGTGAGGAGTGAGAAGAGTTAAAAGATTGTTAACGCTCTTTGTAATGAAACAGAAACATGCGCGAAGTTTGAAAGAAGCAGCCAAACTTCTTATGGAATTAACATACATGAATTTGCTTACAGAGTGAGTTTCACATACTACCCTTCACATATATAGCACTGTGAAGCTACCAAAAGTATTACTGTCCACGGATTACACTGTTTCCTAGTTATGAGTTACCTGGTTTGGGTGAGGATATGTCCTCTGTGCAGATATGTATGTTCTTCCTTTGTTAAACAGTTATAGTTATATAAAAGTGTATATATATGGATAAACTAAAAATAGTTTTTACTGTTGTCCACCTACCACAAAATTAAAAACAGGAGTATCAAGCAATGAACCCTGCTCCTCTTTTCCTTAGACGAGTTTTGGTGCTTCGACATTACCCCCATAGGGTTAGGCAACTTCCTCTGGACTATAGATATTGCTATTGCACATAAAATTTTGAAAACCAGTTTCGGTCTCACAGGGCACATAATGCATGCTAAATTATCCTTTGTTTTATTCACAAGATGGGGCAATAGCGGCGAAAACCCAACTTCTTCATGGAACAGGTACACCTTAAACAGAGACGGTGCAAATTTCCACCCTTCAGAGGACAAGCACAGCTAGGGAAGATACAGTACAAACTTTCCCCATCACAGGACATGTACACATTGGGCAGCAACAGTGCAATCTTTGAAGTCTGACAGAAAAGGCACACAATGGTATTAGCACAGCAAGCTTCACTGTATCATAAAACACATCAAGCTCCAACTTCAATTCCCTGTGGAACAGATTGAGAAGGGCAGACTAGTGCATGCTTTCATCGCCCACAGCACATATAAAGTTAAGACATGAGTGATATGTAGGTTACAGACAGATCACTGGGTATTATGCCTAACTCATGGAGAGAAATGCACATGTGGATGAAGTAGTGAATATATAACTTACATTTCTGAACAGTTATTACTTTGGTGATATTACATGTCAAAACAACAAGTGATGGACGGAATGCTGAACATTGTCAAACACTCACCCCCAGTCATAGATCTGGGTTTAATCCATCGTTCTTTTGCTCACCATGCCACCCCAGTTTGGACCCAGCCATATGCAAATCAGTCTTGACCCTGTTCCTCATGGGAACAGTCCAGACCGAACTGCCAAGCCAGGTCCTCACTGGACCGGAAACAAGCATCCTGGGACCGGTTTCGGGGTTTCACCCCTCATCAGCCAGGCTAGCTTGAATCCAGTGGCATGGGAAGCACGGGACCCACGTCTGGGCATACCCTTCCCACTTAGGGCGACAAAGCAAAAACAACAAGTGATGGACGGAATGCTGAACATTGTCAAACACTCACCCCCAGTCATAGATCTGGGTTTAATCCATCGTTCTTTTGCTCACCATGCCACCCCAGTTTGGACCCAGCCATATGCAAATCAGTCTTGACCCTGTTCCTCATGGGAACAGTCCAGAACGAACTGCCAAGCCAGGTCCTCACTGGACCGGAAACAAGCATCCTGGGACCGGTTTCGGGGTTTCACCCCTCATCAGCCAGGCTAGCTTGAATCCAGTGGCATGGGAAGCACGGGACCCACGTCTGGGCATACCCTTCCCACTTAGGGCGACAAAGCAAAAACAACAAGTGATGGACGGAATGCTGAACATTGTCAAACACTCACCCCCAGTCATAGATCTGGGTTTAATCCATCGTTCTTTTGCTCACCATGCCACCCCAGTTCGGGCTAGACTGTTCCCATGGGGAACAGGGTCAAGACTGATTTGCATATGGCTGGGTCCAAACTGGAATGGCATGGGCAGCAAAAAAATGATGGATTAAACCCAGATCTGTGACTGGGGGTGAATGTTCGACAATGTTCAGCATTCCGTCCATCACTTGTTGGTTTTGCGATATTACATGTCAGCATCTCAAAAGCCTTGCTGGTACCGCTACGAGGCCTTCTGCATGTGTTGATTCTTTCGTCTTCCACATATTGAGAAGTAGCCATTACCTATTTAGGGCATCCAGCCACAGCATAAGTACTGTGATCTAGACACGCCCATAGGCGCAAATATCTTTAAAAAGAGTTTGAAACACTCCCGACCCCCAGCCCCCACTCCCTCGGGAGCAGTGCAGTCCCAGTCTCCGAGCTGCACCTATTGAAAATGTTGAGGACCGCCCCTGTAGTGATAGTATTTGGTACCAAAGTCGAAGTTTAACTAGGCCAATGTAGTGTGGCCTCTTTCTCGGACTGCATTGCCTAGAAAGAAGAAGTTGTGTAATAGTTTGTTGTGACACACTTGTTTTTGAGTGTGTGACGATGCAGTGCATTTGTAGTGCCCTGCATTTTTGGAACCGAAGTCTCATGAGTTCAGCGCCATATGGGAAGTGTGCGTGTCAGGTTAAGAGTACCCCTATCCATACATATAATAATTTGTCCTTGATATAGTGCTTAATGCAGTGGGTCCATTGCTTCAAAGAGTTGTGAATATTATGTGTTATCACGACACTGAGTAAAGTCGTATAGGTAGTCGGTGATAATGCTGTTTTCAGGCTGTTAAAGTAGGTTAATGCAGAGAAGACGTGGGCATGTGCAGGGAAAGATTTTTCAGCTGAGTCCTGAAATCACTTTCCATGTTAGATCTGCACTGGGCCACAGACTGCCTGTTCAAATCCAGCTCTATGCAATTAGCACAGTCCCCAATGAGGAGTAAAGCAAAGGTCGCTGATTGCAGACCTAATCTAGCGGCAGCACTTAATCTGAGCTTTAGCCATTAGCAGCGTGTAGAATAGAAATGTCTTGCAAGTGTTTGGGTTAATGTAGAAGGACTCTGTAAATGGAGCTAAATCCTGCGGACTTACTTGAATGTGGAAGTGCTTAGCGCTGACATTTGGAGGAGATGTGTTCCATTCCCCAGCACTGGGTCATGGTCCTGGGGGTTTTGGAAGGCAAAAGTGAATGAACTTTTCGTTCTCTTTCTTTCATGCATTCTCATCGTGCCATCTGGTTAAAATCTCCCCATTCTGTTTGCTCTTAATCCTCGTGAGGGGGCCTATTTTCTTCAGCACTGCAGTGGGAGTGGTGGTGAGGGCGTGTGTGGTGGGGGCTGGAGACTACATTTTCGTGTGACTCATCGGGGGTGCAGAAGACAGCCAAGCGATAGGAAGAAGTGCGTTGATTGAGGAAAGAAAGAAAATGTTGACATTTGCAGGCCTGAAGCCTGGTACACACTTGCAAAGGTCACCGGCGCGTAAACAGATATTAATGGTTAGCTGGGTAAATGGTACATAAACAGGTCATGTTAATATTTAACGTGAAGGGGAACTGGCCGCTGAATAGTTATAAGCTCATGAAAATACTTGGCAGCGGCAACTCTCAAAAGGGCAAGGGCCTATCATTGACGACACCTACTACTATGAAAGCCGTGACTTTAAAGAAACTAGCTCGAGGGCTGCCCCTCATAGACTCCTCTCTTTCCTTGTTCAGAACAATGAAGCTTTTCACGGGGCAGAACATTTGCTTGAATCATTGATGGGAAAAGGCGCCACTACCACGTTTATTCCGCAGTTCGTTTGAGTCCCTGCCCGTGTGGCTGTGCGAGGCAAGGAACCTCCGTGAGGCATTAAGAAACTGAGGGGCATATTTACAAGAAGGTGGTGCTCCATAGACTTTTCTTGAGCCCCCCTACCGGCACTTAACAACACCATGGTTGCGCTGTATTTACAATACGGAGCACCATGGCGGTAGTTAGCTCAATGGCGTCAACATTTTTGATGCTATTGTGGCGCTTTGCTACATTAGCGTCAACAATTTTGAAGTTAGTGCAGCAAAGCACAGGGAGGCCCATTGAATATAATGGGTGCGTCATTTTAACGCCTGCTCTGAGCAGGTATTAAAAATGACGGGAAAAAATGGCGCAGTGAAATGTTGCAAATTTCACTGTGCTATATTTTCAGGCCTTCCTGCGCCGGAACGCCCCCCCTTTGCATACATTATGCCTGATGCAGGCATAATGTGGCACAAGGGGTCACAAAGTGCCACAATGCAAGCATTGTGCACTTTGTGAATAAGGTGTGGCAGAAATGCCACCTGAGCATCGCCTTAGCGTAAAAAAAAAATGACGCTATGGCAGCGCTAAGGTGGCACAAGGGGATTGTAAATATGGCCCTAAATATCTATCTATCTATCTATCTATCTATCTATCTATCTATCTATCTATCTATCTATCTATCTATCTATCTATCTATCTATCTATCTATCTACATATATACATACTTGAAAAAAACAAAAGTTAAAGTGATGTTTCGTTTTACTTAGGTGAAAAAGCCAGTTTCAATGTTACATTTTAAATGAAAAAAAAACACTGAAATTCAACAGTTTTAGGTATCTCAAAGATGTATAAGGTTTAACTCACGCCCGGTCATGCACAGTGTTGTGGTCAATTATGTCAGTTCAATTGTCATCAATAATGTTATCAATGATGCTACAGACATGCCATGAGCATTGTTATTGGAGGTCATTAGCTGTGCTTGGTTAGGTCATGAGTTTTCAGTATTTTTCTTTTGGTTATTGGACCTCATTTTGATCCTGATACTGCATAATACAATGTGGATTATAGTGTCTGTGATGTGTTATGTTATGTTATGTTATGTGGATTGTAGAGTGTGGCTAATCACCCTTGAGGCTATCCAGGTACCGAGGAGGGCAGGCCTGAGTGGGGAAGCGGAGATCATGCATGTTTCATCTGGAAGAGCCATGTCTTGAGGTTTCTTTGGAAGTCCATGACGGAGGGGGAGGTTCAGTGGTGTTGTAGGAGGTCATTTCAGGTCTTTGCTACGAGGTATGAGAAGGAGTGTCCTATACTTCTGGCCTGCTTGAAACAAGGGATGTGTGTTTTTGCCTCGGGCGCATATTGAAGGTGTCTAGGGGGTTGGTAGAAGTTGAGGCCGTGTTGAGGTATGCAGGACTAATGTTGTGGGTGAGTAGCTTGAACTTACTTACATCTTTCCTGGACTGGGAGCCAGTGGAGATTGTTGAGGTGTGGAGAGATGTGGTTATTTCGGGTCCCTTGCTCACTGTGCCACTGGTTTCAAGCTAGCTGGTCTGAGGAGGGGTGATACCTTGACACCGGTCCCAGGATGGGATTTAACCCAGATCTGTGACTGGCAGTGAGTGTCTGAAAATTTTCAGCACTCCATCCATCATCCTTGTGTGTTGCTAAGGTTGCCCTAAGTGGCCAGGGTAGGCCCAGATATGCGTCCCTTGCTCACTGTGATACTGGATTCAAGTTAGCCTGGCTGATGAGGGCTAATACCCCAAAACCGGTCCCAGGATGCTTGTTTCCGGTCCAGAGAGGACCTGGCCTGGCAGTTCGGGCTCAACACTTCCCCTGGGGAGCAGGGTAAAGACTGATATGCATATGTCTGGGTTCAAAATGGGGGGGGCATGGTAAGCAATAGAACAATGAATTTCAACCAGATCTGTGACTGTGGGTGAGTGTTTGAAAAGCTTCAGCACTCTGTCCATCATCTTTTTGTGTTCCTAACAATACCTAACCACAAAGCATTGCTTCCTAGAGGCGGTTGCATCATCAAGTGATTGGTAATTTCAATTAATTAAAGAATATATCCCCATACCTTTGCATTTTCTAGAAAAGGTGGTTTTACAGTCAGGCCCAAAGTCTGTAGAGGTGATCAGTCCTTCATCAAAAAGTAGAGAAAAAAATCTGCCTTCATTATTTTTTGACCCCAGCTACGTGGAAGAGCAGGCTCTTGGGATTAAAGACAATGGCCCTGATTTACAAACCTGTCACACAATGCAGTGCAGCACCCAAAGCTGCTGTGCTGCATTGTGTGATAGGGACAGAGCAAAAAAAGTACCATATCTACAGAGATGAGGCACTATCCTGCTCTCTACCTAGCGCTGGTGTCCAATCGGGCTGTCGAGATCCAGGCACACAACTTTGCTCCACAGTGCAAAGATGTCTGCATCAGTATATCAAATGTTTTGTACTGGAAAGGTGCTCAGTCAGTACAAAATACTATGCTTAGACTAACTTTGAAATCCTTCCCACTTTGGGTGTGTGCTGTACAGTGCAAAACACATGCAAAGTTGGAAAGTTCGGAGAAACAAAAGCATTTCTCATTTTTTAACACCTGCTTTCAAGTGGGGTTAATTTTGGTGCGCAACCCTGTCTGCTATTGTTAATAGATGGGGTTTTGAGTCATAAATAATGGAAGCACCCATGTACCATCCGTAGAACGCTTCCATGAGGCAGAGTAATGCAAAGCAGCGTTATTTATGTTGGTTTGTATTACTTTTTTTTACACACTAACACAAATATCAATTTGCTTTGGTTTGTAAATCCCCAAAAGTATTTTGCGTTAGATGAACATTAAAAAATAACACAAACCTGACACAAAATCTTTGTAAATCTGGTCCCATATGACTGTCACCTACAGAAAGGTCCATCATAACATAAAGTACATACTTTCATTTTTACTAAATAAAAAGCTCAGCTGGGAACATAGGAACATTTTCAATCAACATTTATACATATACTATTTCTTTAAAAGAGAAAACATACTTGATGTATTCCTCTTTTAAAGTCATGTAGTAGATGTTTTTTTATCAAATCACTTTGTATCGTGTAATCAGAGCTTAAAGTACATCATCCATCATGTGTTGAGTGGTGAATTATGCTTTGTCAGGGCCGAAATAGGGGATACAAAGAAAATCTGTGTGACTTTTCTTGATTAACAAAATCGTTTCTGTACAATTTTCCACCAGCTGGTGCCTAACAGAAGACTGCAAGTATGCCCATTTCAAAGTGATATGAAGTACAGGATCTTGAAGCAGGCATCTTGAAAAATCTAATACTTTAATAGGATTCCCATCCAGCTGACCCGCAGTGTCTCAGACCCTATTGCCCTATCAAGGGGTCTAACACATTCCTCTTGTGATGGACGCTCACACTCCATCTTCTCCTATATCAAGTAGATTGTATGATTCTGGACCGAGTGTCTGGTATTGTTCCTCTAGCTTATGTGCTATATCAAGAGCCCATAATCTACATTACCTTTAAAGAGAAATAGTTACAATCTCCTTCTAAAAGCCAGCTATTTCACTAATCAAAATACATCTACCATTTGACTTAAGAGAAAATATCCACTTATTTCTCTTTCTCTTACAAACAAAATGATACCTCTCTGACTATGAATTGAAAATGGTCCAGTATTGAAAATGTTCCCTATTGGGGTGTGGCCTGCAGAGCATGGTGGCAGCAGAGTAAAAGCCGAGCTCCAGCACGCTGCAACTCCATGACGACAAAAATCCTGACCTGAATGTCCCCCGAGCCAGGATTACCAGCTCCCCGCACAAGAGAGGGGTCCCCCTATCCACAACTGCTGATATCACTGCAGAGCAAGCTGTGGATCTGAGGAAGGAGCTGTCTTACTGCCACAAGGGGCGAGAAAGCCCTGAAATGGTGCCGGTGGGCCACAACCTTAAAGACAGTGCCGGAGTGAAGCGCTGCAGCTCCAGTGAAAGGGAGCACAGCGGGAAGGAGAGCGGCATAATTGTAAGTGAGTGTCAAGATGGTGCAGGTGGGCTCCCACTTTTAAAGACTGAGTCAGAGTTTGGTGGCGACGGAGACCTGCTTTCTCCTTCCCCTTTCCCAGGAACCAAGCTTGGCGAGTAATGCTGCAGTAAGGCCGGGCAGCCCTGAGGGAAATCGGCTAACTCCTTTGAGGAAGACCGGCACAGGCAGGAAGCAAAGACCGTGGCAGGCCCTGGGGTCTTAGAAACAGGAGCATACCTACACAAGGCGGCTTCCATAACATCAGCCAGATTGGAGGGAGGAGAGCTAGTGGGGGCCCAAACTACTTGCTGGGCAAGGAGGATCTGAGAATTGCAGAGGAGAGAGGGGGCCCGTGGTCCCACATATGCTTTGCTCTCTCTTCTGGAATAAAGGTGCTGCAGCCTGACTTACAACCCCCTAATTCTATAGCTTTCTGGGAGCCAAGGAAGACAATAATTTTGGAGGCAAACTAATTCTTCAACCACAAAGAGCAGGAGATATATCCTGTGGCCCCATGCCCCAGCAGAGGCAAACCTCTTCCACTGGGAAGCACAGAGGATGGTGAAAACCCACGGCCTCAGCCTTATAGGAAACAGACCTGAAAGAGACATGTAACACAGAACTTGAGGCCAATACCAGGGACAGATTCTGGATGGAGGAGACGGTGATCCACAGGAGGTTCTATTATTGATTGTGGACCTGAACAGTGTCTCCGGTGGGGTTCTTGTGCACGAGAAGGAGTAGTGGCAAGTGAGACCACAGGTCAATTCCCTGCAATCACACCACAGACGGCCCTAGAACTGCAAGACACCTGTTATTTAGCTAAAGGTGGCAGGATAACTTAAGTGTTGTGTGAGTACTGGCCGTAGTTAAAGAGCCATTATAAAATATAGAGTCCCACTGCAGGGGGCAAGCAGCAGTGATGTGGTGTGCACCAAAACGTCACACCAAAAATGAGAGGAAGCTGAAAAAATGGAAAACAGTAGGCAGCCTCACCCCCCCAAATGAGGACAGAAAAGAGCCTAGAGAGAGCCTAGAGTCACATACAGCAATAATTCTGTTGGCCATCAAAGACACTGAAGAGGTATTGGAACAGAAGATTGAGACAGTAGCCCTTGATATGAACCTCTTATAGGAAGACCATAAGAAATTGGTGGACAGAGTGGCAGAGACTGAATCAACCCTGGTGCAAACAAGACCAACAGTATTGTCACATGGAGATCTCTTGTCCGAGCTAGAAAAGGATATAGCATCACTGTGGGTAAAGGTGGATGACGCGGAAGACCGATCACCGGGTGCTGGGTCTCCATGAAGGAGTGGAAGGACCGTCAATGGAGCTGTATCTGGTGGTCTGGTTGGCCAAAGTGGTGTTTGAATGAATAACGGTCGGGAGGGTACATCTCATTCTTGGTAAATCACGACAAACGGGAGCTCCTCCATGAGTGACGGTGGTTCAGCTTGTAAACTACAGAGATAGAGTTGCAGTATTACAGAAAGCCTGATCCCATGGTCCTTGGCAGGTGGAAGGAGCCTCAGTATCACTCTATCCAGATTATACAATGACAGTGTAGAGACAGAGAGCAACATTTCTAGCGTAAAGAGACACTTACGGATTGTAAACATACAATATGCTGTGTTTTCCCTGGCCACACTTCACATTATCTTGGAAGGAGACATATGCTTTTTCTCAAGTCCCCACAAGG
This sequence comes from Pleurodeles waltl, assembly GCF_031143425.1. Lineage (NCBI taxonomy): Eukaryota > Metazoa > Chordata > Amphibia > Caudata > Salamandridae > Pleurodeles > Pleurodeles waltl. Next base: position 502,257,903 of record NC_090440.1, read on the forward strand.
CAACACAGAGGAACAGTTCACGTCCAACTGATGCGATGCAAAGGGACGATGCAAACCACGCAGGAGACTGGCCCAGAAACCGTCCCGAGACCAAGTGGAGACTGAAAAAGCAAAAGTGGTGGAGGCACTACATGGACATCAAGCCACCCCAGGAGGCAAGATATGGCATGTTCTTCAGTGTGTGGGGAGGACTTGGAGGATGAGAGATCAGGATCTTCTTCCTCAGGGGCGGAGACCCCTCCACCAGTAGTGACACCAATGACTTCAGGAGAAATAATATAGGTGATACCTGGGGCCACATGGGTTTCAAAGTCTCGGGAGATGCACTCATATTGCTCATGGCACCCATCATGCTCCTGCAGACATTGGAAAATCAGCACGTTTTGTGGTCTACTATAACTTTTGGGTGCAGGGGCAACTGATATACTGTGAATTGGTGGCGCAGCCAGTTGGAAGACCGTAGCACAGTAAGACAGGGTGGGAGGGGACTTTGGGGTTGATTTCAAGGTTTTTCCTTTGTTTGGGGGAAATTAGTCAAGAAGAGGTCACTGAGCATAAATCAATAGGTGAGAAGTAGCTGATGGTTCAAGATACCTAACATGACTACTAAAAGTTTATCGATACTAACAGGGAATGTGAATGGGTTGGGTCACAAAATCAAGTGGGGTTTGGAAGCAAAAGTCCTCTCAACATGCGCTGTGGATGTATTGTTTTTACAGAAAACCCTCATGAAAGGAACTCATGCCCCACTGCTGGCAAGGGGAAACATAAAGTGGCGTATCATGCAAGATACACAATGGGATCCAGGGGTGTAGCTATCTTGGTTAAGAATCTCTTCCTTTTGAAACAACCAGGATGTGGAAGGACACTTTAGGCTGATGTATAGTGATACTAGGATGGACGGGTGAAATGTTAGCACTTGTTGAAGTATATGTACCACCCAAGCTTCAGATTGAAACACTACAGGTGTTATGTAGGATAATAATGGAGAACCCAATGATAATGGGGGTAATTTTAAAATGCTTATGGACCCTACCCTGAGTAGGACATATATTAAACCAGTACAAATAACTCACGAGGGGAGACTTAGTGGTTTTACACAGGCATGGGGGATGGTGGATGTGTGAAGCTCCCTTCATGAACAAGATAAGGCTTATTCTTATTACTCCAGAGCTCACAACAAACACTCCCACATAGATTATATTTTTACACCCACACTGACACTCCATAGATGCACAGACATGAAATTTGGAGTACATGGAATATCAGATCCATCTCCCCTGGACGTTACAATACAGACGCAGAGAGTGAGAGGATTGAGCGAATGCTGGATGAAGGCATTGCATTTAACGTGACCAGCGAGGTAGAGGGGCTAACTAAGTCAAAGGACCAGTATTTTAAAGAAAACGAGGCAATGGTTAAAGATGATATTATTCTGTGGGAGGCCTATAAAGTTACAGTAAAGGGGGGAGATACTTTAGCGGATAAAAGAAAGAGAAAGGGGAAATGCAAAGACCTGGAACAAGAGATCCGACAGATGATAGACAGCCCCAATCACAAACAGATAACTCATCACCTGGATCATCGGATGGCAGAGAATAAAGCAAAAGCGACAAATGAGGTTAAACTGCTATACCAAGCCAGGCATTAGAGGGTTTATGAAGGAGGAAACGAGGTGGGGACACTCTTAGCATGACTAGCAACTAGGGAAGTGGATGGATCTCACATAACCAAATTGGTGGATCCTCGGGGGACTAGAGTGCAGGGAAGTGAGCCAATAGCAAAGGTCAAGGTGGGATACTTACAGGAGTTTTATTGGGGGATCCACGTGGGAGAAGACTCAGAGTTAAAGGCCTTTGTGAGGGATTGCCCTGTATAAAGCTGGGTAAAGATAAAGTGCTGCAGCTAGAAGCAGACTTGACAGAAGAGGAGATCAGTGTAGCACTCTCCCAGCTACAGACAGGGAAGGCACCAGGTCCAAATGGCCTACCGGTAGAGTTTCCATGCTGATTATCCGCAAAAGTAGTGCCTCTTCTACATAAGATGTATATCAAAGCTTCTGAAAGGGGCGAACACCCTAGGGATCTGCAGACGCAACTGTTATGCCTACCCTAAAACCAAGAAAACTTACAGATAGATGGGACTCATACAGACTCATCTCACATTTTGAATATAGATGTGAAAATATTGGCCAAACTATAGTGAATAAGCTGAGAGGACTGATACTAGGGTTGATCCACCCAGATCAAAATGGGTTTATGCCACACAGGTCCACATGATTTAATCTTAGGAAACTACACGATAATATAGGAGCCAATGAAGGTTTACAGATATCACTGGTGGTGGCCTCCCTAGATGCCCATAAAGCATTTGATTCAGTGGAATGGCCCTATATGTTTGCAGTTTTACGAAAAGTGGGTTTTGAAACAAAATTCCTGAAATAGGTTAAATTACTATATACACAACCTCAATCATGATTGAAGATAAATGGGTCCTTTTGAAGGCGTTCCTGATTGGGAGAAGCACGTGACAGGGATGACTCCTGTCACCATTATTGTTCATGTTAACAATAGAGACATTTCCAGAATGGATAGGAACCGATGCACAGACTGAGAGATGGAGATGGGATCCCTCTTGGGAGGATCGTATCTCGTTATATGCAGATAATATGCTGCTATACTTAACCAAGCCCGACAAAACCCTGGCTAAAGTATGAGAAATCTTTACAATCAACTGGGATAAATCTCAAATTTTTCTGATGGGCACAAATTGGTGGTGAAAAATCCCATCCCAATGTTGGAGAAAGTACACTAAATATTGGTAAAATATGGGGAATATTCCGGGCTCCATATCAACTGGGATAAATCACAAATTTGCTGATGGGCACAAATGGGTGGCAAGAACTTCCCTCTCAGTGCTGTTGCGGATCAAAGATACGCACTTTAAATATCTGGGGGATGGTTAGCCTGAACTGCCACATGACATTGCGAAGATAATCTTCCACCCTTACTGCAGAACCTGGAAATGTATGTGAGATACTGGGGAGAACTACCTCTCTCCTTAATGGGGAAGGTATTGAAGGTGGCATTGTTAAAAATGATGGTCCTCCCACACTTCACCTATGTGTTGCAAAATAGCCCCTATAAGATACCAAAACAGTTTTTAAGAAGATACCTCAGAACCTGTTGTGGCAGGGAGGAGTCCCAAGAATAGCACTTACAAGGGAGGGATTATGCTGCCCAATATACAATGATATTAAGACGTGGCACACCTGAGCATAATTAATGATTGGGCCTATGCACCAGTGAACCACCCAGCATTTCAAATGGATAGGGAGATGGCGGGAAAGAAAGGATATTTACATATTCTCAATGGGGGAAAATTGAAAATGGAGGCTCCCCTGGCACGAAAGTGACAGTAGCGTTATGGCATGAGCTCCACTGAGTGATGAGATGGAAAGGGCGACTCACCCCGGGGACTCTACTTTGGGGGGAGGTTAAAATATTAAAGGAACGTAATAGTTCTGAGAGTTTCCAACAATAGGAATTAATAGGGCTCAGCACCCTGTCGGACATCTGGGATGCTGAATGGATGGCTCCTTTCACCTACTTTCAAACAGAGTATGAGACGTCCTCCTCCCAAATGTTCAGATATCTGCAATTGTGTCATGTGCTGCAGACAACAATTACATCAGGGGACAAAATTATAGAGGCCTTTCTACTGGAATATTGTTTATTGGAGGGACTACTACCCATAAAACAGATTTTTCTCGTCTATCAAACCCTAATGAGGAATACCCAGAGTGACCTTGCATCATTGAGAGTTAGATGGCACTAGTAACTAGGGAGAACTTGAGGATGGAAAATGGGTAGATGCATTACAGGTCCCCAGACACGTAGCAATTAAGTCCTATTACAAATTATTAGAGTTAAAAATCCTACATATGGAGTACTGTACTAGAGGCCATTTACATGAAATAGGGAAGGTGCTAGACGATTCCTGCTTAAGAAGATGTGGACAAAAGGGGACCTTCTTACATATACTTTGGAAATGCCCGGCTCTGAGTGCAGTCTGGGAGAGAGTGACACAGAGACTAGAAATAGCAACTAACGTGAGCATATTGATGAGCGCCCCACTAGCCCTATTAGAGGTCAGGAGTGAATCGGATATAGCCTCCTGCCAACACACATTAATGAGTTTAGGTTTTCTCCTCACAGAAAGAGAAAAATAGCACTTAAAAGGGGATACCCAGTGGCTCCAGGTACAAAGGACTGGGAAAGTCAAATGGATGTAAGTCACATGCAGAAAAAAAACAATCTATGAAGTAAGAAGGTGTCCAACGACATTTGAGAAGATTTGGAAAGCATGACAAAGTGATGAGTGAAATATCAAGATGCTGGCGACCACAGTGGGAGTGAAGGGTGCGGGTGTGAGAGGGGAACAAGGAGGTTATCATGTATATGTTGTATGGCTGGAAAATTAATGAAACACTTTATTTTAAAAAAAAAATCAAAATCTTCCTATTGCTCTCTTTGTCTAGTTTGATTTGGTAAACTAATAGGGTGTCTGGTTTTAGTTGGTTAGAGAATCTCAGTGACACATGTTCATGGCCCTACCCTAACATTCCTGATATACTCTGACTCTTAGTCGCTGGACTCAATCCACCGTATTGTTATTCAATGAGTAGGTGAATTTCATTCTGCTGACTTTGGTACAGGTCCAGTACACTCAGATTCAGGCTTCCTATGCACAGGTGGGAGTAACATTTAGTCTTAGGCTGTTCCATGGGTAACTCCTGTCATCTCCACTACAGATTGGTTACAAGATAAGGTCCATTAGACGTTGGAACTAAAATGTTTCATCTACATTTCCTAATTGATTAATTCTATTAATGCGTAAATAAATTAGTTGTCTTGCATTACATTTTGAGCATATTTTTTGCAGATATCTGGACGACTGCGTTTTGCTTAAAAATACCCATACTATAAAAAGATTGGGATGAGGGAGGGTATTAAGAGTAATTCCAGATTTAGTTAGCAGCATTTCATGTTACTTCTGTGTCCCTATACTTACATATCCTTGTACTATGCCACAGCTGTTTACCCTAGGGTACCCTATTAACTGTGGAATTGCAGGCAACTTGGGGGTTGAGGGCTGCCGTGATAGAACCCTGCCTGGGAAAGGAGGAAGAAGGAAGGAGATTGAAGGAGAAAATGTTTGTTCTTGTGTTACTTTGTGTGGGCACACCTCATTGTGCAAGTACTTGAATGAGGGTAGGAAACTGAAATCTTAAAGACCATGGGCAAGTGACACACATTTTTTTCAAAATGTCAACTGCCCTGGACCAACTATTCTCATAATAGGTGACATGTGTCTATGCTTGTTTGACATACATGAGAAATTCTGGCTAAAATTACAGAGCATATTAAACAAGGAGGTTGTTTTCTCAGTTAAAAAATAGGCTTAAAGTAACGCTTTAAGATGAGTATGACTGGAGACCAAGTGCATAAGATGAGTATGACTGGGGACCAATTGCGTAAATTGTTTGCTGGTAAATTATAGATAATCATTTTTAATATCAGCTAATCTGATTGATAAATTCAGACCCTGAGGTAACCTAGAATGACAGATTTGTGTTAAACTACCACACTTTGGTTGCCAAGTATGTTAGAGAGTTTGATTTAATTGACATTTACTGCTAGATAGAGAACAAATTTCAGTCACTTTTATGCACACTGATGGGTACAAAATTAGAAACACATTCCCTCCCCCCTACACAATCAGTCCCTTGGTTACATTGAACTCCTTTGTATTTCAGGCTAGGAACTATGGGTCAGAGGTACAAAGCACTTTTGTGGACACAAACGCTCTTTTACAGAGTTTGTTACCACAAAATGCTTTTTGCAATATACTAAACCCATTTTAGGAGTCTGCAACTTTCGTCTGCCTCCTAAATTGGGTTTAGAAATTGAAAAGGTATTGCAATTTGGGAGAGGTATGATCTAGACATCCTTTCCAAATAGTGAATCATATCCATATGTTCCAGTGGTTAAGAACTGAAATAGCGGTTGTAAACTATTGAGAGTTCACTGACCACCGCCAGGTTGAGGTGGAAACCATTTTAAAAAAGAGAAGGGCCCACCAGGGATTCCTTCCCATTTGTGAATATTAAAAAAGTGTGTTTGGGGATTGGCAGTGATCCATGGAACCACTGCCAAATCTCAAACAAACTTTAAAAATAAAATAAACTTTTCTTTTCAAAATGGTCTGATTTCCTTTAAGAAAAACGGGATGCATTTAAAAAAGTTTACTTTAAAGGCCACCGCAGGTATAGTGGTCTACTGGCCCCAGCAGGCTGCCATGCCTATTATGGCATCCAATCAGAGTGATTCGCAATTTGCAACCTACCTGACTAATATTTATGAGGTAGGTAGGATTGTAACCCACTATGTTTCAGACTTTTAAGAATTTAGCTTTTAGGACATTGGTCAGTTCTCAAAATTCTTCACTGGTCGTAAAAATACTAATTGCAAACTGTGACAAGTAAATAGTATATCTGCCACAAAGTGCTCCTATTCCAATATTCTATTATGAAAAGTCTATTGGGGGCTTGAAGGAGGATGACGAAATGCCAATGTAGTGTTTAGCTGATTATTGTGTGATTAACATGAAAAATGGCTATAATTCAAGGGACATAGGCCTCTACCAGATGGTTTGGGACAATTAGTATCCATAGTGTAGAACAGTGGTTCCCAACCTGTGGTTCAGGGACCCCTGGAATTGGCCAAGCCTCCTGATGGGGTCAGTGACTGCTTAGAAAATTAAATAATATTAACAGATTAGGTCCCAGCTCTCTGTAATGTCTCAGTGGGGGGACCCAGATTCCAATAATGATTCAGTGGGTGTCCCATGGTTCCAGTAATGATAAAGTGGGGGGGTCCATAGAAGTCAACAGGTTGGGAACCACTGGTGTAGAATATCAAATATGAGTAATTTTACCCCAAGATTCCAAAAGGCTAGATATCAGAAGTGTTCAATTGAGGTATTTTTAAGAATGTCAGCAGGTGAGTTAAAAGGAAGGGACTGTGACTTGAATTCCTGAGGTATGGCATGGTTGACCCATATCACATATCATGTCTCACCTTGTCTTGGGTTACCACATACGAGCTTGCCTTTGGCACAAATTTGTCATAGACATCTTCTTATGAATTCTCAGGTTGAAACCTTAGGGATCAAGTGACATGTGGGATAAGTGCAGCTATTCCATGAGTGATTAAGTGTTTCTTCGTGAACAGAAGGAATAATATCCAGTCAAGCTTCAGTGCATAGCAGTGTGGCTGCCAGAAAACAAATATACTAAATAAAAGGCGAGGGAAAATAAGGGATAGTTTGAGAGGAGCACAAAGAGCCTTAAATTGGAAATAACAGCAAAAAATAGAAGTTAATTTATAATAAAAAAAAATGTAAAATGTCTTCCAGATAATTCGAACCCTCGTTGAGTCAATAATAGCAAGTGAATGAATGGAGAACTGCCTCCTCAGGCAGGCCCAAGATGCACCACATTTCACATTACCTATCTCGTGACCATGAAATGATGGGTTTAATGCAGAATGAAGCACGTACAAGAAGGTAAAATAAATACAAATAAAGTTGAGTTATGGACGGGGATGACTTCGAAGCACAAACAATCTCCCTGTGAGGGATACAATGAAATTAAAACTAACGATTTGATAAAATATTAAAATCAAATTGAAAAATAATTGCTATAATACTTCATGAAGGTAGAGGGAGACAGCAAAATACTTGTGGAATCATAAGCCAGAGCAGCGCAGGGAGTCCTAAGTTGCCAGAAAACAACACAAGCTGAAAGTTATGATAGTTTAATTAAACAGTCAGTCACTGTACATAAGCTGCTTAATGTGGGCATCTCATATAACATGTTAAAAAAGGTTAAATATTGCACTTGGACTACCATATGCTATGGAAGAATTAAATGAAAGAGGTGCCTGCCCTTCTACTACTTACTGTAGTATGTTGCTTGCAATCCCAGAGTTATACCACCAAATGAGAAACAGGAACTAGATTTCAAAGGAAAAGTAAATACTGTCACCTGATATGAGTTGAATGGGTCTGATGACTCAGCGGCTTAATGCATGCGCAAAAATATGTGTTGACTCCATGCTCTTATTTAAATCTCACAAGTCCAGTCAGGATGTCGATTAGATGTGCCATAATTTGCACTTAAATGTTTTACTTACCAACCCCATTAGAATTACTGGAGCACTTGTAATGAGGACCCAATTAGGTTCCATCTTTACGCAGTCCCTTAAGCAGAAGGGGGCATATTTATACTCCGTTTGCGTCGAATTTGCGTCGTTTTTTTCGACGCAAATTCGACGCAAAACTAACTCCATATTTATACTTTGGAGTTAGACGCATCTAACGCCAAAGTTCATGGAATTAGCGTCATTTTTTTGCGTGAACACCTTCCTTGCGTTAATGATATGCAAGGGAGGCGTTCCCGTCTTAAAAAATGACTGCGATGCTATTGCATCGGATTTATACTCCCGGGCAAAAATGACGCCCGGGAGTGGGCGGGTCTAAAAAACCTGCATTTGCGCCGGATTTTAGCGCCTGGGTCAGGGCAGGCGTTAAGGGATCTGTGGGCTCAGAATGAGCCCAGAGGAGCCCTCCCAAGCCCCCAGGGACACCCCCTGCCACCCTTGCCCACCCCAGGAGGACACCCAAGGATGGAGGGACCCACCCCAGGGACATTAAGGTAAGTCCAGGTAGGTATTATTATTATTTTTTTTGTGGCATAGGGGGGCCTGATTTGTGCCCCCTTACATGCCACTATGCCCAATGACCATGCCCAGGGGACAGAAGTCCCCTGGGCATTGCCATTGGGCAAGGGGGCATGACTCCTGTCTTTGCTAAGACAGGAGTCATTTCAATGGGGGATGGGCGTGGTAAACAAATGGCGCAAATCGGGTTGTGGTACTTTTTTTGCCTCAGCCTGACTTGCACCATTTCTGGACGCCCATACGCCATTTTCCCCCTACGCCGGCGCTGCCTGGTGTACGTCGTTTTTTTTAACGCACACCAGACAGCGCCGGCGGCTAACGCCGGCTAACGTCATTCAATAAATACGGCGCCCGCATGGCGCTTCAGAATGGCGTTAGCCGGCGCTAATTGTTTTGACGCAAAACTGCGTTGGCGCAGTTTTGCGTCAAAAAGTATAAATATGGGCCAAGGTGTTTCCTTAACACTTGCATGTCGTTTAGCGCATTGTCTATCACATTCAAATAATCATAAACAATCCGTGGCAAAGCCAATAGGTCTGACATTTGTCTGACCCCTTTTAAGCTATGTCAGTTCTTGTTTTGCCATGTTTTTTTTGCAAAACTTCATTGTTAGGGAAGTAAAAAAACATTGGCTAAAAACAAAAATATTTCTGTTCTCAAAAAGCACACGTTGCATATTAGACCCTGAAAAAAACGACTTTGTGTGTGGATGTGCTCCTTGAGAAAAGATCAAATGCAATCACACAGTGAATTTAGCTAATGGCTTAACTGGGAGGACCCATTGCCACAAGCAATTGTGAATGACGCAATAACATACTGGACGAAGAGAGCCGGCTGAAAGCCCGTATAAGTAAGTATATCATACATATAACTTAGGTAAATTCAAAATGTTTTGGCTAATGCCAACGGAAAAATGTGGGCGAGACATGGATGCCATGTGAGCCCAATTAAAAATATAAGGCTGTTGCACCAAGGGTGACACGCAGCTTTAGTGCTGCAGTTATCGCAGTGATGCATGAAGACACTTGTAATGAAACAAGTTCGAGTAACATAGCAATATTAAAGAATTATTCACTTTGTGCTGGTATATTCAATACACCTTTGAGAGAACTGCAGTTTTAAAATGTATTCAAACCTCCTTTAGAAAAAAAAAAGACTTTCTTTCCATCCCCCTAACTCGTTTTGCACACCTACCTTGGCAAGCCCCGTGCCCTTATCGGCACCCTCAGATGCTTGCGCCTGGGAGGAGGAGAGCTCAGAAGTTGTCTGCAGTTCAAAGAGTGCTCTGAAACCCGGTTTCATATTTTATAAACGCTTTGCCGCCATACATATTGCTTTGCTCAAAATGATTCCGCACTGGGGGAGATAGTGTCTCTGAATAAATCTTTTCGCCATTCAAAACAAGAACTTGTCAGTAAACAGTTGAAATTAAAGGAGGGGGAACCGAGTCATCTGCTTTCCATTAGGATGATAAAATAGTGCCCGTGAAGCCTTTTACTGGAGGACTTGTTACTGGGAGGTGTCTGCGCCGCTCACTCCATCACCGGCCGCTTGACACGACATGAAAGGCTCCGAGGGGCATGTTAGGCCTCTTAATCAAAAACTAATTGTAGCAGATATTGGGGAGTGTTAACACGGTGACCGCGAGGCCGTATCTGCAGTACATAAGCAGGAGTGAACATTAAGCACAGCCCCAGAGTTGATAGGGCTTATCAGACTTTCAGAGCTAAGTGCTAAGTACAGCAGCCCGGTATCTGCGGGCTCAATGCTTTGTACCGCTTTCAGAACTAATTGGTCTGCAGAGTTTCATGTTTAAAGAGGTACGGTCGTGTGTTAAAACATTTACTCTGAACTTTGGCTGGGAATCACTGAAGCTAAGAAGTGGGCGCTCTCTAGTGAAAGAAGCTCCAAGAGAAGTTTCAATGAGTTTAATATTAAATACAGAACACTCAAGTTTCCCAAGTCCATGCTTAAGAAGCTCATGCAGACCAGTTTTTTCTTGGCATGTTGAGACACCTAATCCTGTTTATCCCATTATAAAATGAGAACTACGAGTAATAAACTGCAAAAAAAAAACTGCAGTGGATGAGCTAGTCCCGCATGGATGGGGTCAGTCAGGACTCTGTTGCTGTGTCAACTAACTAACACACACAGAACACACACCCCGCCTCCACTAAACCCCCACCAGTCTCTCACTGACCATGCACACACTCCAAATAACAATAACTATTAGCCAGCTTTTTGTGCATTCCACATATACCCAAGGAGAAATGTGGACATTTCAAAGTAGACAGTCCATGGAGAACAAAGCATTTTCAGAAGGAGCTCAGATCTACAAGTTCATACCATCTGACCGGAGAACATAAAAAGCCTAACTCACCCACCAAATGCATTGCCTGTCACCTCCAAATATTTATACGGTATAACACAATGAGAGAGAGAGAGAAGAGAACTCACTTGCCTTCCCTGTATATAATCAAACACAAAAAGCGATTTCGCTACCACAGTAGACAAGCCAAGACAAGGTCTTTTTTCATCTGCATGTTTTTTTTTTTTAGCTGTCCTTTCTGGGAACACTAGTCTATTGTTTAATCACCCTCCTTCCTCTGTTACTTGTTTATTCCCCTCTCCTCTCACTGTCTTTCAATAGACCATCCCCTCCCTCGACGTCCGTTTTTCACCATCCCCACGTTCTCACCTTGTGTTGCTTGTCCCCTCCCCAACCCTTTGCCCAACAAGGGTCAGGACTGCTTCTTCACTGAACTCTGTTCTGGAACCCTGTGCATAGCTGTATTCTCTGCTACGAGCTGTGAACTTCTTCCACTGTCAATGTTTTTTTTAAAGATGTTGCACAGAAGCATGGGCTGCTGTTCAACATTGCTTAAAATAAAAAAACAAAGACCCTAATTTCAACCTCTGCGGTACCGCCAGGCCAAAGACCGCCAGTGTTGGTGTAATGTGTGTGGTGGAAATGTAACTTGTATGTATGTGTGCATTTGTGCATGTATGTGTGCGTGTATGTGTGTGAGTGGTGTGAGCGTGCGTGTAGGGGAATGTGGGGGGTATGTGTGGGGGTTTCAATGGGGGCGGGGGGGGGGGCGGGGACCATGGAATTCATCAATATCCTTTGCTCAAAATGGAAATTTCTGAACTCACCAAGACCAACCATGACTTCACCTGTGAATCCCTATAATGCATTAACCCAAAACTCATCACAGCACCTTCTTAAGTTATTGTACACCTTTTGTCTGCTTGCTGTCCTTGAATATCTGATAAACATAATTCCTTCACTAACATTGAGGAATAGACTGAAAACATGATTATTTCCTGATTTGTAACACGTGCTCCAAATGGTGAGATTTCCTGAAACCCTACTAGTGTTGTAGAACTATACAGGCCTTTACCGATCGATAAACCTGATTGCATGAACTATAACCAAATGTGTTCCTTATTATTATATATAATTTTTATGTGGTATTGTTTGACAGTGAACCAGTTTGATATAGATTTTGTAAGTGTTGTACACAATCACTGAGTTGCTTGCAGGTGCATTAAATATCAGGAATCCTTGCTAGTGAGATATTAAGTTCAACATATAGACCTGCAAATAATGGAAGAGGCAGAGCCATTAAGATTTCTAAATTACTGCCTGCCCATCGCTGGTCTTGTTTCAGCTTGTGATGTGTGGTATTTTGCATACAGTGGCTGTGAAAACACTAAGGGCTAGATGTACAAATCCCTTTTATGGTTGTACAACTTGCAATCTACACATAGAAAGGGAAAGGGGCTTTTCACATGGTACAAAAACAATTTTGCCAGTCAGAAACGTATTTCCAACCCATAAAAGGGCTTTTAGGAACTTTTTGGATTCCAAATTGGAGGGAGCATAAACAAGGCTACCTGCCTATTGGCGATGTGGAAAGTGACGTATTATTAGCTTGTGTATGCAGTTGTGGTTGCAAACAATTGATCAGTTACCTGCACCTGAGTTGTAATGATCAATGATCCAAAATTGGTAGAGTCTGCATGGGACCACATTGCTTTCGGGAACAATGCTAGTGGTCTTAGGGAGAGCAGGCATTGTTCCAGAGGACCAATGCCTACTTCCCTCGATGTCTACCCAAATGGAAAACATTTTTTTAAATGTTATTTTTATATATATAAAAAAAAAACACCTGTCCTGGTAATGGGCAGTAGCTCTTTAAAAAAAGATATATATCCTGTTTGGGAAAGCAAAAGCAGGGACAGAGGGGTGTTGTCCTTTGCAGGCCTCCTTTCCTGCAATTGAGGTCAATTATAAATTGTGATCTGGCTAATTAATATTCATTAGGCAAGTTGTTATGTGCATCTCTGCCCAAGAATAGACAACTTGCCCGGTGACCTTTTAGCACATAGGTAGTATTTACAAATTGCATACACATTCGCAAACCAGTTAGTGTGCAAATTGTACAGCTGTAGTTGGCAAATGGGAATAGTACATTTGGCTCTAATCATTTGTGATGAGGTAGTTTTTGTGTGGCAGTAGTGTCAGCAGTATGAATGGGGTTGAGTGGGCGATGATAAGTGTGAGGTATGATGTTTTTTCTGTGGATTGCTGCCTCTGTGATTGTGAGGTGAGTGTGGTTACTGGGACTGTTTGTGAGTGGTGGATGAGCGCGAGAGGGAGATTTATGAATGCAGGTGTGAATGGAAATAGCAGGAAGTAAATGCATAAAAAGGAGTTATCCTTGTCTTCCACCCTTTTTTTTGACACCCCAAAATAGGGATTCCCTCTCCGTCTTATTCATGTATTTAGCTATAGAGTTGTTACCTTACATCAAATGTGATTTTTAAGTTTTGTATGTAATGATTTTTACAATTGTATGGCATACTGTCTAGTCACAAGCCCGGTGTGTGTGGCTGTGTCAGGGACACATTAGGAGGCTTCTTATTTGGGTTGTTTGTAGTTAAACACAGAGGAAAGTTGAAAGCACAAACCATCTATCGCAAGTTCCACAAAAAGTACATGTTGCTGTGTTTTTTCAGGTACGCTGGCTCAAACACTGCAATACATCCCATGTTCATTCCTCAGGGCTATGAACGCCTGCTCATCTTGGCAGGTAAACGTAAGTGTTCTGGCTGGAAATGCAAAGTCCTATTTTGTGATGAGCAGACCTCTTAGGAAAGATATTCTGTGGCAAGAATACATTTCCAACCAGCTGGCTGACACATCTCTCTCCCATCTCGAACAAAACTCGTAAAAAAAAAACTGAGGTCATTAAAACGCAGACATCACAACCACTCCTTTCGGAATGTTAGCATTGTCCAAAAGAAAGTCAGCTTGTGTTTCCCGATAAGGATATGTGCAGAAAAGGAACTTTTTCTCATAAACTTTTTGTTTCAAATAAGCAGCCTATTGTCCTTTAATATTGCAAAAACTTTCTTTGCAAAACCTTTTATTTAAAAAAAAAAAAGAAACACCAAAGGCTCTTGGGGTGCTAAAACAAATGTAAAGAAGCCTCTTTCTGACTTATGCAGGGAAGAGGAGGAGGGCAATTTCTCTTTCCTTGCAGTTTACCGTACAAATGAGAAGCCATTAGATAGTATGAGATTTAATTAAAGTAATTGACTCAACCACATTTGTTAGCAGTTATTGTGATTACGAAAGTTGACCCCTCTTGTCATAAGGACGCGCCACAGATTATTTCTAAGGGATATTTATTATGAATATTAACCTCTCCAATTGGACTGTCACCACATCAACATTAATTTTAGCCACTTCATGGGTGAATGGCTGTGCTAGTTACGTGCAGGCATGCCGGAATTTTATGTGAGGGGACGGCACTCCGTGGCAAATCGTGCAAAGGAATTCACTGGGACTCCTGTCAGAATGCAGAACTGAAATCACTGCTATACCCTGATGCAACTTTTTCTACTCGGGCAGCATTGCTGATGTCCTAATAACTTATGTTTAGGTCTTGCCTACAAGGAGCTTTTTGCTGTATAATCTCAAAGACCCTTTGAAGACAATACCAATATTTAGACTGGGCTATATGCCAAGTTATTGCTTACTGTTGGTTGGACATCTTGTCAGTCTCATGTGCTTGCTTCTTATTTGATGGATTTCCTTCATTTTCAAACGATCATCCCTCCCCTCCATCATATCTTCCTTTCATCTTTTTGCCAATGCTTATTTTGGCATTGACAGCCAAAAGACATGGCATATTGACTTTGCTAATGCTTGCTCCTCGATGCATCTACAAACATCACAAGCACTGGCAAAGTCAATAGGTCTGGTGTTGGCCAATAGGTCTTGTGTTGTTTTTCCATACTTTTTGCAAACCTTTATTCTTGGGGAAGCTGCCACGCTCCCGTCAATCTAAAAGACATTGGCTAAAAGCAAAAGTGTTTTTCTGGTCTCTAAAAGCACACATTGCCATAGTAGTCCCTTGCCCTTAAGAGAACTACTTTGTGTTTGGATGTGCTCTTTGTGAAAAGGCACAATGCCACATACAACCACAAAGCACTAACTGTGCTCTTTCTGCGTCATTTAAGCACTAGTCTCCATGCATTGAGGCATTTTCAGAGATTGGTTGCACTTTGCTGACCTGCAAGAAACACAAATATTTAGAAGAAACTGTGATATCCACAGTGATAGACACGTAACAATAATCTCCGGACTACTTTTATAACAAATTAGTATCTTAATACTGACAAAACATGACTAAGCTCTCACGACGCACCTTTGTTGTTAGTTGCAACGTCCTTTGAGACGTATCTCTAAAAGAGAACTGCACCTTTCAGACCAAATATTACAATGTCTGACTGGAAAATGCACCACTTGAGTCCATTATTTTCACATTCACAGTGCTAGCACTCCATATGGCCCCATTATTTTCATATTTGTTTTGGGAGAGAAGGCTAGCCCTCCTTTTGAGTATTTTCCATCAGTGGGTTTTTTCTGTATCCATTTTGTGGGAGGTTTCCTCATGGCTTCACACCATGACCCTGTCATTTTCCTCAGTGGTGTTATTAGTAGTAGATCTGCAACTGCTGTTTTATAGTACTGCCATTATGCATCTGAGATACTCACTCATGAAAGGGGGTGATTTTATCATATTTTGGAGTGTGCTTCATTGGCTATTGGTGAAGGCAGAAATTCACCTGATGTCGCTCTGCTAAAGTACCTTCATGGCTCAACATTCAAATATCTTTAGGATAAAATTTTGCTTTGTCTGCCCGGTAGGCTATGTTGCAGTAGGCATCAACCAACTCTGCTCCATTTAAGCTCTTTAATTTTTTGGGGGTCATAGCAAGCCTGATTTTGGAATGCCCTTCCTGACTTCTGCACATGTAAACTAACTTTCTTATTTTCGAGCACTAACATACAACTGACTGCTTTTAGTCGCTTAGATAACTGGTCACACAAGAGGTAACCAACTTACAGCATGTCAACTTCAAAGAATCCGTATCACAAGGGTAAATTATTTATTTTCATGTTCTTAGTGGTAAGATTTGAATACAAGCTTATTTGGTTTCTAAACATTAATAGGTCTCTCAACTCACAATCCGGTAGGTATGCATGTCCATAGGACGCCATTAGACACCTGCACGAGTTCAGCCTCCATTTGCACCTTACTTTCAAACTTTGCTCACCATCCAAAATACTTAATTGCCCTCCCCGCCTAGACAGACGGCATTTTTTCACACTTTCTCCCATTGCTAGTGTTCTGCTAAATGCAGAACAGGCCGCCACAAGCCAAAATGTGAACCATGGCTTACATATTGGTCCTAAGTTAAATGATCTGTATGGACCAAAGTACAAAAGGAACATTTACAAATTCATGTGTCCTATATTTACAAAATCAAAGGAAGACTTTCATAGGTACCATACAGCACAGCAGTCACAATGGCTCTCTGCTTTTGAAAGCTGTATATAGTTTTGCACCTAATTTGAAAAAATATAAGTGCAAAGTTCCAAAGTTTTTCTTGTAACCCTCTGCTGTCACTGTGGAATGCTGCGGTTTACTGAACACGAACACTTCCAAGTCTTGATCCACCTCGAGCCTTCTCACTTACTTTCTCTTTAGCTCACTTTTGCAGCTTCTGTTTAATTTCTACTTTCTCCCTTCTGCAATATTTTTTTGTCCCCTCTCCTTATTTCGGCCTTCTCTGCTTTTCCCTCTTGTGATCTGGTTCATTGAATACGAAAAATAATACCTGGTACCCATAATAATTGCTAGAACACACCACTTACAACCACCGGCACAAATTAAGCACTGTATGACGGTTTGACACAGGATAAGAAAGCTCTTTACCTGCAAGCTGAAGGCTTATTTTTTTACAAAGGTTAGACACTTCTGAAAGTCTGGACTATCATGGAGTGACTAGTGTTTTTGTGAACTTACACCTTATGACCACAGTGGCCAGTGGTTGGCAGGATTCCACACAACTATAATTGCTGTTTACTAAGTACCCGCAGCTGCCATCATACTTAGAACTGTGAAGAAATATGTGGAAATGGGGCCTGAGCTTTAATACGAATATCTTTCCAGACATAGGCAGAGGTTTTCTGTAAGTGCTGCCTAAAGTCTGGTGCTATGCTGAACCAATGTCTTATGTGTGTACTCAAGGATTGGGCACTGTGTGCAGTTTCGAAATATAAAAGAAAAATATAGGAAGCCCATAACTGACAAAGAAAAACTACTACCACTGCCAAAACGTGTTGAACAGTTTCTAAGGGGCCTGGAGTTCATCCTAACTGAAATCTTTATTACACGATAAATCAATTGTTATGTTGTGTCTTTAATTTAGTACTGCCATAGAAAACCAATTCATGTTCTCTTTAGACAGATTTCAGATTCCTTGGCTGGGCAGGAGGTTTGGAACATTGTGTTTAGTTTGGAATTAATTGAATCTTCAAATTAAAACAAAAAAACAAAATGTTATTAAAAACCTATAAAATAATTGTACACAGCAATGCAGTTCATCTTTCATTAAGTCTGTGGGCTTTGGCTTTTCTGCCGGATTTGGCGTGGCACTAAGGCTTTCCTGAAACAAAGTTGACACTGAAACATCGGGAGGAACAATGCGGCGGGTTAAATTTCGGCCTCGAGCCTAGAGAAGAAGAGTGCCCCCTCCCCCTCGTTTGTCATCAATAGGAGGGTGACAAACTGAAACCGCTTGGAATGCCCCCTCCACCCCTGCTGACCCCTGTTTTGGACAAAATGAAGTACCTTACCTTGTTTGTTTTTTTCAATTCCTCCGGATTTCCGCAGACGTGAAAATGCCGATAGGTGTGGTCGTAGACGCCTGTGTCCACAGTGTCAGCAGCCCTGCGAAGGGATCACCGGGCGTTATGGGAAATGTTAACCTTCTGAGGAAAAAGGGGCAGCCCTAGCACCAGCGTCCCCCCTACTGTGAGAAAAGGCACAGCGAACCTAAGAGAAGGTTTAGAGAGGCTGGTGGACAAACACAAGGCAGTCACAGGCACGTGTGGGAGGACTGTTAAAACAGCACCATCGGCACCATCTGCATCATTTGCGAGGTTTGGTCCTAGCAGAAGCTCCGGAGTGCTGGTGAGTGGTCTCGAAGAGGGGGGCACAGACTGGGGCCTCTATCAAAAGCAAGATCAGGGCCAGTTACAGGACAAACACAATAGAAATTGTATGTCTGGCTGGGTGAGTGAAAAAACAGAGGGGCCTCTATTGACAAATAAAGACCAAGGGATGTACCAACTTAGATCAGGGTCTCGCCCATATATACATCCATGCTTATATCTTGGTAATTGAAATAAAATAACGAGGCAATTAGCAGATCATTCCAAATTCCCCTAGCTATAAGAATAAGAAGGAGAAGGAGAGTTTTCCCTGACCAGGGGGGCAAGTGATGGAAGCTCGGTACACAAGAGAGAGTGGTTGAAAACTACTTCCCCAGGTAAACCTCTTAAACCTAACGCACTCCAGAAACCGACTTCTTCCCTGACTCCTTTTTTCAAATATCTCAAAAAAATACCATTGTAGAGGATGATCATAAGAATAATGTGGAGAAAAGAATGAGCCAGCAAGATGAATTTGTTTCTAACTCAATTTATTAAAAAACAAGGTTCGTCATGAGGGAGCAACGCTAACTCGACATCCTCCAGTAATCGTCCTGAAGCAAATGCCGCCCACAACATTCTCCTTGCCCAACCATTCCATCCCCACATTCTACTCCCATTTCAGCTATCCAACATTCCGATCACCACAAAAAAACTGCTCCCCCTCTTATAGTAGTAGCATAAAAAGGTTTGCGCAACTGGAGCAGCTAGAGCAGTAGGATGGATTAGATGTACTAGACCCAGGGCCAGCTTTTTTAAATGTATTTTTTTATTTTTATTTATTGGATTTTTCATACGCAGTTACAATAACATGTACAACACTAACATACATACATCAATGAATGGTATACATTGGAAGTTTCCCCACTTCCAGTACTTCTGCTTGAACAACTTTCCTTCATGACAGGGGACTGCCCCGCCATCTCTTCAGTTGTATAGTTCGTTTGACATCGCTGTTGTTGGCAATGCCCTGCGCTCTATTTCGGCCGCCCAAGACAGCCCATCCTCCGCCCTGGAATATAGATAGGCAATCAATGATAATTATCATATTCCAGACACAAGCCCTCACCTCCCCGGCATCAATACCCTTGTTAGTAATAGTGGCATTGTAGAACACCCATTTCTAACCACAGAGCCTAACGCGCCGCAGCCTGCTGCACTTGATCAAGAGGTTTGCTTCCCGCTCCACCCTCCCTCCCCAGTCACTGCAAGTAGACCTGAAAGGGGCCCCAGATATCCAGTGGGCGGCTACAACTAGGGAGGAGTTTGCCATATGCGTCTAACTGCAGACTGCAATATTTCACATCTTTTATCCACTGCACTAGCGTCGGCAGAGGGCCCCTGTCCCAGCGTATAACCACTCACCTTTTTGCTATGAAAAGCCCCACCGCTGTTAATCGTATAATTGCCAGAGGCAATCACCTGTGATCACCCAACAGAGCCAACAGACGATCCTGTTCCACCAGCACATCAGTAATGGAGCTCAGTTCTCAGAATACCGCCTGCCAAAAACATTGTATACCCGGACAGGCCCATGCCATGTGGAGAAATCCGGCCGCTTCCTCTGAGCATCTAGAACACTTTGCATTGTCCCTGAGACCGTACTTGTGCAGCCGGGGTTTAGTAAACCTTTAAGTATTTAAAATGTATGAGCCTATGGCATCCATTGAGGGAAATAGTTTTAGTTACCAAACAACAGTATATCCATTGCTTGTTCCCAGGTCTCTCTGCCATGCCAGTCGAGCCCTAGACATCTCAGACCTACGTGCCTCCTGAGTAGCACACAGCCTTGATCTAACATGACCTGGTGCGGAATTCCGCAACAATGATGTCAGAGCAGGGACTGGTGGGGGCTCAAGCAGATCATCTGCCAGTATTTCCCTCACCCCAGCACACACTCTGTAATAATAGAATCAAGTCAAGGGTGTAATGTGAGCCCTGTCGTGCTGCACCTTCTCCCAGCCCTACTCAAACACAGTAACAGTACCCAGCTCCTGTAGCGCCTTAATTGCTCCCCGCTCCTGCAACATCAGAAAGCGTGTACACCAAGCCAGTGGCATGTCCGGTGAATATAACAAGGAACCCGTCTGCCTCTCCATGAATTTCTGCCAGCATAGGAAGTTGCATTTAGCAAATCCAATATCCAAAACCGTCCCCTCGGCTTAGCAAATAGGACCTCAGGCAAATTAGTTAAAGCCATCACCCCCACTCCAACTGAAGATGGGGAAGGGCCATCGGTCCGTGCACCCAGTAATGCAAACTGTGATTGTGCGACCTGATAATACGCCTCCATATCTGGGGCACCTAGGACCCCCATATCATATGGAGGAGTCAACGTTTTCTATCTTACCCTGAGTTGTTTACCTGCCCAAGCCAGCCCACTCAGAAAAGGCTGCAATCTGTCAAAAATAGAGAGGGTGAGGATAACCAGGATGTACAAGAATAAGAAAGGAAACTGTGGCAACACCACCATTTTCATAATTGCCATTCTCCCAGCAAGGGAGAGAGGGAGTTTGATCCAGCGTTCGACTGATTTGGACAGTCGCTTTACTGCCATGCCGCAATTATCTAGTAGGACGTTGGCCGGGTCAGAATGAATTTTGAACCCCAGGTAGCGCACCACATCTTTAGTCCACTGCTGCGGGTACCAGGCCAGTACTGGAGGTGAGGGGGAACACCAATGACTTATCCCACTTTACGTGGAGTCCAGCATGGGTCCCAAACAATACTACCTCACACAGCACAAGAGCACGATTTTGCACCGGATCCCTGACATATAGCAAAGTGTCATCCGGATACGCAGACACTATGAGTGTATAATATGGAAAGTGTATCCCTCTGTGCGAATGGTATTCTCTTAGTGCACACATAACAGCTCAGCGACCAACACATACAGCAAGGGACAGGGGGGCAACCGTGCCTGGTTCCTCTCTCCATAGGGGTAGGAGAAGTCACTATGCCATTCAGACATAGGGGGTTATTCTAACTTTG